>NC_138906.1:64327568-64927568 GCF_965231255.1 Vanellus vanellus | reverse complement strand
GATATAAGTATATTTCCGAGTAGCAGCAGTACACAACAATAGCAGAGTTACAATTCTGGAAGCCTCTTTTTCTAGGTCTTATGGCTGTCATTATTCCAGATGAGAGTTTCTTAATTTAGCTCAACCCAAAGGTGATGTTTATGGCTAACAGACACAGAAAAAGCCTCTCAAGTATTTTCACGTAAAAAAATAAAATAAAATAAAATATTTTAGTCCTTATTAAAAACAAGTTTTGTACCTGTGTGGTTTGGCTTAAAGCACAAGATCCAACAAAGATACAGGCACATACATGGGTGTGCATTTCTGAGGTTAGTGCTTTGATTTGGCTGAACGGTAAGAACTGCAAATTTCTTCCTTTGTTTCTTAATAAAAATTCTCTAAGATTTGCTCAGCAAAAATACAAGGGCTCTACATACTCAACACATTCAGGCTCCATTTTTTTCTGCCAGCAAATGAACATTATTAAGGTTATAGAAATGAAGCACTCAAAAATAAAGCAGGTTCTGTTGAACCATCACAATTTCTCATAAGGTTCCTGCTTCACTGCTGTTGACATCGGGTGTTATATACACAATGAAGCCACATGTTTACCAGTGAGGAAAAAGTAAATACTGAACACCAGCCTGAAGTGGAAACAAAAAAATATTCAGTATACTTTGTATTTACTCTTATGATTTTCAGGTTTTCCAAACACCAAAAAAATAGATGGCCAGGGATGTCAAATAAAGGCAGAATTGGTGGTAGGAGCTTTCAGGAAACCAATCAATGCCAATTAAAAAGTTACCTCTTATTTGTATCCTGTGTACAAGTCAGGACCTGCCACAGCGCTACTCTGAATTTACGCCATTAGAATCTTGTATTAACTAAGATTCTGCACAGCAAAGTACTGTTTTGCTACCTGTTGATGATCCACTTTTCTATGTATTAATGATCTCTTGCCCTCTTTATATTCCCTGTGACAGGAAGAGTTCATTATTGGTGCAAGAGTTGGTTCTGCTGTCTTTGTGCTAACGACAAATTACTCTATAGCCATGAGATTTTCCAATGGGCTGACGTAGTCAGAACTTGACTATTCATTTCTGGTACATGAAGAAACAAGAATCTGTTCCATTGCTTTTATATACTATGAAGTTTTACCGCCGTTATAAAAGGAAGGATTTGAATGTAGCTGCTGTTACTGTATCTGAAGCCAGGACAGGCTGGTGTGACACTGTTTGACATATACAAAGAAATAAAAGACCTGTTCCCTCTCAACAGGAACAGCTCATGCTCAGCTTGACATGCATTCTCTGAAGATCATTCGCTAAAACTGTTAGTCTTCTACGACAAAATGCAGTATGAGAAAAATATCACCTTTCCCTGGGATGAACTCCCTCTGAAAGATTTCCTTGAGACTGCTATTCCCATGCAGCAGTCTGTGAGTCGGTAAGATACATAAATGGGAAGCTCCATAAATGGCTTCAGGCGTATAGGTGTAAGCTGCTAGCTTCTCTTCTGTTACTTTACCATTAACCTGAAAAAGAGCAGAAAATATCCCCAATGATTTTCTTTTTTTCTGTACTGGAAATGCAGTGGTTTTAGATTCCTTGTCCTTTTTAAGCAACTCACAAATAGACATTACCCCGTAGAAATATGCAATTCTGAATATCAAAGCTAGATTCCCACTCTAAGGAGTTTCCAGAATCAAATCTTGACAAAATTTTTTTTCAAGGCCTTGAGAAAGTTGCTTTACAATCTTGCCTCGGTTTATCCAAATATATGTAAAAATATTTATATTCTAAAATCACATGTAATATTACAATGTGCTGCTGAGCTAGATTTAATCCCTGGTTAAGTAAGCTGGAATCCTTCTATTCCCTTTTAATATGCAGGCCCTGTTTCCAAGAAACAGAAATGAGATGTTACCTCTGATATCTAAAGAGAATTTAAGATTTTCTCAACTACCAGGCTTTCCACCACACTTCTCTGATTAAGTCAATGTTGCAACTTATGTACAGGAATAAAATAATAAAAGGTGGCATAACATTAAAACAACTGGACATAAAATGAGAGTAATAAACCCTGAAGACTGCTTAAGAATTATCACCCAGAACTATCAACAGGCTTTATATTTTAGGTCAATTAACTGTGGAGTGTATGGGGGTCTTAGAAGGTTTTTCTACAACAGGTATTGATATACATTTCCAGAAACAATTGACAGAAACAACTTAAATACAAGAGTGCATCTTCCTGCAGTGTGCAATTCAGAGCTATTAACAAAGCTTAAGCTGTCTCAATTTGAGGTTCCCAAAAATTTAGTATTTTAAAATGAGAAGTCACTTTTAAAATGTTAGACCAGAGTAAATGAGCACCATAAAGCTTTGAAATCCAAGGGCTGAAATTCCATCAGGGTCTCTGAAAATCTCTTCTGTCATTATCATATTCAAAAAGCCTTTTGCATCTCTTCAGGAGGACTTCAGATTTTACCATTTTTCTCCAGATAATTATAATTGTCTTAAGCTTTCTCTTTCCTTCCTCTCCTTTCTATCTATCCAGACTTCTCTGTAGCTCCATCACTACCTAATGTTCTGGTTTTCATTATTTTAATTACTGTACGTAATCAATTAAGTAATGGGCAAACGTCAATAAAGTGGCTTGCCTGAGGTCAGCTTGGGTCTGACAGAGAAGGTGCTGTGCTGAGAGGAGCTAAAGCCCAGCTACATCCCAGCTGACTTGTGCAGTGCCACTTGATACCACTCTTGGTACTGCTCCCCTAAATGTCCTGGGTTTCAGGAATGCTTCTTAGGTGGCACATGTATTTTGGCACAAATGCACACAGCCAATTTGCATCCAATGCTGCACTTCAACACACAAACCCTTTCCTAAGGAGGACAGCAGGGAGCATCTCTTCGACCCACACGTGATGGCCTTCAGGATCTGTGCTGGTCTGGGCATATAATAATATCTTTTAGTAGGTTTCAAACTTTTTAGATCTGAAAATCCATTCCCATCACGCATTACAGGGTTTGTGGTTAGCCCAACCAAGACAGCAGCATTGAAATTTCTGACTTACCTTTAGCAAGAAGTCAAGAGAGCATCCAACACAGTCACCTATCCAGTTTGCTTGCATTTCCTTTATACCATACCACTCAGGGAGATCAGATAAAGCATCAAACATAGCCTGAGTCAATAAAAGACAGAATTAGAATATTCCGCTTTTGTAAGCATACAAATTAAGACTACGGTTTTAATTATAACTAAGAGCAAAATGATAAAGTGCTGGTAGAAACATAGGAAGAAGTGATTTATATGGCTGCTGCCACAAATTCATCTATTTGAGAACAGAATTAACACAGTGCAAGCCAGAGGTATGACGTCCCCAACAGAGACCCTATTGTTATTAAGAGGCCTTCCTTTTGAACGGACTAAACCTTAAACACAGGACAAAACCCTCAGATGAAACCAAACACAGAAAATATTCCCAATGGGTGTAAATTATGGGAAGTGTAGGTGACCTCATGAGCTGAGCAAGACTACAAACATATAAGAGATGTGCTTGCAGGTATGAAGCCTGCATTTGTATTAGTTGTTCTACATAATAGCCTGGAGATGGCAGTCAGACAAAAGACATTCACATGTCCTAAAATTTTCAAACTCCAACTTAAAATGGCAAAATAGAGTTTGCAGCTGCCTATCTATTTTTCAGGCTGTAAAATCAAGTGGGATCTTTAAGTGATATCATCCTCTAAAAACCCCCACCCATATCATAATAATGAAGGTTCATATTAAATTAGCTATATATAATAATATTATAATAATATAATAATAGTACAATATATTATGCAGCAGAGAAAAAATTAAGTGCTGGCTCCTTCTTAGCCATAATGTCCAACAGCCAACCTGTAACTTCTATGTATATTCATACCCAGCAAGAGATATATCCATATATTTATGTGCTTTCTGATGCCTGGCATGAAAGCATAACAGACTATTCCAAGTCAACTAATATTTGCCTACACCATTTGAACAGTATGTTTTTAATAAAAGAAATCTATAAAAAAGTAAAGGTGAAGACGTACAAAGGGATGGATAACTCAATGCTCATCTAATTTTTCACTTCCTAAGGCTTCACATTTGTGTTATGAATATGCCATGACTGTCCAAAACCTTTACTTTGGCAGAAGTACAGCCAGAGGCATGAGTCACTCAGACAGATGGTGGATATGCTGAACAATTACAGTTAAAATCTAAGAATAAGGCAACATGTTGAATAATTTTTCCTTCAGCTGTGACTCCCAACATCAAATGTGCAAGCTCTTTATTATCTCATTAATTGCTAACAACCTGCAAGGATGGACAGTAGCTCTTACGAGCTGCTCAATTTAAATAGTAGGTTGTTAGATAATTAGCGAATATACAACTCATTCTTTTTCAACTGGTGTTTTAACTACATTCTTAAATATTTTCAGTGAGATGCATAAAAGACACAATAAGGATTACTTTCTAGTTAATGCTCTGTTGTGTATCTATCATTCAAAATACAACAAAAGGCATGTCCTTCATAAATCCTATTATTACACTACCACTTGGGATTACTGTTGCTTTCTACATCCTTTAGAATCAAATTCATTTTCTGATGGTTTATAAAGAAAAGAATGATAAGGTTATGGAAGGTTCTTAATCATACTGTAACTTTAATCAGCTGTAGCTCACAATTGCAAGTATATCACAGAGAATTCCAAATTCTCATTATTCTCATTAATTTTAATGTTCCAGAGACTACTGAGTTTTATCTGCCATGAGTAATCCATGTACATATATACCTACCAAAGAATAATGAATAATTTGAGATATATACAGATACATATATATACACACACACACTACTTGGATACATTCTTTGTAAGAATTTTATGCATTTTAGAAAGAATGAAATTGTGCCAATACACACAGAACTGGCTGTAGACATTAGCAAATTTTTATAAACTCTCCTGCTTGGATATCCACCCTAATCTACATTACGCTTTGCTGGCAGAAGCAGCTAAATGTGCATGTGCTCTACTTAAACTGTACAGTCTGTAATTGCTTGCCAGGAAAACTTTCTAGATGTTTTTTTTTCACTGCAGGATTAATACATCAAGATCCTTAATACCAGTGTGATAATGATTTTAACTCTAGTTAGTTGGCCTTATTAGGAGCTATAGGCTACAGTTTGACTCAGCCCAATTTTTCTCTTGAAAATGCAATTGCTTCATGCAGCTAAACACTGTAAAAGCCAACTTAGCTTCATCTGAACGAAGACAACAAAACTTATTCTGCATGATGACACAGCCTAGCAGAGTGTGCAAGCACAAACCCTTCGCATCTTAATATGCACATGAACAGTAGTACAGCATGATAAAAAAAAAATCAAAAAAACCTTGTCAAGGCTATGAATAGCAGGTTAAGTTGAAAATGAACAACATGTAAAACACAAACACTTTACACAGCATTTCAGAGGCAAAAAATATAGCGTGTATATTGCTAGTGTGTTAATAAGTGTTGCTGGATGGTAAATCTACCTAGGATACTCACGAACAGAAAAGTAGAAAAGCACATTAATTCTTAGTTACATTAATGCATTGTACGTTCAAAATCCATCCATGCAAATTAGGAGGGTTTTTAAAATTGCTTAAGGGAAACCCTTTTAAAAAACTTTTTGTTTTCAAATCCAATTGCATTACACCTTGCAAAAAAAGAAATCTGTAGATATATGTTAAAACTATGATTAATTTAAAAAAGTTATATGCATCCTGTTAGGCTATAGGAAACTCCTGAATATTTTAAGCTAGTGTTTGAAAAGTTAATATTTAACTCCATGAATTTTGCTTCCATGTTCTTTTTTAAGATCACTGCCATGTTTGGTAAAACATCTTATGAACCGTTAAAGTAGTCCCACGAGCTCTGCTTCAATTATTATTTTGCAATTACTGATTTGATTCCTTAAACAAAACTTCTGACCCTTATGGGCACGTACATAACTCCTAGTCATCTGTGCACAAGTCTGTTAAGTAGGTAACAGAAAACACAATCAACAAGAAGATTCCCAGCACTTAGGCAAATAAACAAAAATAAAACCATGTTGGATTCTGCAAGGGACACGGAACAACAGCAGCATTACAATTCAGTAAGCAGAGAGTGATGAACTTCTCAAATAAATTAAATTTTCGAATTTCTGATGATGACTTAATAGTGAGAAACTTGGAAACATTAGGTAGCAGCGTCTTTCTACTTTCATTTTTCATGGCCCAGGAAGAGACAAAAAACTTAAAATGCAAACGTCTAATGACAGGAGAAATGACTCCCATCTTAATTAAACACAAGTCAAGGTAAAGCATAAATACATTTTGGCAGTCAGATCTAAAGATATACAGACTCAGGAAAAAGCTAAAGAAATCAACAAGAAATCAAAGCTACATTCAGGGATGAGAATGACTTCAAGGCTCTTACACCTTTAGAAAAGTTTGACATAAGCGCTGGAGAAATTAAAGATTCAGGGTAAACTAATGTTTCATGGAACTGTTTTACTCTTTCAGAACACGTAGAAAATTCTGGCATAGCTAGAAGATGAAAGTCAACCAGTTCAGCTGATCAGAGAGTCACAAAATCAAGATGAGTTTGCTGAAAAGCCATCACACACGATGACCAAGTCTGAAACTAAAAGTCGAGCATCTGAAAGTGGAAAACTGATCTCACATATCCAGCTGTTTAGTCTGTTAAAGATTCATAGAGAAACAGAACTTCAGTTTAGGAATCTCCAGACAGACAAAAGTATATAAAAATCAAAGAACAGAAGTGCTTTAAAATTTCCCAAGAGTATCTCAACTCCAAAAGTCCCCCTCCTGTTTGTAGTTCAAAGAGGGAAGATTCTGCTGAGCACCTAAAAATTCAGTGACTGACTTCAGGAACTAAAATTTTTCATATAATCAATGCCTACCACCAATTTCATACTTAGTGAGAGCATTTCAACCCCTCCATGACAGTAAATTAAATAAAGTGAAAAAATCTAAATATGAGCTATAAAGACAAATGTTTACTCTTTTTTCAATGAAGACACTTTAATGAAGTTTGACAAATCTGCAACATAACAACACTAAAATAAAAAGGTCATCAAAAGGTTTCATTTCAACAGTGTTCAACTCATTAGCAAAATAAAATTGTCTTCTACTAAATTAAAATAAAATAAAAAGCTTTGCTTCTGAGGAAGAGTCAAAGAAATATTCAAGATCTGTTTGGATTAAAATTAAATTCTTCACTTTATTTGATCAAGCTCTCGAAAGAGTAACCAGATATAAACTAAAGACTACACAAAATCATTTAATACAACTTAATATATTAACTGAAGTACAGGAAATTAAAGTTCGGCTGCCCACTGTTTTATTTTGCACTCTATTGCACAGTTCCAACTGTGATTATGCAGAACCACTTCTGCTGGTATTTAATCCCTTCTTGTTTTGTTTTTACCTTCAGTAGTTTCTGCCTGTTCTATCGTAGGTCACTACTGACTCTTACTGCCCACGTGTGAAGTATACCGAAAGCATACATTAAAAAGGAGCAACAACACAAATACTGTGTGTGCTTAAAATTCTTTCTCATTAATATCTGAACCATCAGAGTTTTCCCCTTTCTTTACCACATACCATAATTTATGGTCAACAAACACCTCTGGTTTGACTATGTAGAACTGAGGCAAAGAAATGATTTCTCAAAAGCAAAAAGTAAAGCCAGCATTCTTCTCCAGATTTGCTCTCCAGAGTTGTTCTAATTGTGACAATTATCAAAGAGAAGATATTCCCTTTTCAATATAATGAAGCATATCTTTGAGATAAATGAGTAATTGATTCCATAAATATAAAAGCTCTTTAAAACATTTGTTATAATCTTTAGGAGTACTGTGCATTCAATATTGTGATTAATCTTATACAAACAGGAATTTAAATTTATATTGCTGTAGCATCAAATGAGATGCTGCGTTTAAACTAAGGTGAAAAGATCAGCCTGGTCTGGATATCCACAAACAATTTTCTGTCTTGCCAAGCTGACAAGACAGGTGTCTTTTGTTTTATCAATGAAGTGCTAAGCAAACTGTGGAGACAGTGCTCTTGGTCCCTGTCCAGGAGAGAGCTCTCAGCCTGACTCAAGAGGAAGAGTTTCAAAGTGAAGTTTATCAGGCCCATTCTGTTGGAAAAAGTCAACTATGAGCTACACCCCAAGTGTGGGAAGTGAAAAAATCATGCATAAAGGATGAAAAACTAGAGAGACAGCATTTCTGGTCTCAATGATGAGGCATTACCTCATGCTATGAAATCCAAAGTACCGTCAAGACTCTTAACATCCTAAAATGCAGTACTTCAGTTTCATTACATTTCATTACCATTCTGCTTAATATCTCAGAAATATAATAGAAAATAAAAAATCAAGCAAAACATAATTATGGAAAACAACTCCAGTTCTATTCAGATCAGACAAAGGGGCTGCCAGATGTAGTGCAAACCCAGAGAAAAGCTGGAGAAGAAATGGTAGATCTTTTGAGGCTTTCCCTTCACAGAGTTAGCACCATGCTAAACATCTAAGTTTCCGTGCTTCACACAAGGTAAGAAGGATTTGTCTCTAAATGTCTTTATGAAAAAAAAAAAAACAAACTATAAAAAAAAAGTAAAGAGTACTACTTCTCTGTATGGCAACTGTAAATTAGAGTGGCAGAATTTTGTAGGCCTTGTCACTTTCCCCACTATTCAAATTAAACCTACATATACTATCTTATTGCTGTGCAGAAAAGGAGATAATTGAAGGCAAAACTTGAAGATTCAAAGTTGCTTCAATTTTGTTTTGTTCAAAACAAGATTATCTTCTGGTTATTTGGGTGATTTTTGAAAAGTAAAATATGAAAAAATATTGTATAAAATTAATTTAGGAAGAACAGGGACTACGCAAGGGCTAACCTTGCAGATTCTCATTTGAGGACTCTGTGCATAAAAAAAAATATTAGCAATTTACAGGTACACAGAAAGTACTAACATTTACAGATAGATTTTTCCAATGAATGTGCCTACAGATTCAGCTGGGTAACCATAGCAACTAAATGTTTTAGCTTAAACATCTTAAATGCACAGACAACAATTTGAATAATAATGCCATCAGTTAAGGCATTATACTTTTATCAAAGAAATCTGTCAAAAGAAAAATGACAATTAAAATGTTCTTTAAAAAAAATCCATAAAAGCTGCTAGACCACTTCAGATGCACTTCACAGTTTGAAAAATGGGTCATGATTACTTTATTACTTTACATAACCAAAATGCTTTCTGCTAAGCGTTTTAAAGCATGGTCAATATTTTTGCCCTTTGAAAAAAATTCATTGCCAATGGTAAATTGCCATGTGAGCAAACACCGCTTCCTTTGTTTGCATTTTTTCTTTCCAGACAATAAAGAAACCAAATCAAATCCACAGAAGATTATTCCTCTGGACACAACAGAAATCTAAAGAATAGTGTGTGTAGGAATGAAACACTGACTCCTGTAACACACAACATGATTTCACAGCTCATTACTGATCACGTAACTTCTTGTTGCTATTTGACTAGTAATTTAAGCATCGCAGATGAAGATTACCCTTACTAGTATTTATTTTCATTAAGGTTGTGAGATACAGAAGAAAACATAAAATGATAAATGGGTGAAAGAGAAGAACAAATACAACGCGAAAGATCATCAATATGCAGTATAAACAGGTTGAGTAGTTACAACAAAATAATTTGTGGATGCTCCAAGCAGAAAATAAGTTGTATGCATACATATTCAACCATTATTGCCAGCTGGTAATTTGCATGAAGAACTAGGGGATAGCAGATTCTTTAAATATATTTTAAATGGAACCTTGTCTATGAAACATGGTTATGAAATAAAGACTTCGATTTTTTTCTAAGCCACACAGGAAAGGAGTTACTTACCAGAAACAAAGCTTTCTTTCAACATGCTTTCCCACCATGTCAACTTAAAGAAAACTCAGGGATAACTTCTGGAAGGAATAGGGAACAGATTTGCAGAGAGCCTTGTTGCAGAAAAAGGGCAGGGAAGGTGGCGCTTTCTGACATTTGTTCTGGCATATGGAGCATCGTAAGTAAACTTTACCATCTAAGCCCAGCTTGGATAAAAATGGTCTACTACTACTGTAGCATCCTGAGCCTTCAGGTGCCTGAAAATAACTGCAGAGAAGGTACTATACACAGATTCGTGGTGAGTCCCAAACAACTGAAGAAAAAGGGAAGTAAGATCCATAAAGAACCTGGTATTATTCAAGAGAGGTATGTTCACTGGCAAACTGTCAGGTAAGGATAAAAAAAACGAACCCTAATTGTTGTACTCATTTATCATTAGAAGCAGAAATATCTGAAGTCTCTGAATAGCAAAGACTTTCAAGAAAAGGAAGTTGTACTGGTAGTGGTTTCGGTCCATGATGTAAGCCAGGAAAATATCTTTATGGAAATTAATTTCTTCAAGATCGAGATACACGGAACAACCCCCCCTGCTGAACTGAAGGTATTATCACCACTAATGTTATCATCCTAAAATCATATTAGTGATTAAAGGTCTTTAGCTTCTCAAAGTTTACGACTTGTCTCTATCCTCCACGCCTATTAGAGCTAGCTCTGTAAAATCTGGCCCCTCTGCTCCAAGACAAAAAGCTCTGTAAATTAGCATCTCAATAAAAGCCCAGTCTCCTGGGAAGGGCTTTTGAATAGAGGTGGGGAAGAAGGCTTGAGGAACAGGCTAGGAAGGGGGATTGCTGTAACCATGGCGTTCAACACTATGCTATTTAGGACGATATGGATTCAGATCAACCATCAACAGCTTGAATCCAAAGAAAAAGTATACCAAAGAAACAGATTTAGAAGGAAGTACTCATGTCTATTACTACTCCTTGAAAAGTACTGGTATGACTACTGTAAGGAATGAAGAAATGTGTGCAAAGTTGAGTTTTGAGGATAATTAGTCAAGATATTCAGAAAGAGGAGCCAAAGTGTAGTATTTAAGATCTGTAATTTGGCTTCTGTCAACATGCTGTTGTGAAGCTTCCTGGTTATGTCAGTGTGGTACAGAGTCCCTATGAGACTGAAATATTTGTCCAGTGTTAGCTCAGAGAGAGTCTCCCTCCAATGGACAATCTTCAGCTGCGGCTTGCAGTTCTGGGCCATTCAGAGCTCTATGGCCAAAACAGTCTTCCTCAGAAAGTAAGACACAACCTGCTATGTTATCTAGCCTTTTGCAACTTGAAAGAATAGGGAATTTATTTATCTTAATCTTCCAAAGCATGAAATCCACCTAATATCAGATATTGGACTTAGAATAGTAGAGCCTGGTAATCTGCCATTCTTATTTGAAGGTTTAGGATAAAAAAAAAAAAACCACAGTATTTTTTTCTCCCTCTACAACCAAATATTTAAAGCCCTTGCCAAAAGAAGTAGAGTGAGACTGTTCAAAATGTGCCAGAACCACAGCAACAAAAATGGGAGTCAGTGGAGGGTGAGTAAAAAGGAAAATCCAAACCACCTGCTGATACTTGGTAGCATCTGTCACTGTACAAGAAGTGGGAGCACATGAAAGCAATGCTTGCCAAAGCACTTGAGCTGGGAGCAATATGGCATCATTCATAGACCATACAGAATATCCATCATGCACCAAACAAAATTTTTGAAAACCTGTACAGAGATCTCTAGAGCACTCAACTGTCCTCTGTAATAATGCTTAAGGGTTTTGTAGAGGTTGATATAAATGTTCGTCCCCAAATGAAAAGCAGAAGCAGCTCTCATTCATGATGCCACTAAGATGCTCAAGAACAAGGGGATGGTTTGCCCTTTTGCCCTTCATGTAGATAGGGGATATGGTAGTCTCCTGAGGTGACATCTTTGGGGGGGAAGATGAGGAGGTACTGTGAAGGCACAAGTTCCTTCTTATCATCTGCTGAGCCTACTTGCTGGAGAATGACATGTGGGAGACGTGATCATCCCAAGAGCTGATGCCTTTCCTGTAACAACATTTCTTAAGTCAGGGACTAAAGACAAAGATAAATCGTCCTCCCTAGAGAAGGGTGGATATTGAGCAAGAGTTAATAATCCAATACGCCACGGGTGTTTTCAAGGTTACTGAAAAGCTCCTCCGTCTTGTCTTTTGGTCTTCATGAGTAAAAATTTAAGGCTGATTCACTCCGCTTAGAGAGAGAGAGAGGTAAACAGTGATTTGGTGCAAGCATGGGTACAGCCCAGAATACTAGTCATTATTTCCTACAACCTCTACAAAGACAATAGACAAAAGACGTATCAGTACAGGTAGAAACTCTAGTGAAGCTTCAGCCTCAAATTGAGGGAAACAGTGAGTTGGGGCAGACCCTGAAATATCACAAAGGTGATCATGAAATCTGGTGACAAGAGCACCAAGGAAAAGCTCAGAATGTTGTGATCATTTTGTGATTGTGCAGACATACAACATTTTTCCTTCAGCTACAGCAAATGTTCCCTCCTTACTGCCAGAACAGGCAGCACAACCAGAAAACGCGCATCTCAAGCACCCCCTCTATGTATGTGGAATCAAAGCATCAGACAGGATATCTAAGGTTTTTCTCTTTATTATGAATGGACCTAGAGTGAGACTTGGATTTCTTCTCCCTGGATGATAGTGGAAATTTGGTCTCTTGAACCTGAGCCTCAGAAAAAGAGTCAAAAATGAATTTTTGGGAATAAGTTTCTCAATCTATACTTAAAGTCTCAACACACAGAACACTCGGATGGAATAAAAACTTCACCCAGACAAAACAAGAAGTCGGTACTTTCATCTCAGAGAGCATAAAGCCAAAAATTTTGTTGAAGAATTCCTAGGTGTCAAAGCTATGCTGTCCCATCACAATCAAAATTTGAGCTCATAACAAAAAAGGATGTCTAAATAACTTGAAAATATTTTTAAAATTACAGATAAACAAATAGAGCATGACGTAAAGTATAACAGAAAGTCCAGATGATCTTCAATAAAGAGCAGTTAATCATAAAGAACTATGGTTCAGACACATGTAGAAATGAACACTAGGTAATAAGCTGTACTCCATTGCTTATAAGTACTCCGTGTCCATAAACACAACAGGCTGATTAGACAAACAAGTTTCTAGTTCAAAAGATTGCACAGCTGTACATTCAAAATATACAGAAAAGCACTTGATGGTAAATATGGGATGACAATGTGTGAATGCAGACTTCATTCATTCACATCTAATTTATGCTTTTTGATTTCTTCAAAAGTTAATCCCACACTGATTACTTAGAATTCTTGAAGTTGTGAACAGAAAGACTTCAGGGATAATAATTTTTATATACACACATACACAAGGATAGATCATGTATACTATTATATAATTATATATTACACAGACATGCATATATAAAAGACCACATGCAGCTTGATGAATATTTCTGGATGAAAAGTCACTTCTCTTAAGGGCTACCATAAGTTCCAAAAATTGTATTCTCATACCTTTGCATAAGCAGTAGTTTTGATAAACCACTGTTTGAGGTATTTCTGTTCCACTTTTGCTCCTGAACGCCATGAGCAACCATTATCATCCACCTGTTCATTAGCTAGAACAGTCTGATCCACTGGATCCCAATTAACCAAGGCCTAAAAAAAGTTGCAAGAAGAAAAAATATTTTCAGCAGCTATTTCAAAACCAGAATCTTATTTTTCAGACACCAAAAGAATTATCCACAAACATTCCTTCTATAACATCCATTTGAATCAGCGACGTAGACCCAACTGTAGAGGTTTTGAATATTCATCTGCTCAGAACTCAAAAAAACCAAGAATGCAGTTGGCAGCATCTGCCTTGATTGATCATCATAGGCTGACACTTGAATATTAAATAGGTAAGTACCAATTGACTATACTGCAAATTCCATTGTCTGGATTAGTGGTGGACAGCTTTTAAGCATCAAAAGCGTTGAGTCAGGCTGAGAGGGATGAATAACTGAGGATCTCCAAGTTGAGAGGGCAGAATCACAAACATGTATTATAGTGTTCAACTATATTTCAAGGCAAAGAGGTGATATTTTCTGCACGTAACTTCTGTCAACTGCGTGAATTACTTTTGGAATCATCTTTCCTTATCAATACAAATACATTAAAGAAAATTTAAAGCAAAATAAATGTTGGTGTTCAACTTTACAAACCTTGTTTTGTGAGGGCCAACTGAAATACCAGACATATCATTCTGGGGAGGAAGCAAAAATCAAACTCACCCCCCCAGTGTTTATTTACAATTTAGCTGATCCTTTATCATAAAGAATCTAAGACCACAAAAGAATCCTAATGGTCATTCCAGAAGCGGTGTTCAATGCTAGACATTAACTTGAAAAAATGGACAGAAGGAAAAAGAAAAAATATAAAAACAAACAAAGCGATAAAGTAATCCATTATTTTAAGTGTTAGTCAGTATTTGAGATAAACCAAAGTTAAATCAGCCTGACTGAAAAACTGTAGCTCCAGCTCCAGAGCATTCTAATACATTAAACATAATTTGAAAATTTCAAATGCATTCTTTGGTTATGGGGAAGACTTAGTATAACTCAACCTAAAAACTAATCGCTGTCCTCATATTACTCACTTTACATTTTATCTATCACTGATCACCTTCTGAAATGCCCCAGTTTCCAAACAACTGATATTTCTAAGTTTTAAATATGCTACATATTCTTAGAGAGAGGAAATATCATAACCATTTTACAAATCTTACAGTGAGGACAGCAGAAAGACAGATGCCTGTATCCTCTTCCTTAGGAATACTGTTGCTGGTTTTGTTATCAATGTGTGGTATATGCATGCACCCGTATGCACATGAAGTCTGATCACCTACATCGATTTATACAAAATTTATTATAATGAAATGAATGAAAGCCATTCTTTCACATAAAAAAATCCTCACTTTCAAATGAAGATTGTGTGAATTCAGCATGTCACTGGAATTTAAACTTTTTACAGTTTGCCTGCCTTTTATCTGTTACCTATCAATAACCACATGCTGGTTTTTATAAAAGGCTTCTGAAAATTCATTTGGAAATTAAAAGGAATCATTATATTCCACTATTACAGACCTATTTTCTAGACTTTCAGAACACACAAATTCTTCAGTAACGATACAACACATTACGAAGTTGGCTCTAAAGTAATGATCTTCTAATTTGTAAGTTCTGAAAAAACCCCACACCACTACCAAGTTAAAATAACAGCTAAAGAGAGGTAAATCAGACAATATTAAGTAATAAAATGCCAGTTGCCTAAAGCAGTATTAGCATATTAAATTGGCTATGACTCAAATTTGAGAAAAAATACTGTTTCTGTTTTGATGATCTTAAATAAAATTTATGGCGAAAATTTTAGAAGATAACTGAACTGATCTATATGAGTATAATTATTTAGTATAACATATTCTTATGAGTCATAACAGGAAGATTTATCTAAATAAATCATGCAAAACAAAGCAAATACCCATTTTAGAAATCCATTACTGAATGGTCTCGTCTGTGAATTTTTGGAGTTGCATTTTGTTCCTTCCATCTCTCACAGCCTTTTGACTAATATCCAGGATATTAAATTAAATCCTTAGTTTCTACTCGAACCTCACACAGGCAACTTGTTGACAATGACAGCCTCTGAAACTATGGCCCCAGGAAGCCATTAAATGTCATCTATACAAAGCAGGCACAGTGCAAAAGTGTAGAGAGACCACAAATTATTTAGAACTCCTCACTACACCAATGTACACCATATGCTTTCAAGATAGGATTCATCTCATCTAACTTCAGGTATCTATAGCATAAGTCTCTGTCTCCAGCTTTAGTGTCTAAGGTTCCACTATAGTCTGCAGATACCTAATCAAAATAATCAATAGGGTGTAGGTAGAAGTTAATCTCAACCTAAATAAGACAGCGACATCTGTCCAGGTCAATAACCTCTAAATTACATGGACTAGATCAGGATTGCAGGAAGAAGAGAGAGGATTTTGCTACAGGGAATAAAGATGCCTTCTATGGATGCTGCAGCACCCAGACAGACATTGTTAATTCTCACTAATTCCAGCTCCTGGACATACCAAGTCCGTATCTCCCTACCAGTGTCATTTCTGGCCAGACACACATACTCCTGGAACAGAACGTTACCTAGACGAACACTCTACCTATATTATTCTTATTGCCACAGTAAGGCTATGAATTATCTCCATGTACCCAAATGAAATTCTAAGACAGGAAACTTGAAGCTGTGCAAAAGTACTGCCTAACATATATTGCAGGTAGACTGAAGACATGGGATAAATACATGCTTTAAGTATATATGATTATTTGAAAGGACCCATGGTTATGGGCTATCTCTGCCATCTGTTTCCTGTCAAAAAGCAACTGGTTTATATCCACCAGAGATTATATCCCCTGCAGGTTAACAGATGCTGATTTAAGTCCTCAAACTGATCCTTGACTCTTAAGAAGGAAGCAGATCCAATCACTGGTACCCAAACACCTCCAGGATCCCACAGTACTGGGAGCATGCAAGGAAAATTTGGTTTGTATATCATCACTGCTTCTAACAAAGCAGCAAGCCTTGTGCTTTTCAGATTCACCTGGGAACACTTGTCAAGCAAATTTGCAGATAAAAATAAGTGGCAAAATGATAAAGCTAGGGGTTTCATTTTTTTTTATTACAAACACAGAAAATAATTACAGAAAAAAAAAAAAAAACACAAAGGAAGAACCCCCCACTGCCCCCAACCCAGCATATTAGGACATATACAATATTGAATCTTTTTGCTTGGTTGTCATTTAAGATCTCTGAATACCTCTTGCCAATGGACATAAGAGAAGTAGCTCAGTAACACCCTGCCATTCCAAATGCTGCCCTTCACCATCAACCTCTTTCTCCGCGATCACAGAATAATGAGTACATCACTAATTATATCCTATAGGGTTTCCTGGATTCTACAGAATACAAATGAAATGTCAAAGCATATTTAAGAAAACTTATTTTCCATTTTAAGTTAGAAACATTCACTAAATTGAAGCTTTGCTTAGGTGCAGCTGTTCAGGTATTTTGGAACTGCATTGCTTTGGCTATACAGAGAGTTGTTTGGAATGCTCATTTAACACCTTTGTTTCACCTCCCGCGTAAGAAGTTAACTGAACCCCACCCTTTTCAGATAGTCTGATATGTATTATTTACAAAATATTATAAGTACATTTGTTTAATGTACTCTAACAGAAAAACAGCTGTGATAGTCTTACAGCATCAAGTATTTCTGTAATATTTTAGAGACCACAAATAAGGTCCAGGAATTGGATGGTTGGGCACATAATCTCCAACTATCCTATCCAATCTTATCAGTTCTGAGGCAGCTTCACAGTAATGTTATGCAGTTAAATAATCTTGCAAGACACTCCTCGTGATCCCATTATCTTATATGTTTTCATGAGAGGAAAGTTAAGATCTAGAAAATTCTATATTAAAGCCACAAAATAAACTAATAGTAGCTATATTCTTATCCTGCACTCCAGTGTAAAACACTGATAATAAACATTTCTGGTTTGACTTGCTACAATACCCATTCATGTTAGTTAGTGACATATAAAATTTACGTATATATAAAATTCAGTTATATATAAAATTCATTATATTTTGCAGTGATTTAAAACCAACAGAGCACAATAAATACCTATCCACTTAAGGAATGTAAATGGATGATCCAGAGCCGCGCCACTGACACGAGTGACTTGAGTTAGTGTACCTGCAAAGTATTAAAGCAGAAAGTTTGTACTTACCTCTTTTTGATACACTATCCCAGCTTCAAAAAGCTTAAGAAAGAGATATTGTGTCCATTTGTAGTACTCTGGTAAGCAAGTGGTTATTTCCTGCAGAAATGAAATAAAATAAAAATCCTGAAGTTATTCTTACTATTTTCTTACGGTGTTTTAACTTAAACAATTAACTCAGGACTGTATAATATACGCCACAGAGAAAACATAAATGCAGTTTTGGCTAATGTTTATAATGAGTGATATTCACCTGTACACAAAACCAGAGAACATGGGCTTTGTGTGGGTTTGATGTGCAAAGAAAAGTTTCCCCATTAACATGGATTATAAGAACCCTGTAAAATCAGTGCTGATAGATATAAGAACAGAAGACGAATGGAAATGACCACAGCTGCCTGACCGGGGAAACAGCAAAACTAGAAGAAAGCAGAATTCTATGAAAGGAGTGATCTTAGCCATGTTGCTTTTTCCTCTGTTGTTCAGTGATGAAAAGCTGGAACAGAGACTGTCGGCTGTTCAGAGGCAGCTGGGAGCTGGCTGCAGAGAAGCCAGCAGACTGGAGGAGCCTACACCCGAAGAAGCAGTTGGTACAGAAGGACAGAAGAATAGCACTGAGGAACCAAGGCTGTTGACAGAACGTGTGGGGCAGCCAGGAAGGAATATGGGGTAAGACTCTAAACTTCAAGATGAAAGACTTGCAAAGGTTATCGCACAATCAAAGGTAAAATAAAAGATCGTTTTCAAAGGCAAGCCAGCTCAAGGTAGGAGAATGCTCTGGGTTAACATGCGGGGAAAAAGAGTGTGGGGAAAAAGAGTGTGGGGAAAAAGAGTGTGGGGAAAAAGAGTGTGGGGAAAAAGAGTGTGGGGAAAAAGAGTGTGGGGAAAAAGAGTGTGGGGAAAAAGAGTGTGGGGAAAAAGAGTGTGGGGAAAAAGAGTGTGGGGAAAAAGAGTGTGGGGAAAAAGAGTGTGGGGAAAAAGAGTGTGGGGAAAAAGAGTGTGGGGAAAAAGAGTGTGGGGAAAAAGAGTGTGGGGAAAAAGAGTGTGGGGAAAAAGAGTGTGGGGAAAAAGAGTGTGGGGAAAAAGAGTGTGGGGAAAAAGAGTGTGGGGAAAAAGAGTGTGGGGAAAAAGAGTGTGGGGAAAAAGAGTGTGGGGAAAAAGAGTGTGGGGAAAAAGAGTGTGGGGAAAAAGAGTGTGGGGAAAAAGAGTGTGGGGAAAAAGAGTGTGGGGAAAAAGAGTGTGGGGAAAAAGAGTGTGGGGAAAAAGAGTGTGGGGAAAAAGAGTGTGGGGAAAAAGATAGAGTTGTGAAAGAAGTCACAAATGAGAGTGATTGTTAAGAGGGAAACAAAGACAGATAAAAATAAAAGACATAAGAAGAAGGAATGGGGGTTAAGAGAACGGCAGGAACAATGTAATAGATAGCTTTTTTTAAACTTGCTAACATTTTATAAGTTCTTAGTGAACTCTAATAATTAAAAACCAACCTACTTATCACTTGCTTACAAAGTTCCACACTTTAAATGTCTGTTCTTAAAAAAACAAAGTGCATTTCAAATAAACGTCTCAATACGTAACAATGACTGCAGGATTACATGATTATAGCGTCTCAATTTTCTCTACGCAAACGCAGTGTTTTACAGGCACAATGGATACGCGTACACTTTCACCCACATATTTTAAAGTTTGGCCAAAGTGAAAACAACTCTGTAACTCAGTATTTAAAGCTCTAATTATATCACAAATGTGTAACAATAAACAGATCACATTTCCCTCCTCAACAGCTTTCCTGCTTAACTTGCACTTGTTTAAGGAAGAAACATTTCTACAAACTTCCTGTTTGACCACATTTTTACTTATTAAAGTGGAAGATGACTCCTACGCTGAACTCCAAATCAAGAAGAACTTCTCCTGATTTTAGAGTTACAGGGTTGACAGCAAGCCACTGATACAATTTATTCCATTTGCAAATAGTTATGAACTACCTGAAATAGCTTCAAATGTGACATCTTTCACCCAGGCTTTCCTACCGTCTAAGCTTCCCCCTACACATGACATCAGCAGTATCATCTGCTACTCAAATGACATCTGGAACACTCTAGCATTAAATTCTATTCTTTTTCTACAACTTGATATTCCAGTGCTGAAACGTTGCTTTGAACAACTAATATGACCTTTGAATAGATATGCCTCAAAAGTGCGTATAAGAGGCTTTCAAGACCAGAAAGAGACATTTAATGGCAAGTTTTCAGCACAGCATGCAGAGCCTTAGTCATGAAAAACAGTTGCTTGATTAAATCCCTGTGCTCTGCACTGAAAAAAACACTTGATAGAATTCTGATTTCCATCTCTCCAACTAAACACTATCCATTTAATAATTTTCATTTTTTTTTCCCTACTTCTCCACACAGTGGAGTTGTTCTGCCAGTGTGATGCCACTACAGGCAACAGAGCTTCATCACTCTAGTATCAGAGACACAAACGAAGAGAGAGAATCCCTTTTGGTACAATATAAGATTATCTGACCAACAGGCAAACAGATAAGACAACTGAAGTGAGTTGTCAAATAAAAATAGTAAAATGGACTGAGATTTGTCCTTTTGGTCCTGAACGGCAGATGTGTGTTAACTGAAACAAAAAGAGATGACGTTTCTCAGTCTAAACAGGCATGTTTAGGAGATGAGACAAGCTAACTCCTGGGAACGCATTCTCATGTCCATGCGCTCTCACAAGTTGTAAATTGACGTTTTTCAGGAAGAAAAGCAGCAGACTTATCACTGAAGAAAACGTGTTGTGTAGTCAATGAGCTGCAAAAAGATCACTCAAGCTCATAATTTAACTTTATAACCATGAAAGTTTGAAGTAACATTTGAAGTTAACGAAGAAAGAAAAATTACATCACTACCAAGTGAAATGAGCTGCTGATGACAAGCCAGCAACTTCTTGTCAATCTCAAAATGTTTTGTTTTTTTCCCTACCGTTTAGCACATTAAGACTGACGGTGAAAAATAATTTTCCACGTATGCCAGTTACTGATCTTGATTAAATAAATAATGTCTGGTAAAAAGTTTCCATTAGGCTGCTATCATGCTTAAATTAAGGTGAATATTAACGTTTCTATTTATACTTTATGAGCATGGCAAAGATTTGTAGTGCATTAACAGAACTAACAACTCAGAAATACAGAAAAGGGTTTATAAAAGGGTTTGCAAAATAGCATGATGGAGCACTTCCACCGTGCCAAAAAACGTAACTTTCTGCTTCTCACTTGTGAGCTGAGCACTAGCATAACAGCATACATACAGAAGCCCATACCGTAAAGCAGTTCAGTGAATATATATAAACAGGATATTACCATATATGGGGAGGCACCGTTAATACACAGCAAAGGAATGCCGCCTGGAGAGCAGCGCAAAGTAATTACAGCTGCTCCAGCCAAGTCAGCCTCAACGAAGACACGGCTGAAGGGCCTCTGTGCCAATGCACGGAGCATGGGGAACAAACAGGATGAGCTAGAGATGTGTGTACACCTCCAAGGCTACGATCTCCTTGGCATCGTAGAAACTTGGTGGGATGACTCCTGTGACTGGGGTGTTGCCATGGAAGGCTACAGGCTCTTCAGGAGAGACAGGCACGGGAAATGAGGAGGAGGTGTTGCCTTATATGTCAAGGAGCAGCTGGAATGCATGGAGCTCAGCCTAGGGATGGATAAAGAGCCAACTGAGAGCCTATGGGTCAGGATTAAAGGGAAATTGGGACCAGGGGACATTACAGTGGGGGTCTGCTACAGGCTACCTGACCAAGAAGACCGAGTGGATCAAGTCCTCTATAGACAGATAGGGGCGACATCACGTTCACAGACCCTGGTTCTCATGGGTGACTTCAACCACCCCGACATCTGTTGGAAGGGTAACACAGCCAGCCATAGGCAATCTGGGAGGTTCTTGGATTGCACTGACAACAACTTCCTTCTCCAAGTGGTTGAGGAGCCAGTGAGGAGAGGAACTATGCTGGATCTTGTTCTTACCAAGAAGGAGGGACTGGTAGACAGTGTCAAACTCAAGGGTAGCCTGGGCTGTAGTGACCAGGAAATGGTCGAGTTTGAGATCCTCAAGGCAGTGAGGGAGGTGTGCAGCAGGCTGACCACCCTGGACTTTGGGAGACCTGACTTTGGCCTCTTGAGGAATCTGCTTGGGTGCCATGGGATGAAGCGCTGGAGGGAAGGGGGGCCCAAGAAAGTTGGTTAATATTCAAGGACCACTTCCTCCAAGCTCAGGAGCAATGCATCCCTACAAAGAGGAAGGCAGGCAGAAAAGCCAGGAGGCCTGCGTGGATGAACAAGGAGCTCCTGGAAATGACCAAAAGGGAAAAGGAGGCCTATAGAGAGTGGAAACAGGGGCAGGTAGCCTGGGAGGTATACAGAGGAATCGTTCGAGCAGCCAGGAATCGGGTTAGACATGCTAAAGCCCAGATAGAACAAAATCTGGCCAGGGGCATTAAGACAAACAAAAAATCCGTCTTTAAGTATGTCAGCGAGAGAAAAAAGACTAGGGAAGATGTGGGCCCTCTCTGGAAGGAAATGCAAGAACTAGTTACTCGGGACAGAGACAGAGCTGAGGTACTCAATGACTTTTTTGCCTCAGTCTTCACTGGCAAGGACTGCAGCCACACTACCCTTGACACAGAATGCAAAGGTGAGGATTGGGAAAATGGAGAACCACCCACTGTAGGTGAAGATCAAGTGCAAGACCACCTGAGGAACCTGAAGGTGCACAAGTCCATGGGACCTGATGAGATACAACTGCAGGTCCTGAGGGAGCTAGTAGATGAGGTTTCTAAGCCACTAGCCATCATATTTGAGAAGTCGTGGCAGTCTGGCAAGGTTCCTGCTGACTGGAAAAGGGGAAATATAACCACTATTTCCAAAAAGAGAAACAAGGAAGACCAGGGAAGTACATGCCAGTCAGTCTCACCTCTGTGCCTGGCAAGATCATGGAGCAGATCCTCCTGGAAACTCTGCTGAGGCACGTAGGAAACAAGGAGGTGATTGGTGACAGCCAGCAGGGCTTCACCAAGGGCAAGTCATGCCTGACAAATTTCGTGGCCTTCTATGAAGGCGTTACAGTGGCAGTGGACAAGGGAAGACCAACTGATGTCATCTACTTGGACTTGTGCAATGCTTTTGACACACAATATCCTGGTCTCTAAATTGAAGAGACATGGATTCGACAAATGGACCACTAGCTCGATAAAGAACTCTCTGGACGGTCGCACTTAAAGAGTTGCGGTCAACAGCTCAATGTCCAAGTGGAGAGCAGTGACGAGTGACGTTCCTCAGGGGTCGGTACTGGGACCTGTACTGTTCAACATCTTTGTCGGCGACATGGACAGTGGGGTCAAGTGCACCCTCAGCAAGTTTGCCGATGATACCAAGCTGTTTGGCGAGGTAGACATGCTGGAGGGGAGGGATGCCATCCAGAGGGACCTGGACAGGCTGGAGAGGTGGGCCCAAGCCAACCTCATGCAGTTCAACAAGGCCAAGTGCAAGGTCCTACATATGGGTTGGGGCAATCCCAAGCAAAAAAACAGGCTCGGCAGGGAATGGCTGGAGAGCAGCCCTGAGGAGAAGGACCTCGGTGTGCTGATTGACGAGAAGCTCAACATGAGCCAGCAGTGTGCAATCACAGCCCAAAAGGCCAACCGTATCCTGGGCTGCATCAAAAGAAGTGTGGCCAGCAGGACAAAGGAGGGGATTCTGCCCCCCTAACTCCAATCTCGTGAGACCCCACCTGGAGTACTGCATCCAGCTCTGGAGTCCCCAATTTAAGAAGGCCATGGGCCTGCTGGAGCATGTCAAAAGGAGAGCCACGAGGATGGTGCTGGAGCACCTCTCCTATGAGGAGAGGCTGAAAGAGTTGGGGCTGTTCAGCCTGGAGAAGAGAAGACTCCGAGGAGATCTTATTGCGGCCTTCCAGTACCTAAAGGGGGCCTACAGGAAAGCTGGGGAAGGACTATTTACTAGGGCATGTAGTGATAGGACGAGGGGGAATGGCTTTAAACTAGAAGAGGGCAGGTTCAGATTGAACATTAGGAAGAAGTTTTTCACTTTGAGGGTGGTGAGGCACTGGAACAGATTGCCCAGAGAGGTTGTTGAGGCCCCACCCCTGGAGGTGTTCAAGGCCAGGCTGGATGTGGCCTTGGGCAACCTGGTCTAGTGGGAGGTGCCCCTGCCTATGGCAGGGGGGTTGAAACTCAATGATCTTCAAGGTCCTTTCTAACCTAAACCATTCTATGATTCTATAATATTATCTCCAAAGATAAAATATATCCTAAAAATCAGAACTCTTTTTACAAATACAAAATATGCTGCTCAGCTGTCCATTGCACGTGCTCTCCAGTGCTCTGTGACAGATTTAGTGATAACCCATCACCCCAGCATTTCAGAAACTACCACAAAATGGGAGGGACAGTAACTCCCTCTTCCCCCTCAACCATCTTCCCTTGTCTTTTTGTCAGCTTCCTAGTTGAAAAGAGTATCTAATACTGTCACCAAAATGCACCATTATAATTGGTTACTGCTACTGCTCCTTATTCCTATAGGAATGACGCTCATTCATTAAAACAACTCATTAAAACAATTAAAACAAACCACCTTTAAAAGTGGTCTGCTTTTAAAAATAGCAGATATTGCCAAGGTATATAAGAGAAAGGTCCCTACCCTTACCCAAAACTGCCTTGCTTAATCCCTCTATCACAGCACGGCAAGCTATGCCTAACAAATAGCATGATTTACTTTTGCAAATAAATTCTCAGTTACAGGTTAAATAGCAGTATTACAATTTAGATTTGACAGCAGCATGACTTGGGAAGCAACCGCTTCACATTAAGTTTTAAAGGCCTTTCATAATTAAAAAATCTGATAAAAAAACTCCAGGTACCAAAAATATGGGAAAACCAACAGTAAAGAATCCTAGAAAAACAAATAAAACCCCAAACTGGATGGAAGATTTTGGCCATTAATAAAAGAAAAACTAATTTTCAAATGCCTTGTTTTATAATTCATCATTTATTCTAAATCTATTCCATTCTCTCAACTTTCTATTATGTAGCTCTGAACCTAAAACTGATTTGTTTGGTTTGTTTTTTTAAGAAGGTTACATCTTCAAGCTACATTCATGGCTTTTTTTCTTTAAAGTAACATTTACAGGCTGCATAAAAGTGTTTATTTGTTTTAAGATCCACCAGGCTTTGTGAATAACATAACTAGACTGGAGAGAAGTAATTTCCTAGATTGTTACTAATAATTTTATTTCTAGCACAGCCTCATGCTATCCTGAAGACAGCCATGTTGCACTTGATACTTATTAAAAAGGTGCTTAGGAAAGAAAGTCTGAACAGATTTTTTTTAAATCTATTTGGGAAGATTAAATAGTCTTTAATTTATTATTTGCCTATTTTGGTATTAAAGGGCATGTACCACCTCATCTGGAAGTACAATTATTTGATTTTCAGAGGTTTACAGCTAAATAAAACTACGTTTCTAAATTAATTTGAATATTTGTATTTCAAAGTCTGTTAGTTTCATGCTTTATCAGCTACAAATACAAACATCATGCAGTGCCTCAATTTTAGAGCATGAATATCTTTCCTGCAAAAAAGTAGCCTTGTATCAACGGTTTCCTTTTTCATTTAATTACAAGTAGGGTGACTGATTATCAGAGATATGTGGATAAAAAGAAAATTTAATATGTAATTCTCTATCTACTGCTACAGTTTTATGTATGCTCAGGCAGTGCACAAGAATGACAACTTCAAAACTAAACAGAAAAATATCTGCACAAAGAAAATCTAGCAAAGATTTCATCTTTTTTTAATGTAGAGAGCAGAAGGGGAACATTACTCTTATGCAAAAAATTATGTCACTTGGCATACAGGAATTGTTTAGACTAAAAAATGCTGGCAGTACGAGCTGCCTTCTAGAAGAAAGTTACAGATTGATAATACACTGGCGAACTGATGGCTTACTGGGAACATGCGTTCAGTCCGACAGCACTCCTGAGCAAAAGAAAGAAAAAATGTTATACACTCTCCATCCCTTGTTGCTGATGATATGAATCTTTGAAAATGATATTGCCTAATTCCCCTGAAAATTGTGTTCAAAAGAAATGGCAGGCAGTTTGCTACGCTGTCTAGGATGATATATTGGAGAAATCTAATCACCAGGAATGCCCAAATTATTGTTATCTTAAAAACAAAACATAATCAAGATATCTTTTATTTTCCAGGTGTTTTAATGTCTCTCGGAGACATTTCTTTCATCCTAAAACTGCAGCTTTTAACCCTGGATCTCACAAACATAAGCGTTCAGAATAGAAATGTTCTCTCTCTTATTTATTATTTTTTTAAACATCTCTCCCCCAGATCAAACCATTTTCAAAGTGATTTAAAAATATAACATTTATTACTTGAGGCCCTTCTACATGTTTCAGGGAAAACATATCAGATCACTATTAGTATTCAAAATTACGTTAAAGCAAAGTACTTACAGAGCTATTTTATGCATTTAATTACATTTAGGAGAATAATTTTCAAGTGTCTTTGTAACCTGCCTTTCTGAAATAACCTAATTACCTTTTAATCATGCCGTATTTGTGGTGCCTCACTGGTTAAGTAATTTCACTGCTACAACATAAAAATGGTTTTGCATTTTGATTTGTAAGACAGAGAGAACAATGAAAAAAAACCACAGATAAATAAAAGGAAACTTCTAGCATCCCACATGCACTGGGATTTGTTCATAATAATTTTACCAAGCAATAAAACTACAATTAGCCTTTGTATTCCTGGATAGGACTTTCTTGAACACCAGATGTGACTTTATAAGCAGTCAGCTTCTTCAGCACAGCTACATGCACTAGGTATTAAAAATGTACTTTTTATTATTTTCCCACTTTTTTTCCCCCCTTAACATTTGTAAAATGGTAAAATTTACTTAATTTACTTAAAATTTACTTAAGTTTCCTTCACATCATCTAGGCATGCCACAGAGAACACAAACAGTTTAACATAAAAGGTTTGCAGTTTAAAAAGGCAACTCACTGCATGCTAAAATAGGGGCCTAAGTTAAAGGAATGGGTTCCCTCCAGCATATATTTCCTAGGTACTATGCTCTAGCACAGTGAAGGAGCACATTTAAGCAACACCAATGCAATTAAATTAAAAACAACCTCTTGTCTTGTACAACAGTCTTGGTTAACTAGACTAACCCATATAAAAAGTGGTTTTCTTGCATTTTCCATAGGAGTCACTAATGCTAGTGGGTTTGTTTGCATTGTCACAGTATTTTGTAAGCCACTGATTTAGTGCCATACAAGTACAGAATAATAAAAAGAAAATTCCTTACCTCAAAGAGATCACTTTTAAGATTAGTATCTGCACAGTGCAGTGCATTGCTGTGCAAAGATGCTTGAGTTAGCCCAGAAGCAGGGCAGCTAAGGCAGTAAGATGCTCTGCCCAGCCTAATTAGCCTTGCAGAGAAGCAGGCTTTATCAGCTCGGAAACTACACTCTGCCACAGCTTAGCCGTTCCGCTTCCAAAGGTACTTCTTTCATGGCTAGCTCAAGTATCCATGCATTTGGAGATCATGTAATATCAGGCATCATACATTTTTTGCAATGAATAAACATATCTATTTCTAATGGTTACCATTCAGGTCACTCTTACTCCAGTTAATAATGGCAGGCTTTACAGGTAAAATAAAACTCAACTAATAAGCTAAGGAGTGAAAACTCCAAAATTCACTGTGTATCAAGAAATACTTTTTAGCTGTTTTAAAAAACTTACCTTTCAGAATCACAAACTATGTGCCCCTAGAGCATTCTAAATAATTTTAGTTATACAACTGTTCAAATTAACTTAAGTACAGCATCAAAGCCCTTTCCACAAGTATTCAGAGACTTCTGAAAGTTTGTTAACCAAAACATAGTTTAGTAGAAAAGTGAAGATAGGCCTCAAAGAACAGGCACAGAGATGAAAAATTACTTTCCCCTGTATACTTATACTTCCTGCCATGGTTTTCAGCACTAGCAGTTCTCCATCTCTCCTTCAGAATAGAAGGGTTAAACAAAAGTCCATATACAGAAGTGAATTTTCTCAGATTTCTTGAAAGGTACTCTGCAACATTCAACTCTGGTGTGTTCCAATACTGTTTTGAAGTATTGCTGTATTGCACATACAGAAAATCTCTGAGATGCTAACAGTTTTAAATATAAGAAAATAATTGTCAAGAATGCGTGCAGTAAGCCTTCCACAACAAACCTTTTATTTTCAGAGCAACTTTTTTGGCTATCAAGAAGATGAAAATCCTACTAAAAAGGCTTATACTGAAAATCTTGCCATATATATGACACAACGAAATATGTTTTTTAGATGTAAGACATACAAATAAACAACTTCACCTTCAAGATTAAAGAAAACAGATGGCAGGTCTCCGACTGCCAGAAAACTAATCTTTTTCCTTTTCAGATCTACAACGCTGCTATAAAAATCCAAGATTAGCATCTCCATCACTCTATTCAGAATCATATTAAGGTGATAAGCAATGGTTATTGCTCAGAATATAAAGGCAGTGACTGACATTGATTCAGTGGTAAATGCAATAACCTTACAATTGCTTCAAAAATTAATGTATTTCTTATCTTGAAAATGACATTACTTTATGTGTGATCATGTTGGTAAGGTTTTTAAGGTGAACACTCGATTCTCAAGCAGTAGTGTTTTAAATAAAATTTCTATTTTCCAAAACAGTCATGATATGAACACCTATGAAAATGCAGACTTAAGCATCAGATTTGGAATAACATAACTTAGACCACGATTTCAAGTTACTAGCTTTAAACCCTTGAGTATGTTATAAAAACATACACATTGAAAAAAGCACTCCTCAAAACATATATACCTTAACACAAAGGCATGCTGCTTCATAAATATCTATTTAGACTAACTGCTAACACAGAAAATTACTACTTTGAAAGAGACAGAAAAGCAGGGAGAAAAATTGAAATGCAAAACTGAAATTACTTTAAAGAAAAGATTCTCTTAAACCTTGAGATTATCAGATGATGTCAGTATGCCAAAAGTAAGAGAAGTTTGATAAGAAGCTTGAGGGAAGCTCAATTTCCCACTTTTTCAAGTCTAATTTTACAGTTTAACAACTGAAACTGGATACTTTCAGAAGTTTCCATATTGCCATAAAAAAAAGGTGAAATTCCATGTTTTTCAATGTTCCATCATACAATAAAGCAGCACCTCTTAAAAAAGAAAATCTTACCCTTTCCCATGTAAAAGACAGTCCTAGTGCATCAAACTGTTCCCTCATGTGTTGAATATTACTGCAAAATAAAACATTAAAAAATTAATTAAAAATATTTCTATCATGAGATCATATTTAAAATCAGGTGCTTATAAAGTTCTGAGAAATCAAAAGCACTAGTTAACCTCAAAACACTAGTATCTCGCTAACAGTGAAACTCAAGGAACTATCAGAATACTCATCTTAAATAATAATTTTAAAAGTCCCTAGTGTATTTTTGTTCAATTTCAATGGCTGTGTGTACAAGACAATGATTTTTCTTCTCCTGATTTGAGCATAACTGAAAAGCAAATAAGGTACTGCAGTGTGAGGGAAACGTTCCTGAAGCATCACTTTGTGTTATTTTTAATTATCTTTACTGCAGTTGAGCCAAAGGACCCTCTGAAATCTTCACGATGCTGTAGGACATGTTTTCGCAATCAGCTTAATCCTGCTCTAATTTGGCAATGCTATCCTGGCTGTATTTTGCTTTGGCTCTGGTGATTGTGTGGCTATAGGTTGAGTTGAATCAGCTTACACATTCAACTGAAGACATGCCCTAAAAAAAGTTCTCAAAAAAACTCCACCAGTTTTCTTGCTTCGCTCTGATCAACAGGCTGATCAAACCAATACTGTGGCTGCAAAAACATCTGAGCCAGTACAAAAGAGGTGGTGGGAACACATATACTGGGAGGTAACAAGGAATCCATAAACTTCTGGTGGCACCATGGTCATAGATAAACTTAAGTCAACTGTGAACCTGTCGGGCTACGCCTTGTCCCAGATGGATTACATTAAAATTATAAAATAAGATACGTCAGAATATACAGTGAAGCTTTAGTTTGAAAATGCACTAAATACAGTCTACCAAAATACCCACAATTACACAATATTAACTAGTGACCTGGTATGAATTCAATCACATACTTTAAAATTGCTTAAAATTTCGTATGGACTTTTAACTTTCTACTAAAATGCTTTATGTCAGATAAAGTATCGTCTATCCCCCCACGGTGACTAATTTGACAGTCGTGAAACCAAGTGTTTAATTCTGACCCCAAACAAACTTGTACTGCTGAATAACTGAGTAATGCAAGTATCCAGTGCTAACAGTTGCAGAGCCCCAGTTACACCAGAAGGGGCCTGCCAGCAGGGTCTCAGCAGTACGGGTATACCAGGAAATCCTCTTATGGACTCACAGTTTCCACTGGGAGAAACCACACTTTCAGCAGTACTGCTTATATATTAAAGTCCCACTCAAAATGAACTGCACCAATAAAAAAAAAAAAAATAAATTTGAGCATATTTTCACAAAGCTTTTGCCACTATACTAACTCTCACTAACAAATATTTCTGTGTGTTTTGTATAAGTAACACTGTCTTCAATTTGTTTTGTGGGTTTTTTTTCCTAACTTTGAGACTATAAGAAGTAATAGCCAATTGGAGCTCATTTTAAATCACCTCTTCAGAAAATTATGATGCTCTGAAATATGGTTGTTCACTCCTGAACCAAGCACGTTGAAATGCTTAAAGGGTGCCCCCTTTTACATGGGTGGCTGGCTCTATTCCAGGGATGACTAAAACACATCAGGTTGCTACCACACTGTCACAGCTCCGCATTCAGTTCAGTCATCCCTGCTGCAGGCATGAGAAACATTCAGGACAGGGACAGCGGAGAAAACGGAAGACAGCAGTTACTTCAGTGGTCATAATTTAAACTGCCCAAATGATGAACCATTTCCCTTCCTTAGCATAATCAAAACAATTGAGTATGTAATTAATTTTCCTATTCGGATGTTATTAGAATCAGTCCCAATGATGATTTGCTAACTTGTCTCAGTTGTTGTTATAATATCTTCATCCAACTCTTAAAACTAGACAATCACTCTTTTCAGTAGTAAGGAAATTTCCAAAGCAAAATTTTCAAAGCAAAATTTCATTCCAGTATAAAACATCTTGTACTTGTAACTACCAGCTGAATTGCTTTAAGTGTATGGAACAATACTCAGCCATTAACAAGACCAGCGAAAAAAAAAAAATAACGGCACAGAAAGTAGCAGAAGAGATTCAGCTCAAGCTGTGCCTCACTTTATGTTATGATCCTGACAAACCACTTAGAGGAGACAGGCCAAGCTGATACGGCACTTTGCTATCGCAGTCTCTCTGCCCTACACGCTCACTGCTTTTCTGTTGAGCCATTCAACTCAGTCAGCTGGCAGAATGGCTTTCTTCTGAGTTAGCAAGCTGAGTCAGTTTGACAAGACATCCTACGAGTGCCAAAGCCAGTGCAATTGGTGAGGAGGGACCACGTAGTAGAGAGAAGGGGAGAACACTAACCCTTCCGTAGTCACCAAGTACTTAATATCAGCCTCGTTGTCTCAAAACTACAACCTTCACTTCTTTGTGCCTCAGTTGTCATGTAGGTAAGGATCACAATAACACTCTACCTGGTGAAGGTTCCATCAACACAATCGAGTTAAAAATAAGGCACTCAGATATAACAGATACGTAGACTTGTTTTACAGCTGAGCTTCAGAAGGCTTATTGAGGGAAGACAGAAATCATCAATTTATTGACTGTGCTACAATACAATTGAGAGCCCGCAACACACTGTGCACAGTGATGTTTCAGACTCTCAAAAGAACAAACCCAGGGTTTTGTGTCTTGATGGTAAACGGTTCTCACGCATATTCTCATCTAAACCATACATGAAGAAAATTTTTAACAATGAGCATAAATAACTCAGAATTTCTGTGTAGTTCACTCATGCATTCTCCCTAAGTGAAATCAGTTGCCATCATATTTTAGCTGGAAAAGTATCAATCTTAACATGGGACCGAAGCATGAAAAAAAACTTAAAAGAAACAACATTATCAAAGGAGGAAATCGATCAAGGTCCAAAAAGATGCCACAGCTAGATTACTGCACCCAGAGCACAACAACTTCACTTAAGAAGATTGGTTTCTGAGTAATTTATAGAAATTAATGTTTACTTATATAACTTTCTACTCCTTTTAAAGGATATTAGGGGAATATAACATCCAGTTCTGTGGTCTAAAGCCCAAAATTTTCACAGAAATCAGCAGCAATAATGACTGGTTATCACATTCCAAGACTCAGTCTCAAATGAAAAAACTACCTTCTTCCTCCTTGCATGGTACTGAAAATGGCTAGTAAATCTAACCACGTAGCTCCTAATTTTCAACTGTGTATTCTGTACTAAGATTTAACTCACCATAACGAAATTCTGATTTGTTTCTTACTCACTGATTTGGGTATTTGGGAAATGTCACTCTCTCAGTATTCTACCTTTTTACAAGTTAAAAGTAATTGAGATGAAAACCTTGAAAATCATCCTGATACACTTGTTTTTCGAAACTGAATCATCTGCACAGTCCCATAAAACGCTGGACAATAACCCTCTTTCTGTACTGTTTTTCTTCTATTTCTACACTGGCTTTGCTTTGTTTCGTTGTTTGGGGGGGGGGGGGGGGGGCACAGTACAGGTATTCACAGTGGAAATGTCATATTACTTAAATTCATTAAAAACTACCTTTGTGTCCAGCTTGCGGGGTGAAGCCCATGTTCAACTGCAGCATTTTCTGCTGGTAAACCAAATGCGTCCCATCCCATTGGATTTATCACCTGTCAGCAAAAAGGAAAAACAATCTTACATAATTTTCTGGACTGGCATCAACAACACACACAGGCCTCTAAATAATAATCGGTGTTTTGTATCCAAATAGCGAACAGTGTTTTGCATTTCAGCATTCGCTTTGTCTGAATTGAACCTCTTCAAAACATGCCCGCTATGGCTAGGTCTCTTCTAAAAGATGAATATTGCATACTTGCCATGTACAATGCGATGTTAGAGGGAGCTTAAAGTTTTATGTAATAAATCTTCATGACTATTTCAATACCACGTTAACAATGACAAAAATCAATCCTTTGTAAATTTGTGTGGTGGGCAAAATTAGCAGTTGATGCTACTGCTAAACAGAATCAAATATTCATCCTAAAGAAGAAGAAGAAAGCAACCAAAACTAATCAAATCAACAGTTTTATAACTATACCTGATGTATAGCCTAGTATTTTTTTATTTTGTTGAAGGAAAAAAAAAATTTAAAATACTCTATGATAACCTTAAATCCAACAGATAAAATTAAGAGGATGAGGGAAAAAATATAGTCAAATTTTACTAAAAAGTCTTTTGTAAATATAGACTGCAGACTGAAAAACTGTATTTCAAGACCTCAAAGATGGAAAAAATGTTTACTACAAAATATAAGACTTTTTTTTAACTAGATATATATCTTCCCTATTAACATGCAAATTAAGTAGAAAAAATAATCTAGCAACACAGTAAGTATTCAAAAAATTGTTTAATAACCAGGGAAAGAATAACTTAACCTGTCATTAAACACACATATTGTGAACCTGATAAAACCAATCCCTACAAATGTGTTATAAATTCAATAATTATGATTAAAGTTACACAAGTTTAACAATAGCAAAACATGACTGAGTAACATTTTAAAGGTTGTAAGAATTAAAAGAATAAATCTTTTTATCCCTTGAAATATATATTTATATAAAGAACTTGTTCTTCAGTGGCACGCAAGCAAACAAGCAGTAAGAAAGCAAGACCAGCAATACTAATCTCATAAGCTATATCCATGTGAAAAATCTGTTAGTTTCTGAAGCTTAAGAGCTACTTTTGTCACTGGTTTAAATTATTTTTATTCTTCTTTGCCACAACCTTCCAATTCTCTGACTTCATTGGATTCTTTAATAAAAAATATCGTATAGAACTGTTTATAAAGGTGCCTTAGGCACCAACTCAGCGTAAAAGCAACAGAATTTAACAGACGTGACTCCTCAGCATTCTCAATTTCAATACTGAGCTAAAACCAAACGTGCTGTTTATCATTACTCTGCTGGTGCAGCAACAAAACCAAAGGTATTAAACTGTGATCAACTGTGATTCAAGCCAGTACAGTAAGGGTCCATGCACAGCACATTTTTGATATATAAATCTCACAGAAACTGGAATGCTGTCCTGTGTTACAAATTTTCCCCATTATCAGACAGGTTATTATTCCTCCTATCACAGCGTCAGAAAATAGAAAAGTCAGATTTCCTAACTCCTCACTTCCTCACATTATAAGCATTACAGGGAAAATCTCATTTGGAGCCCAGACCTCTTGCCAACACCCCATTGAAGCACACCTCTCCCAGCCCTTCTCCTCTCCCTCCCCCTGCCAGTAATCAAAACTATCGGTATAAAGAAGCAAAGAAAAAAATAGGTAAACTTTACATAAACTACAAATCACAATAGATTTTTTTTTTAAGGACACAATAAATATTAGTTTCTGCAGCTCAGCTCTTTCTGACCATTACTAATGCTGACCAACTGGCTCTGGACAGAAATGATCAAATAAACCATTTTTTTTGGTCCACTTAGAATATGTATTTTCTCCTACTTAAACACTGTTTCTTTAGACAAATGCCCTCCATTTGCATCCCCACAAATACCTTCTTTTACTATAAGCTGATGCACATAAAGTGAGATTAAAAAAACTACTCTTGATTAATTTTTGTAAAATTTGGCTTCTGAAGATATCCTGGCTATAGATAAGCAGCCAAAAGCAAGGTACAATCTCATTTCTCATGCTCATGAGCAAAAGGATGTGGGAAGAACAGCTTCACTGCCGGCTACAAGCTCCCCAAAAGAGCTGACTGATGCTCCAGACAGTTAATGTGCAGACATTTTATCACTGTACCATCAGCGCTCGCAAGAGTTATCTGCTCACACAGATCTTCCCAATTCTAGCATGTATATTAAAAATATCATACAGTGTATTCACTTATCACATTCAAAAGACAGTTCAATTTAACAACCAATAGCACTCCTCAAGTTAAAGGGCTGAAGAAATAAGCTAATTCAAGTTTCAATCAGAAACCTGAATTTAAAGAGACATTAAAAATATCCTCAAATTAATCTCCAGGATAGATCTATTTATGTAGTTGCTATAGAGATGAATGTAACACGCACAGTGGTTTAGAAAATGATTTCAGGTTTATTGTCTCTTTTTCTTCTCTACCGTGAATGGATTTGAAAGGTTTGTGAAATGCATTTGTCTAAACAATAGGCTGGCTTCTTCTGGCTGGAATGTGTGTTGCATATCTACAGTTAAAATGCCACCGTCTCCAGGCAGCGCTTGGTGTAACATCTTAACTCTACTTAGCCAACATAAAACCCAAGGCTGAGATTAACTGTATAGTTCTGAAAAACATCAAAAATCTCAAGAGACATGGAAGGGGAGAAGAAAACAAACTACTAACATGTCAGAAGTTGGCACAAAGAATAAAGTAACAGAGAAACAAAGAAAAAAATAGGAAGAAAGCAATTTTGAAGACCAAAGGGTTTTCCTTGTAGCTCCTTGATGGGTTCGTCATAAGCTCTAACTAGGCAGAAAACACGGCTGCTCCCTCCAGCATTACAGATGAGCAGAAGAAAAGAAGAAAAAGTCATCCACTTTCTTGAATGCTGACTTGATTGCTTCCAACAGCAGTTCCTAAACCTTATGCAACCGAGGGATCAATTTGCTCACTCGAGTGACCTTTCCTCCAAGCATCGCTTCTCTCTGTAGAGACAGTATTTTCTCTAAGCCGCAAGGAGAAAGAAAAACAAATAATGAACATATCTTGTAAGAGAGGAGGCCTGCATTAAGTCCAAGGATGTCTATGCCTGGTAAAAGAAGGCAGGCTATGGTTTCACAGTCATTTTAAGAAAGCAGGAGCCAGTACAATCACCAAAGGCAGCTGTGTGTTTCTGGTCTTCACGATAAAGTAGCCAGGTAAACTCTTCCTGGCTAAAACTACCAGGTTAGTCTTGAACACAGAAGGCTTAAGATCCTCAGAAGTTCACATGATCTGGCAGGATCAATTATAAACGACTGGCATTTTCGACCACTCGAAATACTGTGTTTTGCACAGGAACACGAAGTTGGAAGGAAGTGATTTATTGCTGCATGGGGAACAAAGTGCTTGGTAACTACCACACTGAGTGCTCTCTTCAGGAGCGGATTTCTAAAAAGGAAAACAGTTGCATCTTGAAACATTTTAGATCCCAAAGACTCTGACTTCATATTAGTTTGAAACATTGCTGTAAGAATCATTTCACAGCATGGTCAAAAATCTGTCATTAACAATGGCCAGAGCTCTTAATGCGACCATGGGACGAAGCAGAGGAAGACACAATAAATCCATTAATTCACTTCTGAGATCTCAGCTCCTCCTCTCAGAGGATTTTCATCTATTCACTGCCATAGCAATCAGCCCATCACACTGACATTTGTAGGCGAGATCAGCAAGTACTATATAACACAAAGCTGACAATGATCTCATAACACTCAGTTCTCTGCCTCTATCAACATAACAAGGACAGACGAGTCAGTGAATTTTCCTTAATGTTTGCAAAGAAACAAAGAATTTGTTTGCTCTCCTTGATGGGCTCAGTTTGTCTCAAAACTGTGACCCGGGAGCTGATGTATCTTTCTTACATCCGCATCAATGCATTCTAAATTTTAAGACAGACAGCTGAATCAGCGTCAAAAATGCCTGTAAATAAATATATTTATTTCAGAGAAAGTGTGATAAGAGAACCAAAAATGAAAACAGAGGTTTGCTGACAGATTAGTGATTTGAATCAATACAGCAAAGTCTACATTCCTGTCTCTAGTTACAGATGCATGACACTCGACGTGAACTAACCAAAAAAAATTTGACAAAATAGGTCATCCGTGGTCACGAGTTCCAGCTGCCAGAAAACACCCTCTGTTCCAGCAGCAACCTTCTGTTATCCTTCTTGCACTTGATCTCACAATAGTCCAACCACATACAAGTGAGACAGTAAGGACACATGGTTGGAAAGGGGAAAAAAAGAGAACTCCTTCCACTGGCTGTCCCCAATTAGGCTGAACATGTTGAAAATCAGATTTGTCAATTGACAGATTACAGATACAACACATTTTAAATACAAGACCTCCACCTGAATGCAGCCTAGATTGTTTAAGTGTACTAGGTAATAAACACTGTTACGCAACAGCTAAAAATTACCACCACCAAACAAAAAAAAACCAAGCAGACAAGGCACACCTGGAAACACATTAAAATAATGAATTTTTGACAAGTGTGTACATCCTCACAAGGACTATTTCAATGATTCTCTGCAATAGAATGCTGCATATTTGCATTCTGATAAGGCACTTTCAAATTAAAAAATAATCAACCCACACAGATTTCTATCAAAAATAGCTCTGCTTATAAAATGCTCTCATTTATTTTGTGTTCTCACAAGATACAAAATACAAGAAATTATTCTACATCTACACACCACTACAAACATTTAGAAAACAAAGGTGTCACTCACCTCTTTAATCTCACACATTCTTGTATAACTGCATTTAAAATAATATATCCTTTTCTCTCTCTTTCTTTCAAAATGAAACAGGTAATTAATACTTTCAGTACTTGCTACTGGAAAACTAAATTTACAGAAGATTCAATTCGCATATGATACTTGTAATGCTTTCCACTTGGTTTATACCACAGAAAATAACCCGGCAAAAGGACACAACAGCCTCACAGAAAAAAATGGTGAAGAATAGCAGCTAATGATGATCGGAAAATGGAACTGTATTGAAATAATTCATCCTACTGATGAATTCATTATAAAGTTTTAATTAAACTTGCCTATCTTTCTTCAATACCATTCACTTTTGCAATTTCAAGAGTATTAAGATTCACTGCTGAAAGGGACAACAACTAATGAAAATACATCCAATTAAAAATAACAACAAATGTTCTGGATAAAATGAAAACATTGTTTAAGTCATTTTGGGATATTGTGGAAATATCGCTGACATTATTCCATTCCCATCTATGAGGAGCAGGTTAAGTATAAATTAAGAAATCTGATCCAGTGTACAGAAATTTCACCCTGAATTGTCCAGTGATCATACTAATTTCTGCACAACTTCCATAGGACAGCCTTGCTGTGATATTACAATTCAAAATTTTATTAAAAAGATATCACAGAAACTATTGAACTGAATCACACTCTGTTTACTGATTGCTAAGGGAATTATTCTCAGTCCTCTGAGAGGCACAAATTATCCACTTTGAAATTTATCAAAGGCATGATAATGATAGCATGATAAAGAAACGGTAAATACTTTTCCCCAAGCAGCAGCAGACTGGAAATCTGCCATGGTGAAAATCACCATGAATATCTCTATAATTTGTACATTGCACTCTCAAATAATGAACAGGAACTCTCTTAACTTCTTACAAAACCCATACATTTGAATTCACAACATGCATGTAAATTTACAGAGAAAAGCACAACTAGAAGCTTCACAGTTTAGTTCTGGATTGGTTTACTAATACATACAAACTTGTAATTTAAAACATATAAATTGATTTTTCATAGCATTTTTAAAGAAATATGTTTGTAATAAGATCTGTGACTAGAACTCTCCATGCACAAAAATTGTTTTAATTGCACTTCAAGAAAAATGTTATCCTTAACACATTTTTGAAAGACTAGCTCACTGCATTCATGCTAAGTAATCGATATGGTTTACAGTTCCCACGCAAAGACTTCAAACTTCATCTTCAGTAATTAGAATGAAAACAACTTCTCTTACAACAGATGTACTCTACAAATCATTTACCCAGCAATCTTATCCAAGTGTATGACAGAGTTTGTTTTCCATGCACTGCCTACAGGTACTTGAGGAGTGCTGGAACAAGACAAGGCTTCACTGGTCAGATCTTTGGGTAAAACAAACAGGACTTCATCACCCATCAGCACAATCAATGTGCTGGCCCTGTATCGACACAACTCTAGTGATTACCTCTGTACTGCAATACACACGTTCGTACACCTCCTGCCGAAAATTCTGCAAGACTTATCACTCATCGGTACATTGAAAAAGTGACTGCCTATCATGATGTTACACTTGCATTAAATCCCACCCTGGCACACCATTTAATAAATGACCAGCCAGTCATGTATTGCAGAAAAGGCTGCTGTTCATTAGGTAATCTGTTCGATTGTCCATTTTCGGTGTCATTACTCACCAGTATCATCTACAGCTTTATGTTGAAACGGTATTTCTTCCAAAAACAATGGGGAAAAGAAGAGCAACAAATATTTATTTTCCCACTTAAAATGCTGGTGAAGTACAGGTTTCTGGCAAATATTAGTAGATTTCAGTGCGTATTACCTCTCTAGAATATTTTAATTGAAACAAAATATAGAAAAACATAAAAAAATGAAATACTAATCTTCCATTTTAGAAAAACAAGAAAACAGCATCCAAATGATTTAACACTTTCCCAGTTAAGATTTCAAACTACCTCTAATATGAAGAAATTACACAAATGCATTCCAATGAATGGCTCCAATTTACTAAAGGATCTCTAATCACTTTGTAAAGGCATTCAAGCACTTAGAGTATTGTATTATTAAGTATTATAACAAAAAAGACAATTCTTGCCTGTTCAGATTAAATCAACGTGAAATTAATTTACTATTTTCTCATGAAGGTGCTCCCTAAGAAAAATATCTCCACCTTATTCAACATACATTACTCTCTTACTCAACCTTATATACTAGTCAACTATGTACACACCATAGATATTTTCCCTCACTGTTTATTAGACAACAAATATACATTGTAGTCTGAAGTTTTCCCCAGTAACTGTAAGTCTGAATGATTTTGCCTGTATTTTTATGGTAACAGCTCATCATTCCTCATTGCCTTACAAAGACTTTCAACCCACCTGTATTGCTTCTAGCACAGTTTTATGACTTGCTAACCAAGGTCAGTCCTACATCTAGATGTAGAGATATAGTTCCTAAGATTATTTTCAATGACTCTTCCTTTTTGTTAGTTTGGAAATGACAGAAGCAATTACTACTCAAAAATCTCACCCTAAACTTGCCTTGAATACCTGAAATTCATTCACTTCTACTTAGAATTTTGACTTGGGAAAAATTAGCAGTCCCTAAACTTTCAAACATGCAATATTAAATCTGAATTTCCAGAAAGAAAAAAAAAATAAAAATCAATAGAATAACTTCCAAATTATTCACACTAATATTTTTTGTCTCTAAAGCATTCTTTCTTTTTATGTACTGAAGAATTCCAGTAATTCCCTGAATACAGGGAAAAACATTTTTCTTGGGTATATCAAATTTTATGTATGGTAAGACATAACCATGTCATAGCCTATAACCATCACTATAAAGAAATCTTTAACAGATGGGACAACTGTGACAATGGCCAGAGAAAACATCTAGAGGCTGATAAATTAATTGTGAGGAGAAAATCAATTATAAAGACTTTAATTCTAAATGATAGATAAATTAGCATGGCTAATAAAGAAAAGGGTTTTTTAAGGTAAATATAACTTCCAGCAAGCAAATGTTCATCACTAACACAACAGCTCTTAGACCGATATACTCAGAAAATCATTTGAGAGATCTTTAATGTCTCTTAATCCTACATGAAGGTTAAAATCTTTGGCTGCCCACCTCTAGTCATAAATAGATGTTCAAAGTGGTTAACACAACAGAAGATGTGTATTTATAGAAATTCAGCATGTTCTACAGGCACTCACCCTTCAAATAAGCTGAAATGCAAGATTTTTAAAACTTTTAAAGACTTGCAAAACTATTCTGGAAAAAAAAAAAGACAATCATGGAAGAGAGAACTTGCTTTCACAGTGGCTCTTGTATTTCATTGCAATTCTATTATCTTTACATTTTCTCCAAAAGTTGCTAAAGATGCTTACTTCCCTGGTATTCAAAAGCTAACACCTACAGCATCCTACTGGATGTAGACAATTATTTTCACTTTATTTTAGCTAGCAGAGGAGGAAGCATGTTTTCATCTCTCTGAACAGAAATTTAGCGGATGTCTCCACTGTTACTGATGAGAGACAAGCTATGTCCAGAAATAACATCTCCAAGCGGTCTTAACGTCAAGCAAGAATCAAAAGCCCCTTCAAGAGCCCAGTTGGCTCAATTCTTTTAATGAGATCTAAGTTCTGGTCATTCAGAGGAGTTAGGAAAAACTAGTATTACAACAGAAGTTGGGATTTTTTTTCCTCATTTAAAGTCTAAGTAGTTATTCCTTTCTCCTGTAATTTTAAAAGCATGAGAATGCATTTCTGTAAAGCAACAGCACATATTCAGTGCACAGTATGTTCACCATTGGCATAAAATACATAGTATTTGGAAAGGCAGCACACTGAATAATTCAGTGACAATACCTTTAAGAGTCTCATGGATGGTGATAAATTCAGCAAACACTACACTTCTGCAGCACTTGTAGCAAGGAAATTGCACTTAGCACCACAACCAGCAACTAACATTTATTTCTCCATTTCATCTTCTTTGTATTCTTTTGAGGGTCTGATTCCTATATTCTTGAACTGCTCCTTCTCTCTCATGCATTAGAGAGGATTCCTTTCCAAGTCTCATCCTAGATTATTGCCTATGGCCATTTCTTTCCTTTTGTTCCCTACTCTAAAATTGGGTATTCTCTTTCCATATTCCTCCTTCCTACTGTTTCCCAGATTCTTAACGTTTTCCCCTCCTGAAGGTCGTCTTCCTCCTTAATACGGTTGTCACTCAGGCCACAATTCTCCCACAGCTTACTCACATCCTTCAAATTTTACCCTCCAGTCTTTACTGCAGAACACCAACTAAGATCCCACCTGTAGACTGCAGGGACTAGGCTCTCACCTACACCTTCTACCTACCGGAGAGAGGGAAGGGACTGAGGGAAAAATGATGGCAGGCATGGGGCAGACTGGAAAACAAAGGAACGTGGAAGGGAAAGTGCGATTTCTCCTTGCAGAGGCTGCCTGTAGTTGTCTTAGTCTACCTCAGAAGACAGCGTTTCATATGTATGAGCAATGCTAAAACAGGCAAGCCAAGGGGTCGGCCGCTACAGAACAGAAACTGCTACAGTTAGACTCAGGTGATGTGGTGTGCAATGGGACCCCGTTCATCCAACTTATGGCAGTCATGAGAACGGGTTTCCCTCCAAGCTGGCACAGAGGAGCAGGATGTCCCTCCGAGGCAGACAAAGGACATCAACCTTTCATCAGGAGCAGAAGAGGTGAGTCGATTTCTGTGGTATCTCTGTTTTCTCTTACCAGCTACATGTTTTACTCCCCCATGTTCCCACCTAGATGGCAGTAGGGTCTTCAGTCTCCTCTCATAGAAATGGTGTGGCCCTACACGTCTCATCGACACTGTACCGTATGTCAATAGATTCATGTACCTGACACAGAATCAGCTGTATCATTTGAGATAACAAATTGTTAAAAGCTATCAACCGTGAGGTCTGAACACCACCTGTTTTTAAAATCTCAAATTTCAATATTCAAAGCTCCACAGGTCATTATTTATGCATCTGTAGCATATATTCTGACTAAGCCTTCACCTTCATGCATTTTGGAAAATAATAATTTCCTGACCAATTGTGATACTAAAACATCGAAAAAGCACCCAGTCCTACTGCTGGTCTTTTCTTACCTGCATTCCTCTCATTTTCTGGAACCGAGCTACTGCATCACTGATGGTGTAGACACGAACATGGCCCATGTGAAGCTTTCCAGAAGGATATGGGAACATAGAAAGCACATAAAATTTTGGTCTTGATTTCTAGAAAGAAATTTTTATAAAGTTATAACTACATGAGTTAGCATTTCACTTAAATAAATACATGCACACGTTATAAACTACACAGTGCCATGAAAAAAGTACAAGGTTCTGCTGGAAGTGATCCAAGTGAGCACTGACAAGGTTTCTAAGATCAAATTTTTTAGGGCTGTAAATGGATATGTGTCATCAGACTTTGCTGCCATCTCATCAATTTATATTGGTATTTATATGACACTTGAAAATTGTTTTTAATCAACTTTTACTCAACAAAAGATATATTAACACAACTGCAGCTTAACAAATCATCATTCCCCACCATTGCATCTGTCACTGATTATCCAAATGCTCCTGATCTGTCCCACCAAAAAATGAAAACATGAGATTAAATTATCCTCTTAACAGTTACATTGGTGTTTTACTTTGTATTTACAACAAACATGGAGCTCACTCAGGGCCCATTGCTTTTCATCAGCTGAACTGGAGTAACTCACTGACTGACTAATTCAATCATTTGCAATTGCACGAGCATTCGCTGAAGGGACACTGTTCAGTTCCACTACATATGCTCAGACCCAAAGTCATCTTACAAGCAGTATCTTGCATAGTGAAAATAAAGTAAAATTTCATTTAGTTCAGTTTGAGTAAATTGACAAAAGTTACAAAAACATTATGTCTCACATAAATTATTCCTAATACATCTTGTTTACCATTGAATTACCATTGATATATGCTTGATAAGTTCCTAAATTATTTTTGTTAATACTGAAAAAAAAAATATTGTGTGCAGCTTTTACTATTCTGAACCAATCTCTATTCATATTTATCAAATATTACTGCTTTATAGGTTTTGTCCAATAATAGCAAAATAATCTGAATACTTCATTGCAGCACAATACACTATTAGCCTCTTAATAGCAGATATTATTAAATTTACTTCAAATGTAAGGATAAAATTAAAATATCATTAAAAATACAATTTAGAACTTAGCATATGTATACTATATATATGTGATACCTATGTATACATATATTGTCAGATATTACAGACGCAAACCTAAATTAATGCTTGCCCTGCTACACATATGCATATACACCATTTTCATCTGTTTTCTTCCTCAGAAAAAGCTCCTTTTCTCTCTTTGATACTTTGATAGAATCATTTTTTTGTTGGACATGGGGCATGTTTAGGAAAGAACAACAAACAAACATGAAGGGGCATTTTGATATCTATGTAACTGAGCATAACTGTGAAGGCAAAAAGAGTCAGAGACCAAGATTACAATTGTTTTCAAGATGTTTTATTGCATGGGAAAACTTTTTTTTTTTCCTGCAAGTCACTTATCACTCCTAGGACACTGAACACCTGAAGATATTCTTAAAAAATTCACCTTTCCTTAACACAGGTTTAAATGAATCACAGTGTGTCTTGTCATAACCATTGGGAACAAGATCTTTAGAAAATTAATTGTTTACAAAAGTTATGAATGTAGATGTTTCTTTTAATACCTTAAACAGTTAGTTCCTAAATGTGGTATAATATACAAAGAAATAATTGCTTACTCAAACACTTCCTAAATTTACAAGCTCATGCTTTGCTGATTGTGTTTTTCCTCAAGATTTTTTTATTATTTTTCCACCTATTTCATCAAATGTTTTTAGTAATCTACTATCATGTAAAAGTATTTTCTCCTGAAATGTAACATACATCTCATCATTGTAAGACAAATGTACCAACTGATTTTCAATAAATTTCATTCTGAGAAAACAAAAATATCAAACATGTAATTTCCATATCTTACATCAGTTTCTGAAATTTTGCAGAACTGATCCTTTATTCTTGGGAGCCACCAACTTTCAACTCTCTTTCTTGTCTCCAACCCATAGCTTTTTTCCCATTTCCCCGTCTCACTGTAAATAGTTCTGACACAAGCAGGAACCAGTCTTCTCTGCCATTTAATTAATCCCAGGAAGCCACTTAGTTGTCTCTTCAAACATGAGGAACAAGTACCAACTCTCTGACAAACCGACTGCATTCTTAAGGTCTGAAAAAGACAAAAATATGTACTTCAGTCTACAACATGTAACAGGAATTCAGTGGTTATTATTATTATAGACAAATTGGAAGGTATGAAAAATATTTTAGCTTGATTTAGATTACTTGTCTGTTTTCCACGGTACTTGCATTTTATTCCCATGTGTTTGAATTATAAAAGCATTTATTTTTTAGCCAAGAGAACTAACTGTGGCCCTTGCATGGAACAAAACCATTGTTAGATTTCTTCTCTAATAAGATACAAATCTTGTATTCAATCTCCCATAAAAGCAGGATCAGTGAACTGAAGGTTCAAGAAACTCGGCTGACTGAACAGAAGAAGATGGCTAACAGGGTGTTAGTAAAAATTCAGAATGAAACAGGGAGAAGAGGAAGTTGGATGAAATTATCCTGTAAAACTAGTGAATTTGTCATCACTGAGAAGAGATGGGGGAGGATGACTATAATTAGTAGTTTTCAACTAGATATTCTAAACTGACTATTTTGCTAAGGGCTTCCTCGTCAGTATAGTTTCCTGAAAGAACTACACGAGAAACTTATTGTTCAGACAAGATACAATTTAAGAAGATGATCAGAGGGCTGGAGCACCTCTCCTATGAAGACAGGCTGAGAGAGTTGGGGTTGTTCAGCCTGGAGAAGACTCCGGGGAGACCTTATAGTGGCCTTCCAGTACTTAAAGGGGTCCTACAGGAAAGATGGGGAAGGGTTCTTTATCAGGGAGTGTAGTGATAGGACAAGGGGTAATGGTTTTAAAGTGGAATAAGGTAGATTCAGATTAGATATCAGGAAGAAATTCTTCACTATGAGCGTGGTGTGGTACTGGAACAGGTTGCCCAGAGAAGCGGTGGATGCCCCATCCCTGGAGGTGTTCAATGCCAGGCTGGATGGAGCTTTGAGCAACCTGATAAAGTATAAGGTGTCCCTGCCTACGGCAGGGGGGTTGGAACTAGATGGTCTTTAAGGTCCCTTCCAACCTAAACCATTCTATGATTCTAAGTCAAGTAAGTGAAGCAATCCAGCCCTCTTTCAACTAAAAATCCAGTTAAAAGGACTCCCCATGTGCTTTAGAGTGAAGCTTATAAAATAAAACTACTCATATGTGAAAAAGATCAAATAGTCTGCAAGTTTAGGATCAGTCTCAGCAAGATATTTACTGATTTTACATCCTACAGTAGAGAATATGACATTCAAAAAAACCCCATGCTGAGAAGATATCTTCCCCATCTTCAGTCCTAATTCCTTTTTCTTAAATCTTGTTTATTTGTATCAATATTTCCTATCATCTCTGGTTGGTTTGTTTGGTTTTTTTTTGAACTCTGGCCTATACACTATAGACTGTTGTACCAAGCTAGCTATTTCAGTCAGTTCATAATTTTTCTTGCAGAGTTATATCAGTAAAATCTCTGTGTAGAGAAACTCTGTATAAGAAACAGAGTTTTTTATTCATTTCCCATATGATGGCAACACTATCAGTAAAAATAATTGCTATACCACTTAAATTAGGTCCCCAGTATAGCTAGTGGGAGTTCTACTTCCTTAACATTCACCGTGTATGCACACACAAGCCCTCATTGCTCGTACCATTACATATCTAAGTAATTGCACCTTTTCTCTGTTACTTATCAAACAGCCTCTTTAAAAGATTTTTTTATCTGTGTAAGTTACGCCAGTGCCTTGAATTTTTTGTTGCTAATCTCTAAAATCTCTCATATTTGTAATAATAACAAATCCATGGCTGAACTCAGGATTCCCAGTGCAGGTGCACACGCATTATTCAGAAGACACCTAATTTATCCCCCTTTGTAACCTTACACTTCTTCACTCAGCTGATAATTAGCAAGAACATTTCAGTACTGCAGTCTTTTGCTTATTTTTATCAATTATTTCCTTATTACTTATTTCTATTATTTCAATTTATTTTACAACAGAAAGGAGCACTTCCCTTTCTTACAGTAGGCCACTTTCAGCATTGCTAATTTATAATACATATATATTTTTTAAAACATCAATGGCATATACATGTGAATCCTTTGTAGAAGACAGAAAGGAAAGATACAAGCTAGACCCCACACCTGCACACAGCTCAAGAGAAGCCTACCTGCCGACGTCATGCTTCCCAGGGCACATTTGGGTGACCTCAGTCCCTAGAGGTCACGCCAGCAGAGTGTCAGAGCACTGGATGCGAGAGTGAAAGGGGCCACAGCCTGGGTCACACAGCATTAGAGCAAAGCTCATTTAAACACATGGAATTCCAGGATGAGAAAAAGATTGGCAGCCTCTTTCATGGTCCCAGACCCCCTCATACACAAGCTGTGAATAATCAACAAGTCACACACTGGGCCAAGGAAGGCCACGTAGCACATGCAAGAGATATGGCCCTCGGTGGTTTTGCCTTTCCGGGCTTGCATGCATGGGACTAGGACAAGAAGGGTGTCCCTCCCCGCCCCTGTTATGGGCGCCTCAGCTCAGCACTGTGTGGGGTCTTCAAAGGAGCAGGTTACATCCCAAAACTGTCCAACTCTGCAAGGTGTGCCAAGAAGGGAGAAGGGGGCTGGACTGATGGAGGAACAAAGGTTGAGACCCTGCTTCGGAAAGATGTAATAAGCCCACAGGACAGGGGACCTTTATTAGTAAAGGTCTACTACTTTAATTTAGATTAAAGTAGTGAAGATCACTTGGGATGGGCCAGCACTCACCCTGCGAGCAAGGAAGGCAGTCACATTCTTTTCCCTGCTGCTCAAGTTTGAACAAAAAACAAACAAACAAACAAACAAAAAACAAACTCACCACAAAAACACCAAAGAAAAATCTCCCTACGTTTTTTCTCCCCCTGCAGTTTATCAGCAAAAGCCCCATGGGGGTGGCCCGCTGCTGGAGAAGCGGGCACGGTAGCCAGCAGCTCCCTGGGCGGGAAAGAGCGAACGGGAGAGCAGGCGCGGCGGGGCGGGGTGCTGCGGGGCACAGGGCCGCGGGGAGGGCCGCCTGCGAGGGGCTGTCCCCCCGGCAGCGGCACGACCGGGGCGGTGAGGCTAACCGAGCGGCCGAGAGCGCACGGTTGCAGACACCGGAGACGAAGTCCGCCCGGGGTTGAGCGTGAAGAGAAGCAGAGGCAGACAGCAGTTAGAGCCGTTGAGGCTGACCGGAGGCGAGCCCCGCGCTCGCACCCAACCGCTGGGGAAAAGTGGTGGTGGGGAACCGTTACCTGCGCGCGAGAGCCCACCGTTGCGCCTCACACGCCCTCAGCTTCCTTTCCTTGCCCTGGGCGCCGCCATCTTGGTCTCGGGTTTTTTTGGGGGGACGAGGGCGGCCCTACGGCGCCTGCGCCGCTTCCGCCTCGCCTCCCGCGCATGCGCCGTCCGCCGGCGGGGCCTTCGCTGGAGTCGAGCTGAGCTCGGTCCCTCAGCCTTGACGGAACGGTCTGAAAGCCGAGAAACCTGCAGGAAATCTCCCGTGTTTCTAAGCCCTGGGTCTCAAAGCAGGCAGAATGGGAGGGAAGCGTGGCCCCTCCGAAACGGCAGCCTTTCCGAAGGCTGCCCGGGACACCCGTTTCAGTAGGTGTTCGCTGAGGAGGGCAGAGGATGAAGGCCGGCTAGTGACCTGGGTGGCACATAAAGGGCGCTGCTGAAGGGTCAGAAGGGTCTCGTGCGGGGCAGCGTGAGGCGAAATCGGTCGCTGTATCTTTGTATTTCAGGTATTGAACATGTAAACCTGGGAGATCAACAGTGAAGTAGTGGGTTTGGCAGTGTTAGGTTGATGGTCAGACTCGAGGAAAGGTCCCTTCCAACCTAGACGATTCTATGATTCTGAATAAAAAGATTAAATCAACTGGGCTTGAATATCTGTGTAACTTGCGCAGTGATTAATTTTGCTTCCCCTCCACAGCATATACAGGTGCTCTGTAAAGTGACCATATAATTCAGGGCTAGATCTCAGCAGCATTTTTTCTTCAGTATTTCCCTTCTGTAACTATTTTTTTAAAGAGGCAGATTCTGAAATAAAGCCAATAGTTGTTTTGTGATGTCATTTTAACTAACAAGAAAACAAAACAAAACAGAAGTCAATAAAGACAGTCTAGAACAGCATAATTAATTCTACCTCTGGCTGGAAAACAACAACTCGGTTGTCAACACTGTACAGTTCAGAGTTGTTTTTGCAAGTAGCTTGTGGTAGCCTCCAAGGAACAAAAAATACTTTTTGTTTTTCCCGTGGATTGTGCCCTTTTGCTGCTGGCAACTGTTGATTCATTTGTAAACTGTTTTCTTCACTGTTGTGCTTCCAGCAGAGTTTAAACCAACACAGTCTGTTTATGCAATGCAATGCCTACAGTAAGGTGAACCTTTTTGTACTCTAGAGATAGGGGCTTCTTATATGACTAAAAATAAGTATGTACTGAGTATAAGTTCTCTACTTGCTTGTCTGCAGGTGTCAAGTATGCTTAAATTACAACCTTTTCACCACAAAAATAAACTGAGAGCAGCTCTGATGCTTACCCTGCTTAGAAACTAGTACAGTTTCACCAGGACTGTGCATAATTTTGCTTCACTTTCCTGTTGATCTCCCTTTCAGCAAGCGGTGGTGACTTTGGTCTAACAGACCTTCCCATCCCAAATCTCTCTCCAAATTCGCTGCAGTGTGAGTTCCGGGGCTGGGCGAGGACGGGGCGTTTTGCAGTGGGAGGGAACAGGCAGTGTGGTCCTCTACTGAGACCCTTCCCCAGGATAAACGAGAGCTTGTGACCAGCTGGGACATGTTTTCACGTCAAAGGATGATTTCCCTCACACCAAGCCCCGATTCCTGAGCTTTCCTGATTCACATGGGGCCATTTGAGGGCTTGTATCCCTCTCGCTCCCTTTCTTCTCCTGGGGTTACTGCCTGGTAAAGAGAGACAGATGAGCGAGCAGTGTATCCAGCCCCTGCCTGACCTATTAAGATGGACCTTTGTTGAACTTAATTTTCATTCATATAGTGGGCTGTGAGCTATGGCAGCTCACAGCTCTGATACGTGATCCCTGTTGGATTCAGCTCAGGCACCTGAGAGGTTCCCACTTCCAAAGAGAAGGGACTTCACGTGGAGAGAGCTGGCTGTCCTTGTTTGCAAACAAAAAGCTCTTTACTTTGTGTGTGTAGTGCCTTTCACCTTGACTGGGGACAACATGATAGAGCTCAGAGTGAGAGGAGGTAGCAAAATAATGAGAGAATTATTCTGTGTTGTCTTGAAAACATTTTGAAAGTCCAATCACTGTCTCAAATTTAGAATTATGATTTTTTTAAATACATTTAAATCTCTGAACTGTTGAAGTATCTAACATTAAACATATTGACCTATATTTCTCAAGGCCTGCCATCAAGATTATAGCTGATCGAGCAGTCAGACCTTTATCTTATCTTTTTAATCCCTTCATTTCACTGAAATACTGCTTTCTCGTCCTGACAATCTACTTATGTATTTCATTTGCTTGAAGCTGAGGATAATCTGTTTAGATTAATACTAAATTAATCACAATCTTAAATGCCTCCAAAGAAGTCAGATGGATGCTATACACAAATGCAGACATGCCATATCTTGGAAACACTTAGGTTTGGCCCGTGTGGAGCCTCTAGCACTTCTCTGTTCACCAAATAATGCAACGACTCAAACTGGGCTTGGGTCAAAGTCAGACATAGCTTTTGATACTGCTAAACCAGGAACTGCCAGAGGGGTTTATAAATGGGTGGAAGTTTTCCTAGAACCACAGTATTGTGCCAGGTCTTGGCTATTTCAAGAAAATAAACTGGAGAAAAAATAACAAATGAAGAATGTAATATTCTATCATTCCTTATTTTCTTCTGGGAGGACTTGCTGGTATGATTCTGATTAGTGGCTAATAAAAACAAGCCAAGCACATTCAACACAGTTTTGAATTGTGTGTTACTTCAGGACATGTAGAAGGTGACTTCTGTCAAGATACTACTGGGAACTTATTCCAGTAATGTATTGAACTCTTCATTTGTGTCACTTTCCCATTTTACTGAAGCTCATTTTGCTGTCTGGATCCTGATAGCGATGAAGGCAACCAATATCAGATGACACTAAGCAAGGTGCAAGATTATCTGTAAACAGAAATTAAAACGAGGTGGGAAAAACTGAGACCAATTAGAAGTATACACAGAAAGAAAGAAGAGCAAAGGTATTTTCAGTAGTGTAATAATCTATGAAGATCAAAAAACATGCAGATATGCATGTTTGGCATTTGGGCTTGTTCATTGGCGTATTCATGGTAAGATTAGTAGTAAGTACCTATTAAGCACTAATTGTTTGGTATCACTATTTTAAGAATACTGAGATCCAGTGTCAGCAGTAAGTCCAAGAAATGACAATGGATGATTGTCCCATGGTCTGAAAAGGACAATGAAAAGCTTTCCTCCAAAACCTGATACTGACTTTTTCTGTGGTCTCATCCAGCTCTGCTAACCTCTCTGAGATACTTTCCCCATCCACCAGTGGGAGGTCAGGTTTTCCTGTCTGCTGTGCTCTGTTTGCGTGTTCGGATGGGTGGAAGATTGGCCAAGTTGTGAAAGGGAGGTACTTCACCTGCTATATGTATGACAAACGGAAAAAGAGTCGGAGAAAACAACTGGGGCCAATTACACTCTTTTTAGATGAGAGGGAGCTTGTGATAGCGCTGAAAAGTAGAGGGAGCTTACAGGGAACTGCTTTGTTCTTTAATGTCTGTGTGAGATGAATAAATGAAGCAGCAGTGTTTATACCAAGTAGCTTGCTACAATCAAGAGCATCCAGATGTGCCAGGGGCTCAAGCCAAAATATCAAACTATGAGCCCCACAAATAGTGGGGTGTATTGTAATGGTACATACACAAGAGATCCTCAGACTTTTCCAAACGGGGACCTACCCCACACTCCCGTGATCCCCACCTTCCCCATGTGGTTATTGCTTGTTAACCTGGGCTATTTGTTCAGTCTCCTTTCATTATGGGAAATTACTCATACAATGACATTTGTGTTTGCCTCAATAAACACCTTGGTAGTAAACTATTTTCCACAGGGCTGATATTCCCCTGTTTTCCTTTTTAGACTTTACACTAACTTGTTTTGTTAGCATTTTTATTAGGCAACACAAAGCCCGGAGACAATTTAAGTAGTTAGGTAATTCATTAGTTCCTGTATGGGAAATGTGCAGAAGTGCCCCGGTTCTCTGTCACTTAAATAGACATACTTCCCAGGTTTCTGTACAAGTATAATTTTGCCTTTGCTGATAGTTGCCAGAATTGATGCTCGTGTTTCCTGGCATTTCTCTTTTGCTCCTACATCAACAACATGACTAGTATTTTTCCAGCTTCCTATAAAAAGAGGATTAAAAAACAGCATTTGGAATACAAAATAATTTTTATTGCCTGCATCCTTCAAATCCGAGCCCCATTTAATGTAATTAAAGAGTTTGCTTGGGTTTTTTTTCCATTAAACTCCTTGCGAGTGGCTTTTGCATCTGAGTTTCATTTTGCCTTTATTTAAATATACATGTATTTAGTGGTTTTGTTTTAAAACACAAGGTCAGATAAAAATGCAGGTGATCATTGAATTGCAGGGATGTGAAGAACAGCACTTGAGGATATAAAAAAGCAAGAAATTAATGGGCTAAATTAAAAAAAAAAACAAAACAAAACAAAACTCTCAAAGCCATGTCCACCACCTGACCCTAGATTTCAAAGGGAAGAATTCTCAGTGATCCATTATTGAAGATCAATAGAAGCTTCATTTTTGCAATACATTTTATTTAAAAAGCACTCAAATATTGTGGTAACAGAAAAAAAAAACTCTTGAAACAGATAGATAGAGGTAGAGTTATACTTTTGGGATAGAAAGAAATGGATTTGGGCAAGACCGGTCACATTACTAGGGGTGGAGCTTAACCTGCTCATAACAGGTATTACATGATACGGGTGACACCCGGTCCAGCTGGGGACCGGCCTTGATGACAGAGCAGGTTCTTGTCATCCAAACCAACACAAGTTTGTTATTCTTTGGTTTTGCAAAATGAAAAAGAACTCACATAATGCGTCAAGGGAAGAATCATAGAATGGTTTAGGTTGGAAGGGACCTTGAAGATCATTGAGTTCCAACCCCCCTGCCATAGGCAGGGGCACCTCCCACTAGACCAGGTTGCCCAAGGCCACATCCAGCCTTGAACACCTCCAGGGGTGGGGCCTCAACAGCCTCTGGTTGAAGAGATCAGATAAAGAAGAAGTCAGCAACCCTCCCACCCCATCCAGGGGTCTGTGCTTGGTGACAACAATGGCCCCATCTGGTTGGAAAATCCATGAACCTGTTGCTGTCCCTGTGCCACTCATTAAACCACTGAATGATATGGAAGGATTTTGAAAATACGAAGGAACCAGACTTAGTGGAATTGTATTTACCAGCGTTGTTTTAGCAGGTGGATGTTGGCCCCAAAGCCATGAACTGGGACATGGATCTGGATCCATTTTGAGTCCCACGTGAGCCTTATTCTAAGGGGATTTTGTGCAGCACCTGTGTCGTGTTGGGTGTTTGCAGAGGCGTGCATTTAACCCAAAATGCACATTCTCAATGTTCCACGCAAAGGTATCAGAACGGTGTCTGTGACAGCAGCTTCTTACTGATTCAGACTAGAGCTTGTGAGTAGGTATGGGCATGTAGGTGGGGAGAGGTTCTCAAAATCAATGCAATTCTGTTTTTTTGGCTTTCATCAACAGTCCACTTTTCAAGCAAAGTAATCTGTGCTGTATTTTCATCTTTGCCATCTTCTAATTCATGAGCACAATTTTGCTGTTGTTTGGAGCTTGCTATACACAGTGGTGAGCAAAATTACCCCTGTGCAGCATTCAAAGCTCTATGTTTCTTGCTTTTAATCTGGGAAAAAAAAGCTGTTTGTAAGAGTGTTTAAAGTTATGAATTTACAGTTATGTGTCTTTGAGCCCGATCCTCACGAGCTGGTGGACTCTGGTTATGGTAATGCCATGTTGTCATTAAGTTATCCGCAGCTCAGATGCATCTGGGAACATGATGTCTCCCTATTATAGATAGGAATGCAAATTTTGGAAACCTGGGCTTTCCTTTCTCTCTTTTTTGAAGCCCATCATTTGAGATGGCAAGTGAGTTGTGCACCACGAGGCGGGCAATCCCAGCTGCTTGAAGCCATTAGCGAAGGCTGCCATGCTGATACGGTACCTATCTTCTGTGTATACGTGGGGGAGAAGATCACCTGTCTGGACAGCCACCTTATAGAGAGGCGCTGCGCCCCTCTTCCCCCACCTTCTTTCACAGTAAATTTGTGTTTTACAAAAGCACATGCTGCCACGTCAAACAAGAAAGAATAACAAGACAAACAGCCATTAATTAAACTCTTGTCGTGTGATGATGTTTCTTTCATTAAGAGCCAGACCCTCATCATTAAAATAGGTGGTGAATGGACATTTTCCGTTCACCGTGACCATTAAAGCAGCTTTTTACACTGATGTCCAAACTTCATCATTGCAATTATCCAACAACTAGATTGCACTTAGACTTTGTAATGACGACTGACAGCAGGAAACAGTCTGAGTGCCGGGTAAAACCATTCTGGACACTGGATTTGTCTCGTTGGCTGTCAGCTGCCTCCAGAAGAACTGGAGTGGAATAGGAGGAAAATATCGACAAGTCTTAAAATTAATGAGCGTTAATTGATCTTTATTGCATGGAAAAGTTAAAATGCTAATACTTACTAAAAAGCTTAGTGTGGCTTGGAAACTTTTGTATAAACATAGTTTTACATGTATGTGTATGTGTTGTCTGTGTATATATATAAACATATAACATGCATATGCATATGCACGTACACATACGTATATGCGTGTTTTACATGTATATACATATAAATATGCCCCAGATGGAAGTAAATGTGATTTACCTCAATTTTTTTTCTGCATTTCTACACATAATGTAATTACCAAAGGAGAAAGAATGATTAAATTATTCTTTCTAGTTAAATAGAAAACAAGATGAAAGGAGCCTGGGTTTACCAAGGGAATGTGGTGCCAGAATAATCTGATAGCTTTCCTTAAATGAGATAATGGATTTTCCAAAATAGAAAATGTGGTAAATCTCATTTGGACCTTAGCAAAGCACTTGATACACTCCTAAGTGGGGAAATATTAATGAAGCAAAAGAAGATGGAGGTTAACAGAGGACACAAAAGGTGGGGAAGAACTGACTGACAGAAAAGGGCAGAGGAAAAGGAAGAAAACAAAAGAGTCAAGGAACAAGTTACAGCAAAAGTTCCTCAAGGGTCAATTTTAGGACCAGTGCTGGTAATATTTTCATTAACTACATTAACATATGAAGTCAGTGTGCTCTTGAAATCTGGAGATGAAGAGACATTCCTGACATGGAAGGAGACTATCATATATTAAGACCTTTCTGACTCTAACGGGTAGATAAATGGGAAGAAATGTTTGATGAGAACAGAATGTAAAGGAGTGGCACTTCAGGATTAATGAGGACTTTCTTCTCTAAGGGAGATGACAGATGATTCAGGCGGAGAGAACTTGTGGGTGTCACAGGTGATCACAAGGTGACTATGAATCGACCATGGGATGAAGCCACGAAGAAGGTGTACATACTCATAGCATACATCAGACAAGGTATTTCCAACACAAAGAGAGAGTTTCACTGTAGAAGGCACGCATGAATGCCTATCATCAGCCACACAGCTGCTGTCATATTTCTGTAAGAAAGATGAATTCATCTGCAACAAGTGCAGAGAGGTACCACAAAGCATGTCATACAAGAGATGACATAAAGTGCTGCTTAGTCTAAAAAATAAAGGCTATGGTAGAGTATTGATTTCTTTCTGAGAATATATTGGTTGGCCTAATACCAGGAACAGAGAAGAGCTATTTAAGGAAAAGAATTAAAAACCCCAAGTAATCATATTACATTTAGACTGGAAAGCAAGAGCAGGTTCTCACCATTGCATCGGAGAGGACCTCTGACAACCTTCCAAAGGATTGGAAACAGTCTCCTCCTTCCAATAACTCTAGCAACTTCTAGGACAAAATTCAGCCCATCAACAGAAAAGATGATCTGGCATGATCTCTGTGGAAAGCCAGGGTGTGGTCCAGGTTTGGTAATCCAGGTGGCCTCTTGAAGTAATGTAACTAGTCACTCAAGTCCTTATTTCCCTGGAAAAATTCTGAATTACTTCATGAAGTAACATTTAAAATGGGAGCCTTGCTCGCTAGCAATTATCTCGGAATCACGAAGTCAGGCGGATACAGACGTGCTGTACATCCTACAGTGCAGTGGGAAACCTGAAGATCTCATAGATGTAATGCAAAGTTGGCATTTCTGTAAACCACTTTCTGCTCCCCCTTCAAAACTCATTATGCTTTAATAAAAATGAAAATTTAAGTTTTGACAGAGGGAAGGTTCTTTTGCACATTTTTCAGCAAAACTGCCTGCACGGCTTGCAGTCATACCAGATGTACCGGATAAGCTCATTCAGCATTCCATACTCACATTGAAATGGCTTGCTAGAGACAAGCAGGAGAGGATGTTCCATGCCTCCCTGGCCCAAAAAGCAGATGCAAGCAAAGGACATGCAATTTCAGCACAGGATATACCTTGATTCATACTTTATTGACGTAAGAAAATCACTTGTGCACTCAAGAACAAGCCCAGGAACAATGGTCATGGATGGTGACTCAACGCTGTTCCCTATCAGCATTTTTTTACAATTGAGCTGTGGCAGCTCCTTGATGTTGGGGTGATAAAGCAAGTGGTGCAGCAAAGGACAGACTGTTTTCTTGTGCCGGGACATTGTGCCCATTTTATACCTAAGGCAGCCAGACTGAGTGGGTCACTTTGTCCCACGGCCAGTGAGGGGCCGCATTGTGGGAAGCCCACCTAGGGCCCTGTGGAGAACACCCTGGGCGTGGGGATGGGGACAATGTTCACCAGGGCTTGTTTTAGCTGAGGAAGGCTTTGCACTAAGGGAGAAAGTTCATCCAGTGGCAACAGAGGGTACCTAAATCAGACCCCTGCTCTCTCCATTGACTAGAGAAGGAGCCGCAGAAGGCAGCTGGCCTCCTGTGAGATAGCTTTAGTCAACACCTTGCTCAACTGTGCCCTCCGGGCATGGGGGACTGTTGTAAAGACGTGAAGGCTGCAGGATATCTCTGCATTTTAAAATTAATATTTTATGTTCTTTTACCAATCTGCTGCTTCTTGTGATGCCAGGACAGGGAGGAAGATCTGCAGAAAAGCCAACAGTGCATGCGAACAGCATGATAAATTGACCGTGAGAATTTTCACGAAAAATCGAGTGTGATGTTTGTCCAAATCTGTGTGCCGCACTCTACTGATACAGTAAGGACTCCATCGTCAGCAAACACAAGAGATGATAAACGGGAAAGTCCTAGGAGGATTGTAGTTGCTAATAACATGCTGTCAGAATTCAGATGCTCAGCCCAATGGTGAAGTAGAGTGGGGGTGAAAAAGTTGGGCTGGGAACCACAAGTCCCAGGATGGGTTTGCACCAGCAGCGGAGTCTGTACAGCAGGGGGCTGCCAGGGCAGCTGCACAGCCGGCTGCTCTGGCCCGAAAAGCTTCAAAGCCTCAGGGATGCCAGATCTGGGAATGGTGAAGGCAATTTAGCTGGGGGAGCCCAAGCAGGACCAGCACAAGAGCAACTAGATACTGGGCCCAGCAAGCCATTATGCCAGGGAGGGTATGCATGGGGGAGAGAGGACGCCTGCTCACGGTCCCGCAGAGGGAGTATTGTGCTGCTTTAGGATATTGCATACATTACAACTGGGAAAGTTATGATGCTATTACGATCCCCTGCTGTCTCATGCAATTGCAGATACCTTATATTCTTCATTAGCACTGTTTGCAGCTCTGAGTCCTGTTAAAGGAATTTTTAATTGAATTTTCTTTCGAAAGGAAGCAAAACAGGATTGGTTAAGCATTGCAGATGCTGTTTGAAGTCTGGCCGTCTTTCCTTATGATCATCTACTATGATTTAACTTTTGTCCTTTTTTTTTTTGCTATTTTAATTAATTTATTAATGTGACTATCAAACAGATGTATTTAATGCCATGTAGACTATGGAGATACAAAGTCCATTACATAGAATGGTCTTGGTTGTTAGCTATTATGCATATGCTATTAAAATCCATTGGTACTAGATAGAAATCCTCTTCCTTCCCAATGATTAGGTAACTAATAGGACAATTGAATGCTCTGGACTGCAATTCCTAAATACCAATTAACACCTAATTTTCAGCATTTGATGTTATAAAACCTGCCACTCATTTTCTCTTTGTAGCTGAAATTATAGGAAAAGATGTCACAAAAACTGTATAAGAAAGTGGAGTATATTGCTTATTAATAGAAGATGTTTGAGATTTATATGATATCTCTAAAAAAAGAAAATATATTTTAATTTTTAAGTAGTTATATTTCAACAATGTAAGACTTTTTACATGAATGCAACTTTTTTTTTAACAGTTGAGAGTGCCTCTTTGGAGAGTACAGCTCATTTTAGATACTGTTGCCATAAATAAACTCAACAATGCCAAGTTATATTCTGGAATTCAAGGCGGGTTTTGCTTCTAGCTATGCAGACCCACAGGGATGCTGAGGTGACCTGTCTGTGTGTCCTGTCACTGTGTTCCATGTGAGAGGTACAGGGTTGCTTCAGTAGCCAAATTCCTTTTTTTTTTTTTTTCAGTTAAGCTTGAACTTGTGGAAAAGAATTTGCATGAAGTGAATGAAATACCAAAGCACCATTCAGGTACTCTGTATATACAGCCCATACAGTCAGACTCCTACTTTTGATTCTTGCTTCTAAAGGGTTTTTTTGGACATATTTTTTCCTGTTAACATTCCCAAATCTAAGCAGAGCTTGTGATGTTTCCATTTTTACTGTTTTGCGAGCCCAATACTTATATGGTTAACTTTATGCTAATTTAAATATTGTTTTCTACTCTTTAACATTCAAAAGATCACTAGAGGAGTTAAGACTAGAAGGTAGTCGGACACCTAGAACCCCCAGCCCATGTTAGCATTGCTTTTACATGAATGCAAAGCTAAGGTTTCTTAAGGCTTGTCCAGGTTTTTTAGTGCCTGTTCTTTATTAGGTGCTTTGCTGTATGTGGAGAAAAAATGGCCCATCATTTGTATAAAGAAGGACAGAAAAATTGAGTACTTCTCACTCGCTTTCAGGCTTTCATTGAAGCACTCCTCACTTTTCTTCATCCTTAACCAAGGACTTCCTCCACGCTTGCCTGCTTGCAGCTGAGGTGCTCTGCCTCTTTATCCATCTGAGCTTTGACAGAACTGGAGAAGACCAACTAGAAAGAAAAGTTTGCATACCAACAACTTTTCAAAAATCTGGAAGGAGTGATGGAGAATTACATGGGTAAAAAGGTGTATAAGAAGTCTGCATCATGCCTTTAGACACGCCATTAGAGAGAAGAAAAGTAATTCAATTTTTGACAAAAGTTTAGACAATCTAAAATGGTCTGCAATGCATATGCAAAAGCTAATTCTGGGGCAGTGCTATGGCTCAGCATCTTGTGAAGTACCAGCTGCAAACTGAATGCTTTATATCCCCTAGGAAAGTAGACAGTCTTGGCTTTCTAATGATATAAAGCAATCCATTCCTGCCTGAATTCCTCCAAGGGTTCCTGTCTTGAGCCAAACTCCGTTTCAGTGCTTGCTGTTTGGGGGCTGCAGGCAAGTGTAGTTTCTTGTGATTAAATTCACATTTTAGGAAAGAAAGAGAAACCTTTGTCTGTCTGGCATGTTGGTTTGTGTTTTAAAATTGTAGCTACGCTTCGTAAAATGTTGGTGTGAGAAGCCACCATGTGGTGTGTACATGATGGTGCTCATTGTTTTCCCAGGAGAAGTCAGGAGGCCGAAGGCACATGATAAACAGAGCTTGTTAGACATTTAGCTGGTTGGCCAATGACCTACTTTCTGAACTGAGTGTAACTGAGAGTGCTTTCTGTTCCAGTCTCCTGGATATCACATGGTTAAAACTAACCACCAGCCTTTGTGAAACATTAGTCATCAAATTTCTGTCGCGAAGGATGTTGGCTTCTTCATCACTGCAGATTCCTTTTCTATTTCCTTTCTTTTCCCCCAAAATTTGGGAGCAGCAGCAGATTTTCCTGATCTGGAATCCAGCAATGAAGCAATAGTCCAGGATTTTCTTGATCACAAAGATCAAGAAATAGAGAAAGTAGTAAAGGGCTTTTCTTACTTAAACCCCTTTACTTAGATGCTGAGAAGGGGTAGCCCAGTACACCATGCCTCAGAAACATGGATGCTTTCCCCAACCCTGGGAGCAGTCTACGGGATGATCTCACATTAGTTATTTCACCTTGGGGTTTCAAATACTTGCTTCCCTCTTACCTCGTTTTTAAGAGGTTCCCCATATCCAGTGACTTACAGCTGAAGAGTTGAGACTCCGTATAACTTAACAAGAAGAGGGTGAACTAAATTTCAAAGCTTTCCTTGAGTTTGTAGGAACACATGAATGCCTTTACCAGCCCGGGATTTGCAAAAGCAGTTATTATTATTAGGTCTCATCTGGAGTAATTTATTGGAAAACACCATATCACTGCAAAGGGAAAAAGAAAATATTCTCAGACATGACAGGATTTCCTTTATGCTTTGATCTTTGGTTTTATAACCTGTAGGAACTAGTGTACAAAATAAAATGCCAGCCAGTCTCTTCTGGAAATCTGGATGCTCATAAAGACGAGCATGTAATGAGAGTTTTGCTTTTGCTCAAACTGGCAGCTTTTCTGTCCCATTGTTTCTCATCTCCTCATTGAGCTGCTGCAGCTAAAACCTTTCTCCTCTTAAACCGTTTTGATGACTCTCTCCTTCTGATGTTTGTGATTGAAAAATATGATAGGAAGATGCCACCTTACAACAGAAGAGGCTCCCCCGTGAGTTATCCTCTATAGCTACAAACAAGCAGCTAGGTGAGGCAGACCAAAGGAAGCAGCGGCAATGTTTTTTCCTCTGATGAATCTGGAACTACAAGAGAGAGGATTTACAAGGTTTGCGCAGGGGAGATAAGTAGCAGACCTCAAAACTGAACCCGCATCCCCTGACATCCAGCCCCAGCTGTAACCGTACGGGCACCTCTGGTGGTTTTTTTGTGATTGCCAACACAAGGGTGTAAATCCAGGCAAGCAGTGCTGAGCACTTTCGGCTCCCCGCAAAGCAAGCAGGGCTCAGAGGTGCTCAGCCCCATGCTGCCCTCGGCAGGAAAGCAGCACCAGTCCTGCTCATGGCCAGCACAGGTTCAACCTCCACCACCCCCAGGCTGTGCTACCTGCCTGCGTCAGCCGCCTTCTCCTATTTCTCATATGTCTCTAATCCACCAAACGCACATGTGGGAGTATCTAAATTAAAAATAGCAACCCAGAAAAAAATTGCTGTGCAGTCGGAGAGCTGATTTGCAGCTGAATTATTCATCCCCACGTATTCCTCTCATCCCAGGATGATAGTACCGGGGCTGCACAGGTGCAGCTGGGCTCAGGGATGGGCGATGCCAAGGAGAGACAACAACCTTGCGGGCGTCTGTCCTCTTGGTCCCTCATCAGAAAGCTGAATTCCCCACTGGTCAACTCATCTGTCTTTTTATATCAACGGCCACATGAAAACACCTTAAAATACCGTCCTCCCTTCACTTATCACTCAGTAACCAGACTAATGCAGCTTTGCTCTCGCAAACCCAAACAACCGAATTATTCTAACCTTTTAAAAGGTTATTGGAACATCCTGTTCCATTAAACACCAAACCCTAGTACAGAAACACATGAAAAACATGTTACTGTGCTTTTATTGGTCAGGAGCAAGCCGGGGCGCTTTGGTGGGTTGCCAGCGTGAGAGTTTGCAATTTGCGAGAGACCATGAGTGATTTTCCCCATGTGTCTGCAGGAGTGGCCCTTGGTTTTAATCAGCGCTCTGGTATCTGTGATTGCAGCGTGCATGACAAAAATTGCTGGCAGTTAATTGTCACTTTTTCACAAGGAATAACATTTTCATTCCCACAGAGAATCATTCAATTACCAGCGCAAGCATAAAAACCTCAGAAGTCAGAACATCCTGAGACATGAAAGAAAGACTGAAAAAAAAAATGGACTTAACTTCAAAGTAGTCTTCACACACAGTTCCTGGCTGGCATCCTGCTTGCCTTGCCCAGTGTGGTGTATTTGTCATGGCCTCCCTCACTGCTGTGGTCCTGGGCTGGAGCCTTGTGGGATCCTGCTCGGGCATCCTCCCTGAGGATCTGGCTCTGCTGTGAAACTCACAGGTACATGAAATCTGAATAATACAATAAGAAGAAGGAGCTAGGCATTTGGTAGTGCTGCTTTGCTTCTGGCAGACAAAACTTCCCAGTTTAACCGGTAACATAAGCGAGATGTTAAAAGCTTGTAGCGCACAAAACGCAGCTCAGTCCCAGACCCCCCTGGGCAACGAGGGATGGTTTCCATGTCTGCATGCTGCTCTCCATCAGCTCTTCTATCTGTGGGGCCTCAGCCCCATTTTTTTTCTTCCTCGGTTTCTGTAGGATGGAACCCATGGGTGTCACATTCCCCGTCTCATTCCTGCAACCTGGTTTCAGATGCCACCAAATCATTGACAGTCCATCTGTGGCTGCCTTGGAGGTGTGCTGGTGTCGTAGCGAGGTAATCTTCCCCCACAAAACTGCAATAGCTTAATTCTGAATTACGGTGAATTGTATTCCTCAGAAACACATAATAGACACGTGAGTCTGTGGAAGGAGGGTCCAACCTCAGTTTGCTGCTGCAGGCATTCAAAAAGGAAGATAGCAACGGCTGCAGTAGCCGTTGTCCAGCACATCTTTCCAGCTTCCTGCTCAGCCTGAGTCATTGCACAGGTGGAGCAGGAGACACAGTTTGGCTTTGGATGTCAGCCAAAGCGACCATGGGACTGAAGTCACCAAGAGAAATGGGAAGACACTTAGCAGCTGTAAATCGGGGACCATACGAGGAAGCGCTTGCTACTCAGATAGAAACACTACAGTATCTCTCTTAAGTTTCTGACCTACTTCTGCAGCTCAGGGATATGGGAGACTGTGCCAGACGTCAATCTGGGCGCTTGTCTCAGGGCTTCAGCTTTGCTTTTTTCTACTAGTTGGCACTCAGCAGCATCATCCCTTCACTGCAGGGGCCTTTTTCTTCCCAGTGGGAGCTGCTGGGAGCAGGTCTGCTACTCATACACATCCTTCACTGGGATGTAAATGCCCAGGCTCAGGCAATTCCAGAGTTCAGACAGAAGGAAGCCCTCCAGTTTTCACAGCTATCGCTTTTGCTATCACCTTGTCTTTAGCTGATAAATGTCCGCTGGGAGGCAGCTGTTCCCTAACCACTGAAATGGGGCCAATTTCTCCAAAAAGGGCCATTCAGTGACAGTCCTGCTACTTTCTGTATTCGTGCATATCCTCTATATACTTCATTTTTCCAGCTAAACATTAGCTTCATGTGAAGATTTGCTGTGCAGTGAAAGATAAAGCAGGCTGGAGAGAGGAGAAGAGAGCCAGGGAATGCTATTTGCGTGATGTCAAAAGAGCACCAGATTTTACTGTTATCTCTGATGAAATGTTGAAGGGCAAGGTGAGAAAATGGAGATTTGTTAGCACTGATCGTAGTTCCTCCCTGGCTGGACTCACAAAACAGCAAGGACTAGGGAAAAGAGAATTTTGAGTGGCATTCAGCTGTGTATTTAAGCATGAATCATCCATCTATTGCAAAGCCTCTTTTTTTTTTTTTTTTAAATGTATCTGAATTTTCATGAAGGAATGTATGAACTTTGGCTACAACAGATGTCATACTGGAGGTTTTGGGTTTTTTTAATATCTGACTGTAGGCTTAGTGTAATAGGCAATATTCAGCTTTCATCTTTCACCACTACTAGCTATGAAATCCAGAGCAGATGATCATTAGCATGCATTACTTAAGAGAGGTACAGCTCTCAGTGAGTCAGGGTACAGACCAAGAATTAATTGTTGAAGAAATTAAAAAATAATCCCTTGAAGAACAGACACATTAGAGAATACTGCAGTCTGTCCAGACTCCAAAGCACCAGCGCACAGTGATGATAGCTGGGTTAATGTGTTCCCCTAAGGCTTCCCTGAAGGGATGCAGGGAGAATTTGCTGGGAATCCAGTGTCCAGTGGGAACATGGCTGAGGTCTCCAAGGGAAGTTCCAGCAACGTGCTGCAACAGGGGTATGGAGGGTGAAGTTGGATGGTGGCAACTTCCAGCTCCAGGCTTGAATTTCCATTGGAAAAGGAGCCGCTCACTGAGTTGAAAATGGCCAAGGTGGCTGCAGGAGAGGGGAGCAAAGAGCTGGCCAGAGGGCAGGTTGCCGGAGGCATCTCTTAACAGGCTGCTGAGGAGCAGACTTCAGTTTTCACAGCCTGTCAGTATGGACTGAGCCACCCGCAACAGGGTAGTGGGCTATGGGACATGCATGCCTGGAAACACATAGAGAAGCGTGTTCTTCAAGGCCAGGCTGGATGGGGCTTTGAGCAACCTGGTCTAGTGGGAGGTGTCCCTGCCCATGGCAGGGGGGTTGGAACTAGATGGTCTTCCAACCTAAACCATTCAATGATTCTATTCTATGATTCTATAGGTGCTGAAGAGGCCGTGCTCTGTGGCAGCATCCTCAGCCAGCACCCAGGGGCTGCAGCTGAAACAGAGCCTTTTAGTAGCTCCCTGCGCAATTGCTCTGCTGAGCTTTCCTTCAAAACATTTAAATCTCTCCTGAACAACTGTCTTGGTGGCAGAGCCTAACCTCTGCTGCGCTTTCTGGATGCTGGGAGTTCTTTGTTGCTATTATTATTCACCCTGCCCTTTATGCAATGCCAACACTGCTGCTGATTTATCTGCTATATTTCAGGGCTTTTTTCGGGACCCCAGTCTCCCGTGAGACTATTTCTCACTGATTTGCATGGGCTGCAGTGGACCAGGCCATTAGAGACAGAAATGGCCACACAACTGGCCACAGCCTGCAGGCTGCCTAGCAAGCTGTGATGTAGAAATATTTATGAAGACCTGCTGGTCTGAGGGAGAGGAATAGTCTGAGGTCCAGCCAATGCAGACTGTTTCTCTCTTCATCCAGAGTAATTGTAGTTGTCCAAGCAGCCGAGATTTCCTAGAATCATAGAATCATAGAATGGTTTATTTTGGAAAGGACCTTGAAGATCATTAAGTCCCAACCCCCCTGCCATAGGCAGGGGCACCTCCCACTAGACCAGGTTGCCCAAGGCCATGTCCAGCCTGGCCTTGAACACCTCCAGGGGTGGGGCCTCAACAACCTCTCTGGGCAATCTGTTCCAGTGCCTCACCACCCTCAAAGTGAAAAACTTCTTCCTAATGTTCAATCTGAACCTGCCCTCTTCTAGTTTAAAGCCATTCCCCCTCGTCCTATCGCTACATGCCCTAGTAAATAGTCCTTCCCCAGCTTTTCTGCAGGCCCCCTTTAGGTACTGGAAGGCCGCAATAAGATCTCCCCGGAACTTTCTCTTCTCCAGGCTGAACAGCCCCAACTCTTTCAGCCTCTCCTCATAGGAGAGGTGCTCCAGCCCTTGGATCATCCTCGTGGTCCTCTTCTGGACACACTCCAGCAGGTCCATGTCCTTCTTATGTTGGGGACTCCAGAGCTGGATGCAATACTCCAGGTGGGGTCTCACAAGAGTGGAGTAGAGGGGCAGAATCACCTCCTTTGACCTGCTGGCCACACTTCTTTTGATGCAGCCCAGGATACGGTTGGCCTTCTGGGCTGCGATCACACACTGCTGGCTCATGTTGAGCTTCTCGTCAATCAGCACAGGTCCTTTTCCTCAGGGCTGCTCTCCAGCCATTCCCCGCCAAGCCTGTATTTGTGCTTGGGATTGCCCCGACCCACATGTAAGACCTTGCACTTGGCCTTGTTGAACTGCATGAGGTTGGCTTGGGCCCACCTCTCCAGCCTGTCCAGGTCCCTCTGGATGGCATCCTTCCCCTCCAGCGTGTCTACCTCGCCAAACAGCTTGGTATCATCGGCAAACTTGCTGAGGGTGCACTTGACCCCACTGTCCATGTCACCGACAAAGATGTTGAACAGTACAGGTCCCAGTACTGACCCCTGAGGAACGCCACTCGTCACTGCTCTCCACTTGGACATTGAGCCGTTGACCACAACTCTTTGAGTGCGACCGTCCAGCAAGTTCTTTATCGAGCTAGTGGTCCATTTGTCGAATCCATGTCTCTTCAATTTAGAGACCAGGATATCGTGTGGGACAGTGTCAAACGCTTTGCACATTTCTTACCACTTTCGTTGATTAGATCATCACTTTGTAAAGAAAGTCTTTTTGGACAACCAACTGTAATTTTCTTCTGCTAAATTTCCACAAATTCCTCCCAACTCTCTCCCATATTGCATCTTGCATGTGCTCTCCAGACTATGCCAGCAGCTAAGTTTCTGTTCCTTTCACATCCTTTGTAGCTTGGGGAAGTCACAAAAAACAAACCAGACCAAAACTATCTGATACTAGACTAATTTAAAAGCTCAGATCCTGCCATGTCATGCTTGTACCCAATAAAAAGTGCCCCTGAAGCCCATTCATCAGTGGAATTGGTGGACAGAGGATGCTGTGCCCAGAGCAGGGCACATGTAGTGCACCAAGACAGTGCCCCTCAGCTGGCTCTGTGGTTGCCTCCGCTCAGCGATCTCCGCTCGGCTTTGCTCAGAGTCCTGGTGCAAAAACTTTTCCCTTTCTGTTGACTAGATTGGCTCTAGGAGACACATATGGGTAAGAATGACAATTTGGAAGATGGAAATTGATTCCATCTGTATGTGTCCTGCTCTCAGAAAGCAGAGGAGTGCTTCACATTGTGTTCATCCCATTAGCTAAAACTACAAGAGGATTATTTTTCATCCATGGACTTTGTGAAATACAAGACTCCGGAAATGCCCTGCTGACTCCTGACCAAGGGTGGGCAATGGACTGTCCTTGAGCTCTTGCCCATGGAACAGGGAGATGTAGGGCACGGGAAGATGTTTTCTCTGTTTTCAGTGTCGGTAGGGATTATTTCTCTGATCTGGAAGTCCGAGTTGCCAGATGTTTCTGGTGCCCCTGTAAGAAAGCCATAAACTTTAGAGACAAGTTTGGCCCTGTCTTAAAATCAAACAGAAGCCTTAAAGAAACCTCTCAAGTTGTTTCCTTCAGACAAATCAGAAAGTGGGCACTTCTGCAAAGGAAGACTTTCATTCGTCACACTGAGACTTAATGACTAAGTACAGCAGTAGAAGTAGGGGGTTAAATGATGGGCTATTTACTCATTGTCATTTTCACAAATTATAACTAGTTGACCTTTTTATTGCCTTTCCTGCCCCATTTCTGCCCCCTGCCTTCTGGCCACAGGTCTCTGCCCTATTAGTTGTGCCAGAGACTGAATCAGTGATCTTTCTATGGCCAGTCTCTAACGGAAGGGACAAAAATCTCCTGCCCTTGCAGGTTTGTGGGAAAGGATGATAACTGGCAGTTACTGTTTGTGCCTAATGCATTATTGCCCAAGCAGTATTTACAAAGGTAACGGCCCTGTCTGAAGCTAAAGCAGGGGTGCAGCTAGGAGTGACAAAAGTCCTGTCATTAGAGCAAGTATATTAAGAAGTTGGTGTCAATTTAATCGTCTCTTGGTGGCACAAAAGACCTAGTGCTAAGAGAGAGACAAGAAGAGCTGTGGTATATGACTTTACTGATGATAAGCTCTGATATACTCCCTTGGTTAGCAGTTTGCAAAAGAAGGTCTGTTGTGCCATTCAGAGGATGTATGGAGGCTTTGGTACCTGCCCAGGTTGGTCTTACAGGATAAGGAGAAGGTCTGATCCTGCCCCTTAATCTGACCCATACTAGCTTTTCCTTCCCCTCTCAGTAGCTTGGGTGTCCATGCCATTCCCATGCTCCTTGCTATTGCAGCTCCTCTCCACCATGTGAACAAAAGGGAGGCTCACCCACCCCCCACCCCCCACAGAGGTGAATGGAGCTGGGACCATCGTCTGGAGACCCCCAAATCCTTTGGAAGGATTTGAGGGTCTCCAGCCGATGGTCCCAGCCGATGGTCCCAGCACTGTTGTGGGACGGAGGTTCAAAAGCTGCATTTGAGCTGGGAGGGGATTAGCACCCCACTCCAGGCCCATTACAAAATAGTCACAGATGTGGGTTATTTTCTGCTGCTAACTAGAAGAATGGTTTTAAATCTGCGTGTCACTCTCCCCTTTCTCTTTTAAGAGACAGTGCTTATTTTTAGAAGAAATTAGTCACAAACAGTAGGTTTTCCTGGTCATATCCGCTGATAGAAATGTCTGTATTGCAGATGGCAGCATGTCTAATACTCATGAGACAAATTTCCTGGAACTGAACAGAAGACAAAGTGTGAATATCACAGCATCATTTAAGGAACTGTGCCTGTTTAGTAGGAAATCAGTCAGCAATACAAAACAATTATTTATAAAAGCAATATCTTGGACATCCATTTTAAATTGCACATAAACAGCTTAATCTTTCTCAAGCTAGTTGTGGCTGCAGAAGCAAAACTGGGAAAGGAAAACATTGTTTTGAACTGGGAATTAATGAACAAGTTGCTCAGTAATCACAGAGACGTTTCTTTGCTGACATAGTTTGATGCCCTCTGGTTTCTTTCCCTTCTTAAACCACTATAGTAATGAGACAAAATAAAAGCTATTACTTTGGGGGGGGGGGAATTACTAGCTCAGAAGTAGGTTGCAAGTCAGTGAACAGGAGCGCAGGGTCCTGAAGGGCTTCCTGTCAACTTTCTCCTTGTTCAAGCTGAGTGGACCAGCTATGAGCTTTCATAGATGGGCACACAAACAACCAGAGGGAAACACTACAGCTCTAATAGGACACGATCACTACTGAAAGGCAATGCCTGATGAACAAAAGTCTTTCAGATTAGCCTTTGCTAGGTAAGGACATTGTTGGAAAAAATAAATTGATTGTACAAACAAGTTGAGGAAAAAAAGTAGCAGAGAAATAAAACTGAGATTTTAACTGTCCTGAGAGATCAGGACTATAATGCTGCTGTAAAAGGCTTTTGTATTTACCTTTAATATTGCTTGATAACTACAAACTTGTGAAGAGTAGGAACCAAGAGTACCCAAGCATGACCAGTGAACTTGAAAACAAAGAATTAGCCAGGTGATGTATTTCAAAGTGATCTGCTTTCCAGTGGAAGGTATGTGGGGGGATTTACTAGTACAATAAAAAGGGAAAAAAGATTAAATTGTGTCTGAGGTAGATATTCTTCATATCTCTAAAAAGACTCAATCCTAAGGTAATTCTAGAATATAGACAAAGCCCATGAGCAAAGAATAATAAAACTCTTTTTTTTTTGCCTCTCTTCTTTTTTTTTTTTTCCCCATCTCCATCTGCCCTTCCCACCCTCCCTCACTGTTTAAGTCTAAAGAAAAAAAATCTGCGTAGACTGTAAAAAGGAAGGTCAAGACAGAAGCCCCAAAACTCTGCCAGGAAGCACTGAGACCTTTTTCCGTACAGAACTCCACACAGAGTGACGGAGGAAAAGCTTCACTTCTTTTCCTGTCTCCATTTCAGCAGATTGGGCATCTGCCCTTTTAATCCAGTCTTCGTTTAGTGCAAGGGGCCTGAGACATTTTTTCCTTAGTTGCTCTGCACTGTACCCTTTCCCATCCTGGAAAGCAAGAGGTGTTTGAGATACCACAGGTGAGGAGGCCACTCCCAGTACATGCATGATAAATATTAAAAACTTTTGGCAGCACAATCTGACGGCAGAGGAAATAAGACTAATCTATATTTATGCAAATCAGTATATTCAGCACAGATAATACATGACCCAAAGACTCTGTTGGCTTTTTTAGGTTTAGCATAGATGGGTGGAAGGTTCTTCTGTGCCTGCAATAGAGCAGAAAGGCTAATGAGTCTGTGAGAGAAGGGAGGTTGGATGGACTGAACACAGTGGAGGAATCACTGGAGCATGGCCCTGAGGAAAGCCAGACATCCTAGGGCTACGCTACCAGGAATGTAGTGGTGCCCTGCTTGTGCATGGGTTAGAAGCTGCTATCATTTCTGTTACATAGTCAGATAAAGGAAATAAACAACTTTTTTACAACTTTTTAAAATTATTCATATTGCGAGTTACTAAACAACAACAGAGACCACGTGGAATATGTAGGAATTGTATGAGGCTGAAGTTATTGCACCTTTCTCTGCAAAACAATTTCAACATCCCTCATACCATTTGAGTTATGTCCTCTGTCACTACAGTGAATTGCAAACGTTTGTAGATGTCTCCCTGTGTACATCTATGCATACATTTGTTTATATAAAAGAACCTTCTTAAAATGAATTGCTGGTGTTCAGCAGTTTTGGCTATGGGCTCAGACAAGAAGGCTGGCAAATCTAGGACAGGAGAAGAATTCATATTTTTAAGCCTGAATCTCTTTTCTCATTGTTTTCAACGATCAAGATATCTCACATTTTAACATACTGCATTCTCCATGGGTTTAAGCCTGGGCAAAGAGACACAGGAGAATAATCCCGCAGTGCCTGAGCAAAGCACAGCCCACAGCCAGGAACACAGAGGATGCCTGGTCTTTATTCGGCCCGCCACCTTTCCTGGAAGAGGAATCAACAGAGGAAGAGGAAGTCAACAAACCACTAGCCCTGAAGGCACACTGTCAGCTTGCACCTTTAGTACTACTCCAGTCGCTTTAACAGAAAATATTCCATCCAAGCCTTCTGTATTGCATATATGGAAAAGTATCTCTTCTGACCAATACAATTCATCACCATCACAAAGAATATGTATTAAATCTTACCTGGATACAACCACCAATTGCGAAACCCTTTATAAAACACCTCTTTGTGACAAAAAGAGCAAATGACCTCTTTCCAGCCTCTCATATCACACTTGCTCTATATTTTCCCCCTGCCTCTTTCCCAGGCATTCGTTTGTCCTCCAATGGAGTTGGCTTTACTCAGTGTTGCCTCCACTGACCCACACAGAATTATGTGGCAGGCAAGTTTTAGGAAGGAATTCTTCATTTTTGGTAAAAGTTAGCGAAAAGAAGGGGGAATACCTTTTCATACTTAAAACGTGAGATATCCTGGTCATAGAAGACATTGAGAAGAGAGATTCATGCTTAAAAATATGAATTCCTACCAATCTCAGGGAAGACAGAAATATTTTTTCTTTCACCCACATTGAGTTCTTCCCCTATCCACACATGATAAATCCGTTTCCACGTTCTTGCACTCATTTGAAATAAAGGTCCCCTCTTTACTTTCCAAAAGGCAGAAATACACCAAGGTGATGCGCATGGAGACTATTTTCTTTGCTAGACCAGATCTATGCATAGGCAGAGCAGACCTTCTCACCTCTGTGGCCTCTGCCGAATCTCATCCATGGCAGGAAGGGCTGCATTTTGCCTCCCTGCCGAAAAGCCTCGTGCCCTCATGTTTTTTATGGAAATGATGAACTCAAGCCATGGCACTTCCAAGGCCAGAGTGTCTCACTGCTCTTACATAAATGAGATATTACAAGGCACTCTTCTTGCAGCAATAGCAGCTCAGCTAGTCCATAGGTTACCTTACTCTGCATTAATCATCCATGCTTAAATTCCCCTGGCAGTTTGCATCACTGTGTGACAGTCTCTGGAAGTGAAACCTTTAGTGTCAACCCTCCTCACACCACTGGTGAGTGAATCCCAATTTTTAGCAAGAGGAGCGACTCCAGAGTTTTTCTCTGACTCCCAAACCCCAACTGCGACTGCAAAAATTAAACAGGCTGCAAAAAAGACCCGCAAGTAATGCCGCACATAGTTGCCGTGAGGATAATAGCTGGCATTTGAGTGTCATTGGCCAGTCAAGGATAGCATCCATGGTGCCAGAGAGGTTGGCATACCAAGCCCGGGATTTAGAGGCGAGATTAGAGGCAGCTGTTCTTTTATCAGTGTAAAGATGAAAGCTCAGGGTATAAAAATAAAACGCAACAGATCATCACTTTCCTCGGAGGCCGTAACCAACTTGAGCAGCAGCTCTGGCCTCAAGCAGCAGTGGCAGCACGGTGGCGTGCCCACGCTGCCTTTGTGGAGGGCGCTTGGGAGCACGTCCCTCGGCCCTGTGTGGTGGCTGCTGGTGTCTTCAGGGGGACCTCCTGGCTGCCACCGCTTTGCAGCTCCCTGGAGGAATGTGTGCTGGGGGCAGGGGGGGGACGGGACACAGCTGCCCCTACAGAAAGCCTTTGTTTGGAAGAGCTCTGCTATTGAATAAACAGCCGCGAACAATGTTTGGAGCTGAGATGAAGGGCACTTGCTTTCATTTTAATACCATGGCATAATTCTTCTGTAGTGAAAAGCATCCACGTAACTTGCAGGCTGGGGAGAAGCAGCTTTCATCTTGCTTCCAGCCTCCTCATTGGAGGTGAACAGAGCGGGGCCCAAACCATTCCCTGCCTGAGGTGATTTCACCCCAGTCCTCAGCACCAGGGGACAGCCGCCACAGAAACGTTGAAAACTGTGCTGTATGGGCCAGAGCAGACATGGCTTTTCCTACAAAACCGATGTAACTGTCACAATGCAAACACAAATTGAACTATGAAAATCCTAATATGCCTTCATCCACGTGAGCTGTTTTCCTTAGAGCATAATAAATCATAACTCCTTCTATAAGCCGTCTCTGTATAAGGAGATGAGAACAGAATATGAAATTTGGGAGAAAAATTTCAAAACCTTAATCCCAAGAAAGGATACTCTTAAAAACACTGCTTATAATTTCTGCAGTATTTTATTAAGCATTTATTAACATGCCACTTGTTTAGAAAAATCAGATTATTCAAACCAACATAGCATAAAAATTTGTGTTAAATGAAAAATGTTTTCCCTTTGTGGATATATCAGATCGCCATCATCAAGTTGCACAGTGAAGCATTTATTGTTGGCCCTTAATGTTTGAAATGTCGAGTTACAACCTTATCCTGTATCGCCATACTTTTTTCATCAGCAGATCCCACTGTTAATCATATGAAACAGTATGCTGATATAATGCGTTCTTCAAACATAGATTATCAATATCTAAAAGGAATCATCTTCAGGAAGCGACCGAGCAATGAAAAACTTAATTCCTCAAAGTGATTGCATCAAAAAGTTAAGAACGCCTCAAAACTGTGGACTTTAATGACACCTTCCTAAACTACTGATGCATGATTCGTTTTATGTACAATCTGATCATCCGCCTTGAGAATGTATATCACCACTAGTCATAAGGCATAAATATTTCACTGTGTAACTGGGAAGTGGTGGTTTTCTAGACAACTCAGTAAATGATTACCAGATTTCTAGGTAATTGACTTTCTTTTGGCTGGCACTTAAGTAATTTATTAAAACAAAAATGGCAGGAGTGTGTCAGGTAATTAAGAGAATGATACTTAAATTCTCATTTTGGTTCAGCTCTTACACTGGTCTTCATTTACTTCACTTCTGAAAAATCATCAAATCATTAGTTCCCAGTTTTAATGATATGTGAACTGACATGGCTGAAGTTATATATTTGATCATTCTGTAAAACTCTGGAGCCCTTTGCTCTGCCATTGTTGGACACCCACACAAAAGCCTTCAGTACTTTCTATAAAATACTGGGAAGCTTTGTGGAGTGTGTGATAATCTCTGGTCTGAACATCAGAACAAGCAGGGCATCAAGCAGAAAACAAAATGAAAACATCAAGAGTGAGGGATCTCAGTCACTTAATTCTTCATAGGCTCTTTCTTGCTCATAAATTAGATTTAGCAGAGTGTCTCGGTATGTAAAATATACATGAAAGAAAAGTCTCCTACTGGGATCAGCAATTGTAATCATCCTTTTTTACTTATTGCTTTCAACTAGTTAGAAAATTGCAGGCAGAAGAACAGGACCATTACTAGAGGACCGGCAGATCTGCTGCACCTTTTGGCCATGACAGTAACTGTATTACATGCCAGGAGAGGTATCATACCGAGAAGCAGGGCATCAAAATGTGCTTTCTGTTACTTTGGTCCCTGCTGAATTCAGTGACCTCGGGCAGTTTAAACAGAGTGAAAAATCTCATTGCTTTGTATGCACAGCAGGTACAAAAAAAATGTACCATAAACCAACTGAACTCCCCAGGTTTGATTACCACTTGCATATTTATGCAGATTGTCCCCATGATTTCTGTGGAAGTGACACAAAGCAGAAAGGTTTCCTACAGTTCATCTTGGAGGGAGGGGGGGGTCTTGTCTAATCACTGCGAATAGGTGATGATACCAAGGCACTCTCTGACAGTGGGGCATGTCATCTTTCCCACTGGACTGTGCCGGTCCTAATGAGCGCCCACTCGCTCCCTCTCTGCAGAAAATGGTCTTCCCTGTGCTAAACAGCACATTTAACACCGGCACTCGTCTGGAGCCCAGGGAACGTCAGCTGCATGCTCTGCCTCGGTTCCTTCCCTGCCAGGTAGACCAGTATATGTGATCAAGACTGTGCATCTTAAAATAGCAGGCTGGAGACTGTGCTGCTCAGCACTCTCCAAACGCTCGCTAATTGCTGCAGCAGCCCGGCACAGCACACGCCTGGGACCTGCGCTCTGCGCTGATTAGGAATTCGCACACGCAGGGAAGAGTGTGGGGGAGAAGGACAGCAAGAAGCAGTGGTAAAGAAAAAGAAGATCAGACAGGCAAACAGGGAGAGAACAACCAGGAGACAGAGTCAGGAGTGTCAGGGATGAAGGCAGTGGCTCCCAGAGGACGCACAAGTGTTACAAGTGTGGGGACAGGAGACAAAGGGTTTGATTTCTCCTTGCTTGCACCAGCTACTGCTGCAGCGTGATGCTCCTGCTGGTGCCAATGCACATGGTGGCCAGTGAAGGAGAAGACCAGGAGACAACAAGACCACCCTGTTCAGAGGTGACAGCACACCCTCCAACCCAACAGAGGACCTCCAAGCAAAATGATGGCTTTCGGCGAGAAACAGATAGGCCGGGCTGCAGGAAGAAACCAGGAAAAATGACAAATACATCTGCAGAGCACCAGTGGGAGTCATACACACACACCCATGGCCAGTCACCTGTCTTCATGCCCTGACTTCCCATACGGGCAGAAAGCCACCTAGAAAGCCTTCAGACACACCATGCTTTGAGCACGCATCCCTTCAGGGCTCAGGAATGAGGACGCACACAGCTTGCAGGCTTTGTTCGGCCCAGGTTTAGGGCTGAAGTCTCTCAAGACCAGGCTTGCTCGATTCCCCACAACTCTGCGATGTCCTGCTCATCCATCCTATACTCACCACAGCATGCTGAAAGCATCTTGTTTGAGAAGCTTTGCTCATCTGCCTTGTTGAAGAAGTGCTACACACGCTCATAATGTTACACACTGTTGTAACTAGACTCTCACCAATAAATATTAAAGTTGGGCGCATAGTTAGTATTGAAAGGCGCATAACTCCCAGCTTCAGTCCATTTCTGACACGTAATATTTGTATTTTTGTGTTCTTGAAAAGCATAATCACAGAACTTCCATTATCTTTCTACTGAGTAAGCCATCATTCTGTTCAGATACAGGTGGCGGAGCAGCTGATGAAGAAGTCTGTGTTTCCAAGGAGTTAGCCCTTGAATCAGTGTCTAGAAGAAATAAGAGGCCTGAACAGCTAGAAGTTCTCCCCTAAAACCACACTTTGAGAAGCCCTGGCCAATTTTGCTTTATTTCAGTGCTTTGCAAGAGTGAAATTAAGCTGCATAAGCACGATGGAGCAGGGAAGTTCTGCCTCACTGAAGAACTCCCCCACGCACCTGTTCTTGTAGAAACGGAGAGAAAACTCTTCCTAAGAGATGAAATACAAATCTGAAGCATGACATCATCAGAAGCATCTCACTCACTCGCATAAGCTATGAGCAGGTTACAGTTACCTAGCAACTCCTGCAAGCAGCTCACTTCAGCGGCAAAGCATTGGGGTTTAAGTGGCAGACGGGTATCCGGCTGTAAAGCTCTGCTCTATTCATCAGCAGAACCCGGTGTTCAGTGGCAGAAATCAGAAAAAAAGCCGGGAACGTAATTAAAGACCTCCATTGCAGTCTCCAAAGTGAACCTCTTTGGGGGCCCTCCCTGTTGTGGTGCTGCATGGTAGATGGCAGGCTGTTTTCTCCCGACAGAGTCCACTGTGAAAGGCAAGCTAGGACATGCTGGTGAGACAAACAGGTGAGCAAGAGAGGGTCTCGTAGATCTGCAAGGGTTGCTTTTAGATGACACCGGATGCCAACGTCCACAAATTTCCCTCTGCAGCTCTGTATTGATCCTAATCACGTGTGTCCAGCCAGTGCAAGCTGTAGGAAGGCAGCTGGTTTTAATTGGAAGGCACCAAGCACTGAGGCATCGACCATCTCCCACGTTCTGCAGCAGGACGGCTGCAAGCTTTCCTGGGCGCATCTGCACAGTCTCCGGGAAGAAAAGCCTGAACAAACCAACTACTGGCGTAACTGCTCCGTAGACTGCAAAGCCATCGCCATGGACTTGGTCAAGCAAATTATATATTTGTTTGTCTTCACATTTGCAAAGAACTGCATCTCTGTTTGCCTTTTCCAACCCACGTTGGCATATTCCGGACCATTCAGGCAGTCAGGATTTCACCCAGATTTGCCATGTACGTTGGCACCCGCAGAGAAATGAGACACCTCCCATTTCTACATGTCAGTGTCCAAACTGTCTCATTTACGGGAGAGCTAAGAGATAGCCGAAGTCTGCAACAGATAAGGGGTGACCTGACAGCAGTCTACACGGAGTAGCTGAGGAAACACAAATTGTGTGAGCACGGTGTAATGCAATATATGATATTATTTATAATCTCATTGGGCTTTTTGGGTCTTCAGCTGCTTCCTCTTCAGATTGTCATAGATTTATTTCTAGATGACAGTCACAGCTTCTATTTAATGTTAAGGTGCTTTTTGTTTTTCCTGTTGAAACACTGCAATTCTAGGAAATGCGCCTATCACTTAGGTGTCTAGCTCTTTTGATGGACTGTTCTCAGTCAACCCTTTCATTAAAAAAGAGGTGAGCTGTGATGTTCCTTCTGGCAATATTTTCATCACACTCCCCTCTCTGGCAAGCCTGTCCCCTGTTACAGGATATTGCAGTCTTGATTAAGATAGAGCCCGTGATGGGGCGATAAATACAGGTGTAGATGAACTCCCCAGAGCGGGGCAGAGCAGCAGTGAGGAAAAGCCCTGGGGAAGGGGGTCCGGGTCCATGGGGGGGCACCTGCTGTCACCGCTCCTGCTTGCCCACAGGTCTCTGGGGACCACCCGTGGCTGGTGTACATGGGTGTACCTCCCTGTAAGAGGAGGGCTTTTTTGTTTTGCAGCAGTACCTGTATAAACATAAGCTGTATCATTGCGGGGCTCTGGTGGACGACTTTGGAGTCATACAAGAGAGGTGGATGATGAGGAAGGAAATTACCCCCTGACCATGAAACCCAGTGGATTGGGCTTATATTTCACCACAGCCAGCTCACAGCTGCATTGCTGCTACTTTGATGTCTTTCTTCAGGCAAAAAAAAAAAAAAAAAAAAAAGAAAAAGAGGGATTTGGTCTACATCTACAGATGTTACTCCTCTGTCCACTGCTTTGGCATTAGTGTATCTGAAAAAGCTTAGTCCTCCCAAAAAATGTTACACAGGTTTATACAAACAGTTTGAGGCCCAGGAGGGAGGTGAGCTATTCATGAACACGCCGGCTAACCTTTACCAGTTTTCTTCTCGTTAGTAGCTTCATAGGTGAAAATGCAGGAGCTGCTGTCAAAGAGCAGGTGAACGGTCCACCAGTTACCATGTCACTGATTCTTCCATTCCCCAAGACTGTAGACAAAGATGATGAAAAACCAAATAGTAAACAAATAGGAGATTTGCCTGCTAGCAGGGAAGGGAGACTACTTCTTATCCTTATGCTAGTAACTTGACTTCTCTGGAGATACAGAAGCTTATCACCTTACATTAGATGGGACAGAGGAAATATTAAACAAATACTATAATGATTTATACAAACATCTAATCCTTTTTATAGCCTCACTAAGTTTTTGGCTTCAATGGTTATTGTCGGAGGTTAACTGTACTCTCTATAAAATGACTTCCTTTTACCAGATTTCAATTCGTTGCCTTTAAGTTAACATCTTGTTCTTCTGTTGTATGACAGACTAGAGAGCAGCACCCATTTCACCTTCTCCATGACGTGCGTGGGGAGGTGGGGGATACGACTCTGTCATGTCCTTCTAATCCATGCCCTCTCCAGATTCAGTGTTGCCAACCTGTTTTCCTGCAAACGCTATTCCTGTGTGCCAAGGCAGTCTTTCAAGGTATCAGCTCTGTCACGGTTCTTTCAGCGCGGTGGTCAGGGCTGCAGGGCACTGAGGGAGGATGTGCCATTTGAGTCTCGCAGTTTAATGCTGTTGGGGCATCTAGTTCTGCTCAGCTGTCTTGGGGAGGACTGACTTCACCTGCTGAGGCTGGCAGAAATTTTGCTTTGTTGATAAGCCCATGGCCAGGTTACCCTAGCAAAGAAAAAAGTCAAAATGAATGCTGCTCTCCTGCCTAAAGCCTTCAGCAATCCCAGAGAGGAAAGGAACTGATTGTTCTTCAGCCTTCCCTTTTTCTTCTCAATAAACTGTTAGGAAAGAGTAGGAGCTGCTAGAGAGATAACGAGAATAACAAAAATCCCTGCAGTGCAAGATGTGTGGAGGCTCGGAGAGTCGCGGTACCATCTGTGCCTGTCTATTTACAGCCAGAACAACTAACGCCCAACTAATGGTGAAGAGAAGCAGAGCCTCATGTCATGGAGACAGCTCTCTAATCTTACATAAAAGCAGCTTTCTGAAAAGCCTGAAGTGTTCAGATTGAGAGAGGAACGGTCACAATTTACACTTAGGAGGGTTTATTTATGGAATGGTGGAAACACTTCTTTGTTTCTGCCACATCCTTTGAACAATCTTCAGCCAAAATGCCCAGGCAGGTTTGGTCAGAGCTTTTTCAGCAACACAAAGTTTACTAAACACAAAACATGGCATTACAGATAGAACATGGCATTACAGATAGATCCATGGTTACAAAAAAAGATTGGTAATGAGGGGAAAAGCAAGTAAGCTGTGAAAGCAGTCTGCTTGTTTTGATTTAAGAAAAAGATTTTTGTATTTGGTACAGCTGCTGTGTGAAAAGAATAGGTATTAGTTGAAGGAATGAACGAGCTCTTCCCTTCATACTTTTCAATGAAAATATGTTTTGAAAGCATAGAAGTTCAGGCTGAAATTTTAAAAAATAATTTTTGAAATATAAGGAAAACACAGAGTTAAATCCACTGTATTTACCTCCATGGCATTGTCCTCAGCGATAATTTTAGACCCCGTGACTCAATTTGACTCCAGCAGGGATAAGAGATTGGACTGGAAGAAAGTATTGTTTTCAGGTGAAATAGTTGCAGGCAGTTATCCACCTAACGAGTGGAGCTGGGCACAGCGGGAAGGGGCAGGGACATGGCATGTTCTGAAGCAGGAGACACACCCAGGCAAAGGAGAACCTGCGGACCAGAGAAAGTCCCAGATGAAGGAAATAAAAGGTAGAAAGGATGGAAAAAGCATTCAGACTGGGGAAGCCCCTGTACAAGGGAAGAAAAATTCTATGTCTGTGGTTTAAAAAAGGGTATATAGAAAAACAAATGAGGTTTCACTCAAACCTCAGCTTCTGAGGAATTGATACATGTAAAGAAGTCTCCAAAAATCAAAGACATTTTTGGATTCATGAAACGTACGGGTTTAAGTGCTCAGTTTTGGCATTGGAAATTTTAGATGATAATGATAAATAAACATCCACCTAAGTAACAGCTAAATTTATAAACACTACCAGAAAGTGTACTAAATTTGCTTGCTGTTCTGTCTCCATTGACTTCAGTGGAGCAGGGGATTACTCTCTCTGTCCCTTTATGTATTTTTTTATTCATTTACTTATTTCAAAACAGATATCTAGACCTCTGAACACTCACAAAAGTACAATAAGAAAGGAATAAAACCCACAATACAAGAAAAGAACAAATGGTCACCACTAAGACCGGATAAACTCAAATATAGTCACACCCCAGTGGATAGAGGGAATATGCTATTACCATCATCTTACTAAAAGTTCTGGAAGAAAAGACAAGCTTTTCAGTATTATGTTTGCTCACAGAAACAGGCTTCTGCAAGAGGTTGGTCTTTTTCCCTTCTGACTGTCAAGTTTCAAGTGATGAAGGAAAAAGAACTCATTTTGTTGATAAATTGTGTGGCTATAGAAATGTTCTGTGACCATCCAAACTACTGCCTCGGAACATCTCTGGAGACTTCCACCAGCCTCTCAATACTCTAATATGTACAGCCCAAACCTGCTAATTAACAAAAGTGCCTCTGAAGATTGTACCACCAAATAGATGCAAATTACTGCTCTTATTTCTTTCTTCATTACATTCCTTGTTTCCTTTGATGCTGTAACGCCTTTTTCTCCCCATGACAACACACTAGCTATGGCTGATAACATCTTGAAAGTAATTGCTAACATTTGAAATTCTATTTTTCAGCTTTAGTCTTGTAGGAACTTTTCTCTGACCACATCTGGGGTTTCTCTCTACTCCTGCTTCAGCTTTCTCCAGTCCTCCAAGAGTGGATTCCCCTTTTCTCTGGAATTCCAGGACTCTTAGCTCTTGTTCTCTGCTTTTCCCCACCCCTGCTTTCTCCTCCCCCCCTTTTTTTTTGGCCAACTATGGCAAATAGTTATCAGACCAAATTATGCTGTTTGTAAATGGAGGAATGCCACCAAATTTAGCGGAGTTGAAGCACAGCTACATGGCTTCATCCCCTATTTTTTGTGAGGATTTTATGCCCAGCTCCTTTGTGATATTTTAGGTAACAAATTCCCTTTGACATCAGAGTTGCCTAAACACATTTGAGGGAGTAGACCTCTGAGAAGGATGCCAATGCAACTTGCCTGCACTGAGTAAGAAGATGTATGTTTGTTAGAAAAGGAATGGAAATAGAATGAAATGCCCCAGAAGCTAGTCAAAAGTAAGTTTCTTTCTATGTATAATAAAGACATATATTTATATATCTCAATGTATAGGTATCAATATTACACATTTTTATAAAGACAGTAAGATTCTTTTATCTTTATATATGTCCTATAGTTGTTGGGTAGCAACAACATTTTCAACTCTTACGCAGTTTTACACAAACCATACTCCTAATAATAGGAAAATTATGACATTTGGAATAATTTGTTCTCATATGAGCTATGAAAAGATGTCCTTGACTATTCAATTGTCTGTCTTTTACATATTTGGGTCCTTGGCAGTAATACATTTGGCATCCAGCAAATTTCCCCACTTTTGGCACTTCTTGGTTGTTTCTCCTTTTGCAAGCCAAAGATAATGATAGTAGGCACAGGAAAAGCACAGATTTGCACCTTCCATTTGTTAAAGTTCAAAACCAAGCTTGTTTCATAAAGGAAGCACAGGATGAACCACTATGGTGTAGCTACCCAGATCCCACACGGGAGTCTGATCAGAGGAACTGAATGTCCTATGTGGGCTACAGCTAAAGAATATTTCAAATGCAAACACTCAGATAGTGCTATAATTTGTCTATGAAAGAGGTTGTGAAGACATTCCTTTGTTTAATGGACCAGAATATATCAAGGATATGTTATAAACTAAGTAACACTGACTTAGGTTTCAGTGTACTGCCAAAAATAAGTATACCAAGCACTCTTAGAATGGAGAATGAAAATAAAAGCAGGACTTAATCTGATGGTAAAATGAGATATTACTGCATCCATCCAACTTAATTTAATCATTGAGTAAAAACAAAGTAATTGGTAACATGTACACTAAATAAGTGTTTATGCATACCACAGAAGACGTGAAGGCAAGAAGAGATGTCTTATTACAAGAATCAGCATAAAAAGCTGTGTCTGTCTGGACTGCAGAAAATCATCACAAAATTGTAATAGTGATCCACTCAATGTTCAGCAAACCCCCTTAAATATTGGCAAACATTTCTGGGTCATGCAAATTTTCCTGAGTGTAGTCATAAACATGTATGACCGCAAATCTCTCTCTTTTGGAGAATTATAGTAAACTAGTTACCCTATAGCACTGAAATCACAAAGGAAGGTTTTCAACTCATAGTACAACCAGAGGAAACGGGTAGGCTAAAAATAATAACTCAGTCCTCCTTTCATTCTTCAGACTTCCCTTTAGAATGACATTTGGGGGGTGGGAGGGAGGGTGTCATTCATACAGGGAAGTCTTCGTCTTGTGTTAGAAAAACAGAATAAGCTCCTTAACCCTTCTGCAGTGTCATGGAGGACTGACTTCAAAGAGGACTTCTTTAGAAAAAGGGACATTGTTTTCCTCTGACTGTGGCAGAAACAGCCACTTCACTAGCTAATGGAGGTGAGTCTGCTCACTGTAGACTGAGAGTCATTTATCTGCTAAAGAAGAAATGCTCAGGCCATAAGATAGACAGATATATACATACATACATATTTATGCACACAGACATTCACTTTGCAAACAGCTGTACCATTCCCAGCTGCCTGTCACCACACCTGTGTTGGAGGTTGCCAACCACCCCAGCTCTGCCAGTGGACAGGACCTTGTGAATGCTCCCTCATCTGTTTCAGGAAAAAAAGTGTTGGTGGGGTCATCTTGCTTTTAAGGATGAATATAAGCCAATAGTCACCAAGCAGATCAGGCAGAACTGACACAGCAGAGCGGTGGGCAGACAAACAGATACCTCCAGGTGGTGGGCGGCTGCAAGCCCCAGGAGAGCCATGAGCAGAATAAATGTTGTCTTCAGGTGGCATCGCCGGAGCTAGGAGAGAACATCTACCCAGAGCCGTGGGCAGATATTGGTCTCCTTGACACAGAAGATGACTGTGAGCTCCCTGTACAGTTCGCAGCATCTTGACCACCCAACAGGAATGACTCTGGAAAACTTCTCCAAGTCAAACCTGGAGCATTTGTAGTTATCTATTAAATCAAGCTGCTGATCAGACATGGAGAACTTGCGTTCAGCTCACCACTGGTTCTGCATAAAAAGGGGCAATATCTAGTATGATACTCCACTCAGAAAAAGCATGTCATATAATTATTGACATGTTTTTTTCAAAACTAACATCTACCTACAGTGAACAGGACAGGCTTTCATTGATTTCCCTATCCTTTCATATTTTCCCTTCAACCAAAATCAATGCAATTTTAGATTCGATTCCTCTGGATTGCTGTTTGCATTTTCAAAAATCCACTGTTGAATTACAACATGTGTTACCATGTAGGTTTCCAATTTACTAAACTATAAATAGAGAGATTTCCTTGCTGTGTCCTGTGCAGTTACTGTAATTGCTCAAGGTTGACTGTTTGGTAGTATTAATGGGAACTCTACAGGGTGATATAAATATACAACAGGAGAATCACAATGTAGGAAAAAGTAGATGAGCCCATCAAGAAATGCACAAATATAGGCATTAGGTTAGATAAAACTAGATATAGAATTAGATTATTTATTTGTATCTAGTTCTGATGGGATACAAACAAATGTGTCCAATGGCAGATATGAATTTGTGCTTATTATACATATTGTTTCCTCTTGTGAAGAAAGGGACTAAAGTTTAGGAGTGGGTCTAAAGAAAAATATCAATGAATGGAAATGACAAGCTGAATTCATTAGGAGGTTTGACATCAATGTTAGTACAGTGAAGGCTGTCTTAGGTTTCAGAAACTTTCCCCATATTCCAAGACCAAAAAATAGAGACTTCATAAAGCCATTTTGTTAATGAGATTCCTACAAGCATTTGTATGTCTTTGATTACATCCTGTTATGAGCTTTCCTTGAAGTTTCAGCTCTAGAAGTGCCCAAGTCGAAAAAAAGAGAAGTGAATTGATCACAGATGACACCTGCTGTTTACTCTCACCCTCTGAGTTTCACATACTTTCAAATAATACACAAAAAATGAGAGCCGGTAAAAATGGCACGAATGTAGTACAGGTTTTCCTTAAAAGATCTCCTTTACTTAAAAGATCCTGCATAGAAATTCTGCTAGTCACACCTGATGCTACACTCTGATTAGCAGAAAAGTTCCCTGCTGTCTGTAAATCTGAAGCTAAACTTGAGATGAATTTCTGAGGAAAACAGTTTTCTATTTAGCTCATCAATAATAATTTCAAGCAAAACATGTTTGAGATGAGGTCACAGTCTTCACCCTACAAGAGATTATTTACATCTCCTTTTCTTTGCTCCAGACCTGTCAATCCTCATGCAACGTGTTCCTCCTTCTCTGCCGAGGGCTCCGATATCACCACAGCTGCACAGCCTCTCTCGATCTTTGTGATACCCTCTACTGCATGCCCAGTCTGGCTTCACTGGGGCTCGGCAGCTGCTCTGACATCCTGGGCTGAGAGAAAGGCAGCAGCAGTGCTCCATATGCACCAGGAGCTTCATGGTGGGGCTTCATGCCCCTGCGTGCCTTGCTAAAACATACACATCCCAGCTGCAGTGCTGCAACTCTTGTCATCCCATGGACCAACACATCCCTCACCTGACTTGCTGTCTCTGCCTGTGCCTCTAACGCAATCAATACTGCAGTGCCCTCACCACCAGTGACCCAGTGTACTTGTTTCTCCAGGAGGAAAGGTTTCAAGTAGGCAGGAAACTAAAGCCACTGAGGTCTCAAATCAGCATGACCACTTAACTGGACAGGTAACTAAGCACTTGACCAGTCCTCTGCAAGTCATGCTGCAAATGTGTTCATCTACCTTGCTAAACTGAGGGCTAGATACCCTTGAATTTCATGTGAAAACCACAAATGGCAGCCATCTGAAAAAGGATCAGCCATAGAAGTGCTGAAATTTGAAGTTCCTAAAGCAGAATTTAGGCTTCATGGTCTGTTTTCTGCTTAGGTCACATACCTGGGCAGTGCCACATTATAACCCGCTCTCTGCTATGAACACCCCTAACTTCAGCAAAGTTCTGAGTCATCAACCAGAAATGAACCCTGCTCTCCAGGGGCATCTCTCCCGGCCCTGGTGACAAGACAAGCTCTTCCAGCTACAAGCCCTGCTCTCCATCAGGGCCTGCTTCCGGCCCTGATCTTTGCTCAGGAAGCCATCCCCAACCCATTGCCCTCCACGGCTGGAGTGCCTTGCCCTGGGGCAGCAGGGGCACCTCCAGCCCCACATGCCCTCCTGGTCCTCCATGCCAGCCTGTGGCAAGGGCAGGGCAGGTCTAAGCTGCAACAGGCTCAACAGGCACAAAGCTGAGCGGGAGGCCATAAGTATTTTAAAAGCCCTTGGAAATCAGCTATCAGGTCTTTTATTTTCAGCAGGCAGACAATTATATGCTGTTATCTTCTTCCTCCTCTCCTGCCAACAGCATGACACGAGGATGCCTACTGGTGCCACACCTGACTCAGAAGCGGAGAAGATCTAGTCCAAGCACATATAGTAACTGGCAACAGCGTGAGCTGGTTTGCTTCTTACCTCCTCAGCCCCCTCAGTTTTCCCCTTCCTTTTATGATTTCCTAGAAATGTGAAGCAGCCTCAGCCACAGCTTAGTGCCCACTGAAAGTCTGCAAGTCTCAGGCCCTGAATAACTTTCCTGATGGGCAAAGATATCGGAGGGTCTTCAGCTCCCCCACCCTTTCCCCAGATTTTTTCATCTGACCCCTCTGCACCAGCATAGCCATCAAAGAAAACAAGGCAATGGGTACTAATTTAAACCATGAGAGTTTAGGAAGCTTAGGAGTGAGAATAATTTGACAGGGGGAACAATCTGATTGGATTTAAAATTCTGCACCATAATGGGCTGTGTGGGGGATGATAATTACTCCTGAATGGTGGGGAAGTAGCCAAGCAAGGAGAGAAAGTCCAGCACAGCCACAGGAATTTCTGCTTCCCACGTCTCCTGTGAGGTGCTTGCAAGGGAAGCCTTTTCAGCTGCTCGTGCCGAGCTCACACATGCTGCAAATCATTGCTGCTTCGACAAGGAGGTCCTCTTGCAGAAAGGAGGGAGCACACATCACGTTGACTCTGCACACCACAACCGCACCTCTGCATTTTCCATCCGCATATTGACTAAATGCTACAGTGCTCCTGATGCCTTTCCTTCTCTTTAAGAACTAAATAGTTGGAGAAAACAAGCTTGCCTTTCCAGTCAGCTCAAAGTACTCTCTAATTTCTCGGAGAAATCCCCAGTCTGTACTAACCCCCAAGCTCCAAAATATAACAAAATAAATTAGCTTACGGTGAGCACTATTTTGAAGTGACTAGTTCATTATCTCCTTGCCTAGGGCAGAGGATTGACGAAAGGAAGAAAAGATCCAGATATTTTCTGGATTCTTCCTTAGGATAAGTTACAGCTTTAATTAAAAATGCTGCCTGGGAAGATGGCTGAGGTACACGGGCTCTGTTGGTGCCCAGAATGGAAAAGTTTCCTTGAAGGAGAGCTATGCACATGTAGTCTATGCATTGCTTTATCTGTAGTATATGTATTGCTTTCTCTAGTCTATGTGTTGCTTTCTCTGTCTTGATTTGGAACAGTAAACTGGAAATATATTTATTTGTTTACTTTTAAGGATAAATTCAGGATTGTGCCTCCCATTCAGGAAAAAAAAAAAACCAAACAAAACACTACTAAAAAAACCAATGAGCTCACTCACTGTCTGTCAGCCATGGTGGGCGTTTCAGGTGCTGGGAGAAGCAGCGCTGCTCCACAAGCAGCCCCTATATCACCAAGAGGCTCTTGGCAAGGCCACAAGATGAGGCTCTGCCCTTCTCCCCCTTCCCCATGGGTACGTCCAGCTCCACCTACACAGCCCTCCCCTGCTCTGTAGCGCCGTTTGCAGCTGGAGTGAAGACCTCATGTTCATGAGCAGTCTCTATTGCCCTTTCGAGAGAGACTGGCTTCTGCAAAGAAACCGAACACCAGGCTCTGGGATAAACAAACCATTTGTCATATGCAATATATGTATTGTGTTAACTTGTGTTGATTTGGAGATCATTTTCTTCACTTATAAACAGGGTATTTTTGGGTAGCACAAGCATCCATCTGGGAATGGAAAATGGGCAGCGCAGTACTGCTCACCTCGAGTGCTGGTTTAATAGAACCAACAGCACTGGCACCCAAAAGACCCCTGAATAAATTAAATAACATATGCCAGGCAACAATTGCTATTTGTTTTCTTTCAAGAATGTCAAATGCATTTCTGATTTTTTTAGTCCCTCAAAATGTTTTCAGTGATTTCTGTCCTAAATCTGCTTTGCGGCTATCATCTGTTTCTTCACGGATAATGCAGTCGCAACTCCTCTCTACTGGGGCAGGATTGCTGGTAACCTTTCAGGCCATGCAGGATGTGATGCTGATTCCTAGATTGACTCCCTCTGCTTATATACTTAATAAAGGTGGCCCGTGGGCAGTAGTGATTATGTTTGTGATAAGAATGCTTATTGCATCGGTTCTTCCTTTGGCTAGGAACATATGCATTAGTGGTGATAGGTGTGCAATGCGTACCTGCAAATCCCTTCACGTCATGAGAAGGCTGTTGCATTCACAAGCCTTCCCATCCCTTGAGGCTTACTGGTTCCACATCCAGCAGAACATTGCTATCACAGAAGGTCCCAAGTTTGTTTCTGAAGCAAGACCAGTCCAATGGAGGTTTAAACACCAGAAACTAAAATGGTGAGCTCACTTTTCTTCTCATGAGGTGGCATAAGTGAGTATGGCATCGGATTGTATTCATTTGCTTAGTCTGACAAGTAAGCGATAGGTATTTAATCTGCTGGATCTTCACAAGCTCAGGAGTTCCATTCATATTCAGCTTACTGTACTGAACATGCTAGGAGGACACAAACTATGTGGCCTGAGGTCAAATCCAGGAGACATGGGTACTGGAGACTGATCCCCACTGTCATGGATGCTTGTGTGCATTGATGAGGGTTCCAGAAAGGGCTGTCTTCTGAAGGCCATGTCAGCAAATGGATAAGTGGATGACAGATACCTCTAGAGAAGCAATGGTGATATTAGGACCGGTAAATTCCTAACACAAGGATTAATGTTATACGCTCTATCCAAATTATCAACAGATCTGCTATAGTGGGATGTCTTGCAAAAACTGACTTGGTCTTCTTACAGGTACTGGCACAGACCACTGCTTAATTGGCTCATTATTAGCACTTTAGTGAGGATGCATTCAGTCACTCAGGTGGCAGTAGGTTACCTAGCATTTAGTGTTTAACAAAATCACAAGTTCTGGACTGTAAACACTGAAGGTGCCACAGATTATAAAAGGGGAGAATGGGTAATGTGACCTTCAGTAAAATGTGACCTTCCACGAACAGAATTTGTCTTGCATCTTACTCAGTACAGTATTTCCACTTAATTTTCTGGCTTTTTACACTACTTAAAGAAATAGCAGGTACTCATCTTTGAGGTATCAGGTTATCCACAAGATTTAACCTAACAGTATTTTATAATCCATCAGGCACAGCTATTCCAGTGAAATATTGTTCCTTTCCATTCCGTAAGTCAATAGCAACCAAATACAACATATTCTCTACCCAATTCTTAAACCACAGACATAATTGATGCTATTTCCTTGATAAAACAAAGAGTGAAAATAAAAAGAAGCAGCCAAAATTCTTGAAATGGGTAAATTGGCTCAGGCTGCAAGTTTTAAAGCTTTTTAGTGTCTTGGGTCACTCGGATAATAAATACTGTACTGGACCAAATTAGAGATAGGGAACTAATACGAAACTGAGCAAAGTTTGGGTTCAGATTCTCAAAGACACTTCATTCAGCCTCCAGAGTTCAATTCTGACAAGCTCAGCCAGGAAAGGGCTAACTGGCTAAAGCGTTACAGAGCAACATAAAAAACTGTTCATAACAAGCTCTTTGTATGATACAGACAGCTTTAATTTGGTGTGGGCACAGATGAGGCTGCAAAATGGTGGGAATAGAGTTCAGAAAAATTCAAGACTGAAGGGTCAAATTCTTTGCTTGGGACATGACTCCAATTTATGCCAAAACCCCTTTAAAGTGGTAGAGCTATGGGATATCAGCAATAGACCACATAGCTTAAATTGTAGTTTGAATTGAATTTTAAGGAAGAAAGTCAAGGAGCAGAGAGAACAGAGTTCTTATTTCATGGGAACATATTCCTCCATTTCTCCATAATTGCTGCCTGCAAAGACGCTCTTTCTCTTTTTGGTCAGACAACTGCTACTTTGCTGAGCAATACAGGTATTAAAGGCCCCTCCACACCTTCCCATCTGGCTCTGACCTTTGAACAAAGCTTCATGTCACAACACACATTAAAAATGGAGTAAATACCACACAATAAGCTGGAAAGGTGGAGAGGGCGTTTTTACGAGGGCACATAGGGATAGGATGAGGGGTAATAGCTTCAAACTGGAAAAGGGTAGATTTAGATTAGAAATCAGGAAGAAATTCTTAACTCTGAGGGTGGTGAGGCACTGGAACAGGTTGCCCAGAGAAGCTGTGGATGCCCCATCCCTGGAGGTGTTCAAGGCCAGGCTGGATGGGGCTTTGAGCAATCTGGTCTAGGAGGAGGTATCCCTGCCCATGGCAGCAGGGTTGGAACTAGATGATCTTTAAGGTCGCTTCCAACCTAAGCCATTCTATGATTCTATGATAAAGTGTTCAAATGATACATCTGAGTGACTGTAAAAGCAGTGTCATCATCTTTAAACTATTAAACCAAGGAGGTTTCAAAAGGTACACTGAAGAACGCTACTCCTAGATACCATACCTCATCAGTGCTTGCCCTTCATTCTCCGCATTGTTGAGGTAAGAGCAAGAAAGATAAATCTGTTTTGGTTTGTCCATGGGATAATTACATGAGCCTTAGGTGAAGCATGCAGAAAATATCCACTTTATTTAATGATTTGTAAAGTGGTTAGATCCAGAAGAAATGGACAGCTTAGATCATGTTTCTGGATAACCAGGACACCATTTTGCAGCCTCCACTGGGATAACAGCTCAGTTGCTGGTTGCATAATTCATTTTTATCCTGCCCAGCTGCATGCAAAGGTTAAAAAAGATATAATGAGTCTCCTTCTCTGTTCCCACCTCTGGCCCACACAAACCCTGTCTCTTATTCAATCTGTCATTGTTAGCAGTATTATCCAGGTCTCCTGAAAAGAGACAGCAATGAAAAAAATTATGGTAATTTAATTCAGAATGATCTTTCCTTTGTAGTTTGCACATTACTTTTGCAGATACATCTATTAATAACCTGTAGGAATCAGCTTCTATTTACGTAGCACTTTTCTTCCCAAAGGGTCTCTGAGTGCTTTGCTAACCTTAGGGATCATTTCATTCTTTCCTGACAAGTAAGGCTCAGTTTCACCATTATGGCAAACTTCAGGCAAAGGATGGGAAGAGAGGAATACTGAGCCAACCCACTCCTGCAGAGCCCCCAGCTCCCAAAGTGGGTTGCTAGAGGCTGGCAGAAGGTCTCCTGTCCCATGCAGGTATGCTTACTCCAGTGCCTGAGGCTCACTTTGTCCTTCTCTCCCTGCCTCCCCTCTGGCTGCACTGAATGAGCTCCAGCAACCAAGGAAGTTCACACCGTTACTGTGTGGTGGTGCTCCCAGTTCCCACTCCATCACCACTGAGCTCATCTCAAGCAATGTCTATGGTGTTAAATGAGTTATTTATTCAAGTTAATTAAGAAGTACTGGAAGCCTCTGGGAATGCTGGGGAGAGAAATCTTGTGTGACTGTTATTGTTATTTCTCTACGGGTTTTTTTGGACTACAGGGGCACCCATAGGCACCACCAAGACTAGTTCTCACTGTGCTAGGTGTTGTAGTGGTATCCACTCAGTTGTAGCTCAGAGTTATCCGGTTAAAGGACAAGAAGCAATAGGCACACATCGAAATACAGGAAATTCCATTTAAATATGAGTGATCAAAGACTGGCACAGGTTGCCCAGAGAGGTTGTGGAGTCACCGTCCTTGGAGATATTCAAAACCCGACCAGACATGGTCATGAACAACTTGCTCTAGTTGATCCAGATTAGAGCAGGAGGGTTGGACAAAGTGGTCCAATGGTCCTTTCTGTGCTTCTGTACAGTTACGTAGAGCATAATGCAGAACATATGCCCAGGTGCTCGCAGTCACAGGTGAAAGCTGGAGGAAGCAGTGGCAGAGCGAAGCACCCTGTTCTGTCCACAGTTACCAGAAAGGTTAGTCAAAGAATTGGGATTCACTCCAGGGCCTATTCTGATGGCCCATCCACCAGACCATGCTGGGGATAGAATATGGAGGGCCAGGAACTGGCTCCCATTCAGAGCTCAGTTGCGACAATGGGCTTCAACATTGCTCAGTCCATGTCTGAGTCTGGCTTTTAAAGATTACTCAATGGGAAAATGAAAGAGAAGTTTTCATGTGATCATAATAGTATCTATATATAATATATAGATGTGTGCATACGTACATATGGGGTCACCCTTCCTCAGGTATAGGCTTTCAACTCTTGGAATAGTTTTGTGGAATATCTATATATAAGAGCACTGCTAGAGTTATCATCCATAAGTTTTTCTAGTGCCTTTTGTAACTGCTTTGCAGTGAACCGAATGGAACCAGGTGCAGTAATACTACAGGTATACCATTTATACAATGATTGTCTTCAGTGCTGAGCTCCTGGAGCCGTTCATTCAATGCTGACAGTCCCTAAGGGACTCTGGAGCAAATACGTTCTGTGAAGCAAATACTTTTTCAATGGATTTGACTTCAAAAGCAGTTTCTAGTAGCTAAAAAACCCGACCCCAAAAATTACTACTGAAATCACAGAGAACACCGTTATGTCAGCAGATGCCTGGCCATACTGCAATCAAATTTATGGCCTCAAGCCTCTCCACTCTTATGTGTCTTAATCAGAAATAACTCTGTCAAAATCAACAGGATGATGTTGATGTAAACCCTGTATTCAGAGGAAAACCTGGCCTTTGGAATGAATTGTTTAGCATTCATATCCATACCTCTTTGTCGCCCTGGCCACTGGAAACAGTATATTAGGAGGGCTAGAAGAACCTGACCATCTGTGAGTGACCAAGAGTAAAATCTCTACAAAAGATTTTTCTAACAATGCTAATAATCAGGGCAGTGCTGGGTGTGTAAATGAGCCAAAGGCCTGGTCTGCAAAGTTGGCACAAAATGTAGCTTTGTTGAGATCAAACCATTCTGTGACAACTTGCCACCTTCCAGTTCAGCTTTCAATGATGTAACCCTCTCAGCCTTTTAGTTTGGTTGTGATCTTGTAGAAATGCTTATTTTAATAACATACAACCGCTTTTGATGTTACTGCTTGATATTGGCTTTTGTATGTATTATCTCCCATATTTTGTATTAAATAATATTAGATAATATATAAACATAATATTGCAGATATGTGACATTTGAGACATTAATTTGATGCAAAGTCTAAGCAAAATTAATCAAGATAGCACGGATGGCACAAAGTAGTTTTTGTTATTGACATAATAGTAGTAAGCCAACTCTTTAAAATCCATACAATAATAGCTTGGAAACAAATTTCTTTAGATTTTTAATTTCCTGAGGAGTTTCACTTTTCAGTTCTACTTCAGAATGCTTTTATATTAATTTATTTAGTGTCAGAATTGCCTGTGGCAGAGGCCTTAGTCCAAACCAGTTCTGATTATAGTAAATAAGAATTGTCACAAAAGAAGCTGCACTGCCTTGAAACAGGTTTCGGACTTTGCCTTTGAAGATAGCATACCTCAAGCTTCTCTTTTCAATAGTGACACCAGAAATCCAAGTTCCCCTCTTGTGTCAAATCTCCTTCCAGTACAAAGGACTGCCACAAGGCCTTCTGTGTCAATTAAGCCTCAGATTCAAGTTATGTGGACAATTTTGCTTAAATGATATAATTTGCTTTTACCACTGGTGAAATCTTTATAATGTATCACGTCAATGTTTGATGGTAAAGACACTATTTTGAATAAGAAAATAATGCTAAATAATTAACCGTATTCATCTTCACTAATCAGCAGAGCCTCGGCAAGTCCTGTTTATTAAACTCATTTTTGTTCCTTATGTGTGTGCTCAAGAGTATAAAATTATGGAACAAAAATAGCACCAGCATTTGTAAAATCTCTAGAGAAAACCAGCTACCAGTGTACTTGATAACGGGAAGAACAGCTGGAGAGTCTAATACCCACCTCCTCCAACCACATAAAACCCAAAAATTCTGGCAAACTGACCAAGGCTTATTCTCCATACTTTTTCCTAATTTTGTCCCTAATTGTGCCCTTTTCCTAATTTTATAAGACACAAATATCTTGATTTATTATTTTTTTTTTGTTAACATGACACTAAGCTCTGTATTTCCTCTTATGCAATTACCAGTTTAACAGGCAACTACCTTCACTCAACATTTCTGCAGCTTCCTTATCACTGCCGTCATACCAAATCTGTCTTCCTATTTGTAGGCTGGAAACTGGGAGAATAGAAGTGAGATAAATATGTCCCTAAGCTGAAACTGTGCTCTTTGTCTCCTGGGACCAGCCATCCAGTATGTCCATTTAAGCAGAGCTGCTGGCAGAAAGTGAAAATAAGCTATACTGGTCATTTTACACAGTGAGAGACATCTAACTTGGGAGTACCAGTTACACTGTTTCAGAACTGGTAGGTACAAATCAAAGAAGAGGAGGACTGGGAGCACGGGCTCAGATACTGCAGGAAGAAAACCCACGCTGGTTTGTTTGGGCTTTTTTTCTTCCCCTGGGAAAAGTTCTGTAACCTCTAAGCATGCGAGGAAAGGTCCAGCCTTCTGAACAAGGACTTGCCATCAGCACAGCAGAAGACAAAAACTGTAGAGGGATGAAGTACAGACCGAAGTAGAAAACAGAGAGGAAAGCCCAAGATTAATGATGTTTTTTTGAAAAGTTATATTGTATATATTACATAGCGCTGTACATAAAACTTAAGGCTCTGACATCCATTCAAAGATACCTCACAACCAGCCATAATCAGTGGATTAGCAGCTATCACTTTGCACCACAGAGAAGCCATCTGCTTGACTAACCGTAGGCAGGAATATGCGCATTGGCAGACATCAGTGACAAGAGATACAAACCAAAATCAAATGGAAAATGCAAGAAGTTAAAAGAAATTGAGGAATTTCTAAAACAGGATATTCAGGTAATCCTACAGATTTCTGTTTCCTGCAAACTGTTTCCCTGTGCTGAGAGAGGAAGACTCTCCTTTCTCTTATGGCATTGTACTTGTACGTATTCAGCAAAGCTGGGAAAACAGATTTTGCTCTAACCTGCTGCTTGCAGACGCTATTGATCTGGCATGAGGAAGAAAATGTAGCCAGTATTTTATAGCAGGGATGAAAGCTAATTCAATATTCAGATACGCAGACAATACAATAGAAATAATATTCTCGTAAGGCATTAGGCTAATTAAAGTGTTATAAACTCTCTATCAGATTATCCTCTTTATTCTAGTGGTCCACTGGTGTCAGCATCCCTCACTGTCATTGCACATGGAAATCCCATAGAGACTAATTAAATTTTCCTGGCTTGCAATAAGAATACAGGAGATTATTTTTAAATCCTATTTTTACCTCTATGAATAAGATGTGACCAAAAGCACAAACATGCCTATGTCATCTTCTCATAACTGAGTCTTCCTCTAGGGCTTGGGAAGTGTATACCAGAGCCTGGAAACCAGGGAACTATGGCATTTTTACCAGCAGTTTGTTGACTGCAGCAGGATTAGTCTGGATAGACCACAGCATATGGGTATAGGTGAGAAAAGAAACAATGGCTTCATTCATAGCTAGAACTTGAGAAGAGAAGCCTGAATACGGTTATGACAGATTACCACCCACCAGTCTTTCTGAGGAGATAAAAAGGCAATTGTCAGCTCTGGGTGCTCTACAGCGACAGAGTCAAAAGGGCCACGGGCAAATGCAATGATGTGGGTGATGGATTCACATATAATATTAGAAAGCATAGCATTTGACGTGGTGGCTTGAGCAAGAGATCCCCCAGACTAATTTAAGATACACATCTTACGGCTGATACGTGTCCCCTTTTAATTTGCAGAATTAAGCCAAGACGTAGTAAAAACCCAGGCACACCTTTTCAGCCTGGTCAGTTCAGTGAAGAACCAGGCACATAACGTCAGAGACTATATTCCCTACTTGTTTTCTTGTTTTATGATTATTAGTTCGTGGCAAGAGTAGATAAAGCTGAGTGAATATCAGTCTTTCAGAGCGCAAGCTGCTTGTACCGCACGTATTTTCTAAGCATCTCCTTCTGATTCAGAACGTTGGGAGTATTTGCATGAAAATAGAAAATCTTTGGTTTTGAAGAGCCTGTGTTCCTCCGCTGCTTGTTCAACGCATCGGGTTTAAAGGCTGAAACCTGCATTTGTTCTTATTTGTGTACCCCCGCATTAAGGACTCAGTCCTTTGTATCATACAGAATCGCATTTATGAGTGCCATGGTTCTCCTGAAAGCAATCAGTTGCTTTGTTCATGTACTGACTTTGCTGGATCAGGACAAGAGTGCTTTGGAAGTTAGGAGCTGAAGCTCAGACTCCCTTGACTTACATGAAGCTTCTCCAGCTTAGCAAAGGTATAACAGAGATGTCTGAGCACTAGCCTTGGGTTTTGAGTGCCAAATTATGGCTCAGACAATTGTTGCAAACATCATACTGAGTGTGGCTATTGCTGGGAAAACAAGTAGTGTGAACTAGCGGGCTCCCTAGAAACAAAGAACATTTTGTTTCCTTTTAAATCTGGTTCCTATCTAACCCAGAAACAGCTGACAGTTTTTTTGTATCTGCTAGTTGAAGTTCAGGCTGTCTGTTGTTCTACAAATAATTATGATGCTGGACTGATGAGTGGAATGGGAAATATAACCACCTTCTCTTTGACACCTTAGGAGGGCTTCCCAGCTCAAGGAATGGGTGGCCATCAGGCTAGTTGTGTCTGCTTGGACGACTCAGCCCCCCTCACTTGCACTGACACTTCTGGAAAGAGTTAATGCGGTTCTGCTGACTCACGGAGGCAGGTAAATCTCTTTTCCCATTTTCACATACAGCAAAAGTGTCTCACCAGAGAAGGAACAGCAGGCAAGTGTTCCCAAAGAGGGGCGTGCATGTGACTAGTAGGCAGACCACTGCAAGTGGTACCCAAGTGCTGCTTGAGAACTCAAGGGTCTCTGCTTCTGCACATCAACAGCTACAGCAGCTCTGGGAGCCCCAATCTAAGGTGTTGATGCACCGTCTGGAGGCAGGGAGTTTATTTTTTACTGCTGATTTTACTGATGATGTTGATACTGCTGTGCTTTAAATGTCACTGATTAGTCTCATGCAGCATCTCCAAAGTATCACAATTCGTCTCAGCTTGCTCTGCCAAAAGTTCTAGCCAAGGCCTGTGCATCTTCCCTATTGTAATCTCCTCTCTGGCTAGAGCACCTGGAACTGTCTCAAGTTTATTCCTTTGGGCACATCACGGAGTTTTCCACAGTTCTCTGTCATTTCTCCTCTTCCACTGCTCCAAATGCAAACTACTTGTTCTCACTTTCAAAGCCCTTCACAAGTCAATCCTGCCTCATACCAGTCCTGGTATTTGTTATCCTTCCACTGACCCTTGCTTTGTCGATTGCAGGCTCCATTTCTGCTTCTTGATTGTACACTTCCCTTTATGACTGGGGACAAAAACCTGCTGTGAAGGCAGTAAAGTCCCTGCTGTAGACTCCTTTACAAGGTCTCTGTCATATATCACATAGCATTGAAGCACCAGCTAATAACACCCTCTCCTTTGAACTCTGATTCTCATCCACTTGCTTTCTGGAGAAGTTCTTTAGGATACAGACTGTCATCGACAATGTCTTGTGTTTGTGTGACTTCTGTGCAGTATGCCAAAACAACTCTTAAATGACCTGTGAACTAGCTTGTCTTCCTCTCCTGTGAAACAGGATTGCTTCACAGTCTAAGTGTCTTGCAATGTCTCAGGGAAGCAGGATTTTATATTTTATAGCTGGATTTCAAAGCCACAGAGAGACTGAGGCCACACTGGAAGCTCCTGGGAATGCCAAACCCACTTCTGCTTAGTGCAGACTAATACCAGACTTCTGCACCTGTCTCCCTTTTCTATACAGAGATAAATAACAGTAAAGGCAAGCCCTAGGGCCATGTTCAGAACAGGCTGGGAAACACTCAAAGTATTTGCAGAACTAAATGCTTTCCAGGGAGCTATTTTTCAATGTATTGTTGTAGTAAATGTTTAGATTTTCCAAAGACAAACTCATAAAACAGTCATTAAGGAATGCTATTTTATGTACAAATATTTTGCAGAACAATTTAATATGTAATCATACAAAATGTTTTCGCATTCCCAGTACCTGCACAGCATCAGCATTAAACAATTACTGCTGTAGCTGACAACTCTTTTCCTTCAAGAATGGCTGTGACATGTCAGGTTAAACCCACCCTACAATGGCCTTTAGCAACCTGCCAGAAAGTAGTCCTGAGTCCTGCCATGTGTATACTCTGATGGGAACAAAGGTGTTACATTGCCCCTTAACCTTATCTGAGGTTTCTTAAAAATTACTCAGACTGACGGTCTCTCAATTCTGCCTGCATGGACCATTTAATTTGGATTCATTATCTTTATCGACATATCAGATCCTAAATTTCCCAGTTTCAGCCAAGCTCCAGCACTGCATAGGTTTACTGGTGAAATAAATATGAGGCAAAATAGGTTATAGTCATAGTCAGGATTCTGGCCAACAACATTTAAAATAACCAAGCGTAGTAGTTACAAGACAAAATAAATACAGTCCAGGGCTGAATCTTGCCTAAGCTTTAGAAGTTCAGCTGGGAGGAAGTCTCACGTGAGTGACGGTCTTTTTCAACCCACAAATGGGAAGCTAGGCAACAACGTGAATCCAGTCTTCCTAGAGGACTGCTTCAGGTCAAAACCCATCTTAAAAACTTTGTTGTATAAATGGAATACATGAAAGTACTGCATTTATCACTCTTTGTAGGCCAACTAGATCTAACCAACCTACATGATAAGATTTTTTCTATTTTGGAATTACCTCAAGCCAGTCTGGTCTTGCTTTAAGATCACCTTCAGCTGTGGAGGTGCACAGTTTGTTCTTTGGACCACTTCTCTCTTACACCCATTTCTACTGAGTTTTCTTTTCCTGTCATTTCTTTTTGATCTTTGTCTAAAAGCCTCAACCTATATAAAGCAAGCTACAAAAAAAGCTCTGAAAAGCTATTAATACATTCCCTTTAGGTTTCTTTGCATATATTTCACACTTATCTTTAGATTTGAAGCAGTCTTTTTAGTCTGTGCTAGTACAACACAGAGACTAATGGAGTTCTGGACATGAGCTCCCAAGTACTCCTCAAAGCTCATGGAGCCCTCTTCCTGCAGGCTCTCTATCTTACTGACAGCTCTGAACAATGATGCTCTGAACAATGATGCTCTGAACAATGTTTTCCCGATTTCTAGCAATCGTATTTGCAGCTGGATTAGACTTTGTAGCAACTGCCATAGATAACTCCTTCAGTACTTCTTTTAGATTCCAGGTGGCAGTTGCTTTCTCTTGGTCCGCACTCCATCAGCTGTGTGGTTTGCAGACCGCAGAAGCCCTACTAGAGCCCGTCTTGACATGCAGTGGCTAAATAGCACTAGTCTGGCCCTCACTGTTCAAACCCTCTCACCTTCCCTGCTGCCTTGTCAATCACTCGGCTACGCAGGTACAGCTTTTTTGCAGGAGTGTGTGGTGATCTGGATAAGGGGTTAAAGATGGAGGTCGAGGTTGGGCGGAAAATGTTTACGATACTTTGATGAAAAAAGGCATGCATATCAAAGGTGTTTCAAGATAGCAGTCATCTGCCGCAGCTCTTTGGTGTGGGTCATTTTATGGCTTCAGGGACATCTGCGTTTGTATAACTGAGAGGGTGGCACGGAGGCAATATCTGCTGATGATAAAAATGCGTGTCAAATGATGTCTTTGCTGAGATAGGTGTGTTGACTTCTCTGGAGAGATTATGCCCTTGTTCTCAGCCTGCTTGCCAACTGGCTGTTCCCTTTGTCTGGGCTTCTGATATTCAATAGTCATACAAAGAGTGGTACAAAACCCTGGCTTGTTCTGTGCAGCACATGATCTCTGTTTTCTGCAGATAAATCTTTCTGACAGGATGTAGCAGTAGCAAGCTGCTTAGTCCAACCAGCTTCTGCTATCCATTTCAGAAGCTTCAGTGGCCTTTAGGTGTTTCATCACAAATATTTTCCGGCAAATCCACAAGAATACCAAGCAAGAAGGAGGAGAGTGAAGATTCTGATCCCTGTGCTCACAATCAAAGCAACGTGTTGGTGGGCAGTATGGAACATCCCTCAGCTCCTTCCTCAACCAGCAAACCACTGATTATCAATGACTCTTCAAAGAGCACATTCCACAGCCATCGTAAGATCAGCGCATTTCCTTACATCACTATGAGATGCTCCCCCCACATCAGCTGTGAAACCATTAACCAATCGAGCTTTCTAAATTATATCACAGAAACATTTTTCTTCAGCTGGGAATAAGTACCTCTCTCAGAACAATTCCCAGGATGATTGGATCCTACTCCTTTCACAGAACTAAACCTGCTCTTTTCTGAAAGGAGTCAAGTACCGACTTCTTTCTCCTGACCTTGCCTCCCTCTTCAGCTGTTGACTGTGAAATTCTCCTTATTTACCTGGCACTTTTACAGAGATTGGTAACGCATTGCTATACTTACTTGCTCCTAACATCTTTTTTCCTGTAATTGACAGTAGGTGTCTTTCCACAGAAAAACGTCTCTGTGATGTTACATAGCTGGGTATCCAACCCTTTACTCCACTACTTTCCCATCGTCTCTCCCACATGCAACTCCTTTCAGAAATGACAACCTCAAAAGCGTGTCCTCTGTCAAGAAAAGTTCCACAGTTATTCCCTTCCCTCAGTGCAGATCAGCATAAGTTTGCTGAATTGAGGAATGCTGCCTGAGGATCACAAGATTTGACTTGAATCCAATTATGGATTTCCATCTGGAATCTGAACCTGCTTAGGGTCAGTTTCCAGCTGCAATGAGACAGGAGCACCCTCATAAGATGTAATTTTAACGGCACTTGGGTAGAAATACTTATTCTTGATTTCATCTTGCTAGAAGTATTTCACAAGCGATACTTTACTAAAAATGTTAAAATGCCATTAGAACAACTGTCAAAGATTCTGATTGTCCTTTACCATTAATCTTCATCCTCCCAACAGCTCTGCAGTCTGTCTCATGAAACTCCTACTGTCTTGTTACCTCATTATTCCCTTCTAAAATTTTATCATTATAGCCCACTTCACACCTCCTCTACCACACTGACAAATGCTACTGTGACCTACGGTGCATATTATAGTTCTAGTTGTATCTACAGAATCAACACTGCAAAATCTACATCCTGATCTGCCTGTGACATGTGGGTCACCTTTGGCTTGCCCCTGATTTCTTTATGCTTCAGCCTCTCCAGCCATAAAACGACCTTGTTCTTTGAGATTTATGGCCGAAAACCACAGAACAGAGCTATAGATTAATATTACTTATAAGGAGTTTTCAAGTGTGCTGCAACCTCTTTGAATGACTGAATCCATGCAGAGATTAATTATATCTGATAGACATATAAATGAAATATCTGTAAAGGGCACTGCTGGACAGTGGCTATCAACCAGGGATCTAACATACATTCTGCTTCTTCTACCCACTTGTTCAATTATTCCTTGATGAAGAGGAATAAACATGAGGCACCCATGCATCTCTAACCTGAAATAAATTGCGCTCTTTTAGTTCTTTGTCATGGCAGCCTAAATGATGCTAAATGCATTTAACCACCCTGTGGCAGGTTATCTTTTCTTGCAGGAAAAGAAACTTAGCTCAACTTTCCCTCCCCAAACTTCACAAATACTCCTGTCTGCATTCAGCTGGGTGCTGGGAGTTGAGACCAAAAGAACTGAAGCTGTGCCTGAGAACATTTGCCACCCACATACTGCAACAGTGTTCAAGAGCTAAATCTTATTTATGAGGCTTAGTTTCATTTCCAGTCCTTTGTGCCAAAACTCCAATGCAATGTAATTTGTGCACGAGTGGTTGCACAGTTTTGGCATTATTTGCTACACACTAGCCCTCTCTTAATCTGGTTTTGGGTCTATAGACACTACAACAGAAAAACTCACAGCCACACAAATGCGTGGGGATGTGGATGCAACAAAGGACATCAGGAGATGCACAGAGACACATTTGAGGGACAATAAAAAGTATCAGAGAAGTCCTATTTAAGAGACATTGAAATAGCATTGAAAATTGTATTAACTGTATTGTAACATCTGAGCAAAAACCCAGAACTGGAACCAGACAGCTTGCTTTGAACACTTCATTGGGCATGTTTCTCTGTAATAAGCCAAACTAAAAACCTAGCCAAACTATAGACATCTGGTAGACAATACCCTTTGGGCTAATTTGGAACTAAACACAAGTCCATTTTGGTGCTCAAGTCTCTTTTGAATAGAAAGCAAGTAACTTTGGGTTTTGTCATGATATACTTAGGCAATAGTTTTTGAAAGAAAACTGAGTCACTACCTTCATTCATAGTGAATTATAGCAAATACAAAATTTACACTCTACCCTCATTCACTACCCTCAGTCATCTGCAAGACTGGAGAGTGGTATTACAGGAACTCATTCTCTAAGTGAGAACGTGTCCCTGTGTTGCTTTGGCGTGGGACCACATCTGACACAGGATCAATGCCAACCTCAGAGGAGTGCATTACGGAGTTCAGTTCTATTGTTTACATAAATTGTCCCATGTATACTTGGGAAAGCCTAGTTTTTGTATTCCTATCTCCCCTTTGCATATGTATTTGTCAAAAAAGAGCTGCAAAGGCAAAGAAGAGGATGCTTGCCAGGAAGACGTAACTCTGTCCCACTCTCTGCCCAAGGTAAAGGCTAAGAAATGCTCATCATTTCTGTCACCCGGTTCTGTCACTCCCCGTGGCTCCAAGCGTCAAACCGCAATGCCGCAAGCCTCAACCCGCTTCAAGAGTAATACTGTGGCCATCACAGGGTCGTGAAACAAGCTGGAGTTACCTCGCTTGGTCATAAACCATCATCCTTATAAAGCAGCCTTTGGAAAAATGCAGCCAAGTCTCACAGCTACCACACTTGGCAGCTCTGTGCTGCTTTGTCACAAGCTTCCACGTTTAAATCTCTGCTAGAGGGGAACGACTGCGCCCGCCCGCGGGATGCCGTCCGCCTCAAGCCCAGCCCGGGCTGTGCATGCCCGGCTGCGGGAGCCGCTCCTGGGGCTGCGCACCGCTGGAAGGGCTCAGCCACTGCACCCTCCCCAATAGCTCCAACTCCTCCCTTCCTAAAAACTCGCAATGAAAGCGTGTGCAGTCGGTTCCTGGATGCTCTTCCCACACCCGCGCCCCGCAGCCCGGCCCCAGGCGGCGGCCGGAGGGGGCTGCCCGCAGCCAGCCCCTTTCCCTCGCCCCCCCCCCCCCCCCCCCCCCCGAGGAAGGGGGAAGAGGCGACTGTCACCGCAGCCCTCCAAGCACCGGCCGCCCCGCAGCTGCCCTCCCTCTGGGCCGGGAGAGGGGGAAGGGAGGCACACAGCGGGCCCGGGGCGCCGCCCGCCGCTCCCTACCCCGGGCGGCGGGGAACCTCTCGCCCCTGCCGCGGGGACGGCGGCGGAGCTGGGGGGGGGGGGGGAATCTCAGCTCTCCTCCGCAGAGAGGGAGGGACGGGGGACCGGCGCGGTGGCGGTGGGGGCCACGGGAGAGCGGTCCCCGGCTGAGGGGAGAGGGGCCGCCTCTGCCTGCGAGTGCCCCAGGGGAGGGAGACGCTGCCCGCCCGGCCACGGGGCGGAGCGGGGAAAGCCGCTCCTGGCCGGCACCTCGGGGCGCGGCGGCGGGGCCGGGCCCGGCGCACGGCTCCTCCCGCCGGGGCGCTGACGAACCGAGCCGGGCCGGGCCGGGCCGGGCCGGGGGCGGAGGAGGCGGGGAATGGGGGAGCCGCTGCCGTCACCGAGGCTCCCGGCTCGCTCGCCCCGCCGCCGCGGCAGCCCCAGCCCCGCTCCCACCCCCTCGTCTGCCCCCACCCTCCTTCCCTTTTCTCTCGGCGAGAGCGGCGTGCCTGCCTTCCCAGATGGCAGCCGGCAGCGCCATGCAGCCTCCCGTTCCTCCTCCTCCTCTGCCTCCTCTCCGGCTCTAAGTCAATGCCATGCTGCCGCTGCTCCTCCCGGCACTGCTGGCCGCCTGCCTGCCGCCCTGCCAGGGCTGGAGCCCCTCGGCGGCTGCTAGCGGGCAGGAGGAGCAGGAGCAAGAGCTCTTCTTGCCCCCCGCCAACTCCTCCTCCCGCTCCTTGGCCGGCCTCGAGATGGACCTCGACGGGGCAGCGAGCAAGGAGGAAGGCAGCACCGCCAGCCCGGGCACGCCGGCTGCCGCTAGCCAAGAGCCTTTCCCCTCCGCTCCCACCTCCTCCGGGCAGCAGCAGCAGCACCAGCCGCGTCCCCAGCCGCAGGGGCAGCCGCAGCCCGCCGAGGACCCGCACTGCAATATCAGCGTGCAGCGGCAGATGCTGAGCTCGCTGCTGGTGCGCTGGAGCCGCCCGCTGGGCATCCAGTGCGACCTCCTGCTCTTCTCCACCAACAGCCACGGGCGGGCCTTCTTCTCCGCCGCCTTCCACCGCGTGGGGCCGCCGCTGCTCATCGAGCACCTGGGGCTGGCGGCCGGCGGCGCCCAGCAGGACTTGCGCCTCTGCGTGGGCTGCAGCTGGGTGCGGGGCAGGCGGGTCGGCCGCCTGCGGGGCGCCGCGCCTCAGGCCGCCGCCGCCGCCGCCGCCTCCTCCTCCTCCTCCTCCTCCTCCTCTTCCTCCTCGCTGTCCTACCCGCCGGCGGCGGAGCCCGGCCAGTACTGGCTGCAAGGGGAGCCGCTGAATTTCTGCTGCCTGGATTTCAGCCTGGAGGAGCTGAAGGGGGAGCCGGGCTGGCGGATGAACCGCAAGCCCATCGAGTCCACCTTGGTGGCCTGTTTCATGACTCTGGTCATCATCGTGTGGAGCGTGGCCGCCCTCATCTGGCCGGTGCCCATCATCGCCGGCTTCCTGCCCAACGGCATGGAGCAGCGCCGCAGCACCGCCGCCACCACCACCACCGCTGCCACCGCCGCCGCCAAGTAGCCTCTCTTCCCGGTGATTTCCCCCCCACACCCCCCTTTCCTCTTTGTCGTGTGGTGCGGAGGGTCGGACCCTGCCGTCTTTTGGTTGTTTGTTTTTTTTGTTGTTGTTGTTTTTTTTTTTTCCTCGTTTAAAGCGTGTCAGGGGTGGCGCGGCGGGGACGACGCCGGAGCCGGCGGGACAGCGGGGCCGCCTCAGGAGCGGGGCCGCCTCAGGACCCGGCCCGCCCCGGCCCGGCCCGCCTCGGCCTGAGGAGAGCCCCGCCGCGCCACCCGCCCCGCCGCCGAGGACGACCAAATCCTGTGTGCTCGTTTTATATCTTTAATACTCGTTTTAAACGAACCTTTTAGTAAAAAAGAAGAAAGAAAAGAAAAAAAAAAAAAAAAAGCAGCAGCAGCAGCCCCTTGCCCCTCCAAATCAACCCAGGAAATAAAAGACCCTCCTATTCAACCGCATTTGTTGTAGTTGGAGTAGCTTTTCTTGTAGATGAATACAGTTGGAGCGGGTTTTGTCTTCTTTATTTACAGAAAGGGAAGTCTCTTTTTGGCAGGATCAAGAACTGAAGCAGTGTATATATATATAGTTATTGCTGAAGCTGAACTTCTAACGAACCTTTTACACTGTATTTCCCAGTTGAGATAATGTGTATTTATTATTGTAGCTCCACGTTATTTGGCTTTTAATACAGAGGTTTTCTTTCTGGAGCCACCGTAGCCTTTTGTCGGTCTGTGTTCGCCAGGGCGGAATGGAGGATCTGCCCGATTTCCCCACTTGCGAACGGACTGCCAAACTCCATGAGATGGTATTACTGGGGTTGTTGGTGGGAGAAGGGGAATCCCAAACCCTTTCTGAATGGTGTTTGTCCTATCCTCACAGTAGATTTAGGTCTATATGCCTACATCAGGGTGGGATGGGGAACATGTCTGTGCCATAGATCCTCTAAGGCAATTTACTTAGCACCACTCCACAGCCTCTGGCTTTCTCCTGGGTGTGAGGTCGGGTGGTTTCCATCCTGGGAAAAGGAGGCACACTCTTTGAGATGTGTTAAAAGCAGCCCGGGGGCAAGTCTGACTTCCACAAAGTGCATTCCGCAAAAACAACTCAGAGGCGGTGTATTTGTTGGAGGCATGGTAATATCGTACCTCTTCTTCATCTACCAGTCTGCAGGGCTGCTCGCAGAAAGCCTGTGGGGTGGAGAGAAGGCAGGTGCTGCCGGTCCAGAACTAGATTACAGCTGCCACTGTGCAAGTGTGCAAGGTAGAAAGATTTGCAAGATTTCTTCTTTCTTGTTAAAGCTGACAGTTGCATAGCCTGAAATATCATTTGTTGTATACTTCCAACTGTTTAGCCTTATAAAAAGTTGTTTTCATTTGCCTTAGACGTGATTAGTCCAGCTGAAGTTTCTTAAACCAAAATGTGAACTAAGGGAGAAAGACTGGCAATAGGGAATCTCATTCCTTTGTCAACATTAATGTATTTAATTTGTTAGTGACACATGAACTCACTCGGGGCTGATTTGGTGTATTTGTAATGTTTTCTTTCCTATGTTTGGTGGAAACGGCTGGATGAAAAGTCTGGAAGGATTAAATTCTTAGGATTCCTATTTTTTTAATGGAGAACAAAATAAAATAAATGCATGGTTTATGTGTATGCTATCTGGGAAAAAAAAAAAAAAGCCGCAGAGAGAAAAAGATTGACAAACAGCAGAAATAAATCAAGGTTTTAAAATGTTCCACATTACTGGGCTACCTCTGCACCCTCTGTTTCTCCTATTGATCTTAATGGGCATGCCACTTAGTAAATATTGCAGTAGTGTTGTTTTCAGAAAGCAGTCGCTGTGAGAAATGTTCATTTGACCTGTTGATCTGAAGGGCACTTTCCCCTGCATACTTAGTTTACAGAGCCCTGCGTTTCTTTCCTTGATGTGAAAAACACAGTGTCACCTTGTGCAAGTTCTTTTGCACAGAAGTGCAAGGGAGCAGTTATTTGCCTGTAATGCCCTGTGTGACAGAGGAGCCTCTTTGCACTGAAAGCCAAGGCTTGCAAGAGAACACAAAGCTAATGTTAACACCTTCCCAAAAGAGAAGTGCTCTACATATGGAAGAACCCTCAGAACAGTTGCCATGCCAGAAAAGAATTTCTTCTTTTAAATCAAGATACGTTTAGGCAGAGAGTTTCTTCTTTTGAATGAGATACCTTTAGGCAGAGAGTTAAGAACTTGTGTTGGAAGTTGTGTTGGCTTTGTACTGTACAGTTCATAGTACTCACTGTGATCCAGGGAGCCTGTGCTTAAAGTTGGGATCTCTTTTTTGCTTATCCTACTTTCACCACTGACGTGCCGTTGTTTTTTTCTTGAATTGCATCAACATAAGCAAGATAATGGCGTTACTGTCTGAAACAGGCAGCTTCAGTTATTAAAGGTTTTTTATTTGCAATTCTTACAGACACCTACCAAGAACAGTAAACCTGGTTCAGAATGGTTTTGGGGGATATGTCTTCTAACTCCTGCCAATATTAGTTTGAATACAAACCTTGAGAACAGGCAATGCCATACTCAGAATATTTTGCTGCTTCACTTAAAAAGTGTGATAGAAAAGAGGGATTTGCTTATAGTTCTTCTTTAAATACACTTGTAAGTGGAGCTGCTATTAAAAATCTGCTAACGTGTAAAATTTTTAAAACACAGGGATGGCATTAAAAAAAATCCAAAACAAACCCCGAAAGGAAAATCTTATCCAGAATACAAAAACCCCGCAACATTTTCAGGGTGTACTGAACTCAGCTACAGTGCAAAGAGCACTTCTGAGTTAGGGAATGTGTTACCTTAGATCGCAGTAACCATTGGGGTAGGCATATTGCTTTTGTAGAGAGAGGACAGTCTGCGTTTCTGTGCCTTGAAGAGTACTTGAAGGTGCAGTGGAGGGCACAGAGATTACCTGATGTACAGGGTTTAGCCCGGACCTAACTCCCTGAGCTCTCGGGTTTTGGTGAGGTGGGGCAGCAGGGTTTCTTCTGTAAAGGACAGAGAATGGATATGCATTATGCAGACCATGAGCTTTCTGCAGTCACTAATACATCTAACACCAATAACCCTGCTCCCATAGCTGTGGCTGCTACTATGACTTTAAGTAGCTGCTAATTTTCACTAACAAAAGGCACACACAACTTTCACAGGCATCCATGGGAATTTCATCTGAATTAAACCCAGAAGATTCAAGCCCAGAGCAATGTGAAATGATACATCTCCACACCAGCTAGTTTTAGATTCCCTCTTGACACACCAAAGTGTCTATTTATTTTCTTTTTCACTGGCAGTGCAGCTTTATTGTCTCTTTACTGGGGATGATTCTAAGCCAAATTCTTCATTTGGATTAATTTTTAAAACCAGTTTGTAGCAGGGTCAGCGCAAGAGCAGGATTAGTCACCATATATAATCCTTCGTATACTCAGGGAGGGCATATATATGCATATATATACATACATGTATACATGAGGACTTACTGAGTACAACAGAAAGTTAAAACAGAAGGGAGAAAAAGGATGGCGAGAAACAAATAGTACTGAACAAGTAATACTGGTTTTCCTTCACTCGTTGTTGGATCATGTTTCCTGGTAAATTGTCCTGACTTTATTTATGTTCATGTGTTTGTTTGAAAGCAAGAGATGCCTCGAAAGAGAGCTAATTTCTCAATTTCCTTTTTATGTAATTCAAGTATATTGCAGATTTTTCTTCCAGGAACCAGGAACTCTCTCCAGAGAGAGAGTCAGCATCAGAAGGTACTAGGCTTGTATGCCAGGGTTAGACTGGTACTTTTTTTGCTGTATATTCAGACCTCAGAATTGGATCTGTCTCCCTCACATGCTTGTTTAGTTATGTTTTATACTTATATTAGAAGCTGAAGTATACAGACGAATATGTAGTTTTAGCATGGACACAGTCTTCTTGTTACTTGGTGCCACATTGATTGTCATAATGAAAATATAAAAATGTAGTACAGTATAATAATAATTATATATTATGTAAGCATACTGTTCAATAGGTTATCAGTAATCATGAACAGTTTTCTGTGTCAGGAGATATGTGGATATTTGGGGCAAAATTGCCATACTTGGATAAACATGAGAGTTGTTACTTATTCAGGGCTTAGTTCACCTGTGTGTTCGATGATTAATATGACTGCAACAGCAGTACTATTTGTGCAGTGAATATTACTCAATATGAGTAAGGGCTACTGAACCAGGCCCTAAAAATACTAATTAAAAGCCTTACTTGGCTGAGTAAGTATTATTCATCGTGACTGCCGCTTGCTGAATAAAAGTATCTCCAGGGCTGACATTACGTGATTTCAGGGGCTGAACAAAAGGCCAATGAAATCAAATAGTTAAGTTAATTGAAGTTTTGTATGACTAAAGATCAAAGAATCTATTTTAAAGATATATATCTAGATATAAGAGTAGGTATTGCATTCTTGTTCCTCTCTGGTTTTTATACACAGTTTATAAATTGAAAACCAGGATTTCTCAGTCCAATGTAGGACCTTGCTAGTTTGGAATTAACTTCTTTCTGCAGCTAGTGTGAAAATGCCAGTTATTTTTCAAGGAATTTTACTGAATAAATGTCATTTTTTCAACATATTTCTGGGAAAGGCCTTGTTTTTTCAAAAATACATTTTTAATGATTCTGGGAAAGTCTGTAAATACCAAATCCCAAATGTATTCAGATTTCAAAACATAAAACATCTCTTTAACCAGTAACTGATTTTTAAAAGCCTATCTTTAAACAAAAACATCGGTTTCCATTTTTCCCCTCAGAAGTAGAACATTTCAATGAAGATCAGAAGTGCATATGAGTGTTCTACCTTGCAAAAGTGCTTTTGCAGGGAAAATTATTTTTTTTACTCCTATTTTTTGTGTGATCCATAGCCATGTTCTAATCATAGTGTTCTCTTCCGTGATTTGGAAATGATCGCAGCTTGTGACAGATAAGGAACTACATTTCTTGCCCCTCCTTCATAATAGTTCTGGTTAAATAAGTTCTTCAAAACAATTGGGGGGGGGGGAAGGAGGTAGCTTAGCCCATTTTGTTTCTATTCTATTATGCCAAGGGAGAAAGCAGCCTGTATAAAAATTGGGATATTAAAGATGTTTACTGGAAATGTCTGGATGGTGTTTAATTAGATTCGTGGCTAGACTAAGTCTCACAATCCAAACATCTTCCAACATTTATGAAGTTTGGATTCATAACTGAGTGCAGCAGTTTGATCATCGGTATGACAGAGGAGTCTCTGGATCTGCATGTTGAGAAAGTTGGGGTCTAAAAACTTAGCTCTTACTTTAGCTTTCATGTTATCTCAACAGGTTACCAAAGTCAGAATCAAACTGGAAGATCCAAATATCCTATGAAATGCTGTGTGTTTCTGTGTGTTTGACTCATTCTTAGCTTTCATAGGAAAATACCAGATTAATGAGACATGAATTCGAGATCAATGCCCTTCTGAGGAAGTGAATTCATTAGGAGTGGGAAGTTAAATTATATTTTTGTTCCTTGTAAGGTGAGACTTGCTAGAAGCGGTGGGACCTTGCCTTGTTGGTGTCATTCTGGGTGTTGCTAAGCAACATGAAATGGTTAAAATGGGGATACAGAAGAAGAGCATGGAGGAACAAAGGAAACAAAAGACAGAAAAAGCATAAAAGAGAGTAAATGTGCGAGCACATTCTGCAAAGAAGTTGCGAGGTGTCAACTGGGAAAAAGTGATTAAGAGCATAGAGAAAAAAGAAAGCTGACATAAGATGAATGAGGAACTAGATTCCGTACTTCATATTCAATCAAATTTTTCAGTGCTTTGCTTGAATAATTGATTGCAATTTTGGCCCCAAATGGCAAAAGTAATGGCAAAAAAGAATAAGAGCCTGGGAAGAAATGGGAGGCTCAAGAAAAATTAGGACTGGAACCACCATACCGTAAATAAAAAGAGAAAAATAAATCACTCTCCATATTGCTAGAAACCAAACAATGAAATGGCAAGGCGCTCGCTTGCATATACTATGTACTCTAATTTTGCTTCGGATGTTCTCTGAGGTTGTAAGGAAAACATGCTGGAAGTTGTATTTATGGAATGGATGTGGTTCCCCCATCATATCTTGTTTTGATTCTTGTAAAATATACATTTCTCATTGTCCAGCACAAGAATGTTAATCGGAACTGTATTAAAGCTTTTCACCTGGATTGAAGTAGTGCTGGTGTGACTGTATTTTCCAGGCTGGGCCACTGCTATTGAGAGGACTTTGTGCTGGTATGCTGTTTGTAGCATTCTGATCTATATTGCCAGTACTTTCTCACTCATATATTTTGCAGACTGCCTACTTAATCTTCCTCTCTTGTTCCTCTCTTCATTGTCTCCCAAGCTTCACTCCACTTTTTCTTCGGTCATTAAAAATTAATCATTCTCAGGATTTGCTCCTTCTTACTTACTGTCTCCCTTTTTCCGTCTCTCTTTCCCTAGCATGTTTTTATCTTGACACTTTCTGTCGTCAGATTTCTCACCTGTCTTTCCCACAAGCATGGCTTGTATTGACAAGCTTTAAAAAGTACCCCAGGAAACTGTGCTATCAGTTTCTTCTGCTTTTCCACTCTGCTTCTCACACGTTCGGACTGTACCTCTCATGCCTTTGGTCTGTGACACCTACGAGCCAAAGATGAACAGGGAACCTTGTGTTGAGGGCAGAACCCAAGTGCAAAGTTGTCTCTGCCACCAGTCCTGTGGTCACAGGACTTTGTCCAAACTTCTGCACCAGATGCTGAGCAGGGGCCCTAAGTTATTGTGTCTTCATCTAGTAAATGAGAAGCGGACTCTTTTGAAGAGCTTCCTTACACCTTAACTTCTCAAGGTCCTTTCTCTGAATAACCCCGTACTCATGCACCTGCCCGAAAACATATCTCATGAATCGTGGGAGCTCTTGCGTGCCACCCTTCCCAAGTATCCTCGACTGCAGTGTCAGGATGTGTCTCTCACCCTGCCTTCTGCTCTAACCAAAGGTAGGTGTCTCACGTCTTGACGAAGCTCTGCACAGCCAGGGAAGCAGTGATCTCACTTAGGAATGGATCAACGTTTAAAGTTACACTCAGCTCGGCTATGCAACTATCGGGTCAAAACCCATCACTTTTCAGTTAAAGCATGGATTCTGCAGAAATTGAAGTCCCTTGCCTGGATGGCAAAGTTGTACAAGCAGAGGGCCCTGACAGATTTTTCAAATGCTGATCTAGTAGCATCCTGGCTTCACTAGGAACTGACTGAGCGGCCAGGACAACTCACTGCAGCCCTGCTTCTGTAAGATGATAAATATGTACAGCTCACGCTGGAGTCTGTGAGTGCTCAAGCCTTCAGAAAAACAATATGTCTGTCCGTGACTCTCTAGCTGCGGAGGAAATAATATTTACTCTTCTCATACTGGTAGTGAAAGGATTAACGAGCTAAATCCCGCATGGCGTTTTGAGCATGTGAAGCACAATAAAAATGCAAAACATGAACATGATTTTATTCCTTCTCTGCTCTTTTTTGCACTTAAGGGCATTGTTTGAGCCTTGTGTTGTCAAAGTAAGGTATTCTGCACAATTTTGTCCACAATTTAGCCAGGCAATGGCTGTACCCTGGAAATGCTTTTCCCATTGAAAGGTGCTGCCGTGAGCTGATATATTAAAAACAAATCATTACTAAGTGATGAATGTTACTGGAAGAGATTCTCATTAATCCAAAAGTATATGAAAGAATCCCCCAAGGTGTAAGAAATACTTTCTAGGAGGTGAATATATGAAGAAATTGGTGTGGAGGTAGCTGGTGGAGATTTAATCATGGGACTATTTCATTTCTTTTCTTGCACTGCGTGTTTCATCACATTTTCTCTGGGGAATGTGAGCTGTGCCTAATTATGCCAGCAATGTAGTTGCTTCTAAATGGAAAAACTGGAAACTACTTTCTTCAGGCAATACTTACTATGAATTCTTCAGATTTTTTCATTTCCTCCAGGACATGTAAAGCATTTAACAATGCAGGGTCACATCATTTTCTTAACCCAGAGAAATCCACTTTTGAGGCATGATGTTTACCTCACGACGTGTCCAATGCGGCCTTGCAACGCCCCATCCCTTCCCAAGACGGGAGTTTCCCACGGCACCCCAACACCCGCTATCTCATTGTAGCATCATTTAGGGAGTAGAATGATGAAGACAAAGGCCTTATGCCTCTGTGCTCTACCCCAGCCGTATATCATCCAGCATGACCTGGACAGGCTGGAGAGCTGGGCAGAGAAGAACCTAATGAGGTTCAACAAAAGCAAGTGCAAGGTCCTGCACCTGGGGAGGAAGAATGCTAGGCACCAGTACAGGTTAGGGGCGGACCTGCTGGGAAGTAGCTCGGAGGAGAAGGATCTGGGAGTTGTGGTAGACAGTAAATTATCCATGGCCCAGCAATGTGCCCTTGTTGCCAAAAAGGCCAATGGAATCCTGGGCTGCATAGGGAAGAGTGTGGCCAGTAGGTCAAGGGAGGTCATTCTCCCCCTCTACTCTGCACTGGTGAGGCCACAACTGGAATACTGTGTCCAGTTTTGGGCTCCCCAGTTCAAGAGGGACAGGGAACTGCTGGAGCGAGTCCAGCAAAGGGCAACTAAGATGATTAAGGGATTGGAGCATCTCCCTTATGAGGAAAGGCTGAGAGAGCTGGGACTCTTTAGCCTGGAGAAGAGAAGGCTGAGGGGAGACCTTATTATGGCGTACAAGTATCTAAAGGGTGGGTTGAAGGAGGATGGAGCCAGGCTCTTTTCAATGGTTCCAAGTGACAGGACGAGGGGCAATGGGCACAAGTTAGAACACAGGAAGTTCCGTTCAAATACACGGAAAAACTTCTTTACGGTGAGAGTGACAGAGCACTGGAACAGACTGCCCAGGGAGGTTGTGGAGTCCCCTTCTCTGGAGATTTTCAAGACCCGCCTGGATGCAGTCCTGAGTAATGTGCTCTAGGCAATCTTGCTTTAGCAGGGGAGTTGGACTAGATGATCTCTAGAGGTCCCTTCCAACTCTGAAAATTCTGTGATTCTGTGATTCTGTGATCACCATTCCCTCTATCATGGAAACACATTTATTATAGCAATAAATTTACAGCAAGCCCATGCAAGCGGCAGTTTCTCACAAAAATTAATACAGCTGTACCGGTAACAGTTTCTGGAGAGGACCACTGTCAGCAGATCTCTTGCTCCTCTTGCCCTCGGTTGACGGCAGTCTGTGCCAGTGCAGCACTCCACAGTTATGACTTCTTCATAGGTCTTTGTGGGGCAGCTCAGGGAAACCACGTTCACAATTTAGGAAATGAATGAGGTTTTAGCCTGAAAGCCATTTCGAGCAGAAAAGATCTTTCACTGAGATGCTCAGGAGTGGCTGTGCACTGTACGAGCCATGTACTGATGCCCTTAATGCATACTGAGAGTTTTGCAGGCCTTTTTGGTTTGCTTTATTATTTTTTTCAGAGTTTGACTAGGAATTGCTGTGGATACTGCCTTGGGAATACCCCTTTCCCATGCATATAAAATGTAATTCCATAGGCTTTGCTCAAGCTACCCTGGTGTGAGAGTGGATTGCCCATGACAAAACTCATCTTCCAAAATGTCACTTAACTTATCTCCGGTTCTGAAATGGAGGCTTATATACTCTCCCCATGAGATTGCCATAACACTTACAGGCACCAGCCCATGCTGGGTTAAGACAGAAGACGACAACTCTCATTTTCCTCCTCCATCTGGAATGTTTCATGCCTGTGACAATTTTGAGTTCCCTGAATTCAGCCAGCGAGATTGATAATGACGCTGCCCAATGCTATCTGAAGTGGTGTGGGTGGAATGGGTCAGAGAGATTTACTCTCCTCCCACGCACAAAGTACAGAAAGAAAACAACATTGGCTAATCTGTTTTCCTACATGTGCAGGGCACAGCGAAGCAGAAATCAGTGGCTTTACCCGGGTAAGGAAAACAAACCCCCTGAAGCAGACTCTGAATGAACCCGTTCTTCAAAAAAAAAAAAACCCGAGAACAATTTTCTGTGCATGTAACTCCTGCTGATTGCCGTGAGAACAGCCCCAGTGTAACTGTGTGACTGGAAGGTCTTTTACCATAGTGACAGAAAGAGGATCACTTCTTGAAAATTTCCCAATTAATTTCATCAAATTGTGTGTGATTCAGCTGATACCTGCACTATCTTTAGCATCTTCACAGCTATTAAGTTGTCTCTATTGCTGTCTTTCGTCTCTTACATATAAAAAGATAGTGAGAAACCTATTATGATGAACAATGTTAATGACATTTCTGACCAAAAAACGTGCTTAAAATCCCAGCTAAACCCTTCTAGCAATGATATTCAGAGAGCTCGTAAGCTGGAAAACATCGAAGAGTTAATACATTTCTGTAATATATTTAAAATCTCAAAATGCTCCGTGCGAGGACTGCAGGTTGACTGTAGCAACAGAAAGCATTCACAGCAAGTTCTCAAGCGTGTTGTCTGTTGTTACTTGGCAAATAATAGTTATGCTTAGCTACTTCCTAATATCTTCCAATCCCACTTTCACGGTAAAACCAATTACTCGTGACAATGCGCATGAAGTATTTCCAGACTACTACCCTGAGTTCCTCCATGATACAAGCATACTTCATCTACCTATAAGCCTGTCTTGAATATTAGGGTTTAAAAGGTCCAAAATGTTCTTTCCCTTTGACCATCTTCGTTTTCTTGCCTTTATTTCCTAGAGCTGCTGTACTGTCTGGTTTTGCTCAGCAGGCTTAGAGTTGTGGTTATGTAGGAAGCGATGTAATATGTGAGCAATTCGGCAGAAGCTGGCTACGGGCAATACTAATACTTCTTGGAGTGAGCACAGGAACGGAAGGTGCTGGAGGTTCCTTGCACTGTTTGCCATAAAGTGTGGAGCACGACTTCAGAAAAGAATGAAATCAATGTTCGCTGCAGTGATTTTAAGAAATTGATCTTTATTCATCAGTTCAAAGCACTCAGCAGTCAGTCTGGATAAAGCATAAGGAAAGGAGGATGTATCGGCTCCTCTGTTTTTAATTTAAGCTGTGGCAGTTGTTGGAATTTGATGAATTTAATAAATAAATGTGTTGCAGGGTGTAACTTTCTACATTACTGTAGGATTTTGAGTTAGTTCCGAGAACTGGAATGTAGGTCTTTGATTAATTCAGAGAACGTATAGAAAATACGTATATGCTGAAAGAATAAATCACGTGAAGAGCACTTCTGATGGGAAGTACGACACAGCAGCACAGCTCTGCGTAAGAGCCACGTCTCCCCTCACCCCACAGCACTGCAGTTACATGCCAGTTAACCACACTACGCTCAGACAACAGAGCCTTCTCCTTGGTGGGCAGGAGGGTGAAACCCCTGAGAGAGGGCAGGCCGAGGGCAGCAGTCACTAACCTCTGTGCCGCTTCGGAGGCAGAACCCTACAGCCATGGGCACATGCCCATGAGCACCTGTCCATGGAGCAAACAGCTGGAGCAAATCTGAGAAGCTGCTTTCCTCTTGTGGCTGCTTGGTGAGAGTTATCACCGCGTGCTAGCGTGGAGCTAGCTTCAGAGAAAGCAAAATCGCCGTGTATTTCGGCTGGTCTAAAGAGGCACTTGGAGCTACTCTGACTCCAGTTTCAATATGCTCGGTCATGCTTGCTTGACTTCTGCTCTTCTCCACTCTTGAAGGTAGCTGCCCAGCGGGTGCCTTGGGTGTTTAACAAATACCAGTCGAGACAGTGTCTTCAGTTTCTTAGTTACCAGTGGCAGCCAGAATTTTTAAAAAGCGTTTCGATCGAGTAAGGTTTTCTGCAGTTGTTTGCACCTTAAGGTGCTGTGCAAATGAAATCCAGATGTCTTAGATGAAGGACATTTGTGTTGACATTGCCTGTTCCAGTAGTCCGGGGTTATTGCATTTTCAAGATTTCACACTTCCTTCCCTAAGCTATTTTTTTCCAGCAGCGGTTTGGCTTCTAGACCCCACCACAACTTTGGTACTGTCTTCTTTTCACTGGCCCATGTATCAGAACACTCCTTGCATGATGGTTTTGAATAAGAGTATATTCCCGTTGTGTATTTCATTGCATATCCTGAATTTTCTTTTCTCCATGCTCCTGTTGGAAGATGAAGGCAAGACAAACCAACTACCACTGTTGTTCTCGCAGAGGAATCCATTCCTGGCCAACCTGGTTGTGGCTGTAGCACTGTTACATGAGCTTTGCTTGTGCCCAAAGGTCTGAGTGATTAGCGCTAACATGACTGGTATTTGAATCCAGCAGCGCGTTTGCTAATAGCCTCTGTGCACGGATATTTATGCTTCGTGTCATTAATAACCAGAAATTGTGTCTAATAAGGTTACGCTTTTGTGTACATTATACAGAAAATGGCATTTAAAATACAAGCTATGCCTTGTCTTAAAGGTCAAAGTTGTAATCAGATTACCTTCTGCATATTAAGAAAAGCAAAATATTCATGTAAAAATGCATGAGACGGATAGTAAAAGCATGTGTTTGAATAATAATTGGAGGCGATATTAATGCAAACTGGGCCTCTGTGGTGAACCACACGGTATCTGAATGGTAACACAACTCACACAGAATTGACCATGGCTGTGACAGGGTGTAGGCAGTGTACGCCTTTAGTCCAGACTTTGCAAATGCTAACAGGGGTACTTCTTCAGCGAGCCCATTCTGATATGCTGCGGGCACAAGTCAAGACCGAAGGCAGCATACCCAAGCATGTGGCATCACCACACTAGGTCACGGGAACCCCACGGAGGTTTCAGCTCTGCTGCTCTCTTCCAGCTTACCACAGTGCAGCGTAAGAGGCACAGTGCCATTGCTGCACTGCTTTGCTACGGGTGTCTGTCTGGCTCACCAGTCCTCTTGCTCCAAAGACTCTTGACCAGCCAAAATGTGGGGGCTTTCTAAGCCCAACCTGCAGTCAGTCATCAGTCCCTAGACTGTCCCTGGGGAGCTGTTGGGATGCCCTGACTTTGCTTGGCCCAACTTGTTATGCTCCAGATTCTTGCTCCTGGCTGTTGGTTCAGTCTCCTGCTTTTTGGCCCTGCGTGCTGCCCCTGCCTCCAAACTCCTTAGCTTCAACCTGCTTCTCTGTTCCTGACCACTTCACCTGATCTTGCTTGATCTCTGACTGCATCCTTCACCACTGGCTTCCTGGCTGCACCATGCCCCTGACCCGACTCTTGGGACTCAAGTAATTTTTTCAGGTGGGAGACTTGGACGATGGAAGGACTTGTTCCTGCAGTGCAGACGGCTTTTCTCAGACTCATCGTGGCTCGTCGTCGTGATTCATTTTGGATGTAAGTAAGTAATTCACAAAGTTAAAAGGAGCAAACAATAAGTTTAGGTAGTCACTGCAACTAAAATGAGTGATTTCTCTTATGGTAAAGTACATTGGAGAAGACTGGGACCGAATGTAACCTGTACTGTCAGGGAAGACAGAGACTCACAGCCATATAGGTATTCACAAGGCACATCTATGTTTGTTCTCTGGAGCTGGGGATTTGCTTTAACAGCAGTGTGATTTATGATGTAATCCCACTGTCTAATGATGCTATCAAATACTGGCCTGTGCGGTGAGCAGAAGTGACTCACTGGCAAGTTAAATAGCAGAAGGGGAATGAAAATGTGCATTCACCAGCCATCCCATTAATGCAGAGTGCCGTAAAGTGCCATTAACATCTCAGTACATACAGGCTAAATAGACTTACCCAAATCAGTTTTATTACCTCAGTATGTGCGTGCTTGAGCCTGCAAACCAAAAGCACGGTGCTGGCTCTTTCCCCACTGGGAGCAGAACCGTGTCCTGCCGTGCTCTGCCGACAGCTTCCCGCTCCGCACAGCCGGGCTGCCCACGGCAGCGCCCCGCGTGTGGCTGTGCTGTGTGCCATCCGCCCCACAGACCTTGCATACCTATCTGTGATCACCAGCGGCATCCCGTTTACGAGACAGCAAGAACAGTTATGCCAATAAGCCAGAAGTGTCACCTATTTGTCTTTAAAGACCCGCTTTTTAGCTGGTTATAGTGAGTTAGGAAATGATAGATGTTGTGTGTTACAGTGCTATTAGCCTACCAGGGAAGATGTTAAAAGTGGCCATAAATCATTTGTTATGCAGTCTCCTAGCCTCTAGAACAATCCACACCAAACATTTATTTCCTTAATGAAATGTCCTTTCTTCTCTGGTTGACCCTCTGTAACACAGCAAGAATCAGATCCTCTGCGTGATCAATAAATAATAAGGAATTGATTCCCTTGTAACCACTCTGGCCCTAATGCTGCAACCCCAGTGGTTTCAGCATCATTACTCTGGATTTACACTTGGGAATATGAGGTCAGGACCTTTTTTTCTCTGGCAAGTAGGAGAAGGCTCTTCCAAAGGTAATAATAAAGTGCCCCTGGCTGTCCCTAGCTATTGCCAAGAAGCTGGGAGACAAACTGGCCTGGCAGACTGGACCTAAGCAGGACAGGGCTGGCCATGAAATCCAGAGGAGAGCAGGCTGGTGTGGCTCCTGCAGCCAGCCATCCCTTATCCTTCCACCGCAGGAGCTGGCCGACAAGGAAATCTCCATCCACAGGCTGGAAGGACTAATGACAGTATGGAATTACTCCGAGGTGCAGACAAACCGAGTTGACTCCCCATGGCTGAGCTCTAAATTAGTCTCTGCAGCCCGCCAGCACAACCTGCCTGCTGATAGCTTATAAATAAGTCAGCTGTAGAGTGGGGTTAATATTTACCTACCTGTCTCAGACGGGTGGCATTCTGGAGATGGAAAGTGTTACAGAAGCGCTGGAGTAAGTCATCATTAAGCCTTTATGCTGGCATATTTACTCACCTCTAATAGCTTACAGAGGTGCAGAAATACAATTAAACTAGAAGATATCTATAGCTGCTTGCCTCCTGATAACACCTCGTCTTCTTATGTGTTGATTTAATGCCTGTGCCGGTGGTGTAACATATGTTTACCGTGTTTTACAAGTACCAGTGTGCTGACCTGATTTCTGTGTACTGACCCTGCCTGTTTCTTTGTTCCTTTGCTTGGTATTTATTTGTTGTACCTGATAAAATATACAGAAGCTTGCCAGAGTCTCAAAGGCAGGGTGGCTTATCCACGGCTCAACGTTCTGAGTGTTTCTGTAAGTAAAATGTGCTGTGGAATTGGACATTTGGGGCAGTAAAAATATCCTCTATTACACTTCATCAAGAGATCATTAAAACCAACCTTTAGCCCTTTTGAGTTCTGTGGCTTAGAACAGAGATGGGCACAGTGCAGTCATTTCCATTTGCTCTGTCTGGAGAGATTTTTTTCTTTCCTCATGATACAGCTGTTGCAATTTGCTTTTTTTTCTTTAAAGACAATAATAATGTACCAATGTGCACCCTTATTACTGTTTGCCATTAGCCCTTACCAGCATCCCTGCATTTCTGTTACAGGCACTATCAAAGGAGAAGAAACAAGGAGCAGATACGTGTCTCTGTGTGTGTGTGTGTGTGTTGTGTGTATGTCAGCTCACTGCAAGGACGAAAATTTTGCTGCTGACCTTTTGCATGGGTAATATTGGAATAAAGAATTACATCAAAAGGAAAAGGAGTGTCTCTGGCACAGAACTCAATATGGTGAAGGAAAGGTATTATTTTGAGAGGTGCAGTTATTCAATCTATTGCCCTCTGACAACCTAAGCTATAGTTTTGCTTTGATTACATAAAACCTGGTCATCACACACTGGTTCTCAAATCTCCAAATCCACGATGCCGCACAGACATCTGTGCCACGCAGTCAGCTTGGACTGCAAGCAAAAACCTGTCTTTCACCAAGGTGACGTTCCCTTTTCCTTTCTTTCCCTTGTCCTCCTGAAAGGATTCACAGGAAGCATGACCCAGAGCCAATTCCCAGCACGTGACAGCTGGAAACAGGGACGTTTGTAGCTCTGCATAAACGTGCAGTCTTTCTAACATGGCCATTTGTGCTCGCAGCGATATGCTACAGCCGCTAAATATGGGCTTGTGGTCACAGTGCTAATTGGAGGTAGCAGTTCAGCCTGCTCCTGAGTCTGCCCTTCACCTTAGCAAACTGGGATAAGTGGAGTTAGCGGCCCCTGGCACCTAGTCCTGCGTATATGGCAGGTTCACAAACTTGGTCCTTTAGGGCTGCGAGAGCAGGAACCAGTTTGGAAGTGCTGGGAGCAAGAAGCAGGTTTGCATGACTTTGGGTGAAAAGCACGAGGTGTTGTGAAAGCACTGTTTTAGATGTCTATTTTAGGGTGAGATGATCTGTGCTCTGTAAGTGACTATTTCTTTCCGCTGTTATGGATGAAGCCTAGATGGGATATTTACATGGTGGATGTCTACATATGCTCAGATGAATCCCACCTCTAAAGCCAAATCTAAATTTTGCCATGTGTAATTTAAACACATTATTCCTTGTTCTTTTCACACCCTGCCCCCCGGCAAACAAATAATCCCATCCTGCTTATAGCTACTCCTGAAGTATTTGAAGACCCTTCCTACATCACTCCTCCGTGCTCTCTTCTTTGGCTAAAGAACCACGCATCCTGCCATTTCTCCTTGCAGGTCTTATTTTCTAGACTTTCAAATTTGTGTCCTCGGGGCTCTCTCTCTTCGGCAGACTGGCCCTCCTGAGGCAATCCATCCTTGGGTATAACATACCTACATGACTTGCATTTGGCAGACCTCTGCCTCGGTAGGCTTCCTGCAGGGCTGCGCCCACCTTGGTACAACAGCTGATCTTGCCACTGCTCCTATGTTGTAGCCACCGCTGGTGTTGGAGTACCTGAGCAGATCTCTCAGTCTCGACTGCCAAAGGCCTCCTCTCTCTCTTTCTTCATGCTATTTATTATAATTCTGTGAAGAATAGAATAGGAATAGAACATAACAGGAATTATATTCTACGAAGAATAAATTGCCTGCTATAAACTCCGGATGGAATTCAGAAGCACGCTCCACAGAAATATGTCTTTTGACAATCAGAGTATGTTCATCATCAAACTCCTAAAGATGCCGAATGTTCTGTTTTCTCAGCATCCAACAAAAGTGACAAACTCCATCTTGAATGTCCAAATCATATCTTTTCTGTTCTAAAATAGCCTGCAGCAAAGCAATAATGGAAAATAACAGATTTGGCAGGTCCAGTTTCATGCTATATTCAATTCCAGCATTTCCTGAAGAGTCTTCAACTAATAGTATCTTAATTTTATACTGAATGCTTAAAAAGGAAGAGCTGGGAACAATGGATGTCCTCTCTGAGTGAAGTCAGGCAAACATCTAATTACTGGCCTGCAGATTTTCAGATAGCTGTTGTTTGACCCATGAAGACATTGAAAACTCCAACAAACTTCAGCAGTAGAGAGGCAGGAGCCTTCTCTGAACCTTGGAAATAGCACACATAACACCTTTGTTAAACTAGTTTCCATGGTAACAATTTAATGTCATTGAACATCATTAAAGAGTATAAGAAATACGAACTTTTCTGTTAGCTTGTCTTTAGGGTTTTGTTGACCTCCCTTTCTGAGTAACTGTTCTCCTGGGAGATAAGACTCAGGGCAAAACAAGAGATGCAGGAGGTGGACTGCTTTGCTGTTGCGTTATTGGCAACCCTTTCCTTTGATTTTTCAGCTCAGGATTTCAGAACAAACTCTGTAAATATGAGTAGGCATGGAAACGTGGCACAGATATTTCTGTCTCTAACACAAAAATAAGGCAACTAAAGATGACTGCAGTTAAGTAGCTTGTCCAGAGGGGGAAGAAAGGGAAGCATGAGGAAGCTGAGTGAGAAATTATATGCTGTGATGACTTGACTCCCCCATTTAGCATCCTTGCCAGAACGCTATTGTTCCACTTCACGTTAAAGCTGGGTAAAACCACTGTCAGGCTCCTTTGCCGCTGGCCTCTCTGGCACAGCAGAAAAGATGAAAACCCTGGCAAATCTCGACCTACGTGAGTAGCTTAGCTCTTCTTATGGGAAGCTCGAGCAGTAAAAAGGAGCGAGATGCAGTAGCAGGAAAATTCAGCAGTTGCCTGTGATTTCCTCTGTGCACTGAGGGTTGTTTTTTTTTTAGCTTACATAATTAACATTTGTTTTCTTACCCAACAATTTTTCATGTACTCCAGTCTCCTCTCATGGGCAACATTTGTCACTTCTCCTGCTAAGGCAGGATTGCAGCCCTAGAAACAGGAGCAAACCATGTCTTGAGTCTGGCTCTAAAATCACGCCGGCTTCTACGTAAGGCTTTTCCAGCAGCCTGAAGGTCTCCTATGGCATGTCACCTGGAGGTGACACCCTTGAAAATTACTGCTGAGAAAGGAAGTCAGTAAGAAGTGCCCTGTGGCCACGCTGCTGTGGTTTTCCAGGCACTGGACCTGGCTGAAAGAATTCATGAATATCTTCTCCTCGATATGACACAGCCACAGCAAGCTGGGAAAGGTGCTGCAGAGAAGGAGGTGGACCGAGGAGAAAGTGTCTGTGCCTTTTTGGGTCAGAACCAAACCCACAGATCAAAATATTTTGCATTTTGGGAAAGCCAGATATGACTACGGGCAGCCCATTACTCCAGTGTGTCAGGTTGGGGTGTCAACTACATCCAGAGGGTGCAGAACGTAGATTTTGCCAGCTGAGATATGTATTCAAGGTGCTACTGTCCTGTGACAAATAGCAAATTGCCTGCTACTGCCAGCAGGATGCCTGCACAGAAATCAAAGGAAGGATAAGGGTTTCATTTTTTTCCTGCTGGAGAGCTGTTTAAGGGGGCATCAAATAATGCACTGTACTACCATAGGATAGCAATACAATAAAGATATACCAATTTTGGACTGACCTAAAATCAAACATTGTTTTTCACACCAAAAGAAGAAACTGTGTTTCAGGTTAAATGAAATAATTTAGAGCATTCACAGAGGTCTTTGTCAGCTTCTGTTGCAGCCTGAGCAGAAAGAGGTGGGACACAGCTGGGAGGGAGCAAGAGGAAAGGTGACATTCCTGTTTCTCTAAAAATTTCCAAAATTATTTATAGCCAGGCACAGCATCACGCTTTTTGTTCTGGATACTGGAGACTGACGTGGTCATGACATTTCTTCCCCTTTCCCCCAGAAGCCTACCATTTGGGGGATGCACCCTAGGTGCGGGAGGGCAAAGTTTGGACTTCCTCATCTCTGAGGTGAATGCTGTAGTTCCAAAATACGTTTCTTTAAAATCACATTCAAATACTTGAAATTACACTGAGCCAGCAACTCCGTAAGCCGATGGTGACAGGCCCAGTGTGTGAAGGGCAGGTGGGTTCCAGTTTCTAATTCACTGAGCAGCAAGATGTGGATTTTTCCACACCCCTGACTAATCTAGTGAAGGAATTGACACCACCAAGTGTTTTCCTCTGCTTTCTTTAGCTTTACAAGGCAACATCAAAACCTCAAAGTCAAATGATCTGACATTTTCTAAATATCTGCTTCTGCCTGAACTATTCAATAAATTCAACATAAAACTTGAATAAGCATAGTGGCTCCTAAAATGTCTCTCACTGACAAAAAAAGTATTTGCGACAAGAATTGTTTTAGTTACCCACTAACATTGAATGAGGCATGAAAAGTCTGTTATATTATCATTCTGGAATTGGAATTTCTCTCTTTCTCAAAAAAAAAAAAAGAAATTTAAAAATTAATTTAGCATTACTCGTTAATTTTTAAAGATAAAATTCCACCTGCAGGGCTGAAAGGAAATCCAGGGGCTTTGAAATGAGGGAAACCTGAACCGCAATCCCACTTCCAGCTTTTTTAGCTGAGCCCTGGATACTGCCCCAACTCCAGGGCAAGCAGTTGCCTGGTTATCACACTCTTTTGGGCAGTCCTTGGCTGTGGCTGCCTGATGGAGCTGCGCGGAGCTGCAGGCAGCAGGGGTCCAGGAGGTCCTATCTCTGAGACAGGCTCCTTTACAGGCTGCAACACTGCTCGCCCAGAAGCTGTTTGGCTCACCTGATAGAAAACCAGGATGAAATAATACGCACGAAACTTTTGATTTCAATTATCAAAACATTTTTCATCTGACTTTTTTTCCAATGACCTTTTAAAATGAATTCAGCCTTCCTGGCACATTTATTATCAGTGAGAAAACATCCTTACCTTTAAGCTTACCCATGACCTTTGCCTTCCTTTTTTTGCTTTTTCTGCTTCTCTCTCTCTTTCAAACCTTAGCAACCTGCCTATATTTCTCCTTCTCTTGCAGTAAATCCCAATTCTGAACAGGAATGTGCCTCATTCCGTTGGTACAACTAGCGACCCTACCATTTACACGGGCATGAACTATGCTGTCATTCAACACTGACACTCATTTCAGATGAAAAAGTGATGTAAAGGAGGAGGTGGCGGGCAGGCCTTTCTGTGTTGCTATTTCAAATGAGGTACATTATGTTGGATGCATTTTCTTTCTCTTTAAAAATTCGGTCTCCTTGCTTAGTCCTAAAAATTACTATCCAAGCCTCCTATCTACTTTGAGGAAATTAAAAGCTGTGACTAAGACTTATCTCTATCAACATCTCAAATCATTCTTTAATGAAGAGAACAAGCACCTTGTCTCTTTGTTTTCACACAGGCTTCAGTTCAAAACAGCTTGCTTGAGGATAGCATTTAATTGACCTCAGTGATGGAGCACTTCCAGGATGCCTCTTGCCTAGCAACAACTGCCAGGTAGGGAAGCTTTAATAACTGCTGGGATTTAGAAACCGGAGAATGCTATTGTGGCTTCTGAGCAGCCCAAAAGTGAGCCATCAGTGCAGGCTGGCACCCTTAATACAACCTGAGACCAGGGCAGCTGGCTCGTAGGTCATGAGCCCTTGCATTTCGCTGGCTACCCAAGCACAACTCTGCTCCCAGGTCCTAACAGCAGGACGGTCCCCGTGCAGGGGTGCGTTGCTGGCTCTGTGCAAGATGTTTGCTGCAAACATAGAATCGCCTAGGTTGGAAGGGACCTTTAAGATCATTGAGTCCAACCATCAACCTAACACTGCCAAGCCCGCCACTAAACCATGTCCCTAAGCACCAGGTCTACCCATCTTTTAAATACCTCCAGGGATAGCGATTCCACCACTTCCCTGGGCAGCCTGTTCTGATGTTTGATAACCCTTTCGGTGAAGAATTTTTTCCTAATATCCAACCTAAACCTCCCCTGACACAACTTGAGGCCGTTTCCTCTTCTCCTGTCGCTTGTTACTTGGGAGGAGAGACCGACAACCACCTCACTACAACGTCCTTTCAGGTAGCTGTAGAGAGCAATAAGGTCTGCCCTCAGCCTCCTTTTCTCCAGGCTAAACCACCCCACTTCCCTCAGCTGCCCCTCATAAGACCTGTGCTCTAGACCCCTCACCAGCTTTGTTGCCCTTCTCTGGAGTCACTCCAGCACCTCAATGCCTTTCTTGTAGTGAGGGGCCCAAAAGTGAACACAGTAGTCAAGGTGTGGCCTCACCAGTACCAAGTTCAGGGGGTCAATCACTTCCCTAGTCCTGCTGGCCACACTATTCCTGATACAGGCCAGGATGCTATTTGCCTTCTTGGCCACCTGGGCACAGTGGCCATATTCAGCCGCCTGTTGACCAACACCCCCAGGTCCTTTTCTGCTGGGCAGCTTTCCAGCCACCCTTCCTCAAGCCTGTAGAGCTGCATGGGGTTGTTGTCACCCAAGTGCATCAGGAGGTTGCCCCTGGATCTAATGGCATGCCCAACCCTGGCTCTGTCCTGCAAGCTGCAAGGATACATGCAAGGGTTATCCTTCACCAGTAAGCCGCTGCCATGGCTCCTTAGCTCTCTGAGGGATGTGGTACAGCTGTTGTGGCTTTCAGCTTTGTACAGACAGCTTGTAGGTCAGGCTGACTACTTTACCCAAATAGCTTGCAGAGGAGTACGTGGAAGCTTGAAACTTCAGGTGGTAACCAGAACTGTGCCTCTTTGGTAAATAAGCAACCATTACCTGGCCAGGGTTCATTTTATCCTATAATGTATGTTAAGTGACAGAACAATCAAAGCAAAAAACAAATGGAAAAAAGGGACTGGCACTCAAATTAAGTGTATCCAAACTATTTTGAGAGAGAGCTTTTCTCAGCATCTTCAGTTCCTAACAAAAGAGAGAATTTCCAAAGCCAGCTAACAGACAAGGTTTTCATCCTACTAAGCCAATGTTGGGGTCAAGTCCTTTGTCTTTTAAATATAGAGCATTTGGGGAAATGAAGCTGACAAAGAGAATATAAGAGAACAGTCAATATTTCCATTTATCCCCATTCCAGGTACAGGGTGTTTTTGGGGGATTTGTGAAGAACTGTGCTACAAAGAGTCTGCGTGTGCCGATAACTAAGCATTCCCTACATTTGTCTCCTTGCTTTCAGAAATGTACTTCTGCTAATTTTCAGTAGTCCTTTATTACTCATTTTTTACTGCTTTGGATTTTTGTGTTATATATGTGTGTGTTTGTGTCTGTATGTATATATAGCTCATACACCGTTCTGATGGCCTTTGCAGTCTAATCCCCCTTCTACACTTTCTTCCCCCAAATCCATTGCTTTTCTTGTAAATCCTCTAACCAGCCATGATACCTGACACTGTGACCAGAGACAAGAAGCAAATCTGATAGTTACTGTTGTACTCCCAGTCCTCCTCTCTCCTCCCCTTCCCCTGAGCATCAACACCCATAGTTGCACAAGGGGATGCCACATGAGAGGCAAATAGAGCCCAGCCTCACTAGCTGCTGCTGCTCGAGAGGAGGTGATGCAGATCCTCATCCACAAGGACTGAATTGATCTTTTGGCATGAGCTAAACAGGGGAAAAGAGGATTATTTGGATGGAGACCGATAAAACCAGAGAGCCACCCCCAAGCGCTGAAGTATCTCACTTGGACTGTTGATCTTCCTTGCTCTTTTCCAGCTCGTACCTTGTCACAAAATCTGCTTAGGCCAGGAATCTGCCCATTTCTTCCCTGCTGCAATTTAAATCTTAGACTCTAAATGTCTCAGGGCCAGGACTTGCTTCACGTTGTTAGTCAAGCACCATTCATGACTGCAGTGTTGTACCAGCAAAATAACCGCACTGGGTATCTGCTTTAGTGTTGAAGCTGCTACTATCTCCAAGAATAGGGAGGCATGCTGCAAACTCGTCTTGTCTGTCGCGGACTCCCATCCCATGGCTCGCTGAACCTGTCTGGACTTGGTCAGCGGGGCCTTGTTAAGCTCCAGCACAGTTTGTTTTATGATGTCTCAGATCAGGATAGTCCTATGGGGGAAAAAGGAAACCCCCAGTCTCCACTGTCCTGCTCTGTGGCTATATCCTGACCTGTGTGAAGGTAGCAGAGGGTAACAGTCTTCTGGTCTGCACTCATTTGGTCAATGCTCTCTTGGTGGAGCAGTGCTTTGGTGTTGGTAACAACCTGAAAGGGATAAGGTGGAGATTGCTGTACACATCTTAATCTCTGGTGTGCAGGATAAGTTTCCCAGCTTCTTCTGCTTTTCTTTCCTGTGCTTTTGTCCAGGAATGCATCTCTGTGGGCTTTTGCAGCCTCACGTGACTGAGCTCAGCCCACGCTCTGAGAGTCAGCTCTGAGGTGGAAGATGGAGAGCTGCAATCCGCGTGGAGCTGAATCCAATGCAGAAGCGCCATCCAATGAGGGGCTGTAGCTAGTGCAGGTCCAACACTGCCCTAACCTGGCTGTATTACTTCTGCCCTGCTCAGAGCACTACCAAGGCAAGCTAACATTCCTCTGCGAAAAAAACCCCATGTAATCTTATCACTGGTTTGTTAGTCCAAGCCTCTTATAGAAACATGTTCTTCAGACATGTCTAGCTCAAATCTGGAGTAGGTGGCCATGAGATTTCAGGGGGAATTACATGTTCCTTGGAAGCGTGTTCCTCTTGGCTTTTCTTTGAGGCAAAAACAGAGGAGCAGATTTTGATCTCTGCCGCTTGAGGCAGTTTGCAGCAACATTACGGACAGCATTTGGGTTACTCTCCATTGACACCAGCTGAGAGATGAATCTGGCCTCCCGTCAAGCCAGTAGGTCTCATAGGGTCTTATCTACACTGTTTTTAAAACTTATTTCTTAAGGAAAACAAAGGCAGTTCCCTTAATCTGAAGTTCATAATGTTTTCAGTAATCCAGCTACCCAAAACTAACTTCCCCCCCCAAGTAAAACTCCATTAGAAAGGCAGCAAGCAAGAGTCTTTTCCTGGTGCCTTGCTGCTCTATGAGAAGGACCAGCTCTGTTTTCTCCAGGAGAAGGCACAGAGGCTATAGTTTGCGTATACCTCACCAAGAAGGGATGGCTGAAAGGAAGACTGGGCTTGGGCTGGGGGAGGCTTCAATCCCCACTCTCGTACAAGCTGCCTGGTCAAAGTCGAGCATCGCTTTGCTTCGGTTCCCCCTCCGCCAGATGGGATTATTGCTCTGCTCAGGCACTCACAGGGATGGGGGCTGGGCAAGAGCCTGTAGCACGAGGAAGGCTCTCTGATCTTGCAGCTCCTGACATCTGTGCCTACGCTGGTAACAAAAAAGGCCACTGGTGTAGGTGGCTTTTTGATGTGGAAACTGCGATGAGACCTGAAACGAACTGAGACCACCTGCTTCTTTGTCTTAACGAAAGCAACTGAACAAAGAGTAGGGCCTGTTTATTTCTCATAGGTTTGATCTGTGAATAGGAATCCTGGTTCTCTGGGTGGGGGTTAGGATTATCACTTCCCATTAACGTTTATGCTGCTCCCCAATAATGCCTTCCCTTGTCTTTCGCTTGTCTCTTTTCCTCCCCTTCCCCCTCAATTCCCTATTTCTCTTCCACAGCTCCTGCTTTTCTTTTCTTCCATCCTTGAGTTCGCTGAGTTTTTCACAGCAAGGCTAACCGGTAAAATTACAGCCTTTTTTCACAAATTGTGACTCCTGCTCTGTGCTCACATTTTAACCCAAATTTTAACCTCTAGGTGGTTGAAATTAGAAGAATGCATAAACACACAGAGGAGCACATTTCTGATGGGTAAGGAAGGGAGATTAAGGAAAATCAATATCCCTGAGACTCCCAGGGGTACTGGGAGCGGGTACCGCTCCTTTCCCCCAGCGCTGCAGGTACCGAGCTGCCTGTTCTCTAATCCGGCGACAGGGCTTACGTTGATGTGACGGTGGCTATATTCACACTGTAATCAACATCCACCTCCTGGCTGTATTTTAAATTGGATTAGGGTGTGAGTTTCCTTCTCGCTTTACAATCAACATGAGCAAATGCTTTGTTTACCAAAGCGATCTGAGCGATGCATAATGGAAAGCACTGGGATCTATCCGGAACACTTGTAACAGTGGAATAGGTGCGTTACAATAACGGGAAACCTATTCTGCTAAAAGCTTCCTTCAGGATCATTATCTACAGACCTGCTAACCCTGCAATTGTTGCCTCAGCACAAGCACCCTCTTCAGAAAAAAATAAAGACCGTAGTGGTCTGGTTCAGAATACGAATATTTGCACTTTCTGGTGCTCTGATGGATGCAGCTCCCCGTGCGAATGCAACACTTCCCTCCCCCAGATGAGAAAATGCAAACTAAGTGCTTTGCAAGGGGATTCCTCACTAGTGCAAATCCTTCTTGTGTAAAAACATTGGGGGAAGGATTACCTCTGTGTCCAATAGCCTCTTTGATTTCTTTTTAACTAAACAGAAGAGTTTTATCTAAATAAATCTCAAATGTACATTTCCAAAAAGCGAGAGACTGATGTCTATGTATAAATCAGTGGTATCCATTTGTACAAAGCAGAATATTTACTGTGATATTTTCATAAAATTGCTTAAAAAAAAAGTGGCTTAATTTCTCCTCAAGCATGTTTACTCATTTTATACATGGACAGGAAGTATCTCTGGCGTTTCGAGTGAATTTTTCCTGAGCTCGTCAAATGATTCCCCCGTAATCCCGACTTTTATACTGTTTCCAATTTTTGTTATGCATCTGACTAATCGTGACATTTAGAGAATACTTTATAGCTACCCACTTTATCCTCGAACTTCTTCACAAACTTGTTGCTATGGCTGTTGGCGCGTGCATGGTCGAATGGGCCCGTTCAGCCCAGGAGCAAGCATGGACGGATATGAGTAGGGAAGGGACTGAGCTTTGTCTCCAGCTGGTTGGAGACTCTGCCTTGGGCTCAGCCTACCTAAGGTTACCACGGAGGTCACTCCTAGTCTGCCTTGGCTGCCAAGTGGACCGTTAAAACAATCGATACGTAAACATTATCACAGAAACCTCCTTTAGTTTATCTACTTAAGCAGTAAGCCCTTCTCGACAGAGTTTTGGCACTAACAACAAACGCAAAAATAATAATGAGCCAAAAAGGAAAAAAAAATGGACAAATAACAGCAGGAGAATCAGACTTGCAAAGGAGATGATGAAGAGCCTCGCAAGGCTGTCCTGCTTATCTCCCTTGATTTATCCCAGGAGGCACCTCAGTTAAATTGGACACCCTTGGAAAGGCAGCACGTAGTGAATAACAGTTGGAGGAGGTGGAAGTGGAGGGGAAATGCTTTATCAAGCGGATATTTGAGTGTGTTAGAAATAGAAGGGAAAACAAAGGCTGGGCAGGTGAGTAATATCTGTGGCAAAGCAAAAATCTGCGGAGAATGAAAGATAGGGGCGAAGCCAGGAGAGAGCTCCGCATGGGTGGGGAAGGAGAAGCTGAAGTCCGGGCGAGAGCTCACTGCCCCCCATGGACCTTGCTGAAAATCCTGGCTCGAACACAAAGTGCCTGCATGCCGCTGAGCTGGTCGTTTTGGGCGGTAGATTGCGCTAACCATGGCAACCCACGAATCGGGGCTAAAAGCATCACTCTGCACACGCTCTGCCTGCCAGCGTAGCATCTCCTGGTGTATCGCTCCCCTCCTAGAACCTCTTCCAGCTGTCCTCAAGCCTACACCTGTAAATCGATGAAATTGAAATAATTTTGTAGCTGTCCTAGCTCTTTTGGAGTACCAAAGCCTCCCACCGCATCAGTAATACCCAGCATTTACAACAGGGCAATACGTGGCATTGCTGTGGGGGTGCTTTTGAGGAGATGCTCCTCGGACAAAGAGTTTTTGGGCGTGCGAAGGGAGGGCTTTCCCCATCCACAGCAGCTGTAGGTTTCACACTAAAATAGTTGTTTGGTGGTAGAGTTTTTGGATTTCATTATATTACATTACATTACATTACATTATATTGGTTGTATTACTATTGTATTATATTGGGTTTTATACATTTTTTTTAGTAGCATTAAGAATCTAAATGATTTAAAATCACACTTGAAATTCTCACAAAGAACAAGGGTTGATGGTAATAATGATGCTTCAGCTTTTAGGAAACCTTAACCCTTAGGTTTCAAGGCACTGTTGCTGCTATGACATCCCCAGAAGCTTTGTGCCACGATGAGAAGGGATTTTACTGAGGACTGATACAACACTGAAAAGCTCCTGTCTCTCAAAGACGGCAGAGGCCTTGGGAAGGTGGGTAACCTTCTGCCTCTGAGAAAGGCTGCACGCTGCTGCTGAAGAAATGTTGATTTTCTGAGCAAAGTAACCATCTGCTAAAAGGAGCCGGGACTAGATCCATCTGCCACTGAAGTCAAAAGAAAAGCTGGCATTAAAGCAGGTCGTTGTGGTCTGTCCACACAATATCAGGAAAGCAATTTTTATTTCTCATTACATACTTTTTGCTGCTGGAGACTGGCTAAAGGAGCTCTTAAATGTCTATCAGCGCTACAAAAGGATGCTGTTTATCTGCTGGGTACGCGTTAGAGAAAGGAAGATGCTAGAATTTGGAGGGAATAATGTCTTTTTATATAGCACTCTGATGCAGAGGCCTCCATGCATCAGCTGCACTTGAAGGACTCAAAAAAACCCGTACAAATAAACAAACCACAAGCCAATATCCATTTGAATTTTAAATTCACTCTAGATGTGCTGTCACACCTTTTGTGTTCATTTGTTTGCAGATATGGGGGAAATCACAGTTTCCAAGTTCAAATAGACTCGGAAGAGAATTTTCAAAGTTCATATGCCTAACTATTAAAAAAAATAAGCATTGAATTCATGTTTATGAATGTTTGTAGTGGAAGTGACTGCAGATTTATTCAGCCAGGGAATAAAAATGACACCACTTGATTTATTTGACCAGCCACTAGAAAACAATGTGCATATTAACGAATGCAAATAATTACTTAAAATTAACATTCAATCTACAGAGCAGTAGGATCATTAAGATGTATCAAATAAACTTAACTAAGGAATAAATTCAAAAGAAATTTGTGATCCTCTGGCAGTTATTATATAAATGGGAAAAAAGAGTGTGTTAATTGTATAAATTATTCATTTTTAATTATTTGCTCGGCTGTGGTAAGTATTGATACCATTCTGTCTCAGGGAGGGAAGAGTGACGATAAACAATTTTTGCTTATTCTCCTTACAATGGCAAAGTAAACAAAACTGGAGAACAAATTGAAAAGTCTGGGAGCATTTCTAAGTGCTTTGGGGAGATTTTGTTTGCTTTTTTTTCTTCTCTCTGTCTTCTTTCTACCCTTCGACACATCACTAGTGAGCCTTCCTTGCAGATGTGTTTTTTGAAAACTTGACTGATCGAAATGTTGGTTGGAAGAAGAATTACACAAAATAAAGCAAGCTTTGATCCATGGCAAGGTTAGATGATAGATGGCAAATATGCTCTCTACAGACGGTGCATGTGTGCGTGGCTGCAAATAAAAACTTGCAGCAGCTTGGTGAGTTGTTTGGATCCTCAGTGATCTGCAAATAGAAACATTGTGTGCTTTGGGGATCTGAGAGTGTGCGGTAAAGATAAATTAAGATTCTTCTGCTTCTCAACGTGTAGCCTGCAGCTTTCCATAGCTGCCGATACGCAGCGGTGGTCCCCGAGACCTCTTTCCCGAAGCAGGTGTTGAACGTCAAGGACAGCAGGGATGGTGTTCATGTAAGTGCCAGCAGATCCTCCTCCTGCTTTCTCCCCACCAGGGTGGGCAAAGCTGTGTGCTTTCCTCACCAGGCGCTGTTCTGAAGATTGAGCTGCAGAGCTCCTCCTGGCACTTTCTCTGGTATTTGCTTTGGGATCTGGCTGGCTGAAATTTTCAGGTAAGACAAACTTTGGTCAACAGTGTTTGTTCCGCTGCTTTAGCCTGAGAGACTGTTAGAAACGTCTTACCTTGACTTACCGCAGCGCTGCCCCATCTCTTCCCTTGTTCCCTTTCTCACGTCACCTCCAGACCTTGTTGCCATAAGCCTGTTGGCTCAGCAAACGGGGACACCTGAAAACTGATTTATTTTTTCTGGTTTTAAAGGGCCAGTTTGCAGTTGGATTAGTGAGCTGACTGTGAAACTCGATCCTCAGGCTCGATGTCCTGCTGCTGAGGACAAAGAGGCGGTTTGAAGGAACCGCATCATCCTGCCCACAACCAAAGAGCCGTAGAAAATGTGAGCGCCCGGCCTCTGCACGGTCACTGTCTTGGGAACATGAAGCAGCTGTACAAAGTAACGGGCAGCCTTCTAATGGCTTTCTGGTATCAGTAGCAAAACCAGTAAGGACATTAATTTCACTAAGTGGCATCAGCAACAGAAGCCAAGGAGCTTTCAGACTGCTGGAAACCTTGGAAAAACCTGGACAGACACACCTCCCCTACACTATTTTTAGTTCTTGCTCCAAAGCATGTGAACAGCAGAGCTTTTTGGGGGGAAAAAAAAAAAAAAAAGCTCACCATATTTTTTTACAGGTAATGAAATGAGTTTATTGACTCAGTTAAATCAATTTGGCTAGAATGTACTCAAAGAATTCAGGCTGAAGTAGATGGCATGAAAAATTTCAGCACAAAGAGTATGATAAGCTTACAAACAATCAAACCCAATTTTAGAGAGGGAAGCATCTTAAGCAATCTTAAGCAGAGGTGCCATTCCCAATCTATAATGGGTGAGTATCATATATCCCATAAAATACCACATATGATATTATGGGTAGCTCCTGTGGTGCAGAGCTGTTTCCTTCGATTATGATAATGATGATGATTTTCTTGCTGTACAGTTCAGGATATCTTCAGATATTCTGCAGGGACTTTTATTAAAGAAGCACTATTCCTCTGTGCAAGAAGTATGCCCTTGGCAGATCCAGCGTTAGTTTACACTACCTATATAAGACTTTTGACTTATGCAAAGGAACATATGTCCCAGTGAACTGTCGGGCGCTAATTATTTTTTCTACTGGCAGCTGTTGTCTAGTGAGAAATGAGAAACTGGCTTTCCATTGGGCAGAGTCTCCCTCCAAAATGGAGGGAGCCATCATAAAGCCATCACTTTATGTAAGTTATCGCTCTGCTGAAATAACCTGAGGGGCATTCAGCCTCCTCACCGTGAATGTGGCATTCGACAGAGCAATCAGTCTGAATCACCCCGACAGTCTCTGTTCCCTTCCAGGAAACCTGCCGGCCTCACCAATTTCCCGGGGACAGCATATAAGGAATCACTGCATGATCAGGAGGTCCTGCTGACATAAAAGGATGCTGTAAGCTGCGACATCTTGTGTAGCTCACAATAAAAAGCCATCCGACAGCACAAAGATATTCAAGAATATTTCAGGAGGCAATTAGCACCTGTGTACCGAATACTCCCAAGTGGCTAAGCTTTAGGAACAGTCACTAGGATTTTTAGCTGAGTTGGCATCCCAGCTCTAAACCCAGGGAGTTTTTTTACCTTTGCTGCACCCTGCCAGGAAGGAGGGGACAGCAAAGGTGTCTCAGCTCCTTGTTTGTCCCCACAAACCTGCACCGAGGGCCTCTCCTGAAACCCGTTGTTCTCTCTGGGGACTCAGGGATGCAACACCTCCTTGTGCTGCTCTCACTACAGAATCTGGTGCGTTAGCCATGTTAGCTCTGCAGGATATAAGCTGTAACATCTATTTCGGATGTGTTGCAGACTCAAATGTGCAGAAGTTGAAGCTGAGAAAGTTTAAGCAACTGAGCAAGGGATAGGTATAAATATCATGCCAGGATCTGTCCCTGCTCTATTCCATGGATGTGAAAGTCCCTGATGTAAAAAGCTGACAGAAGGCTTGAGGTTCCAGCAAGGATTGGGTTTGTGCATGATGTCTCGGCAGCGGTGACATTTGTGTTTGGCTGACTCTACCTGTGTGGAACAGCAGGAACATTTGACAGCACAAAGGAAAAGTCAAATGAAGTCAAGCAAGGAAGAGAGTATGATTTAAAGCATGCAACCAAGGGCTTACGCTATGTCCTGTTACAGAATTGAATGGAGACATTCTGCACCTGCTTTTCTCAAAGTATTTCTCGGAGATGGAAGATGTGAATTCACGTTTTGCTAAATGTGGAGTGAGAGCCAACTGATTTTTACAATTAATTCCTGCTACAGATGCAGTGTCCTAGAAAATACATTCTCTCTCCTCCTGTTTTGTGTACAGCTTTGTTAGGAGGAAGGTAGCAGGCTCAGTCTGTAAGGGCTCATTTGAGAGGGCTCGGTGCCCTCTGCTGAGCTTGAATGCACAGGCAGCAATCAGGAAAGAAAAAGATGTTGAGCCTCTTCAGGCAGAAGGATCTTACATTGCCCGCCGTCACCAGCGCCTTCTCCTTTGTCCAGTAAACTGGATATTTGTAAAGTATTTTTTCACCTAGACTGTGTTTCTCCTAGGGATTTCATAATTCTTTTTAGTATAAAGTAGATGTTTTCTGAAGTCCAGCTCTAAAATCCTAGGAGAGAAGTTCTCTTCACTGGAAACAATATTTGCTCTTGGAAAAGCTGGCATCTGTGCCAGGCAAATGCATTCGGATTTGCAGATCCCACGGTGTTTGTATAATCACCACAGGCAACGTGTGGCAATTCTCTTCTGAGAAATGCTGATTTTCTAGTCATGACCACAGTCGTGCCTTTCACCTGAGTTTTGGTCTTTAATATACAAGCCTGGGGATGTGTGAACATATCACCTCCGTGGCAGCAGTACAGCAGCACGTATTACGAAACTAGTACCCAAAGGAGCAGCGGATGATCTGTGGACACATAAATAGAGCTAGACCTCGCCCCAGGACTGTATGTTCTTCCTATTGACAGGTTCTACAGAAAGCTTCTGCTGATCCATGCCCTTTCAGCATCCAGGCTATCTGTTTTCTGGGGGAGGGGGAGGTGGACAAGGACAATTTAGCTCTTCTGAAACCCAACTCCTCCTCACAGAGGGCAAAGCAGCTTTTTCTCCATCTGCTTTTGAAAACAAGAGACCTACCAAAGTCCCTAACTTCAACTGAAAGGAAAATTTCTCACACTTACACAATCTCCATTGCCACAGCATCAGAGAACACCCCACCACCCCCCACTTTTGAATGAGTTTAATCTCTCCAGCACTGATGACCAAAGCGTTGCTGATTTTTAACCTGTTAAGCGTTAGGCAGCCGAGGCGCAGAACAGCTAAAACTACATCTGTAGGACACAGCGCAGCTCTCAACAAGCAGGACCTAAGGAGGGTAACACAAAACCCAGTCCAGCCCAGTAAGTTCTCCGCCTGGTTAACTCACCCTGCTGGGCAGGTTGGCAAAGCGGGGGCTGGTGAGGTGCACGCTGAGGGCGGGTGGGAAATGCTGGGCAGATGTCTACTTTCTGCCAGGCGTAAGGACTGGCTGCTGTGCTGCCATTCCCCAGCAGGCTTTTTAATGTCACGCTTTGGTCCTACAAACCCGAGGTAGGATGCTGGACCTACCCACCACAGATTCCTGGAAAGCTGAATTAAAATCTAGATGGCAGCTCCTGAGCTTAGCGCCCGGCAGCCTGCAGAAGTCATTGCAGCAGCATCGGGAGCTGCTCTTGGACAATCAAAAGTGTAAATGCAACATCATCAGGGCATCACATCCAACTCTCCCAGGCTTTGGTGACAACTGGATCTAACCACAAACTTTGCAGTTAAAACAACAACAACAAAAAGAACTTTAACACTTCACATTACCCTGTTGGGCAGAATCTCACTTTTTTGATACATTCTGTATCACTTCAAACAGCTTCAGCATATGCTCCCTTCTTCCTCGTTGAACATTTCCAGGAAAGCCTTAGCAGTTTTACATGTGGAATAAGAACTTTAGCTTCAGTTTCCTGGACAACCTGCTGCATTTGCACCTAGCTCATCACCACAAAATCTCATTAAAGTCCACAATTGTCTTTCATCACTGACCTTGTCCTTTTTTTTTTTCCTTGCCCACCTGAGATAGCAAATATTTTGCCAGAATGGGACCAGGTATGAGTGACAACAAAAAATCCTGGGATGCAACCCCTCTGCTTGGTAGCTTCATAAATCTGCGATGGAAAGACTGTCAGTGCCAGGCACAATTGGCGTCTGCGTGAATCAGATTTTTTCGGTACCTAACACTGATTTTATTTAACTATTCTGTTTTAAGGCAGAATACTATGCAGTAGGCACCTGATTCACTTCCCTAATGAATCCGAAGGCATGGGAATGTTAGACCACATGTGCAACTCAGGGAGGAAACCTCAGTGTCTCAAGCTCTCTCCAAATTTAACTGTTTTTACCAGAACAGCTAATAGTGCAGGCACATCACCAATAGCTCCCGTACATAAAGGACCCACTGCATACGTGCCAGCATGAGAGCCATGGGGAAGTGCTGGTCTCTCCACGGAGTCCCTTATGTGACTCATGCTGTCTCCGTGGATGCTAAGTATACATATAGGCATACGTGTTATTTGGTAGAGGCATCCTATTCTACAAGTTGTTTACCACACATACTATTTATATCTTTTGTTATCAGAGCTTGAACGTCTGTACCAGAGATATCTGTATAAACTGACAAACAGAAACATACAGTATGCAATAAATAACCAATCCTTAAGCGTCGAGGAATGTTCCTGCTGCTAAGCTGGTTTGTTATGATTTCACTTAGCGACAGATAAAAATGACGGAACATGACTTCTCCCTGACAAAAAATTGGGTTTCTTCCCAGAGGCTCAGAAATGCCCGAGCCTCCAGACTCTCTCTGCTGTCTCCTTTGCCTGTCTGTGTGATATATGATGAGCGCTCCCTTCCTACGCAAGCAGGTTACCCCTTTTGGGCCATGATGTTGTAAGGCAGCACGTTTCATGCTGAACCACTCCTGACCACCGTTTGGGAGCAGATGGATACAAAGCATCCAAACAGCCACTCCGGCTTGCTGAGAGGTTTTCTTGCCCTGCGTTTTGCATAGCTCAAAGCAGAAAGTCATGAAGTCCTGCTTCTGTTCCTTTTCCTGAGGAAATGCCCTTTAAAATATAAGCCAGAAGAAAACAATAACTTTATACCAAAGAGAAATGAAATGTACCGGAGACAGCAATTTCTCTCCTGTGCTACTGTAACCGCGGCACATTCTTCACACCCAGTTTCACGGGAAAATTGCAAGCTGTCTCTTTGTCAAAGCACGCTCAGGGGTGAATCCTGGTTGTCTTCGTTACGGGAATGAGTAACCCGTATTTGAATGAGCAGCTCGGCCAGGGGTAGAGTTACCACGCAGTTTGTGACCCACCTCCTCCTTTGCTCAGGGCGCAGCTTTTTGCATCCCCTCTCTGCTTTGCGGCTCCGTCCAGCCCTGCTTGTGAAACCTCAGGCAAAGGGCAAAAGATGGCAGGATAAGACCTTGCACGCATAACTTCCAATCTTTAAGGTAAGCCTGTGTGTCTAATAACCAGGGTGCAATTGCAGAATTGCCTCACCGCTGTGATGAGAAAAAAGCCCCGTGCTAACGAATTGACTGAGGGGGTAACTCCAGTCAGCTCGGGGGCTGTTTCTTTTGTGGCATAAAATGATCGAACAAGCTGTAACAAATGTTGCTGTACTCGCTGTGCAATGTACCTGCCAAGTCAAATCAGAGATATCAACAAGAACATTTTAAATGGTCTGGTGAGAGAAAACTTTCTTTAAGCTAATTGGGTGCTTTGTGGGTGTATTTTCAGGTAACAAGCCTTGGCTCAAAGCCCCGCATTCAAGCATCGCTGAATCTCACTCATATTCAAAAACTAATCAGAACCCGTATTCAAGCGCTGTAAGCAGTCCCTGTGCTTCCCACAATTCATCTAACCACCCTTAATAACTTGGAAATAATTAAGCTTTTGACCAAAATTATATGCTGTGTGACTTCAGTCTAGGGAAGACTGATTTGTTGACTCCAAAATATTCCATGGATCATTATTATAGAGGGGCCTAATTCTTTCCTCCAGTTTTTATGATTGATAATATATATATTATGACATGCAGAGCTGTATTTCTTATTTAGCATCATATGTATCCTTATTAAACACTATAATACAGTAACTCCTAAATGCAGTGAGCAGGTGTTTTACAGCTGTAGCACAGATACACTTCAACTTTATTTCAAGAACAGCCTTAAGCAAGTGCCTAGCTTGAAAGCAATGGAATTTAAGTACATGCAAATAATTGTCTTTTATTGTGGAAAATTCTATTCTGTCCTGCAGAGGTGGTCTTAATTCTGTGTCCAGAGGGTTGAGTGGACTAGAGCTGGTGTCAGCAAGACATTGATCATGCTGATTACAAAATTATCTAAGTACATACCGACATTTATCAGAAAGGCCCTGACTTTAATGCACCTTGGCATTTATGCTCGCTCCCTTCCCTTGCTCCTCCTGAGTCACTTGCTTCCCCAGAGAAGTGACTCACCGGACCTGGTCAGGGGCACTGGGGCAGCCTTACCCTGTGGCACCACTTTAGTAGGAGAATTGCTTTAGTAGAAGAATTACTTTAAGAAGTCATCAGAGGAATGGAAATGTGTTCACATGGCTTGCATTTTCACAAATATGCAGAAGACCGCGTGGGGCCGTACGCCTGGCAGGCAATACAAATCCCATCTCCTTACATATGTGTCGAGGCAGTCACGAGACTCCAACTCCTTCTTCTCCAGGCAGCTGCCAGAAACAGCAGAGAGGTGTCGTATCCCATGGACCATGATGGATATCACTATAGCTGAATATTCCTGCAAGGATTGAAGGAGAGGTAACAGTGACTTTGATTCTCTTGAACAGAAACAAAGGAACATAGAAAGTTCTTTGGTCTTTCCTTAATGCTAACCTGTTCTGTCTTAGTTAGCCTGCTAGGATGGTGCAACTTTTGTACAAGGGAAATAGACCACTTTCATAAAGCACGGTAAGTAAAACCATCTTAAAAAATAAATGTGCTATTAGCTATTTCCATGTCTACTTCAGCCAGGAGATAGCACATTTGGTATATTCCAGTAATAAGATTCAGACAGTGAAAAAAAATATGCCTGGAATTTGCTAGGGTCGAAAAATGTGGCATTTCCTGTGCTCTTGCAAGAAATACTGAACTTCATACCATTCTCCTACCATACTGAGCTGAGCTTACAGCACAGGGAACCAGATGCGGCGCATCGCTGCTACTCGCAACTGCAGCAGAACTGGAGAGCCAGCGCACAGCAATTTTCTGGTACATCAGATCCCTGTAAAGTGGAGCTGCACTCACCCCTGTCCGGTGCGTACAGATGCCAACAGCTCCGGGTTCTTTTCCCTCTAACACATCCTCTTCTCCATTACATGCTTCTGCCACCTTTTGCTTATGTATTTGCAAGCTCTGCGGAGCAAGGCATGGTGCGTAGGGTGAAGCTGCCCGTGTTAGGCATGGTCTTTAGGCATCACCACTGTATATAGTCATAAAGCAGCTGCTCAGTCTGATCTTTTTTTAATAACAGAGGAGATGAAATACTTGGAAATTCAGCTAGAATACCCGATGAGTGCCCTCTCACCAGCGCAAGGTACTAGTCCGGTGCTCTTTGGGCAGCTGGATGAGTGTCCCGCAGCTGGCTGAGAGCTGCTTTGGTTTACACAGAGAAAAAAAATGCTATCTCATACAGCAGCTGTATTTCAAACACGATGAACTGCATCTTGATTACTCTCTTTGAGGCCGCATCGGCTTTTCTGCCACCTGCCTCATGGACATCTGCACTAAATACACACCCCGTCGTGTCAGGATTCTCTCAGCTTGTTTTGCTGTTGAGAGTCAGAGCACAGACCACAGAGAGAAACGACCAGCATAAAAATTACTCCAGTGAACTTTCTCTCATTAGGACAAGAGCAAATTTACATGTGTCTCTCCTGGTGTGAGGCTGTCAGAATATTTTCTCAGCACATTTTTCCCCAGGCTGACTGTGGGGGTCTGTGTCCATGTGCCTGTATGGTTATTACTTTAATGATTTCATTTTAGGTGAAAAAAAAGTAGGGAGAGAAATCTTCCATTGACAACTATTGGTAGGAACAACACTGGCTCAGTCTTTGATGTGTTCATTTAGCAATGTTATACACGCTGTGGGGATAAGGAAGCTGAAGTGGGAGATTTGCTCCTCAAAAATAGTATGGTTTAGAATTCATGTACTTCCCTTTATAGTTTTTCTGTTTTCTCGTAACTTTCTCTGTGTAATTAATAAGGTGTTTCCAGGCAAAGGACGTGATTTGACTAACTAGCACATGCACGTTTTGTTTTTTTTTTTTTTTTTATCCTATCTTTATCTATTCCCTGGCTTCCCTTGCTAAATTCACATTTCCAACATGATTAATCCTATTCCAACATGATTAATCCTAGCTCTTCTTTAGAAGTGTATCGACTTTAGTGTGATCAGCTGGTCCGTAAAGCTCACCACCGAGCAACGATACATGGCCTGTGTGAAACAGCAACTCCAAAGCACTTCAAGTCTTGCAGAAGAAGAATGCTATAAAAATGACAAATAATGTTAAAAAGGATTAAACTCTCTGATTTTCTACACTGTTTCCAGCTGGACCACGGCACTGTGAATTAAGCTAATGAGAGGTGAAAGCCAAATTAGCTGGTTTTGATGCAGCTTTCATTGCGTGTGGGCACACTCTTGACTGCAGATGCAATTATTTCTCAGTCCCTGGGAGCTTCAGTCCGTAGACTCACATACCATGTTAAGCTGATCCAGTAAGGCCAGCCCCCAAATCTGACCCTGCTGACTCCTGTTCTGTTCTGAGGAAATAACTGTAGAGCAGGGAGGAGGAACCTAAAATGATACACGCTGTTCTCGCTCGCCTCCAGCCTGAGACAGAGGTCTGCTTACTGATACTTTCACACTTAACTCACATTAGGACCAAACCAGGATCTTTCCCATCACTGTCAATATATAAGCATAGCCAAAAAGAGCGGAAAACCCAAAATGTCTTAAGCACAAAAAAAAAAAAAAAAAAAAGAAGATGGGACAATTTAAAAAAAATCTTTGTCTTCAATAAAAAGAGTGACTGAGGGAATTGTTCATCAGCTGCCTCAGCCGAAATAGACCTGTGGACAAATCGACAGTATCACAAGAGTATTCACCTTCTCAAGAAAATACACTGAAGTTAAAGTTGATAGCTATTTCAAAGGAAATTTTGGTAAAAAGATGTGTGAAAAGAGGAGGGTCTCTTACTCTTCCTATTTTCCTTCTTTCTTCATTTAAAAAACAAAGTCGAAGCAATTAGAGTCATAGCAAAGCGGATTAAGTTACTTTTATGCTTAGCATATTGACTCTTGCGACTGGACTGACAATTCTTTACATCGGGTCCTCACTCTGCAGACAGAGGAGAAAAGTCTGCTTTTAGCAGGGTACCTGTTTAACAGCATTCCCCCTCACAGCATGTTTTCTTACCTCCTGGATGCTGGAGCACCATCACGGAGAGTGGTACGCCTCCATTGGCACAGTAGTCTGAGGGTCAGAGTGTTTTGGGGTAGACACATGGAACAACTCTTTAACTTCAACCCTGCCAACCCCCAGGACTCCGCTATAGCATCCTGACATGTCTACACTAAACGTGTTGATGGAGGTTGACTCCTTCACTGTGGCTGATACTACAGCAACCAGGATTGCTGCCACTGTAAGGAAGTGCGTTAGCTGTGCAAGCCTTAATGAAGTCAATGGAAAATGCCTTCACTTTGCATTGGTGTTTTTTTTCCCATAGAGTTATGTGTACAGACAGGCAATGTTTTTTGACTCGAAGTGGTCGTTTCTGCATGCTTTCCCATGCCAAATATTTTAAGCATCTTAATCCAGTTATCTATGCTGTTTATGCAACAGTAGACGTTCAAATCCACCAGGAAGTGACTCTCATAACTTGCCAGCCCACCACGACACAGCCCTCTCAACCCTACAGAGGAGCACTCTCCAGTCACACTGGGGAAGTCATAAGGACTGTCTGTCCCTCAGTCCATCATCTCCAAATCAGAGAGAACTGAACTTAGCTGTCTCACAGAGATGGTGTTAGACTGGCGAGCTAATGTTTATAGAGCTTCTAAAGGGAATTAGATGATGATGTGCACATTTGGCAATGCTGGCGACCAGAGGAGCGACTGAGGGGAACGTAGGAGCAGCCAGACCGCAGGTGATTTCTGGTTCTGTGTTCCTACATCAGGATTACAAATGACGTAATAGTGCTAAAAACTATAATGAACATAAACCCACACCTACTTTAGGAAGTCTACCGCACCTTTTCCATGTTTTGATCTGGAAACAAGAAAAAAAGGAACTGTAAGGTAATATAAAGCTGACATAAGAAGTACCTTCAGTGGGAAAGTACTGAACTTTATGAAGATGTGAAACTTGATAAGACACAACTAACATAAACCAAAACCTGTGAGCAGGCCAAAAGCCTTCCTATTTCTCCAGTAGAAGAAAATAAACCCCTAGCCCTTCCTTATTTCCTTATGCTAAAGAACTGGCATCAGAACTGATCTGAGCCCCTAAGAAATCATTCTGTTCCTCCTCATATAGCTGTAATGCACCTATCTGTTCATTTCTCTGCAGTCATATAACCAGTTAATTACTTTCTTATTAACAGTGTCCATTTCTAATAACTGAATTTTTTCTTGCCATACACATTTTCTTTTAATTGCATATTCTTCATTAAGATTAGTAAAAAGGTGTACTATGCAGAAGACCACTGAACAATAGCTTTATAAAAGAGGTGTAAAGATCTCCCAGGAAAGCTGAGTATCCTCATTGCCAGCTGGAATCAGTAAGGGCAAAGGGTATTCAGTCTTCTCTAAAGCTTGGTCTTCAAATTCTGACATCATTTTGACTTTTTGCCTTCTTTGAACATGAATGTTCCTGTGCACACTTATTTAATAGCCAAGTTTTGTTGTGGACTAGTATAAATGTACTGGGTTTTTTTGCAATGATACTGCCAAAGAAACAAATGTCCCAAAGCAAAGGCACGGAATTGCTGGAAGATGAGCTGTCTGACATTACTAACGCATTTACTCACTGGGCAAACATCTACTCCTGACTACATTACAATGGTTTTTGCTCAGCTTTCATTGCAAAGTCCCCAGACATTTAACAAGCAGGATACAAACTACTGTTCACTGAGAGGAACCTACTTCTGTGTGAAATGTGGCACTTCCAAACATAGAATCACAGAATCATAGAATGGTTTGGGTTGGAAGGGATCTTTAAAAGTCATCTAGTCCCGAGCCCTCTGCAATGAGCAGGGACATCTTCAACTATATCAGGTTGTTCAGAGCCCCATCCAGCCTGACCTTGAATGTTTCCAGGGATGGGGCATCTACCACCTCTCTGGGCAACCTGTGCCAGTGTTTCACTGCCCTCATTGTAAAACATTTCTTCCTTATATCTGATTTGAATTTCCCTCCTTTAGTTTAAAACCAGTACCCCTTGTCCAATCTCCACAGGCCCTGCTAAAAGTCTGTCCCCATCTTTCTTATAAGCCCCCTTTAACTATTGAAAGGTGGCAATAAGGTGTCCCCACCACCTGTACATTGCTAGATGAGGAAGCACATCTGCTCAGAGATGCTTTGGCAGGCAAGGTGCCCTTTACCTGGCATCAGTAATAGATCAGGGACTCAGCCAAGAGTGCGAGGGGAGCTTGCTGACTGAAAATTCCAAACTCTTTTGGTAGGAGTTAATAATGTCAGAAATGGGCAGGGAAAGTGTTAGAGTAAGGTGTAACAGCAGAAATAACACTACTTCAGCAGCAGCAGTATCTCTCCCATTGATCACAGAATGGCAGGGGTTGGAAGGGACTCATCTTGTCCAACCCCCCTGCCAAAGCAGGCTCACCTGGAGCAGGTTGGACAGGAATGCATCCAGGTGGGTTTTGAAGATTTCCAGAGAAGCAGACTCCACAGCCTCTCTGGGCAGCCTGTTCCAGTGCTCTGTCACCCTCAAAGTAAAGAACTTTTTCCTCATGTGGAGATGGAATTTCCTGTGTTCCAGTTTGTGCCTGTCGCCCCTTGTCCTGTCGCTGGGCACCACTGAAAAGAGTCTGTCCCCATCCTCTCAACACCCACCCTTTAGATATTTATATGTACTGATGAGATCCCCTCTCAGTCTTCTCCAGGCTAGACAGATCCAAGTCTCTCAGCCTTTCCTCATAAGAAAGCTGCTCCAGTCCCTTGATCATCTTCATAGCCCTCTCCTGGACTCTCCCCAGCAGTTCCCTGTCCTTCTTGAACTGGGAAGCCCAGAACTGGACACAATACTCCAGATGTGGCCTCACCAGGGCAGAGTAGAGGAGAAGGATGACCTCCCTCGACCTGCTGGCAGCTTTTTAACGCACCCCAGGAGACCATTGGCCCTCTTGGCCCCAAGGGCACATTGCTGCCTCACGGTCAACTTCTTGTCCACCAGAACTCCCAGGTCCCTCTCTGCAGAGCTGCTCTCCAGGGGTTCAACCCCTAACCTGTACCGATGCACGGGGTTATTCCCCTCGAGGTGCAGGACCCTACGACCCGCACCACCGGCGCTCGCTGTCCCCCCCCCCTCCCCTCAAGCCGCCTCCACCCCACCGCGCCGGGGAGGCGGCAGCGCCCGGGGCCGCCCCGAGCCCATCCCATTTCTTCTCCTCTCCTCCCCTCCCGTTCCCTCCTCCCACCCCTTCCCCGCCGCCCAGGGAGGAAGAGGAGGAGACTTCACCTGTCCCGTCCCGTCCCGCCCCGCCCCGCCAGGTGTGAGGTGGAGCAGGAAGCGGCGGTGGTGCCGGAGGGGACCCGCGCCCGCCTCGGCGCCGGGCCCATGCGGGGAGATGGCGGCGGGCCGGGCGCTGGCCGCGCTCCTGGCCGCCCTCCTGGCCGCCTCGGCGCAGCTCCTCCAGCGGGAAGGTACGGAGGGGGACCGGGACGGGGAGGGGGACGGCGGGACGGCTCCCCCTCGCCCCCCGGTGAGGGGGGCAATGGGGTTAGGATCTCTCCCGTAACCTTCGTGCGGCGCTTTATGGCGGTGCCACCCCCGGCAGGCGGGGGTGAGCCCCCCCCGGGTACCCAAACCGCCCTCCTGGGGTTTGGGTGTGCGGGGGAGTCGGTGTCCCTCCCTCCTTCCCGGAGGGAAAAGTTCCCCGCTCCTGGTGCCCCGGGCGGGCGGGAGGCGACCCGCGGCGGCGACAGCCCGCCCTGCCGTGCCGGGGGTGCTCGGGCATCCCTTAAAAAACCGTGGGGCAGCCCAGTGTCGGCACCTCTCGTTTGAGCATCGCCCCTTTTTTTTCATTCTCCATGAAAGAAATGCTACCTAGAGAAACGATTTTATTTTTTTTTATTATTACTACTACTTTTTTACGCCCTCGCTTGCCAGGGTATGGATTGTGCAAGTAACTTCGCAAAGTCCTTTTCTCCCTGGACGGGAGAGGCAGCTGAGTTGTCTGTGAGGAGCAGGAGTTTGCGGGATTGCGCTCTTGTGTCGGGACCACGCCGTCATGTAAGCTTGGAAGCAAAGAGAGCGGTATCGTTTATACAGAGCGATGGATGAACCGTTCCTGCTGGGGAACAGAAAGGCTGGTAGGGCCGGTGGTTTCATGGGGAGGCTGCTGCTCCCCTACAAAATCTGTGTCTTGTGAAATTTCCTGGATGCTTAATGCAATCCCATGTATACGACCCATTAATAATTTTCGGAATTGCTGTCTGCGACCCCGAAAGAATTCCGGTTATGAACGCGGAGACAGTGTGTGGGGTTTTCCTCAATTTCCAAAGCTGTGTGATTGCAAAAAGTGCCCATCCTCAAAATCTAAACTGTCAGGTTTATAGCTATTTAGTCCTTTTAAAGACTCTTGGAGTATGAGTCCTTCTATACAAAATAATGGATGAATTATTTGCAATGGCTATGAGTAACCTAAAGAGTCTAATGTGAAATTTGTGCCTTTTTAAACATTTCTATTATCTTTAACTGCACTGGCTATGCTGAAAAGTGGCTCATAGCCATTGTCATTATGAAAAATACAGCCTAAACGTTGACTGTGAATTTGGACAGCATCGAGGTTTATGTTTCAAGCTATGTAGTCTTTTAAATAAAATATTTGCATTTAATGTATTGCCTCGGAGTCAAGCGAATGAGGTCTATTTGCCTCTCTAAGCCTCTTCAAAGGGAAAAGAAAGAATATCATACTGTGGTTAATTGTGTGTTGTTTCCAAAGAAAACAAACTTTTAAAACAGATGGGTCAGTACTAGGAGGAGAGGAGCTAGACTTTCCAACAATCTTGCATTGCTGAAGTAGCAAATGAAAAAATCCTCAATTGCATCTTTTTTTATATATAGGTCTAGACCTTCACTGGGAGATGCAGCAGCCTATTAATCATACATTCACATGTTATTCTTCACTCTCTGGTGAAACTGTGTTATCAAAATCTTTTGTTCCTTTTATTCCTTCCCACACACCAAATCTTGATGCCTCACGTTAAACTTCATGGGCTTGCTTTTGAGGCATAGTACAGCTCTTTTTGAGCCAATGTCTTTGACTTTTGCTTATTGTCATCATCTGTTCCACCTTCTTCTTCTCTCTCGTGGTTAAAACATCCAAATGAATTATGCATTTGCATTTAAAAAAAATAATGTTTATCCCTGCTTTATGCAAGGTTGAGCCCACATGGTTAGTTCGGTTGGGTGTAGTAGTGAGGAAGATACTGGCTGTGTGGTGGCCATGGGTGCAGGCTGTGTCCCTGGAGAGCCAGGCAAGTCTGTTTTGCGTGTGATCATAATAGCCTTTGTCAGAAAGGTGGCAAAACCAAATCAGATGAGAAGGTGCAGGAAATGGAAGGAAAACGGTGAGCCCGATGAAGAAAGTGTAGTCTATCCTTATTGTGTAAACCTTCTCTACAAATGAGGTGTCTGTGTGGTCTGGGGCTTTCTTACCTTCACCAGAGGAATCAGGGAGACAGTTCTCACCAGGCAGTGACCTGGCCTTCAGGCAAACCATGAAGTTGCTCTGTAAAGCAAAGTTCATAACAGTGAAGTGGCACAAAACACCACTGGTAGACGCAACAGTTTGCTGCCACTGTTGGTGGTCCCTCTTCCTACCTCCTTCCTTTCCAACTGCATGCTTCTGCCTGCTTGTCCCTCTCCTGCACAAGCACCAGCGTTCTTGTGTGCCAGGTCCTCGGTCACCCCGTCAAACTCTCTAACTTGGTACCTTCCTCCTCTTTGTGGATCCCCAGACCCCACAGAAAAGAGGTGGCTCAGTCTGGGCTTTATTAGCAGCATGGGTTGGCAAGGCTGAAGGTTGTGATGGTGTGAGTGGCACTAGGGAGGGAAATGGTGCCTTCCCAGGCTTGTTGGCAGATGTCATGTGCCTGGTGGGCCCTCCGTCCCAGTGGGAGTTGCTTCTATTATTGCACAACCAAAGCTGTTGTTGGAATGTTTCCCTGAGCAAAGGTTTGTCCTGAAAACCCAAGATAGTTCAGGTTAAGATTTTTTTCCCATGCACCCCTACATAGCTTGTAATTTTTAAGGAGTTCCCTTTGCCCTGGTGCTGACGTTGGTACTGGCTCCGCTGTTGTTGCGTTTTGGCTGCAAGTTGCAGCTATCTCCCTTTCAGCGAGGCCGTGTTTAGGCTGGGTGTGCATAACCATGCACAAGGTGACCATGAGGCACATGTGCCTCTTCTCAAGGACCGCTGATGCTCTGGTTGGATGGGTACAAATCCTGGTGTGCCTCTCTCTAAAGCTGTCTCTTGTCATCCTTGATGAAGCCCTTTCTTCCCTCGCCTTCTCCCTCTGCCCTTTCCCAGCAGATATGGTATTACAGTGTTGTCCTTACTTTCCTGTAGGAACATGTAGATCAAGCATGGCTGGTCACATTGTCTTCAGAGGAGCTTGTGGTTCTTTTTCAGATGCAACTTTATGCATAACGTAAATTATCAGATGAAACACTGGTTAACTTGTAGGTGGAAAACTACAGAAAGAAGTATTTGGTGCAATAGCTGTACATGGACTTGGAACATGAACAAAGTATTGCGTATCTGACCTCTGAAAATGTTTTCCAATGAAAAACGTGTTTCTTCGAAACATTAATCATTGTTAGTTAGGCTTTTATGATGTCTATGAAACGTAAATATGTTGGCTTTAGAGTATCCTGTGATAAAATCTGCATATGCATTTTGGCATCTGTCTTTAAAATATTGTTGTTATAATAAGTAAATTTCCAGATAATGCCGCGCTATTTCTTGCTTTGCCCTCCAGTTAACTTTTTTTTGGCAACTGACTGATTTGAGTCGCACATCAGTCTTAACATGTAAAGCTCCTGCTTTTAATAAAATAAAATAAAAAAAAAAACGCCTGAGCTGTTAGCAGGGTCTTTCTGGTGTTCTGACAGAATATAAATAACCAGCCTGTTTGTGCTCCTCTGAAAGTAGGTGAAAGCTGCATTATTTCCATTCTGAATCACTGTTTGCTCACTAGATTGAGACCTCTCCTTTTAAGACCACAACTAATGCGTATTTGGTTGTACCTTTTTTTTTTTTTTTTTCCTTTGCTTGCCTCATGCCATTATCAGTCTGGAGCACTTAGCACTTAGTTTTTACTCTCTGGAAAATAACATGTATAGTAAATTACTTGTTTATTGTGTGTGTCAGTTCTGGTGCTACTACCTTAAATTTTCCACCAGAAAATACACTTTTTTTTTTTTCTCAGTCCGAGATTTTTGGGTGTTTGAGATGTTTGTTTTTAACAGGTAAGCCATGTCTGTCTGTGGTTTTCATTTGCTTGTCTTTTTCAATTCTGAAAGGATGCGGAAATTATGTGGCGGCCCAAATGGGAATGTGTGGTGGTTGGAACACGAAAATATTTGAAGATTAATACTCTGAATTGAACTTTTTGTCCATAGCAGCACAGATGACCACCAATTTGAGTGCCCCCACCAGAGATCCTCACATAGGTTGTGGTCTCTGGAGTCATGTGTGAATGAAGTTTCTCCAACAGCTGTACTCTTGGTCTTGGGGTTACACATACACAGGACTGAAACCACCAAAAAATAGCAGCCATTTGGCTAAAAAGTGTCCCAGGAGAAAAGAATGAGATGTGGTGAGCCAGCTCCTGAGGCTGGCTTCTTAGATGGCTGGTGAGTCTTTTGTGCAAGTCTCCTTAGCTGGCTGGCGAGTCTCTGGGGTTGTCATTTGATGAGCTGTGGTGGCTCATCAGCCAAAAAATAATTAATTGGGAGCAGGCTGAAAAGGATTATTTTTTGGCATTGGCTCAGGGCATGGGCTTAAAGGACTGGCTGGGGGAGAAACAGGAGGTGGAAGGGTTGGAGGCTGCTGAAGCTCATGTCCAGAGTACCACCATGGGACTTCTGGCATGGAGGAAATTATTCTTTAGAAGATTGCCCTCCTCTCATTTTTAGTCTGACTTTTGTCTATTGTCTTGCTACACCATAACAGGAGTTTTAGACAGAAATCAGGGCTTGGTTTATGAAATAAGGGAAAAGCCTTTCCCCTACCTGATATCGGGTATCCTTTGGGTCAGTTTTGTTCAGGCTTGTAATTACTTAAATGAATTAATCTTGCCTACAAACAATATTGGATAGAAAAGAAAGTAGGAGGAGAGCTACTGAAAAAAAAATAAGTTTTGACTTCTTGAAATATGTAGGAGCAGTATCTTCACAAATAAATATTGCTAGGTCTCAGTTTATTGGTATAGCCCTTATCACCCAGCTTAATTGATATTTACACATGTATATATGTTAAATAAAAAGCTTTGGAGTCCACGTCTGTCAAAACCTCGGTCTTAGGTAGAGGCTGAACAACTTTGTGCTCAGTTCATTCTGGAAATATTTCGTATTAGAAATACAATGAGACGCCATCCTCTGATGAGAACAAAGTCAAGACGCTTTTGGCCTTACCTGTGTTGACTGCTACAGCTATGGATGACAGGGGTATGACGTGTTTCCAAATGAGTGTAGATCACTGGTGCATAACTCTTTCTTCTTCACCAGTTTCTCTGTCTTGATTAGATTTTCATTTGCTTTTCATTATTGCTGATGGCTAAACATGACCTTCTTGAGGTCCTGACCGGTGATAGACAAATGCAACCTGAGAGCAGTGAACATGTGTGGAGGTGTACCCCTTCATGTTGTGGCTGGTACAGGGCCACTGATGGTGCTGGCTTGTTGCTGGGGCTGTGTGGTGGGAAGCTGGGTGTTGCTCACCACCGTCCCGAGCTGTTGAACTGAACTGACCAGTGATTTTCTTACTACGCTTGCAGAATGGTCTTCCCCCTGTCTTCGGGGTGCTCCTTTGAGCTCTCCCTTTGGATGCTTTCTGGCCATGGTCTCCATGAGAGAGCTCCTAGAAGGGCTCGGCTGCAGCAAAGTGGGTGTTAGACTGAGGTATGTGGGGGGGAAAAATGGGTCTTAGGTGCCAGTTTTGATCTAACGGGTCTCTTTTCGGGTAATCTGGTATCCTCTCCCCATGCTTTTCTTAAGTTTCTGTTAAAATCTTTTTACAATTATACATCTTTAATAATATGTGCAATTTATAAACCTTTGTCCAACTGGAAGAAAGACTAAAGATGTTACCTTAGCAAAGCATTTCCAGCAGTTTCTGGGACATGAGCTGGCTCACTGAGGCTGTTCAGGTGTCCCTGTCAAACAGCTCTGGAGTGGGCAGCACACCTACTCCAGCACAGGTTGGTTTGTTTGAGCCAAACCATTAACCATTTCCCGTAGACCACCTGGTGACTTCTGGTGGTCTGGTCACCATCCCTCAACTTGAAAACTTATCTAATCTGATGGAGGTGTGATCATGCAGATTCCTCTTGTTCAACCTCTGCTTACACCACCAGGGCATGAAGGAAAGGACATGGGTTCTGCTGCGCCTAGTAAACTGTTTACTGCTGCCTGTTATGTCAGAGCAAAATCTTCTGTTTCTGTATTAGTTGGTGACAAAGGTTCACTGCCTGTAGCTGAACCTGGCTGGTGTAGATAGTATTGAGGGGACCAGCTGGAAGACCTTCAGGGACAGCCAGCTGAAGAATTGTCTCATAACGTCTGGTAGATGTGCTATGTTAGTCAGGTTTCATCTGCTTCTGGGTTTCCAGGTTGCCAGTACTGTGGGAAAACAGATTTTTTTTAAATGTTTTTTTTTAACTTATCTCATAAAATGGGGGGGAAGTCTCACCTGTGCCTGTTTCATTGGACAGTTTTAGCAACCGTCCTCAGGGGTGCTATGGGACAGCCTGCTTCAAGCTGTGCCTTTTGATTTCTTGGGGAACAAAGTGAGCGTGGTTACTTGCTGTCAGAGCAAATGCTTGTTTTGCGAGGTACGATCATGCCAGAGTTTCGGAGTTGGCCCTGGCTCTTCTGGGTCTGTGGGTGGAGCTGAGAGATTAGCGTAAGGAGACAGCAAACTGCGAGGGGTGAAAAGGGATGATTTGAAGTTCCTCAGAAGTGAGAGACAAAGAGCTGTCGGCAGGATGTTTGGCATGGGAGGGACCACTGATTGTGAAACGCGCTTTTCCACCTTCGTCAACCAGAGCCAAGACCGAAGAGCTGCTCAGACATGCTCCAAGATGCTGTCCGCTCACTGGCTTACATCAAGGTAGGGATAAACTGTGCAAGCAAACACCTCCCTTTGATCAAGGGACACTCCTGCAGCAACTTGCGGGGTGTCTTAGTGTTCCTCTTGCCAGTGCGACATTTTCTGGACAACTTGCATGGACCCGTGTATCTTAAGTTTTGTATGTTGTACGCGAGTTGGCAGTCAGCTTGCAGACAGCATTCACTGAGCTCTGCGTGTCACTTCTACAGAAGCAACAAAACTTCGTATCTGTAAAATAATAATTAAGAAAAGGCAGCCCAGAGTTAACATTCTCCCTTAATTACAGCAAAGCTTGCCAAGTCCCAAATTGTTGTTTTTTTTTCCACTTTTAGTGTCTTTTATACAAGTTATGTGAGTGTCTTAATTATCCTTCTAAAAGGTTTCTAGAGAAAGGGGTAGAAGTACTGAAATTTGTACTAACTTATTTTTTGAAAAAGGCATTTTTAAACCAAGGGTACTTTATTCCCGTGAGGCACTACAGATTAACTTAATGAATTAGCAGTTTTTGAATTAACAACCCCTGCTTGCCTCGGGTACTGGCAGACCTGCTCTGGTGAACCGTGCTGGCTTGTAACATGACTGCTGTAGAAGTGTCCACCCTTCCTCCCCGATGAAGAAGAGAGCGGGATGTGTGACATCTCGCCTGCTTTGTATCCCCATCCTGGCTATCAGTTTAAACCATCAGTGAAGATCAGGGGGCTGTACTGTGGTGGCTGAGGAATGGATATTCTCCCCCAGGTGCCCTCTCCTGAGATGTGGGTGGTTACACTGACATAATAGTAATTGGCAGCATCTACCTGTAAGTGTTTACAAGCTTTGCAGATTTTAAGCTTTAATTTTCTGGGTGATTTCCTGAAAGCAATCCTTTCACAAAATATGGACCTCATCTCCCAAGGAGGTGTGGTATTGGAAGGCAGTTGGAAACATAAGGAGATTGTTGAGCAATGTAGAGAGTAGTTAGTTTACATTATACATGTAAACAGAAAACCTGTTTGCTTTGTAAAGTCCAACAGGATTTCAGCAGCTTGCAGTGAGCAGGGTTGTCTGTAATTTGTGATTGTGCTTGTGATCTCCATTTGCTGCTCACAGCACCGTTTAGTAGGCGAGAAGAGTATAAACAGTATATGCGTCCCTGACTAACTTATCTAAGGGCTTGAAGATTGTGAAGACAGTTACCTGGATGGGCACTGCAGGTGGAACTGGAGGAGTGGATGATGCTTGGGCAATCGGGTGCTGTAGTTAAACTGGAGACTTGGACTTAAATCGACAAAGAAAGATTCAAAAAGGCAGTTATAAAACATTTGAGTTGGTAAAGCAGGGAGACGTTTACTCTTAAATATTCTTTGACCTGTTGTTGGTGAATTTTAGTCAGCTGTGTGGTGAATTGTGTTGGAGGTGATAGGGGAAATGGATGATCAGGCATAGCTGTTGGTGCATCTATTAGCTGAGCCATTGGGGTGCTCACTCAGGATGCGGGAGCTGGAGACTGCCATCCCCATCATGCAGGAGACAGCCTTGAGGTCCCCTGGCTAGGCAAAGGGTGTTTTGGATGAATCACTCTGAACACGTTCTACCAATGCTGCTGTCTCCTGCACTGGGGTTGTCCATTAGACCAGTAACAGGAGTTCACGCGGCTTGAAACTGAAATCATTGAGCTTATGGCTGGGTCACTGCATTATTGAGTCATACCCCTTGCTTCCCACCATCTTGCTGTGACCTTTGCAGTAGGTGATGTGTAGTGGAACAGCCTCAGTAGGCTATGAGCACGCCTGTGGGCCAGCAGCCCTGCAAGGGCTCAGAAGAGGCGGTGAGCTTTTCAGGAGAGCCCACCGAGCCGTAGAGGCAAACGGTGTCGCCGTGTTATCCCTGTCCCGAGGTGGGGGCACGAAGCCCTGTGATGGACGAGGCTGTTCTTTGGAGAGGTGTGTTGGTTGTGTGGGTTCACATCCCCCTTGGGCAGAAGAGGGATTTGGATCCAGGTACTTCATATCCGGAGCGAGCGTTGCCGCTACTCGTCTTCTGCAGCAGCTCAACTCCTCCAGCTGCTGCCGGCTCATGAATGGTGTCTGAGTCAGCCCCATCCAACTGGTTTTTACTAAAAATGGCTGAAGCGGAACAAGCCCATGATTTAACCAGAATGAGCAAACCAACAGTTTTTGTACATTATTCTGGAATAAATTAATATCTGGGATTTTTTTTGGTGGTGACTCTTGTGGGCTTTGGTTTCTTGGTCTGTCTGGGTTTTTCTTTTTCATTGTTTTAGTTCATCCAGTGAAGGCACGAAACAATCCATAGATCCTTATGGATAAATTGCTGCAATAAAATGCAGCCCTCTAGCCAAAACTAGTTGGACTCTGTTCTCACTCTTGCTTTGTTTAGCAAGGCATTGTACGTAGCCATAAAAATTGCTGTCCTGCCAAGTCCTTTCCTTGTACGTACATACGTATGCTCTCTGTAACTGCCTCTAGCTCTACTACCCTCCAGCTGCCTTCTACATCGCACCGCCATCCTTCTACAGGAAGAATGCCCTTTTGACTTTCACGTATACATGCTAAACCCGTAGTATTTTTTAATGTCAGGTGCAACCACAGTAGATAAATTTAGCCTAAACTCTGTAGAGTAATCCTACTTGTTTTACACCATGCGGTTTGTTTCTAACTCAAGTTGGAGTAATAAAATTGATTAAAGGTTTGGAAAAAAAGCACATTGTTGAGAAAAAGCTAGCCAAGGCTCACTTGTGCAGAGAGGAACATTACTTAGTGATAAAGGGATGTTGTGATGTCATGAAGGTGCAGTCTTAAATGAGGATGAGCAGTAGCAAAATCCAATTGTGGCAGGGAAGATTCAGATTGCGATTAGGGCAGTTGAAGAAATAGCCATGGGAGGCTGCAAAACTAATTGCTTAGAGGAAAAGAAAAAAATAAAAATAGGGTGAGATCAGATGTCTACATCAGCCTGTGAACTGGCTCAGGACCGGAGGCTTCACCTCTGACATCTTCCAGCCCGACAATTTCATTGTTGGGTAGACAGAGTAGATCCAGCTTGGCAATGCTTCCTCATGTTGGTTTGGATATCCTGTGTGTCATCCCTGTCCAGCATTAATGAGGCGTGGAAATTCCTTCTTAATAAGAAATGTGTACGGTTACTGGTAATACTAATAAAAAGGCATGCAGTGGGAATCACAGACAATGACAGATCAGTATGAGTCACAAGAGACTCACTGATGTTTATAAAAGCTCTGCAATAAAGGTGGTTTTAAGTAGTCTCTCTATTGTGCTCTGTGTGTGGCTACAGTTTGGGGGTTTTAGCCATTTAGTAATTTATTTCTAGTGACTTAGGGATCACTGGATATGCTTCCTGCATGAGTATTTTTTTTTACATTTTTCCTATGAAAATGGGATTTGATAGTCTAATGTAGCTTAGCACATCCTTAGCAGCTGGCCGCTGTTGACATTGCAGTGCGGTGCTCTTATTTCTTGGCCAAAATGATTATCTATGGAGTTTCATCTTAGCAAGCTGTTTGTTTATGCAGTAATCTAGCTTGGTGTCTGTCCTCGTGTGGGCTTCTAGCAGACAGCTTTGCTGAGCCTGATTGGGTATAGTTCTGCATCCTTGTTGCCCAGTGGGATGCTGATATATTGATCGTTGCAGCACTTCAGTGGTTTTGAGCAGGTCCTGTTTTGGAAAGTTGAGGCATGGGCCATGTCCGTGCTGAAAAGTGTTAGTGAGCTGACAAAGATTTGGTCTTCTTGGGGGAGATCAAATGAATAACTTTATGGTCACAGAGTCTGGAAGTGGGGGGGAGGGCGGGCAAAAACCCCCAGGGAGCTGAAGTCCGGTCTTTCAAGGGCTGGGGAAGACAATGCTTTGTTTTGACCCTTGTAGGAAGGCTTTGCTTGTTTCCCAATGCCATGCAAAATGTTGAAAATTTCTGTTCCTTGGTTTCAGCTCAGGGCGTGTATTTGTTTTGTTTTAATTCTAGTCATGTTCTTAGGATTATGCTTAAACTTAATCCTCGCGACTAAAAATGGTCTTAGAGCTGTGCCCAAGCATTTGGTGCCGAAGTGCTGGCTGTTCGTGGCCCTGGTGCATTTCTCCATCCTGCCAGATTGGCCATGTGGTTGAGCTGTCCCAGGAATGGGAAGAGGAACAGTGTTAACTGTTTGGCCAGAAAGTGAGAAACAGACTTTTTGGTCATAAACTGTAGACAAGTTTGACAATTACTGTATGCACGAAAAAGGTCTCTTTTTTTTTTCCATAGTTATTGGTATTACACTGTTAACACTTCGTATCTGGATGACTTATCGGGCTGAGAGAGTTGGGGTTGTGCAGCCTAGGGAAGAGAAGGCTCCAGGGAGACCTTATTGCGGCCTTCCAGTACCTAAAGGGGGCCTACAGGAAAGCTGGAGTGGGACTTTTTAAAAGGGCATGTCATGATAGGATGAAGGGGAATGGCTTAAAACTGGAAGGAGGTAGATTTAGATTAGATATTAGGAAGAAATTTTTCACTCTGGGGGTGGTGAGGTACTGGAACGGGTTGCCCAGAGAAGTTGTGGAAGCTCCATCCCTGGAGGTGTTTAAGGCCAGGCTGGATGGGGCTTTGAGCAACCTGGTCTAGTGGGAGGTGTCCCTGCCCATGGCAGGGGGTGTTGGAACTTGATGATCTTCAAGGTCCCTTCCAACCTAAACCATTCAATGATTCTATGATATAAACATCAGAAAAAACTGACCAAGGATATTTTGTGCACTAAGCATGATAAATAAGAACCCAAAAAGCATACAGTGGTATGGAAAACAAAATTCTGGGCTAGGCTGAAGTAATTGTTTCACTTTCTCTTCTGAAAACTGCTTCCTCCTGAAGCACAAGGAGGAGCAGCTCTGGTTGCTGGCTTTGCTTTACTCTTTTCTTTTCCCCACCCCATGGACATTGCCCCTGTGATTGTCCCCTGTGTGCTTGGAAGGTCGTTGCACAAGACGGTTCCTAGCCTGTATGGTTGTCTTTTTTCCTTTTTTTTTTTCTTCTTTTTTTCTTTTTTTTTTTTTTTTTCCTTTTTTTCCCCCCTCTTACCCAGATTGAAAACCTCTGTGAGAGCTTTTCTAAGGCATAAATGCAGATGTCAAGTAGCGCCAGCCATTGGGAGAGGTGAGGGAATTCAGTGTGGATGCTCAGGGCAGAGGGCTGTCCAGTCACTTAAAACCTGTAGGAAAGTTACTAAGTGACCAGGTTCTTACTAATGGTATAGAGGGTTGATAAACTTATCATTGTAAGTGTGTGCAGAAATTTGGCAAGCCTTGTGGTGTTTGAGGCTTTCATTTAAAACCCTTGATCCTGGAGGAAAATAGGTAATGCAGTTTCAAGGGCTTGTTAAGTCTTTTGACTCCAAGATTGTATAGAAAAGCCAGAAAGTCTGGAAAAAGGATCAAGACCAACAAAACTCAAATAAAAGCACGATGGGGTATCTCTGAGTATTCTCTTCTGACCTGCTTCCTCTGGCAGTGAGATTTTTGATGCCTCCTCTTTGGAAACCTGGAGCTGCAACGTTTCCAGTGGCAGGGAGGGACAGTGGCCCGTGCCGACTGCTCGATCCCTGGGGCTTTTGCAAACCATTGCAATGAAAAGTCAGGCCCCACAAAACCATGAGATTGCTATAAAAATCAGGAGATTTTTAAAAGGGAGGTTTAAAAATCGGACAGGTGGGCTTTGTGGGAACTTGAGTCACTGATGCTGTACGCTTGTCTCCGCAGCTGCGATGGCTGAAGTTTTGAGTTGGGTAGTTTGTGGTTGGTTGAAGGTCTCTGGTGTGCTCATCTGCTACAAGAAGGCTGTGCCAATCAAAGGTTCCCATGGTGTGCTCAGCCCCTCTCCCCACAACCCTCATCAGGTGACCCCCTGGGTCTCTGGGCATTGGCCAGCGTCCTTGCCACCACCGTGGCCATAGCAGCTGGCACGGACCAGGCTGGATGTTTAGGTGCTCAAGGGATGGTGAGTGGTTGGGCAGAGCTGGGGGCACCCTGCAGATGTGTTTTCTGAGCCAGCTGTTCTCCCGTGTGTTTCTGAGCCAGCTGTTCTCCCGCACCTTCCTGGCATGCTGCCTGGCAGTGGGAATGGCTGTGGAGGCTCTCCTGGGGTGCTGCACTGCTGGGTTTGCTAGGGTAAATCTCTCTTTATTGGGGTTAATGAGCAAGAGGATTCCCAACCTGGCGTATGGGCAGAGCTTTGTCATGCAGCCCTGCATGATGTCCTACTCAAGGAGCAGACCTTTATGAACAGAATTTGGGGTACCCTTATTTCTCGATCTCATATTTTTTTTATATATACATAATTTCTTTTTTCATAAACACTAAAACCACAAGTGCTGTAGGCGCTGTGATTTTTCCCTTCCTTATTTCAGTGTGTGGAAGGTAAGAGTAGTGAAAACCAATGGAAAACTTACAAAATGACCTGTTGTAAGGTCCAATCCTTCCAGATCGTCACCTGGAGCTGGGCTACAGTTGACTTCCATGCAAGCTGAGTCTTTGCTAAGCATCAAACATGCTAATAACTTTTCTAGTTTTCTTGAATGTCCAGTCGGTGCTCTTTCATGTCTTGTATTGTGTATATGTTTTTAGAAGATAGTCAGGTTTGGTCCATTTGTTGGTAAACTGCTACCCATTCAATATGAGAAGATTATTCAACAACCAGTTTACTCTGTGGCTCCAGTATCTGCTGTGAGAGCTGCTCCTGCATTTGGTAGTACTTGAGGATGGGTTGAAATATGCAAAGACTGCTGAGGTTTTTATGTATTCCCCATAAGCCGTAAGTTTATGATGGTCATGTCAGGGATAGAGAGGAGGTATCCAAGCACACACAGTCCGTCCCAGGCCACAGGTGCCTTCTGTGCTGCTGAGGGACATTGCATGGATGTCCTATACCTTCAGGGAATGAGTTGTAAATGGTGGGGATTGTGGGAGAGGGCCATGACCACAAGTATAAGTGTTTCTTGGTATGTGCTTTTGGTATTCCGGGAGTGCCTAATCTGGTCTGCAGTAATTGCTGGGGCATACCCAGAGATTCACCTGTTAACATCGGGTGCAATTGAAGTTAAGAGTTGCCGTATTGTTTGGCTGCTGAATAAACTTCTTCGGTCAAGTGACAACTTCGTGAGTGCCTTCAGAAATGACTCTGGCTCTCTGATGGGCATAACAGATTGAAAACCAAAGTCTGTACAACAGCAATTTGGAAGGAATAGTTGAGCTACTTTTTAAATCTGAAATAAATAACACTTGAGAAGGTAACCTGGAGCAGAGCTGGTCCTGCACAAATTCCATGTATACCTCTCTCTGGGCACATACAGCAACACATTTGCTGCATCACCTCTGCTGGGTTGGAAGAACCGAGGCATTTTCTGTATGTCCAACAACAGAAGCTTTTGAGAACAATGATGCAAATATTCTTTAAATATTCTTTCTAACAATGTAGCATCTATGGGGATGTGTGGAGAGGCTGACGATACTTGTACATGCTAGTAACAAAAGACTTTTTTTTCTTAGGTTCCTTTACGATCTCTCTTCGTACACTGGACAACATCACAGTTACCATTAAACTGAGACCTGGTGTTTCAGCAGGCTGTCAAATTCGTGTTAAACATTTCATCAGGTCTGAGCTTAAGATAAAGCCTGGGGAGAACGTGACTTTTACCTTCACTTGTAGTACTCCAGAGAAGTATTTCATCATGGAAATTCAAAAAAATATTGGTAAGATATTGGTTTTAATTGTTCCCCCAGTGGTAATTTTCCTCCAGTAAAACCACATACCTTTTTTTCCCTTTATTAAGGTATCCTTTGTGATCTTGGATAAGAAGAAATCTTTGATAAATAACTTTGAATTACTGAAACTATGCAAGTCGAAGAAGTCTGTATTATGACTGGCAGAATGAATGTTAACTCGGCTGTTTCAGAAACAGTTAAATGATTGATTGCTGCCTTCCCTTCTCCTGCAGTGTATAAATCCATCAAAGAATCTTTTTTTTTTTTTTTCCTGTCCAAAGCCTCTGAGCATTGATAACTATATATTACCCACATTATTTGTTGAACAGCTTGATTGCATCTATAAGGGTAACAGAAACATGTGCACGTTTCCTTATTTTTAATGAACATTATTGAAGTCAAGAAACTGAAAATTTGGAAGTGTTGGAACTGAACCTTTTGCTTTGAATGTTATCCCTGGTGTACGTATGTTAATGTACTCTTTAATGGCATGAACATGTGCTACTTCTCAACAAGATCCCAAACTTCATTGGGCATTCAGTCTTTGGTAATATCTTAATTATTTTTGGGCTGGCGTTCAAGCATAGTTCTTTTCATGTTTTGGAGTTTTATTCATATAGTTCATGCAAATAGTAATGTTCACAATATTTTTTGATGTATTTGTAAGATGCGTTTGTGGTATTTCTTCTTTTTAGTTGGAGCCAGGACATAGATTAAAGTATGCTTATTTTTATTGTCCATCTTGAAATACCAATAATCTGGATTTTTCAGAGAAAAGTTTTCTAGGTTCTCCCCAGAATCCTAAAGTGGTAGTTGTTGTTCATCACTTCTGCAAAATTTGGTGCATGAGTTGTTCATCAGGGTACCAAGGAAAAGAAGGTACAATTCATGGCAAGCAGTGGAAAATTTAAAGATGAATGATTTGCCAGGAATTCTCCGAGGGAGCTGGGATAGGATTAGTTGTCTAGATCCGTGATTTCCAGCTCTCCTGACCCTGCATTTCTCCCTTTTGCCCATTTAGCTCTCTACCCTATTCACTAAATACCTTCTAAATTCTTCAGCAAACAAGGCGGGAGAAAGACTACATTTAATCCCCTCTGTTAGTCAGCCCGGCTAAAGCAAGTTTATCCTGTCTACTCTATGGGCTAGGAGTTCTGTTTAGAGATAGCATGTGACCGTGTTTTAGGAGTGTCTTTTAACGCATGTAGAAGAGAAGTTAAGCGCAACCTAAAAATTGTGATAATAGCAATGAAAGCGTCAAATTCCTCATTTACTTGATTGCTTTCCAGAGTGTGTCATGGCTGTTCTCTCTCTGCATTTAGACTGTGTGTCAGGTCCATGTCCCTTTGGAGACGTTCACCTTTACCCGCCGGGGCTACCTCGCCTTAACAGGACTTTCATCTGGGATGTGAAGGCGAGCACAAAGGCTGGACTTGAACTGAAATTTTCTACCCCGTGGCTAAGACAGATTGAACCGGGAGAGACTTGCCCAGATCTTGTTAGCTACAACATCAACAGCTGTATCGATACAGCCACAGTCAACATTGGCACCTTCTGCAGGAACGGCTCGGTGTCTCGTGTCAAGCTGCTGGGAGGAGTCATCATGTCTCTGCACCTCCCGTGGAACTCGCCTCTCACCACCTCAGGCTTCAACATAGCTAATAGGGCTTCCATAAAACGTAAGTACGGAGTAGTGTTTCTTCACCTGTAATCACCTCGTGCAGATTGCAGCAGAATTCTTTAAACCTTTCTTCTTGGTAACCTGCTAGTTTGGGTGCTGCTACCCCCAATTCCCTTCCACTTCATCTTTTCTCAAAGCTGTTGTTGTGTGGTTTTTAGTTTGGTAGCTGTTGCTCTTCTAGCATCAGAGTATCTCAGTTTGGTTGGTTTACCTAATAATTACAGAAACTGTTGTGAAGCTGCTTTTAGTGCACATTACTCATTTTCAATCGCTTCAAATTTCCTAAAACTTAAACAGACCTGCTCTGTTGTTTTTATTTATTTTCAGCTAGGTAAGACTAGAGTAATGAGAATGAGCCAAGAGAGTTATTTGCTGGTCGCAGTGTGTAGCTGGGTTTGTTTATTTCTAAATAAAGCTTTCTTAACTTGCTGGAGTCTCAAACCAATGCCTCTCTTCAGGAGAGGGAGGTGGGAAACAGGGAGGCAGTGCCTGGAAGGCACGTGAGGCTGCTAAAGTACAGCTGTCTGTTTCAACCTGCACAGTAACATAAGCCGTTGTGCAATAATCTCCTGAAAATACCTGGAATATTATATAGCAATCAGTGGGTTACTTTGATCTCATGACAAACCCTCTTTGGGAGATGTTCTTGCTCTTTACTTGAATTCTGCAGTTGTTTCCGTCAGTTATAGAAGGGACCTGGTCCAAGTTTGAGCTTCTAGAACAGGAGTTTTTGTAGCTCCTGGCACTCCTCGCAGTTGCACATTGTTGCTGGGGTCCTAAAGTAGCACCATAATCTCTGCGTACTTCATGCTGCCAAGAGTCATCCAAGCATAAAGTGTCTTACATGGTCTCCATGGTTCGCATTCATGTTTTATCAGGTGTATTTGAGGCTCTTTGCTGGCATGCTCGTGTTAGATCTGGGAGGTTTTTGGACAGAGAGCTCCGTGCTTGTATAAAAGCTCACATCTTTTGTTTCCCGAAACCCAATGAAGCAGAAGCAATTTTCAGGTTGCGTGTTTGCTCTTGTAAAGCCAGGACCAGAAGTAGGAACGAGAATATTTCCTTTCCAAAAAATAAAGGCCTCTCTGTCCACGTGTTTGGAAGGTAAACCCACTAAACAGAAAATATAGCATTAATATATCCCTTGTCTCTTCTGTAATTGAAGACAAAAGCATCTACTGAAATATATGTTTCAGTCTGAGGGTTTCGTAATAACCTAACCTGTAGCTGAAGTGGATGATTTCACTGTCAAAATAAAAATACTCCGCTGCTGGGGTGCTACATACACCAGTGTGTTGTCTTTAATTGCAACTTACATATGTTTTTCTCCCCACCATGTTTTAGGGTTATGCATTATTGAATCTATTTTGAAGGGAGAGTCTTCAGTCACCCTGATGTCCCCAAACTACCCGCTGGGCTTTCCGGAAGATGAGCTCATGACGTGGCAGTTTGTCATTCCTTCCAACATGAGAGCAAGCGTGTTTTTCCACAACTACAGCCTCTCCAACTGCGAAAGGAAAGAGGAGAGGGTGGAGTACTACATCCCCGGCTCCCTCAGCAACCCGGAGGTGTTCAAGCTGAGCGACAGCCAGCCTGCCAATATCGCTGGCAGTTTCAACCTGTCCCTGCAAGGCTGCGATCAGGATGCTCAGAACCCTGGCATCCTCCGCTTGCTCTTCCAAGTGGTTGTTCAACACCCGCAGGTCGATGAGAGTAAGTACGTGCCCGTCCCTTCCTTTGCTTTTGCTTAGAGACGCCTGGGTTGAGCACCACCAGGAAGAGAAATACTGGCCTTTTTTTTTTTTTTTTTTTTTTTTGTCGTTTTTCTTGAACTTTGGACCCTCCTTGAGTTTAAGGAGGTGGGTTGCCAAGCAACGCTGAGGTCTGTTTTACTTCCTGGGGTACCACCAGCCCTCATTACAGCCAGGTGGTTGGCGATGCTAAAATTTGCAATTTGTGATGGAGTATAAAGCTCCATTGTAGATTTTACACTGTAGCTTGTAAACAGAGATCCCTTCCCTTTTCCAGCACCTGCATCACGTAATTGAAAAGCACCTTTAACACCTGCAGTATCAGGTCTTGCCTGCTGCATAAACAAAGGTAGCTTTTCCTTGCCATTGTGTTCCCCTGGGGGGCCCCATCCAGCTATCCAGCAAGGACCGTAACTACTTGATCAGAATTGTCCGGGCTGAAGTGTTGCTGCCTGTTCCCCAGTGGAGAAATCCAGTTCAAGCTTATTCAGACATGTTTATTTTTCAACTGTAAGATTCAACATTTTAAAGATAAATCTTAAAAATGTGAGCCCAGGTTTCTGCTCTGTACATAAGCAGTCACGCTTGGCCAGGTGAAACCTGCTGTCATAGAATCATGGAATGGTTTAGGTTGGAAGGGACCTTGAAAATCATTGAGTTCCAACCCCCCTGCCATGGGCAGGGACACCTCCCACTAGATCAAGTTGCCCAAGGCCACATCCAGCCTGGCCTTAAACACCTCCAGGGATGGGGCCTCTGGAGGTCATGGCTAGTCAGGATTTATAACATGAACTGGCAAAACTGGAGATGTAAAATTGTCTTCATACTACTAATGGCATCGGTATGCATTTCTTTCCTTCCTCTGAGTTTTGCTTCCTAGGGAAGCCTGAACATCTTCTAGTGTGAAGAAGTCACACTAGACATGGAAAGTGTCAATAAGGTACCCTAATGATAATATCCTTTACACATTTGGATGTTCTTTAGGTTTCTTGCTGCTTGTTGCTAAATTAAGAATTTTTTTTTTTCCTGTTTTCTTTCTTGCCCCAAATTCAGACTGGCTTAACACAATGAAGTGTAATACCACAGCATCTATCTAAAAACAGAAATAAAAGGTCTGGCTATGTTAATAAGCTGTGAAATAAGTGATTTATCCTCTGGCTTCTTAGCTCTGACCTCAGTTCACGGTGGAGGTTAATAGTCAAGGTGCCCTCACTGCAGAGGAGCAGGTGGAGGAAAATCTGCATTCCAGAATACCGCTGCAGCGGGAGCCTGCTTAGAGGCTTTCAAAGTCATTTTAGGGGGAATAAAGTTTGAATGTCCTGTACCTTGAAGTCACGTATCCAGAAAGTGTCTGTAGCATCTCACCACTGTAATCCTCTGTTCTTTGTCTTGTCTGGCTCCATTCACGAAGAGCAAACCCTCCTGGAATTGTTGTTAACCAAATCGTGTTTGCTTGCATTTATTGTGCATTGCACTTTGGAAGCCAGACAGAGTGAAAACATTGTATTCAGTTAATCAGTTTTATCTCCCTTCTACTTGGGAAAGCAAAGAGGAATTTTAATATATTTATGGCCAGTAGATGAGATGATAATCATCTAAAAAATAAAAAACAGGTTGTCATTTATTGAATGAAATGCAAGTAATAAACCACTCGGATTTAAGAGACAACAGCGGTTTCTCTAGGGATTTTATAGGATTTCGTGAGTGATTTTGTAGTTATATAATTTCCATCAAAGATTCAAATTCAGCCCTCAGGACAGTATCAAAACTTTTATTTACAAAAAAAAAAAAAGAAAACAAAAAAATGCTGTCTTCAGTGTGCAAGTTAAACATGACTTTTATTAAAAATGTATTGGTATCTGCATATTCTCAAAGCTTCCCAAACATTTGGGTATTCAGCTGTCTGTGGTGCTTGTCATTAAATAAGAGGAAAATAGAGCTCTGTCCAATCAAAATAATTTCTTGATCTAACCCTCTCTGTGTTTAGCTGCTACAAAAATAATAATTAAAAAAAAAAACAACTCTGAAGAATGAATAACCCTGTGGTAGAAATCCTAAATTCTGTGCTGGGTTGTGGTAATGACTCAGACTTCTGCCTGACCTCTTGCCTTTTTGTGTGTCTGATTTCCCGTATAGGAGGAAGCTGTTTTAATCACCTTTTATTTATGCTTTTGAGATCCATAGCTGAAAACAGAAAATGAAAACTAATATCAGTGTATATGTATTTATTTTTAATCTGTCCTTTCTTTGACATCAGAGAGATGTGCCTTGTTAACAGCATAATGAAGAAGTGTGGATCCGATTTCTCTCTTTCCACATGACAGTTAATCTTTGAACTAGGCTGTGGCCATAATCTTGTATTTTTTTTCTTCTTTCCTTTCCTCTCCCCCTTCCAGATGTTTGCAGCTGTCATTAGCTTAGGTGGGAGAAGGTGTTTGTCATCCTTGCTTACCCTTGTTGTTCTGGCTTGCTGTAGCAAGTCATCTAGGACATCACAAAGTCCCAGAAAGGCTGAGGTTGGCAGAGACTTCTGGAGATCATCTAGTCAAACCTCTTCCTGCTCTAGCAGGGTCAGACAGAACAGATTGCCTAGGACTGTGTCCAGTTGGGTTTTGAGTATCTCCAAAGACTTCACAACTTTGCTGGGTAACGTGTTCCAGTGTTTGACCACCCTTGCATTTTATTTTATTTTATTTTTTACTGTTTAAGCAGACTTTCCTGTATTTCAATTTGTGCCTCTTGCCCTGTCACTGGACACCATTGAGAAGAGTCTGGTATCATACTGTTCACTCGCACATGCCACACATCCCCCTGAGCCACCTTCTTTAGTGAAATGGTCCTAGCTTTCTCAATCTCCTCTCATTTGAGAGGTGCTCCAATCCCTTAAGCACTTTTGTGGCGTTTTGGACTTACTCCAGTCCATCCATGTCTCTCTTGTACTGGGGAAGCCAGAAGTTGATCCAGTACTTGCAGGTGTCTCAACAGTGCTTTAGCAGAGGAGAAGACTTGCCTCGCTCAACCTGCTGTTGATGCTTTCTAGCATAGCCTAGGAAGCTGTTGGCCACCTTTACCACCATGGCACATATCCGGCTCATATCCCACTTGGTGTCCATCAGGACCCCCTGGTCTTTCTGCAAAGCTGCTTTCCAGCCCCACTCTTGCAAACTTGCTGGGGGTGCGCTCTGTCCCATCACCTGTCCCACTAGTGAAAACATCAAGCAGTTTTGGCCTCAGTATGTGCCTTCTTGAGCAGATCTTTGAGATGAATCTCACCGTTTGAGAGAGGGTGCCAGGGACGATGGTTGCTCCATGCGCCTGGGCACCTCAGGTCCAGTGAGCTCAAAGGGCTTTATAGCTGGTGTGTGGTGGGGAAAGGGTTGGACTGCAAGAGAAGTGGTGGCTAGTGTTGAGGAAGGGGAAGGTGCTCTTTACTTTTCAGGGTTAACTCTGCCAGCTCTCAGGTTTGCTTTTTACACCTAGTCAGAAAATACTTCTGGAAGAATGATTTTGAACACTTAAATGTAAAGGCAGTGTAGTATTTCAATCGTGCTGTTGGGGGAAACAAAGCAGTCGAGCACTGCGTGATCCTCAGCATTCCCACCAGCATGGTGAGAGACACTGATAATTTGTGGCATCTCTGTATGTTTTTAACTAACAAACTTTTAGGAAGTGTCTTGGAAGGCACCAGTAACCTTCATAACGACTGCCAGCACTTCTGCTGAAGTACGATACTTGGCAATTTTTTCTCTTTTGAACCGCATTAGTACTGGCATTCAAATTAGCTTAATCTTTAAGTGACTCAAGACAACCAGATGTGCTTAATTACTGACTCAATACTTTTCTTCAGCTTGGCTCCAAAAAACCTAAACCAGCAAAAAGTTAGCAGAGATGGAAATCTAGGTGGAAATAAGAAATTTGAGAATGGAGAACCTTTTTTTGATCAACTGTTGTATGATCGGTAGAGCTGACTTTAAAAGAAATAAGAGAAACTTCTTAGGGAAAACAAATCTCACATAGTTGGCTACTGACATTACAACCTAACCTGTTCAAAAGGGGCTAGCGTACGTGTTATGCTGTTACAGCTGGATAGTGGTAGGGAAGTGCGGTTTGTGTGTGAAAAGGCTCAAACATCTAAATTAGAAGAACAATACGATACTGCCCAAGTTCCTATTACACTGGTGGAAAGAAGTAAATAATGTTTTCTGAGCTAATATAGAAATAGCTGTAACAGCTGCTTGTCTAATGGGGTGAGAAGAGACAGAGGAAGTTCTGCTTCACACCATGCTTCTTGCCAGTAATTGCTCTGTGATGTTCTTCATTGCAGATGTCACCCATTTGGTCGACCTGAGCAAGGAATGGAATATGACTGTAACGATACATTTTGAAGGGTGGCCCAGCCGCATCCCAGTCATGTCTGAACCGATATGCCTGATCTGTAAGGATCCTCGCACCTGCGACCGCGTCTTGACTTTAGTGTCTGGCACCGTCTACAAGATCTCCTTTCTGTGCAAGGACTTGTCCCGACTGAGGATCACAGCTGAAAAAGGCATAAGTATGACACAAGTGGCTTAACATTGTTTCCTAGGGAATGCTTTTGCAGGCTTTCTTCAGGGATCAGCCAAACCTCCTCTCTCCCTTAGGCTTTAAATAGAGTGAGGCTGGAAACCAGTCTTTGGCCAGCTGGGAGATGGGTACGATGAATCTGGAGACAACCTTGTTGGTCACTATGTCATTCTACCTTTAAAAGTAGAAACTGTGTAGCTACTCCTAGAAGGGAAAGGACAGAAGGCACCTAAGAGTCTTCTCACTGAATGCTGCAATATATGGAAACAGAGCAGGAGAGCCGTAAATCTGCCCATGAAAATGCGAGACCAAGGTGGCCACCAGGAATGCATCTTGTACCACTTTCATGTCCGCTTGGTGTAGGATATTCCCAAATTCTTTCAACTACCAGTAGAGAAAGAGTTTTAAAGTATATGTCTGGACCTTGGCTAGTCTGCAACGGTGTCCCAGTCAGCAAGTCACAGAGCAAAAGTAATATCTTGAGTGAGGGATTTTGAATATGTTTGTGTCTGTTGGTTTCTTTGGTGTCCTGCACCCTTTTAAAGAAAGCTCTTTACCCAAGCATGTATCGTTTATATTTAAAGGTTACTAAGGATGTTTTCTTAGGTAGATGCTTATCCGGGTCTGTAACACAAAATTGACAGTACTCTGTGTTTGTGTGTGTGCATGTGTACTCTGGTACACAGGAAAACTTGCTTTCCTAGATATTTCCTCTGCAAGAAAAATACAACCCTTGGGACTTGTTTTTGTGATTGCAGGCTGTGTCGATCTTCGGTGGTGTCAGAGGAAGGTCTATTCCCTTTCAGTGCCCAAGACTATTACCCAATTGCCGATTCAACTGCATAAGTTTATTTGGAAGCTCTTGGCTCCCGATCTGATCAACATAGAAATTACGTCTCCGTCCTTGAAACTTCAGCAACACGTCCCAGAGCAGAGGTGCAACACAAGCTACAGTTACAGCATTGTTAGTTCAACCACCCCAGAGACAGAGTTGAATGTTGGTGTGTTCTGTCCTGGTGGATCCATTGAAAAGATTCAAATGAGGAATAATGTCACCATATCCTTAAAAACCTTTGGTAAAGGATTCCTCAATGAGTCTAACCATCAGGATCTGAAAATGTCTTTTGTGCCACATATTAAAGGTAAAGTAGTGGTTTGTATGACTTTGTTGTACAGTGTTGGATTTCTCAATATGCTTATTAAATAACAGCTCAATTCTTTAGAGCCTAGTCCTGGAGCCATTGCTAGTCTAGTATCAGTCTTTATCTGAATCAGTGAGGCAATTTATTCCTGGAAGAAGGAAGGAACTTCATATTCTATATGGCAGATAGTAGTTTGCGGGAAATTCTGCAGATATATCTGTGCTAATTGGGATAACTACTGATGTGGAAGGGATGATAGGTGAGTTGTATTGCTGGTACTGAGATGCAGTTGACTGTATAAATTTGGTGGTTGCAGGTATAAGTGACACTTTTTTGTTATGGAGAAGAAAGACCAGATTATTTTATGTCCTGAAAGAGAAAACTTTTGAAAAAAAGAAAGTATCAAAATTCAGTTTTCATTCCTTTACTCCTTTCCTTTGCTACAGATGAGTGCTCTTTCACTGTGAATCCAGCTTCGAAAGCTAAAGTTTACTTGCAGACTCCCAACTGGCCTTATGGTCTGCCTCCTTACATCTCCATATCCTGGTACGTCGTTGTGCCCAGCAAGAAAGTTGCTCGCCTGGGGTTCTCCAAGGACCGCATGAGCATTGCTTGCGAGACGGGCCGTGCCTATGTCAATATAAAGGAAGAGACACAGGGGGCAGAAGAAACCGTGCGCCGTGAGGATGAGCTTCTGCCCGAACCCCGAAATATGTATCATGACTTCTGGGTAAACATCTCCAACTGTAAACCTGTGGATAAGACACAGCTGACCTTGCAGTTCCGGGTGACTTTTGGTGACAAGCAGATAGGTGAGTCCTCTAAGGTTGTGGTGATTTGCTTTCTGCTTGTTCCCTTGCTTTTCCTTGGGGGTGCAGTAGTGGATGCTGGTCCACCTTGGGTGTGGGCTTTATAAGATGCCTCACTTTGGAAATACGTGTCCCTCAAAAACCTCTGAGAGTTACAGGTGGGTACTTCTAGAGGCTGGGGAGGAAAGAGGGTTTTTAATGTGGTTGGGTTTTTTGTTGTTGCTGCTGTTTGTTGTTTTTTTGGTGGGTTTTTTTTTTTTTTTGAGAACAGGGGATGGGCAGGACTCGGGGGGAGTAAGACTGGATTTTATTTTCTTTATTTAATTTAGCTTTTTTTAATTGGAGATCACAGCCAGAAGGTATAAAAAGATCAAGTGATGTTTTTTCCCTCCCAAGGTTACAGACCCGGTGAACAACTTGGGATTTGATTATGCAAATGTATTCATCCAAGTAGTCTTTACTTCATGTTAGCAGTTCAATTAGTCTCAGTGTTCACATGAGCAAGAAATCATCCCTGGAGCTGCTCTGACCATTTAGTGGAGAGTGTGCTGACTACTAACAGCAAAATCTGCATTCTTGGTGTCTTTCATTTCCCCGAAATGTAAATCATTAAAAAAAAAAAAAAGGGCATTTTCAGGGTAGGCTTTGCTCATGTAAATTTGCTTCACATTTGCATTTCCTCTTCATCTGTGGGAGACTGTTGTCTGTAGAAGTATTGGCTTCACAGGCTAGAACTGAAACAGTATCAAATTAATTTTGTAATTTTGTGCCTCTTTTTTTCTTTTTCGTAATGTATATTTCTTTTAAAACATGCAGCATTTTTCTTTGCTCACACATGGACTTTCCTGATCAATTTTATGACTCTTAAAAAAAAAAAAAAAAAACCAACCCAGGTCTACACAATTTGTGTATTTCGGAAAGGATTGTGTTGGGGGGGAAGCTGGTGAAATGTCACTGTTCCTTTGTTGAGTCCCTCTCTGTCTCTCTCTGCACTATCTTCTCATCCTTGCCTATTCAGGCAGAGACATTGCAAGTAAGTTTAGCAGCCCATGAGCTGTATTGAATTCTTGGAGGTGGGGTGGTGGCTTGGTTGGGTTTTTTGGCTGTGCTCCACTGCTAGCAGCAGGAGTTTTGTCCTTGCTTGGCCTTCAACCTCTTGGAAATGGTTTGTGTTACCCTGTGGTGAGCACAGCTTGGAAATGCCTGCTCTGCAGGCAGCTGGTACACTTAGAAACTCTTGAGGAGGTTCCAACCCAGCTGGCTTTTAGAAGAAAGCTGAGTGTTTTCTGTCTATCACTCAGTGTCCTTGTACCTTGTCTCTTTGCAGACCTAGGAGTGATACTTGCAGTGGTGGCTGGAGCTGGAGTTCTCGTGGCTATTGGACTCACTGTGTGCTGTGTTAAGAAGAAGTAAGTTCATAATTTGGCATGTGTAACTTAACACTTCAAGAAGGTATTTCAGGAGAGCTGCTGAGGCCCCTGTTTCACATGTTGATATAGATCCCTTGAACAAGGGTCTGAAGCATGAAGTAGCCAATGCATTGATGGTTGAAGCAGTGCACCTCCAAGAATGCTGCCTTAGTCTTAAGTTGGTTGACTTTAAGAGTAGAGCACCATTCCTTGAGTCCCATTACTTCCACCCCCAGTGCGTGGTCTACCTTGGCCTTGCTTAGTGAGGGCTTCTGGCTGTACTGGAAGTCAGATATCAGTTGGACTTCATCAGCAATTCCTGTGAAATGAAATCACAATGAATGTGGCTGCTGTGCCTGTGGCTGTAGACAAGGCTTTGTTCAGACAAGCTGTAAACTCACTCAGATATACTAAGAGCTATCTCTCATCTACACAACCTCCAGCAACCTCTTCTGGAGTTTGCACATCAAGTGGGAGCATTTTTCTGTGAGATGAGCCCTTGGGGGGAGAGCTAGGTTGTGCAAAGCAAACATGGATAGCCTTACTCATGCAAGCAGAGTCTGAAGTCATCGATAGCTTGGGGTTTCTGACACATGCATGCTCAGTGCTGGCAGGGTGATTGGGTCCTGAAGCTGTTGAGCTGGAATGAATTTGTGCAATATGACGACTAGAGCAGTTATGAGCACACTTCTCACACAGGAAAGACTTTACAAATACAGGCTTAAAAATCAGCCTTTGGTCTTCCTACCTTGGAGACAGTCACTCCAGAAGGTGCAATCAAGAAAAGTTCGTTCAACTTTCATAGAGGACCCACTATCTTACTGGTCTTCAGCAGTGCTCAGCCTTGTTTTGTGAGGATCTGATGGCCTCTAGGTCCTATTAGTGTCTGTGGACATTGGGAGGCTCAATACACTGCACAGCTGGGACCCCCGTACTTAGGAGGCCATTGGAGTTAATCTTACAATCTTCAGGGTCAGCAGAACAGCAATAAGTAGTGTGAAGTTATTTTCTGCTCTGCCAAAAAAAAGTATCTCTAGGCTCAAGAGTTATTTTTTTTTTCCCTAAGGTTGCAAATAAAGCCTTCAATCCAGGTAGGCTGCCTGTCCCTGTGTAGCTGGGATGGGTAAACAGAAGCTGCTGTTATTGAGTTCGAAAGCACCAGCCATGTGTTGTTTCTGACCTTTTAACAATTTCAACTCTGTGACAGGAAGAAGAAAAGCCAGAATCCCATGGTGGGAGTGTACAATGCTAACGTGAATACCCAGATGCCTGGAAAACAAGGATTATTCACAAAAGGGAGGAAAAACAATGAGTCTCATGTCTACGCAGTTATTGATGATGCTATGGTCTATGGGCACTTGCTGAAGGAATCCAATGGCTCAGTCTCTCCAGAAGTTGATGTGTACAGGCCTTTTGATGGACCCATTGGCAGCTTGCCGCCTTCTCCACCTCCGTTCTCCTTCAGAAAAGACATTAAACGCTCTTCTAACACTGAGGAGCCTCCACCTCTGACAGACACAGACCATGACACTTACACATTTGCTCATCAGAAATCAGGGCAATCAGAGGACATTGGAGATACAAATGAAAAGAATAATGGAGATACGAGCACGTCCTTGCTGGAAAATAAGGAACAGGACAGTTTAGCGGAGTAATTTTATGCCAGGTATAGCAGTTTCCTGTGGGAATACAGGTGACCTGTAAGGACAAGGCTTGGGGGGGGGGGGGGAGGGGTGTGACGGACACCTGAAGAGGAGTGTTATTTTTAAATGTGTTTTGATGTTGTTTTGTTGCCTGTGTGTGTTTGGTTTGTGTTTTGGTTTTGTTTTTTTTTTAAACTTCAACTGTTGATAGCTTTCAGTTTCAGAGTGAACGTCTAGGAAACTCAAAAGCAGTCGAGACACTCCAGGACTGCATGCATTTCTGGTTGTGAAACAGGTGGCAAAGGTACGCTCCTGCTTTTTATTACAAAGACATCAGGAAAATGCATTCCTAATTGCCAGCTTAGAGTGCAGAGAGTATTTTGTCCGGACTGGCCTACTCTCTCACAAGACATTTGTTCCCGCGTGTTGGTTGGTGACTCCTTGAAGGCGTAGGCTATGTCACTGTCTCAAGGCAGGTCCAGGTTGCATAGATGTCGAAGTGATCTGCTCATGCCTGAGCAAAGAAGGGGACACTGTCATTTCCACCACTTACTGCTTGAAGTTCATCCTATTTAGCATACTGGTGGCTATGTAAGTGCAGTGAAAGACTATGTATGCCCCCTGGAAAAGCTCCGTGTGTGTAAATCACTGTGAACACGTGAGCTTGGCTCTTCTAGTTTGGAACTAAAGTTATGGGTTTTCTCTATTTTCCAACTAGTGTTATAATACTTGGATAGCACTGTGTGAGCCTATACCAAAGACTGAATTTTCTTTGCTTTTTACAAAAACAGTTTCAAAAGTCTAAACCAATTTGCGCTTCTGTTCAGATGTGTGTAGCATTTACATTTTGCTAAATACCTTGCAATTTTGGCTCAACTAAGAGTAAGTATTCAGTGAAGAAATAATGATGTGTTCATCCAGCAGTTTAATGATGCGTTTCACTTCACGTATTAGAGATGCACAGTTATTTAAATAAGGATCAAAAAAAGGAGTAAAGAAAACAGATTATTTCCAGCAGGTGGTTTCTCTGAAATGCAAAGTATGAGAGTGAATCCATAAGGAAGGCCTAGATACTTATTTTTCATCAATCTGAATTTAACAATCATGTTGGAATGATGGTGGGGACAGCTCTTGATTTCTAGTGGGACTTATACTTCAGTCATCTAGCTGCCTTTGAAAACCACCTCTTGAAACCAGGTAAATAATGTTTCATTTTTAAGTGCTGTAGTTAGCATGCCCCTCATTTTCTGTGCCTTTTAAAACTTGAGGGTCAGATCTTCATGCAGAGGACTACGGGTATACAAATAAAGTTGCCTTTTATATACAAACATCTGGCGCATCCAGGTGTGCAATTACTGAGGATGTTTGCAATTTTGCATGCAGCACTAGACCTGGTGACTCGAGAATTTCTCTCCAAATGTCTTATCGTGACTGTTTCTTGCCTAAGAACATACAGAGATACCATGAAACTTTTAGACAGTTTTGCATGCAATAATATTAAACATATAATAATGTCTAAAATGAAAATGTCTTTACTAGAAACCTTACTGTTTACATAAAAAAAAAAAAGTGGATTTCTTCCTGTGTTAACTATGCTGGCATTGCAAATTGGCTATTTATACAGTCAAATGTGTATATTACAGTGTATACCACTATGCTTCTTGGACCAGCACAAGATTCAGTGTAATGTATCTGACTCAGTTACCTGTAGCATGTAGCACAACATGTGCTGTCTAAAAGTGCCTTTTAATTGTTTCAGGTATTTTCCTGGTTATATTTATCAATTTTAATGTAGAAATGTGTATTCCTAGACCTCTGGCTTGTCACCGGGATCATATATTTCAAAGTGTACTGGGTCGTTTTAATGTCGTTTGAGAACTTAAAAAAGATTTCTGCAATACTGATATCTGTTTTTCTCAGGTAACTGAATTGCCACAATATGTTTTTATCAGAGTAGTCCAGTTGTGCATTCATCTGGTCAATGTTTCTCACTCGTCTTTTATTGAAAAGGAATGAGAAGTCTGTAAGAGGAATTCAAGTTTGCCTCATCCTTCCAGCTCAGTTTCTGCAGTTGCTTAGAAGAATTTTTTTAATTCACTTTCTCTCTAACCAACTGAAGAAAATGTAATGGAGGTAGGGCTTTTGTTCATGACTTCTCAATCTTTGAAGGAAGAATATGATGCTTGTTGACTGTTATTTTTATTTGTTCTATTTTAACCTCAGCTTTTGGTATGGTAATATAAACCTTAGTTTACAGTTGTTTCCAGTCTAAGGTTGGCTTCTGCTGTGCTTGCTTTGGTATGTTTAGAGTAAGAGTTCAGGTGCAAATTCCAGTTTGCTTTTCATTAAGAGAAAGTTGTGACTTAATTTTTTTAAAAAAATAAATAAAACTTAATGATGCTACCAGCTGGAGTAACTAGTGTATGCCTTTCTGGGGGGCGCGTGTGTGTGTGTGCAAACTAAGCCTCAAGTATTTTGATGTCTGACTGTTGATAGCTATGCCATCACCCTAGATGATGGAAATGGGTTTTTATAGAGAACCTGGTTTGCTCGGATAATATGCTGCTGACTGTGCCTGTCCTTTTTCTGACATAGCCAGTGATATGCTCTTAACTGCTGTTTTTAAGGGCATGTGTTTAGATCATTGGGGAGAAGAGTTGTAAAATATTTGAAGCTTTCAATATAAAAATAAATGGTTCCGTGGCTTCTCAGTAGGGTCGTGATGTTTGTAATTTATTCACGCCCAACTGACACATACAATTGAATTCCAAATTAATTTATTTTCAGGGATAATAGCATAAAAGTACTTTTTATGACTAGTCCTTCAGCCCAGAAGAGACCCTTATGAAAATATGTGAAGCATTTTTTGTTCTAAGTTAAAGTGCATGGAATCAGTACATACTGACTGCTTTGTTTGTTTATTTTTTCATTTATTTTGAGGCAAGTTCAATGCACATAGAAAATGATATTTGAAATCCTCACTACTGAGGAACCCAGCAACTGCTGGCTGAATTAGTCAGATCTACTCTTGAAGGCAAAGGAAGCTCAGCAAGGACTGGCTGGTCCATCGGCACTGTCCAAAATTTTCACTTAATATGAATGTAAATGAAAGTACTTATCACTTGGAACTTCACTGAGATTGTGCCATCCTGAAGTAGTTCCCTGCAGTGGTCTTTGTCTAAAAGAAAAAAATTTTAAAAGTCTGATTAACTGTTAATTGAAAGGTAGGGGGTCCATAGTAGGACAGCAGTTTGGAAACTCCTGGTCAGAATGTTATTTGCCTTTGAAGAGCAAAGAGAAGTGGTGGGTTTTGTTGCCCAAAGCAGCAAAGGTGAAGATACTAATTCTTGCTGCTTGGACTTGAATCTGTGAGCTTTGGATGATCTCAGTCTATCAAAACACTCAGCAATTGCTTTATTTTTAAGCACGTATGAGTAGTCTAGTGCAATTTCCAATAAATCAAGAGCTGAGTTACTAATCTTTGGATTAGAGGAAAATTTGTAGAACACCAGTAAGAAAAGAAAAAGTTGGTTTTGTTGTTGTTGACACCAGACTAATATTGAGACTTCAACTCCTTGACCCTAAGGGGAGGAAAAAAAAAGTCATGTTACTCTGAAGAAACTATCCCGGGATAGCTGTGAGTGTCACAGAATAAATTTAAGTATGTGAATGTTGTTGGGGGGCAGGGAGGAAGCAAAATGCTGAATAACTCTCATCATGTGCACATCTTCACCAGCCAGCATTTAATTGCAGACTGCAGCGTACGCAAAGATAGGAGCAAATCTGCCTCCCCAAAACTTTGAAGCTAGAAACTAGAAAAAAAGTAGCATTAATTCCTTTAGTGTGGCTTTTTACATCCAACTTAGTGATTGGTTTATTTTTGATAAAGTATAGCTTCGCAGCCATTAAGTAAGCATTTTCTTTGAAAGTGAGGAATTCTGGTGTGGAAAACTGATGCAGCCTGGAGAAAATGATAGTCCTTTTACAGGTATTTAGAAACTTATGGCATGTTGCTTCATTTATGTTGCTGAAATGTGGCAAACTGTTTCAATTAGCAGCACTCCTAACATATAAAAAAGGTTTTTTGTGGTTTGGGCCTCATCCATCTCTTGTGTTAAAGGACTGCTGCACACAAGTCAGGCTTTACCCTTCTGGGCAAGATGAACCTTCAAAACCTGAAGGAACTGCTTTGTTTCTTGCTATGTTTGTGGGTATGTGTGTATTTTGTATATAGAGATACGTGGGTTTTATTCTGGCACGACTGCTACAGTCACTCATAGCTGTAGAAAGAGTGTCCGTGTGCATCCTGTCCAAGTTGCTCTAACAGAGCCATACTCCATCAGCACACAGAACCTTTCTAGACGTGAAGCTAGAAAAATGGCCTTACTTTCTGAAAGGTGTTTTCTCAGAAGAAAATGAGGGGGAAAGCTTCCGTTATCTCTGCAACAGAACTCTTTTTTTTTTTTTTTTTTTTTTCCTAACTGGAAATGATTTTATTTCAGGAAGTTATTTACAAGTAATTAAATGTTCCATTAAAAAGAGCCTCGGGGAGATCAGGGTCCCTGCAACATCTTCAGCCTACCTGCTCTTTTTCCTAGCAAGGGTTAAATATTAGTTTTTACTGCAGTACTTGCACAGCCACAGTCCCTCCACAAAAAAAAAAAAAAAAAAAAAAAGCAGTGCTTGGATGAATATACAACTAATTGCTTGACATTGAAACTGATTTCTCCCTGAGGTGTGCTGGGCCTGACATGTCTCCACCAGCCAGCTAGGCCATCGTCTCCCCTGTTGCTTGTGACTTTGCTTCAGAAATGCAGAAGTTTTGAGTGGCCTCAGGCCTCTTGGTAGTGGGGGGTGTTGGAGCTCTCCCACAGGCTTTTCCCCCTGAGATTGTCTTTCTCCCCAATATTTATTAAAGGCCTCCAGGGTGATGGGTGCTCATTTCTGAACACGATTTAAAGCCATCGCTGTGGCCTGCTGAGGCCAGAAAGGCTGTGTACTCCAGTGGGGTGGTGTGATGGTGTGCTCCACCACCAACTTGACCTGTATCTCCCATAATCCTACCCAAGCAATAACCACCCATGGTGGTCATAATGGGTGCATCTAGTCATGGTGGCTGCATCTGGCTCAATGTGGTTTCAGGGAGACAGATAACACCACCATAGCCAAGGGCTAACTTGAGTGATGCACTCATCTAACCATGATACTGGTACTGTGGTCAATATGCAAATATGACTATAAGTCAATCGTCTCACCCCCATTAATAGTGAACAGCCCAAGAGCCCTTTGAGCTCTCCTGCACGGCAGTGGGCTGACTGCCAGGGTCTCCACTTGAGTAGGGACACCTCTCAAGGTTATTTCTCAAAATTCAGAGATTCCTTGCTGCAACAGATCCTTGATAAGTGACCAATAGCATGCTAAACTTTGAAAGCTTAGCTAAGTGATATAAAGGATTGATTGTGCATATATAATCCTTTAGACATAAGCTGTTGACTAAGTTTGGGACTAGGACTGGATCCAGCCGCACCTAGACTCCTCTCTGAGAAGGAGTTCAGAAAGAACCCCCTTGTTTTCTAAACCTCAATGCAACGGGAGGGTCTCCCTGACAGTTCTGTCTGACCCTGTCCTCTGTGCTGTAAATAGCCAAGTGTGTGTTGCCATCATCAAATAGTGATAAAACACTGTTGCATTTACTATCAAACTTTGTTAAATCCCTGTTTTTTTATCAATAAATGTATCACTGCTGCTCTCTACGAGTGAAATGCATCACTCCTTCTGCGACAGGTGGTTTGGGTAAATACTGGGAGAGGTGAGGGGATGTTTCCATTTCAGGGGGGACCTCCTCAAATGAAACAGGGACATGTTTGGATCTTCCTCTTTCTAAGGAGCCCTGGATATGGTTTTGCCTGAAGGTGTGGTTAGGATACCCTGAACCTTTACCACTGCAGTAAAAGTATCCCTGCCTTTGATCCTTAAAATAAAGGGGTGAAAAATGACAGAGAGCCCATACAGAGAGCTTCCTCCCCACACGTGGTTAGTCACAGCAAGCCATCTGTTAAATACACGTGCATAAATCTCATTTTCCATGCAGAAGAACCTGGCCTTAAGTGGGACACACCGCTTGGTCTCAGGAGTATGAACTGCAGGCTCCTAAGTCTAATTGCTTTGGCATCTGCTTCAAATTCATCATCCAAATGCTTTTTATTTAAAAGGTTTGTTTTGTTTTTTTTTAATTCAAAGAGAAGCAAATTAATGGTGCGTTTCTCCTCTCAAAGTGCTACTTTTATTTAATTGCCGGATTCTGGAAAACGTAACCTGCCAACAAATATGCATAAATGTGGTTTTGTAACATAGAGTGAACTATGAAGCCAAATAATCATTTGTAACAAGCTAAAAAAGACTGCTCTACAGTTTAAGCTGCTAAGTAGAGTTTTGTTCATACTAAAGTGCATATTTGTGTTTTGGGGCATGTATACACAAGGCTTTCAGCTTCAGAGACATCCACATCCACCAGTCACCTTCTCAGACTGTAGAAACTTTCAGAGTTATGCTACTTAGAAAAGTAATACACCTTCTGATCTTTTTGGAAGTGAGGACTTTAAAGATAAATGCTGGGATGCTTTTGTATAAGAATAATCTTCATGGTAAGATGCAAACCCAAAAGCTTGAATCTTTATAGATTTCACATTTCCACAGGAAATTAAAACTGTTCTACTTTCTGCCAAATCAAACCTGTTTAGATACTTGGTAATTACTTCCACAGCTTAATGCTTTACCCATTCAAAATCTTGAAAAGGTTCAAGTACAAGACCACCTGAGGAACCTGAAGGTGCACGAGTCCATGGGACCTGATGAGATACATCCGTGGGTCCTGAGGGAACTGGCAGATGAAGTCGCTAAGCCACTAGCCGTCATATTTGAGAATTCGTGGCGGTCTGGTGGGGTTCCTATTGACTGGAAAAGGGGAAACATAACCACTATTTTCAAAAAGGGAAACAAGGAAGACCCAGGGAACTACAGGACAGTCAGTCTCACCTCTGTGCCTGGCAAGATCATGGAGCCAGATCCTCCTGGAAACTCTGCTGAGGCATGTAGAAAACAAGGAAGTGATTGGTGACAGCCAGTATGGCTTCACCAAGGGCAAGTCATGCCTGACAAATTTGGTGGCCGTCTACAAAGGGGTTACAGGGGCAGTGGACAAGGGAAGACCAACTGATGTCATCTACTTGGACTTGTGCAAAGCATTTGACACTGTCCCACACGATATCCTGGTCTCTAAATTGAAGAGACGTGGATTTGACAAATGGACCACTCGGTGGATAAAGAACTGGCTGGACGGTCGCACTCAAAGAGTTGCAGTCAACGGCTCAATGTCCAAGTGGAGAGCGGTGACGAATGGCATTCCTCAGGGGTCGGTACTGGGACCTGTACCTGTACTTTGTCGGTGATGTGGACAGTGGGGTCGAGTGCACCCTCAGCAAGTTTGCTGATGATACCAAGCTGTTTGGCGAGGTAGACACGCTGAAGGGGAGGGATGCCATCCAGAGGGACCTGGACAGGCTGGAGAGGTGGGACCAAGCCAACCTCATGCAGTTCAACAAGGCCAAGTGCAAGGTCCTACATCTGGGTTGGGGCAATCCCAAGCACAAATACAGGTTCGGCGGGGAATGGCTGGAGAGCAGCCCTGAGGAGAAGGACCTGGGTGTGCTGATTGACGAGAAGCTCAACATGAGCCAGCAGTGTGCTATTGCAGCCCAGAAGGCCAACCGTATCCTGGGCTGCATCAAAAGAAGTGTGGCCAGCAGGACAAAGGAGGGGATTCTGCCCCTCTGCTGCACTCTTGTGAGGCCCCACCTGGAGTACTGCATCCAGTTCTGGAGTCCCCAACATAAGAAGGACACGGACCTGCTGGAGCGTGTCCAGAGGAGGGTCACGAGGACGATCCGAGGGCTGGAGCACCTCCCTTATGAGGAGAGGCTGAAAGAGTTGGGGCTGTTCAGCCTGGAGAAGAGAAGGCTCCAAGGAGATCTTATTGCAGCCTTCCAATACTTAAAGAGGGCCTACAGGAGAGCTGGGGAAGGATTATTTACTAGGACATGTAGTGATAGGACGAGGGGGAATGGCTTTAAACTGGAAGAGAGCAGGTTTAGATTAAACATTAGGAAGAAGTTTTTCACTTTGAGGGTGGTGAGGCACAGGTTGCCCAGAGAGGTTGTTGAGGCCCCATCCCTAGAGGTGTTGAAGGCCAGGCTGGATGTGGCCTTGGGCAACCTGGTCTAGTGGGAGGTGTCCCTGCCTACAGCAGGGGGCTTGGAACTTGATGATCTTCAAGGTGCCTTCTAACCTAAACCATTCTATGATTCTAGTTAATTACAGTACATTTGGCTTTTTATTTAATTAGTAAACCTAAAAAATAAGCAAAGGCATAATGAAATCTTCTAGTGTGACTACTCTATGGACATTTTATAGCTTAGTCTTTCAAAGCAATTAAAAAAAAAAAAAAAAAGCAGTGACCCCTCACATCTTCCTCTCTAATTTCTTTTCTTTTGCTTAATGGAGAACAAACTTCCAAATATCTTAAACCAGCCTAGCAAAGCATACAGGTCCATACATATGCCTAATATCCTAGAAGACAATTTAATGTTTTTCCTTGCTAGTCAAACATCTGAGGAAAATGGGCAATTTACTATATACTTGTGTATTCTGACATTTGTTTTTTGGCTGATTAGTTCTGCAGGTCAAACTCCTACACGTTCTTGCTAGGTTTTTGCGGCCACCCGTCTGGGTCAAAGGATGAGATACAGCTTCAGCTGAAAGGAAATGCTGGATTTCTGCGACAATGCTTCCCCGATACTACTTGTGGGACATGAGTCTTAAGGAACCTATGCCCAGGTTCTAGCTGGAAAGGTAGCCCTGCTGGAAGTAAGGTAACTCAACCTGGAGAAGTTGAAGCATGTGTCAATTAAGTTGCTCCAAGCACTGACTGAAAGGTGAATTTTTGTCATCACCCCTTTTTCTTTTTCTACTGCTGTGTTTTCATGTCTTTTCTTCCTCTGTCCCTACACTCCCAGTCAGCTAAATTCAAGACAGAAGTCTGCAGAAACCATTTTTTTTTTCTGAATGTCCCCTATGAAATTTACACCAAGCAACTCAAATACTTTTGACCTCTGTCTACAATGTATATCTTACTCTAGCCACATCTGAACCTGCTTGATTTACCTGAGTTAAAAACGCCTCTGCTGTCCCGGCTTCCCTTCCCTCCGGCTGGAGCAGTTACAGCGAGGTCCCCAGGTTTTGCTTTAGATGATGCAATAGTGATGACTCCGTGGCTTTCTGTCACCAAGCAACAACACAGAGGAGCCGTTCCCTTTTTCTGCTACCTCGATGTAGAAAAAGATGATGGGAATAGTGCATCCCTTTGCTTTGGGAATAGTGCATCCCTTTGCTTTAGAAATAGTATGATTTGAGGCTTAGATACTAATTTTAACTTTAAAGTGAAACTTATCCCTTATTCTGAGGGTGGATATTTTCCTGTATCCCACTGAGATTTAAGCCATTTCTTGAGGGTCAGTGCTTTACGCTTGTCCTCACCCTGGTCCCACCAAAGCCAGGGGAAGGAAGACTACCACCCACAGAGGGAGCCCCTCAGCTTCCTTCCCTAGATACCGAGGCAGTGTTTAGTAGTTCGTTTCTTTGTATTTATTTCTAATAAATACAAATAAAATTGGGTGTGAATGCTCATCAGGTGGATGCCACCTTACTAATATGTGAGGAGGGAATGGATTTCAGATTTGAAACTCCCTAGGGGATGGGGCGGGGGGAAATTTAAAAAAAACCCAAACAATTGCTTCCCTGAAAGCCGAACTCATGGAGAGGCTGAATGACTGAACAGGCTGCGCTGTGCCATCAGCAGTTTCTCATCAGGATGCTCGGGTCGCTGGGTTTCAAAGCGGTGCGCAAAAACAAAGGGCACGTGGAGTTGAGTTATTGAACGTGGCAAGCGGTAGCTGCTAGTGAGTTTGGGGCACGCATTTGTTCTCCTGACACTTGGTAATAACGGCTTAGGTCCTAATGCAGACTTTTAGGGTATTTCTTATTGTTGATAATCAATAATCTATGCCAAACTTTGCGTTGTCTCATGTGATCATTGTGAGGACACGGAACCAAGAGGAGGATGCTGTTTGCTGTGGCAGGAGCTGTGCAGGAAGCTTTCTCTCTTCCTGTAATATCACAACCACCTCTCTTTCCTGCCAACGTCCCAGAGATGCAGCATGTAGGCAGGCTGTGCCATGCTTTTGGGGATGACGAGGACCAAGTGTGCCACCCCTGGGCGTTCCCAAGCCAGCAGTTGCTTTTGGTGGCATTAGCTGAAGTTAGAACCCCTCTGAGTACCAAGTCTCCACATTTAGCCATGATTTTTAGTTAAATCACTTTCTGCACTAACCTTTTGCTGGCAGAATATCTTTATATAACGTTATACAACAGTAGGAACATGAGATATTTCCTTTGTCAACACTGATAGTGGACCCTAACTAGGGACCCTAACCTGCCCTTTGGGTTTTGGCTAAGAAACTGGTCACATCCAGGTGGCAGCTAGGGACAGCGAGGGAGGGAAGAGGAGCCTTCATGCACAGCTGGAGCACGCGTTTCTGCCCAGGTGCTTGAATTTCATCCTTTTTCGCAAAGCTACTGCTGTAATAGCTTTTGCTGCAGTTACTGCTGCTCTTACGCTTGCCAACCAACACTGCTGTGAAATTACTGGTACAGCTAATACATGGTGAAATAATGGAAGAAGGGTGTTGAATCAAGGTTTCCAGGTGACCTTAATTTTCACATTTTCCTGATTTTTTAAGGACTGGGGCTTTACAGATGTATTCTCTCTTAATTTGTGTGTGCCTGCATTGTCTTTCACTGTGCAGGATTCAAACTTCAAGTCCCAGAACTGCAATGTCTGTAATACTCAGGTGCCCTCTGCATCACGATCGCAGCCCCACCGCAGACATCTCTGGGTGCATGTGGCACCTGGGTACCCAGCAGCCCTGCCTTGTCCCAGCCTGTGCCTCTAAACTGGCTCCCCCCAGCGATGCTCACGCAGCCCAGGCACCTTTCCTGATTAATAAAGAAGCATTAGCATCTCTGGGACGTGACCATGGCAAAGGGCAGGACCATAGATGTTATGACCTGATAGTCTTTTAAATTTTCCCTCTCCTTTGACAAAGCTTGATTTTTCCCTGCAGCTCTGCTATGAGCAGCTGGGGAGCGAGTCGATGGGAACTTGCATGTGAGATGGGCAGGAGGTGAGAGGAACTGGCTGCTGTGGTCCCTGCCTGTTTTATCTGCCTGGGAAGGCTTGAATTTAACTGAGGACTGTGTTCCTGGACCATGTATAGCTTAAGACTCCAGGCACGTGTAATGCCTTGTTACTCCTGTTAGCTGAAATCCCAGTGCTGCACTTGTGCACTTGAGCACTACACTAAATATCCCAGCTTGCTTTGTGCTGTGGGAATGCAGCTGAGGGATTGCTGCCAAAATACGATGCGTACGGGTAATATCTGGCCGCAGTTCATAGAATCACAGAATGGTCAGGGTTGGAAGGGACCTCTGGAGATCATCTAGTCCAACCTCCCCGCCAGAGCAGGGCCACCTACAGCAGGTTGCACAGGACGGCGTCCAGGTAGGTTTTGAATGTCTCCAGGGTGGGAGACTCCACAACCTCTCTGGGCAGCCTGTTCCAGTGCTCTGCCACCCTCAAAGTAAAGAAGTTCCTCCTCATATTTAGATGGAACTTTCTATGGTCAAGTTTGTGCCTGTTACCTCTTGTCCTATCACTGGGCACCACTGAAAAAAAGACTGTTCCCATCCCCCTGGCACCCTCCCTTTAAGTATTTATGAGCATTAATAAGATCCCCCAACAGTCGTCTTTTCTCTAGACTGAAAAGACCCAAGTCGCTCAGCCACAGTTCCCACGGATGGATAACTGATACACAGCCTCAGAAACTATCAGATTATGTGTGGGGCTTTTTTTAATAGGCAACTTTTATGCAATTTCAAGTCCCTGTCCCTGGAACAATCAACTTTAATCCCCAAGGAGTGTGGATTCGGGGCATTAGGAAATGGGAAGGAGAGCAGGAAAGGAGTGGTGTCCTCAGCCCCACAGCTGGCAGACACTGCTCCTCCAGAGGGGGAGGTGAGAGGATGGGTGATCACAAGGCAATATTTTGGCACCTTGAGCTCTGCCTCAGACCTTGGTATGAGCTAAAGCAAGATAGCTGCCACCTCTGTGTCCTTCTCCCCCAAGCCCAAGGGAAGGACGTGAGTTGGCTTCTCAGTTTTCCTGTGCTTTGGGGCCACCCGTCTGCTCCAGTGATTTTGGCAATGTCCAGCTTGCTCCATCATGTGAGATCCGGTAAAGGAAGAAGTGGTAGATGTCCTAAGAGGGTCTGGCAGTTTATGGACACCCCTCTCATTCACCCCAAAATAGGAGGGGAGCAAGACAACTGTCTTGTCCCTGATACAGCCAGTTCCTGAGACTTGAGACCATGATTTTCTTTGGACCTCCAGGGTCATCCGAGCCCCCTGATTAGCATGCAAATCAAAGGCTGAATCTTTGCTTTTGGGTGCATGCACTGCTCGCTGCAGTTTGGCCTCCAGAGCTGTCTGCTCTCTTTTTAATCACTTGATAAAAGCCATGAAGTGGTTTTATGTCTGGCTGTGGACACTACCTACGTCTGCAGTTCCAGCAGGCTTAAAAATTGGCTATTTGTAAAGGCTGGCATAACAATTCCTGTGAATGTTTAAGAGAAGGACAAATTCTCAGTAATGTTTTCTGTTTCGTTTCAAGCTTTCCACGTTCTACATGTAAGGTGTTGTTTTTTTTCTTCCAGTACCATGCTTTTGGGTTTGCTTATCTTTCTCCAGTGATACACTACAATTACTCGCTGTGTTTGCATCCCTTTTTGGTGCATACTTTTTAATTTAGGACTAAAAAGTGCTGATTGTTGTTCTGCTTCATTTTTCAAAGCAAGATCAGTTTCTAGGCTGTGTAGAAAATTGTCAGTCACCCACTGTAGGTATGTGGCACCCCACCCACGCAGCGACTTCCACATCCTCACTCTTCAACGGAGCCAATTGTCTAACCGTGTTTATAACCAGTGCTATTTCTGGAGCGTTGCCTAAAAGTTGACTGGTTTAAGGTCTACCCACTTTTGCTCTCACATATTATAGAACAAAGCGCAAGAGCCAACCTCCGTGGATGTGTGTTGCAGCACCTCTGTGCTGGTGTATGGGCAGGTGGGACCTGAGGCATCTCCCAGGGTTTGGATCCCCCGTGTCAGCATGGCTCTGCACTTGGGGAAGGTTTGGGTTTGGACCCAAGCCTTCCCAGTGATGGAGCAGTGTCCAGGTTGCTCGTGAATCTGGATTAAATTCAAGCTGCCCATGGCCCATCCTGTTCTAGCAGTAAAGCAAATCTGTCACTGCGGTTGAGCTGATTTACAACTGCATCTACCCATTCGTGAATTGTGTGTTGGGACTGATCATTTAATATGAAATATATCTCATTTGCTTTTTGGTGCTTTGGTGGAGTTTTCTGTTTCCTTTTGCTTGAATTTCTATATGAAGTTTCAGCTCTTGTCTTCTGATCACACTTGGCAGAGCAGCAATACCTACGATCTGGAGCTCTGGCAACATTACAGTGCAAAAATCACGTCCCACGAGATTATTTTGTCAGCTTTCTTGATAACCTTTCTCTGTAGGAAGGCTTTTACATGACAGCTCATCCATCAGGTGTCTGAGGTCATCAGTCTCCCCCTGAAATGCCTGTTTTTCTCCTGTGACTGTAGAAGAGGACCCAGTTACATAGGTAGGATTCCTTGCTCAGTGTCCATGCCCACACAGACTAGCTGAAGTTGGCAGGGACCTCTGGAGATAGCCTGGTCCCACCTCCTGCGCAGAGCAAGGTTTCCTGCAGCAGGTTGTCCAGCGCCATGTCCAGTTGTGTTTTAAGTATCTCCAAGGATGGAGACTCTCTGGCCAACCTATGCCAGGGTCTGATTACTCTTATAGAGAAAAAGGTTTCTCTTCTCTTTAAGCAGGATTTCCTCTTATTTTGTTTTGTGCCCATGGCTCTATCTTCTCTACCCCTCCCCGTCAGACATTTGAACGTGGATAAGAGCCCCTGCGCCTTCTCTTCTCCAGGCTGAGCAGTTCCCACTCTCACACAACAGCTGCCTCAATCCCTTCATCATCTTTGTGGCCCTTCACAGCATTCACTCCAGTAAGTCTATGTCTCCCCCCTGTACTGGGGAGCCCAAAACTGGACCTGGCACTCCAGATGTGATCTCACCGGTCTTGAGGAATGCAGAAATGGGGTACAATACTGAATGCCAGACAGCTTGCTTTTGGGATCCCTGCTGATGGGTGTGATAAAGATAAGAAGCATTCCTGTTACTGTAGTGGGAAACTAAGCTGTCCCTGGGCTATTTCTGCAAAGCAGCAGGTGGTGTGAGTTTTATTTCCTTTCTTGCATTTTCTTTTATGACATATAGTGATTCCCAAACAGTGTTTTCTAGACATAGCTTCTTGAGACCTGTTATTCATTGCTGGCCTGCAACATTGGCAAGCGGCTTGTGTGTTTTGTTCTCTTCAACGAGCTCAGGGTTTGCTTTCTTACAGGGCTGAAGCGAAAGCAAATATTTTCTGCCATTAGCAGTTGGCCTCACCTCTTGGCAATGCGGTCATCTGTGGGGTTTTGCCTCCTTCCTGGGGTAAGGCTGGATGTGGTGGGTACCGCACTGGTTACTGAGCACCCAGGCTGCCGGCGTTGGGTGCCTTATGGTCACCACCAGCACCGATGGCCCGAGCACGTGTGCAGGAGGTTGCAGGGAGGCGATGCAACCACCAGTCTGTTTGCACAGGGCAGGACAGAGCGGCGAGGCTGCTGGCTGTGAGTCATGGCTAAGATGTTTGTAATTTTGTTTTTAGCTGTATTTGCAACGGTCCCCAGCTGTTACCTTTGGACTCCCTACCGGTACATCCATACTGCAGATAAAGGAGATAAAGCACTATTTTTTCGCTCTGTACACCACAGTCTGATATTCTCTCATCCACTGCTTTATCTTCTACCCCCAAGGAGATTATGTCTATGCTCTCCATCAGTGTAGTGACCCCCAACTGTTTTATATTTATGCTCCCAGTGGTAGTTTGGCTTACCCTTTTTTGCTGATCTGCGTTTCTTCCCTACTTATGGCGGCTTCTAAGCTGGAGAAATATAACTTTAATTTAGTTTTTTATTTTATTTGCAAAAGGAGAGATGAGAGGTCAGGCACTGAAGTGGGTTCTAGTGTTTACGTAGGTGCGGGATCAAACAGTAGAGCCTATAGGAATAACAATGCTCAGTGGTGTAGGGGTGGAGGTGCTCCTTCCCTTTTGAGTCACATCCTACCAACGGTCTCATCCCACAGCCAGAGGTGGGAAGTGCCTTCCCCTTGTGGCAGGCAGGAGCAGAGGTGTTTGGGAGCTGTTCCTTGCAAAAGATGATGGAGAGAGACTACATCTGACCGAGTGAGAGACTCAGGTCTGGGTAACCCCCAGGCTGGGCAGACAGGCACGAGGAGCGGAGGCGTGGGGTTGGGTTGCTTGTTCTGACTGTGAATCTTCTCCCTCTCTCTGCTTGGGGCCCTTCTCCCATGTCACCGAACTCTCTGGATCCAAGTTCACCTGGGACTGCTAAGGACCAAGTCCTACAAAAGTGTTCAAGGCTCAAAACAAGCTTTTGGCTTGTAGCTCCCAAATTATTACCCACCTTTGCTGACCTCACTCTTTTACTGGCCGAAGCCAAAAGCAACCTGGATGCTGGCTGGGGTGTTGACACATGTTAACAGTGTGCTGTTCTGGCCCTTGCTCGGAGGGATACTTCAGAAAGGTATTACCTGTTTTACAGTTAACTGTTTTACTTTTAACCATTTTGTCCTTCGTCTCTACTTCAGGACTTTGGTGAACCGGGGTCAGGGCAATTAGTTGGGTGAATTAGCATAGCCCTAATGAAGTCAGTTGTGGATGGCATAGTGCTGAGGCAATGCTTTCTGGGAGCTCACCCAGTAACTTTTCTTCCTTTGTTTATATAAATATATGCCCATTTCACTCTTCATCTTTCCTCTGCTGTATTACAGAGCTGCAGGCAGCTGAGCAGCATGATCACTGGCACAAGATTTTACAAAATGCCTCCTATTTTAATAACACGAGTTTCATTTGAGATTGCAGGTGTCGCAATACGTTGGTTCAGACATAATCACTTCCACTTTTCTTCTTCTTGGGGAAGAGCTGAGGTTTCTTTCTATTAGTCTGCATGCCTTTGGTTGAGACCGCACTTTGTGGGCAGCAGATGTTCCTCTCTGGCTTGAGTGCCAAAAAGATTTAATGGAAGATCAAAAAAGTGATGCTTGTCCCATCCCCCAGCGGATGGACCCCATCTGCTCTGGGCAGTTCCCATCAGGCCATGCTTGAGTGGAGACAGCCAGTGTCCCCCATTCAACCCCTCCACCCTGGTGTTCATTGTGAGCACAAAAAAAGAGTGCTGTGGTAGGCAAGGATGAGGAATCTTCCAGAATTTCTTTTTCTCTGGCTTTTACAATAAAATATGTAGTTCATTATGTACACTAAGAAGAAGTACGTAGAATAATATTAAACTCATAAATGCCATCCTGAAACTGCAAGGTCAGTTTTGGCATCCTGGGTCCAACCAATAGGGCAGGAGCTCTCTTTGATTAAGCCTTTAAAACACAAAGGGCATGCTTTTCTCTTTTTCTTCTTTTTTTAATAATAATTATTTTTTCAAAACAACTTCCCTGTGCTCCTCCCAGCTTCAGAGGAGCAAAATATCTATGAAGAATGGCGCTGGCAGGAGCGTAGGTTTGTGAAAATAGACAGCAAGAGAGACATGAGCAAGAAATCTGCTGAAAGCAACTTGTTATTCTCTATATTTTGACAGATTGACTCTTTAATGTCCTCTCTGGGAATATCCTTTGGCATCCATCGCCACTGCTGTTTTTCAGACTCGTACTCCACGCAGAGATCATCCAGCAATGGCACCTGCACCTTCCCCAAAGCTCAGCATCACCAAGGCCTGTGGCCTTCACATCACCTCCTTTTAGTTCCTGGGCTCCCATAAAAGCCCTCTGTTTATTTCTCTGACCACACATTTGTGGTTTAAGACCAGTCAAGATCAAAGCCAGCAGCGCTTCCAGATTTGCTGCTTTGCATTCATATGTATCTCAAAACATGGCGGGATCATCTGCCAAGGGAACTAGAGGGTTTATGTTGAGACAAACTGGCTTGTAGGGTGTAACCACGACCTACAGCAAAGAGCCTTGGAAACCTTCAGGATCAGGGTCCAGAGTAAAGCTCAGTGAAGGCCTGTCCTCTTGTGCCAAAGAGACTTAATTTCACATGCAGTTCTGCAGCAGTTGGAACCTCCCAGACTGGTGTGGGGCACTGTCTTCTTCATGTATGGTCGTCTTTCCTTTGGGGGATGCTGAGGAGGAGGATTAGGATGAGGAGGGAGAAGTCACTACCTCAGTGGGGGAAGGAGAGGGATACTCGGTGCCACCGCAGCTCTGCTCGTTGTGGAGGAGGTGGGAGGCAGCTTGGGAAGTGCTAGCTCCATGCTGGGACCTGAGGTGCCACCTCCCCCAGTGTCGCTACTGCTGCCAAACAGGGGTGAGGGAAGGACCTTTCTTAGGGGTTGGCTTGTATTTTGGAGTGACATTTCCCAGCAGCAAAAGGAGGGGAGGAAGGAAGTCTTATTTGCCTATAAAAGCATTCCCTGCCTGTATCCCACATGTGGCATCTGACTGGGATGATAAGAGGTGGGGGTGGAAATCCTATAAACCATATCCCAGGGTGGGAGGCTCTCGCTTTCTGCTTTTCCCCTCTGCCTTTGATATCTCTGACCCTCTGACAGGTCCCTGGAACTGCTCTGAAGAGAAATGCAAGGAGAAGAAAGCACTCCGATCACATTGACGCAAATCTATTCCTTCAGCAAGCTATATATATATTTTTATTTTATAGTCATTGGAACAGCGGAGAGTTTGGCAATAGTGACAGCCTTGGAAGTGTGCACTCTGCATGTGTGTGGGGGTGTGTTTTGATCCCTCCAGCTTGGCTCTCCCACTTGATATCTTGGAAGACCCACCATTGTGCTGGTTTTAAACAAAGCAGCAAACGGAAATACCTCTCCCGTGGGCTCCCCAAGAGCATCATATCTTGAGACCCCCAACCTGGCAGCGCAGGGGACGTGACCCAAACTGGAGGGGTTATTACCAAGCTCTGAATCGCAAAGAACCACTGATACCTTTCAGACAACAGCCAGCAAAACTTCATTAAGCTGTTGGGCTGGCCTGCACATTTTTCCCACCATTGCTGTTTATTGAAATCTGTTTTTTTTCTTTAACCCTTTTCTCAGCAAAAAAAAAAAATTACTGAAGCCAGACCTTCAGCTGGGCATGACTTTATTGGCACAAACAGTACTCGGCAGATTTATGTTTGCTGAGGACTGTGCCTGGACCAACAAAGACTGGAGTATCTCAGCTGGGTTTCCATCACTTAAACAGGTTGTATGATTCCTAAAGCTGCTCAAGGGAGTCTTCTTGGGGGTTGTTTTCAAAGGTTTGTCTTTTATCCCTAATAGCATTACATTTCTGTTATTTACCTAATACTTTCAGCTTCTATTTCCAAGAAAACATTTGACTGACTATGCTGTAAGTCATCACTGCTTCCCCTGTGATGCTGGAGCATAAGTAGCGCTTCTGATGGGATTTGTTTTTTGTAAAACATCTGGCAGTGAGTCTAGCTCTTCCGCTGGAATCAGTGAAACTGGCTTCTGATTGATGAGGAAAGGATGAACAAAACAGTGAATGCTTCCGGAAAGGATGCTCTCCTTCTCAGTAAGTCAACCCATGCCTGTTACTTGCTAGTTCGTTCATGCACGTAGTTGGGCAAGGCGGACAACCCATTGAGCAGCTGGTACTCAGCCAATAAGCCCAAATGTATCTCTCAATGCAAACCAGGAGTAACTCCCTCTGCTCGTTGAGAGAGGACCTTGATCTCTAGGAGCCTGAATCGGGGAGCTGTGAGGGATGAGAAGCTCAATCCCATGTACCTCACTGTCAGGGCTTATGGGGAAGCAAAACGGGAGACAAAAGCAGGAACTTGCTCTGCTGGTGTCCCAACAAAGCTCAGCAAGGTGGGAAAGGACATTGCAGAGCAACAGCCCCGGGCAGCCGAAGCGGCTGTTAGCTGGGCTGGACTGCTGCACTGGTTCTTTGCCGAAACAACCGAGCCGTCCTAATAAATTCCCTATGTAAAAAAATATATCTATAAATCGTGCCTTAGTAAGAACGATGCAGCTGCTAATGGGGCTGGATGTGGCCAAACAAAATGCTCTAACGCTCTCTAATCTGATACCGAGCCGTGACGACTTTCTCTGCAAAGAGTGACTCTACTTGAACATGTGCGCGCGTGTGTGCATGCGTACATGTACACGTACACGTACACATACCTACAGCTTTATAATCCTGCTGCCAAAGGGGTACGACCTGGGTTGTGGGCGGGCAGGGGGGACCCCCTTGCTGCTACACGATCATGAACTGGCAGATGTAGGGCAGCTGGTCTTTGCACCTCTTGTCGAACCACTTGCCGATGGCGGCCCCCGACAAGGCTGCGCAGTTTTCCAGCTTGCCGCCGTCGGGCTGGGTGGTGATTTCAGTCTCCCAGTTCTTGTAGCGGACGGGGCCACCCGTCATGTCGACCCACTTGCCCTCCACTGCCATGTCGTTGAGGCCCAGCCATATCTCCGCCTCCGAGCCGATGCTCTTGCGCATGTAGTCGTAGAGGGCATCGTTCTCCTCCCCGCCCTGGGGGGTGCTGAGCGTGCCACCCTGCGAGATGCAGTTTTCGCTGGCCTCATGGTACGTCTTGCTCTCCGAAAATGCAAGGAAGCATTTTAGGTGAATTTTGGTGCCTTTCAGGCAAACTGAGGGGTTGCCACACAAACAGAACAAAAAGACAGAAAGGGAATTGGTTTTAAAAACAGCGCCCAGGAAGAGGCAGTGGCAGCAAATGCGGCAACCAAACTACGGACTTCATTTCTTAGGCTGCGCAGCGACTCGTGGCCATGCACATGAGTCCCAGGGGCCCTCTTCTTCCTACGCAGGGCACAGCTTCAGGGACGTGCCCTCCCTGTCTGCAAATCGTCAGGAAAAATGGACCTCAGGGTGCCCCTGTCACCCTCCTGGGCTCTGCCACTGCTGGAGCAGAGGCACAGCGTGATCCTCCTACTCCTTCCCCAGCCTCGCTCTTCCCCAGCTGCTGCTACGCTTTCTCTGATGAGTTTGTTGGAGGTAAGGTTTGTGATGGGTGCTGCTGGGTGTTGGAGCGCTTTGGAAAAAAAGTCTGTAATTTCAATTCAATCATCTTAATCATGCAAGCATGAGAAAAACGCCTTTTTTTAACAGGCTTTGATCAGAAGTGTTGTGCTTGCATAGCTTGAGGTCTTCAGAGGAAATTTCTACTTGCCTCTGTTTTTGTTGTTAAGAATAGCAGTTTATTTTATTTTTTTTAAGCTCTAAACCCAGAAAGTGCAGGATACTGTGGCCAAACAATAACTAATCAGAGCCATGCATTAATACCCAAACTAATGAATGTGTGTTTGGAACTAAAGCCTTGATTTTGCTTGTGTTCATTTTCTTTTAAGGAGAAAATTCTCCTTAACTTGCATTTTCATCTCATTTCTGTTTTGTGTTCTGCAAATCCCTCCCCTGTCGATGTTGGTGGAGTTTGTACCGAAAAAACGTGGAGCACGGCTGGAAGATGGACATTTTAGGACTGTCCTCTGTATGGGTTCAATGAAGCATGGTGGGACTGACCTCCATGAGGGTTCCCTGGGCAACACCACGGTGTGCATAAGAGACCAGGTCACCATTTCACTGGGGTTCAGACAAAAGAGTAAGCTACATTTGACTGAAGTAGAGAATAATCCATTACCCAGCCCTTTGATTCATAAAGGAAAATGAACATCTGGCTTAGTGTCATAGAAATATTCACAGCTTTACAAATGGGAAGCTCTAGTACATAAAGAAAGGGGCCATACGCTGCACAAGTCTTGTCATTAGCTGCTTGAGGAGCTTCATCTGCCTGGAGGAATTGCAGTTAGCCCACACTTTTCTTTGATTCCCCCAACCTCTCTCCCTGTGATGGATTCCTTGTAGCAACGCTCTTGGGCATCTCTTGTTAAAGCGTGTGGAGCAATTGTAGCCGCTTTATAAGCAACTCCTCTCTCAAAGCAAAAGCTATGCCGCCTTTAGCAAGTCCTTTACCTGTCTGGAGTGCTTGCTTTTCCTTCAGTAGAGCAACCTCCTGAGAGATGTTGTCAATCATGGCCTTCAGGTCTTCAATCATTTTGAGGCTCACACCATCTGTTGGAGAAACCAAGGGAGGAGCATAGAACATTGGCTGCGTCCCCTGGGGAGGCAGTGAAGTTGTTCCTATCATCAAAACTCCCCATTTCTCTGCCCTCAGAAAAAGGCAAACAAAAAGGATCTGTGAAGTCAATGCCTGTCCCCTTGCACATCCATCAGAGTGAGCGTTTGCTTGCTAGCCTGGTTCCACCAGCAAGCCAATTTTCCCAGTTTGGGTTTCAGGGCTTTGCACCCCATGGGGCTTTGTGAGGCAGCAGTGTCCCCTTGGGCTGTGGCTGCAGTGCTGGGCTGGGGGGCGTCGCACACATGAGCGTAGCAAGGTGCAGGCTCATCTCTGGAGCCCCTGTGTAGGGCACTTGCCTGAGGTGGTGCTGCACAGAGGCCAATCTCCCAAAAATGCAAGAGGGCACTTAATGATGCTGCCCTTCCTAAGCAGGAGTCCTGCCGCACACGAGTGTTTTGTGGGGAACTTAAAGCTGCAGCTGAATAGGATTTATTGGGTTTTTTTTAAACTCCTCAAAAACATGCCCTCTGTCTCTCTATTCACAGCGCACCCTCCTGGCTTTCCTTAAACACCCTCAGGCATCATTTTCTCTGTATGCACTCCTTCCTGTGGCCTCATGTTAGTCTACTCTCATGGGTGCATTGGCAGGAAAGTGCTTTGCTCGCCAGGGTGATGCTCTGCAGGAAGGGGCTGGAAGGTCTGCAGTACCTCCACTGTCTGGCCCCTGCACCATCAGCCACCCCATCCCTCAGCCCACCAACCGTGCCATCCCTCAGGCCATCAGAGCTGCCTCTGCCCCTTCTCTGCTTTCAGCATCCCCGGTGGAGGTACCCAAAACCTGGCCAGAACTGCTCTCCTGCTACGAGAAGACACTTCTTGGCCAGGGAGTTGTTTGCAGCCTGCTGCTAAAGCTTACATCTTGCTAGGTGTGTGGCCTCTGCAACAGCTCCAACCAACTATTAATTGGTACCTGGATTTCTCCTGCGTAGGAGCTAAAGGACCGTTGTGCCTTGGAGGCGGTGGGAGATTGGACATTGAGGTGTTTGTATTCATTACGCTATGTCTGCTGCTCCTATTCCTTTACTTTGCCTGGCGTGAGTAGTCCTCATGGGGTGAAAGGAAAGGGGAGAGTTTGCCCATGAATGAAGTAGGACAGGCTTCCTTGAGGGTCAAAAAGATGGGGAGCTGAGGCACCAAGCCAGGTACATGGGGGAGCTGCTTGGATTCGGACCAAAACCACCAGCCCAAAGATTACATGGTGCCATGAATATGAAAAGCCAGACACATCAGGAGGAGGGCATTAAGCTGCTTAACTAATTGCTCAATTAACTTTAATGGGTTCACTTAATACTGAGGCACTAGTTATTATTTTGGTTCCTTTGATGAAAACACTTTGTGGGAAACAGCTAATTAATGCCGCCTTTTTTTTTTTTTTTTTTTTTTTTTTAATGCAAGCTTCTCTTGCAGCAGAACAAACGTCCCTTAGGCTTAAGTAACATCCAAGGGCCGTGGCAGGACACCACCAATGTGTCTTGCTGGGGCAGCGCCTTACCTTGTTCCAGCCAGGTTTGCTGGTGGGTTCCCGTCTAGAGAGTCTCCATCACCCAAGGTGGACACATCTCCTTGATAACTACCTAAGAGCCCTGTCCCTTTTCGCCACCTAGTTTCCAAGCCCTGGAGCACAAGATGTTCCTGCAGCACCGTGTTCACTGGGACGTCACAGGGAGAACCAGGAGTGGTTAATTTGCACTTCAGCTACAAAGCAGGTACCGCAAGTACATCAACAAACATCGAGTTTTCTATTCCATTGCCAGAGGTTTTGTCTCTGCACTGTTATTTCCTCAAGGCTCACCTCCAGAAGCCCATGATCAAGGCTATTACAGCTTGGGTTTGCTGCCACTGATGCCAGCGTGGGGGCTGCCCTGCTGCCCATGGGAGCTGGAGGAGGTCCATGTGTGGCTAACTGTGTGCAGCAAGATTAAGGGGGGGGCAGAGGCGAGATGAAAAGGAGACTCACAGAAGGATGTGGGTCACAATAATCTGTTGGATTGAAAGCCTGGGCAGTAATGTATTTGATGCTGCAAATGGGAGCTCTTGCACGTTTTTCTTTGTTCTAATTATATACTGAATAACAACCAAATCCCTCTGTACTTCATTTTGATTATTTAACTATCCCTATGTGAAATTTGGATCTACAGCTGCGTTGTTTAGCTTTGCCTGGATGGGCATCATCCGGTTTGTTCCTATCCAAACAGGTTTCTGTCCCCCGGCAGGGCAAGCGTTGTTCTGGTTCACAGTGTCTGCCATCCAACCTCCCTGGCCATCAGTATTTCTCCTGACACCGGGCATTTCCCTGAATGTCCCAGCCAGAAAAGTTGGGTCCCATATTGCAGCCTGTCGCTGGATCAGAGGAGGGGACCGAACACACCCGCACTGGGTTTATATCAGTGTAAATGTTCACAGGCATTTTCTGGGAAGAGCACCCAGATTCCACGATTACACGGGAATTTTGGTGCCAAACATCAGCCCCTACCCGCTGATTTAAGCATCCGGACTCTGATGGCTGGCTCCAATTAACTTAAAAATACACAAGAGCTACGCAAAGATGCTCCCTCTGTGCCCCCAGCACCCCACCTTGCTGTGACCAAGGGGAGCCCCCCCTATCTGGATCCCTGAGCCGGGGGGTGCCATTGTCCCCAGGGCAGGGGCACCATCACTCGCCATGGCTCCCACCTCCCCTGGGCACCCTTCTGAGCGAGACCCCCGTGACCGCTGGAGCAAGGCAAATCCCATCCGTGTAATGGGAAATCCCCCCGTGTAATGGGGCAAATCCCCCCAAGACATGGGGATTTAGGGAGAGTTTGCTGAATTGCTACATCTGGGAAAGTCACTGGGGAGCAATTTGGGGGGGGGGGGAAATCCCAACAGCAGGCGAAGTGAATGTGCCATCTCAGCATTTTCTAAATGCTATGGTTTGGCTTTTTCACATTGAAACAGCACCATTTTTGTTCTGAAGCAGATCCAAGTGTAAGCAATAATTACAGAAAAGAAGAAGAAAAAAAAAACAAAAGAGAAAAAAAAAAAAACAAACAAAAGGGGGGAAAAAAAAAAGCTTGGCTCAAATCATAATTTCCTTTTCTAACTTTTGTGGTTTGGCTGTGGAGATTAAAAAAAAAAAATACATCCAGCCAAATACCCCAAACCTCCAGTGGCTTCACCCTGCCCGGCCTTCCCTGGCAAAGGGCAGGGGGTGAGCTGGGCCGGGGGCTGGGGCTGGGGCCGGGGATGGGGATGGGGCCATGGCCATCCTACCCTTGCTGAGGGCAGGAGCAGCCGAGCCCCGGCCCCTGCAGCAGGTGGGCAGGCAGGCATGGATGTGGCGAGGGGCTGGGGGTGAAAAAGAGCCTCGCAGGGGATTTTTAGCGCTTTCCTCCCTTTTTTCCCGCCCCCTGGTATTGATAAAAATCAGAAAAATGCTAATCAAGAAAGGCTGGAAGTTTCCAATAAAGGCAGGGTAGCCGACCTGCTGTGGGGCTGGATGCAGCCAGCCAAAAAAATGCCAAGTTTGGGTGTGTGTTTTTTTTTTCTTTTCCTCACAGAAAACTTGACCTCTCCTTTGAAAAGAAACCCCGAAGCTCTCAGGAAAAATTGCTGCCAGCTGTTTCAGATGGCTTGATTTTCAGGGGAAAAAATGTTGAACACCCCCCCGGGAAAATGTCTTTAAATCAGACCCCAATTTTCCCATCAAAAAAGTGATTTTTCTCCCACCTGTTTGTCACCAATGGGGTACAAACAGCAGTTCCAGTGGCAGGAAAAGAAACATAAAATTTTTCCAAAAAACTCATCTCTCTCTCCTGGTACATCCAGAAAGTACAATGCATTTATGTACCCTATACCAGCCCAAGGGGATATTTTTGCTCTAGAAAACAGCCGCGGACCCAAGATGTGGAATAAGCAGATACGCAGTGATTTCATAGAAAGATCTAATGGGGAAAAAAAAGGAAAAATTTCTCAAGGACGGCATCTGACAAAAATAGCCACCGGGCGAGCGTAAGAGAGCAGGCCGGCCAAGAGAATTCCTGGGATGCTTCTTCCTCGCTCCCCGCTTCGTTCCAAGCAGACAAGCGGCTGCCAGAAGCGGTCCAAGCCCAGGGGACCGCAGTGGGACATGGGTGGCAGGCAGGAGGGCTCACACCCTGCCGGGCTGCTTCCGTACCTGCCTTCTCCTGTAATCGATGTGCATTGGGTCAGAGGAGGAGGGGGGGGGGGGGGGGGGGAGGATGGGATGGTAGCAAAAAAGGAGAAGAAAAGCAAAAAAAAAGAAAAAAACTTAAAAATAGACCTGAGGCACCTTTTTGTGTGTATTGCCCCCTTATAAAGCCTGAGTAGTCGGAGCTTATCATAAACCTGGGGCAAGACCATCTGCCACTTACTTCTGTAAAAAGAACGAGTAGGGGGTACAGGGTCATAGAAAGGGAGATTTTAGTAGAGAAGAGGTTTGGGGCGAACCTTAGAGATAACATAGCAAACGCATCACCCTCTGAAATTCAGACTGAGATGTCCCATCAAATTTATTCAAGGCAGTAACCTGCCAAAAACATTTTGATTTCCTCACTATTTTACAGAAGGGCTACATAACCATACCCGCGGGGGGGAGGACACTTTATTAGCTTTTTAGATGCTTTTAAAAAACTTTCATTAAAGCGCTATTAAATGCCCAAACGACTGGGCTAATTGCATCCCCCTCCAGCCCTGCCAGGTTTCCTCACCGGGAAGGCGCCGCTTGCTCCTTACCTTTCTTGGAAGCCACCGGTTTTTGCCGGACTTTGCCGTTTTGCTGGCCGGAGACCTGGGCAAGGGAGAGGAGGCAGAGGAGCAGGCAGGCTCCCCGGAGCGCCATGCCGCTGCCGTCCGGGCGCTGAGTGGAGGAGGTGGAACGGCTTCGCTCTGCCCTCAGACAGCCGCCTTAACACCGGCTTGAATCAGAAATGGCTGGCCCAGAAAGCCGCCCGCTGAGCCCTGGCCAGAAGCAGCCTCCCGGCCCCGGGGGGAGCTCAGGCAGCTCCGGCCAAGGCTGAAAACATCCCAGCGGGTTTGTGTTTCTTAGCAGGCTGCTTGTTTTTGTTTAGAAAAGAAAAAAAGAAAAGGGGGGGGGGGGGGGGGAAGTCTGCTAAGCTAAGTCTGCTAAAGGCTGCGGAATGATTTTATTATGGATTTTAGCAAAATGCCACGGGTTTGATCTCATGCGTCAGCAATGGTAATGATGATGTGAGGTGTGAAATGGAGTTTGGGTGACTGCGGGAACAGAGGGGGAACCAGCCCAGGAGGGATGATGCCAGCACCAGCAGCGGTGGAGGGAGCGTGCCAGGGGGGTCCCTGAGCACCCCGGCCCCCACCACAGTGTGATGCAAGGCCCTGCATGGAGGTTTCTGGTTCATCCCCACCGCAAGGGGCTGCTGCGATCCCCCAGCCCAAGCGCAGCTGCAAGGTGGGTATTTCCAGAGAAGTCCTTGCTCAAAGTGGAGGACAGCTCTTACACCACAAAAAAACCCAGCCCAAAATCCCACCATCATTGCCTCTCCATGACAGGTGAGACTGGTGTCTCATGCCCACCTCTTCCCAGTTCTGCGTGGAGTCCCCTCTGGAGGGTCACCCTTGCAGTGGGGACACCCGTTTCCCTGTTCTGCTGCGAGCAGAGCTGAGACATGGCCGTCCCACGAGAGCCATATGCTTTATCCCCTCTGCCCCGGTGGCGATTGTCTTGTTTGCTGTTAGACAGCCACGGATTGAGAGCAGCTTCCAATGTCATAGGTTTGGACCTCTACTTTTGAGGTCCCCCTTCCAATAGGTGGGGGTGCTGGTACCCTGGGGTGTATGTGGCTGTGCCTTTGCTCTCGCCCAGCTCCCATGTGTAGGTTGCAGGATAAGGCTTTGGGCCGATTTTCCCTGCACTGGTGGCTGGGGACAGAGGGCAGCTCCCAGCCCTGGGCTCGAATCAGCAGTTCTGGGGCAGTTCCAGAGTAAACCACTCTCCTTGTGGTGAGTCCCATCCTTGGGGGTGAGGACAGCTGTGCTGGCCATACTGTCCCCTACCCCTATGGCAGTTTTGCAAGGACAGGGGTGGCCAGTGCTGGTGCTGTGGGACTGCTTGGCAGCAGCATCGCACCAAGACCTTGGAGGCACCTGGATGGCACCGTCCAGGGGAGTGAGAGTCCTTCGGTGGCAAATATCTAGTCCCCAGCACCAGACCACGTGATGGCTTCACATGCTTTTCGTTTTTCCAAAAACGCTTTTGTTTCTGTAGGACAGGAAACCAAACAATGGCTTCGGAGGTTTTAACCAAACCAGAGGGTCAATTGTGTTGCTCTTCAATAATTTCCACTACCCTGGCTGGGAGCTGGAGGTATTTTGGCTCTGCCTCACCCCACCAGGCAGCGGGAAAGAAATCTCGGCCCCAGCCTCTACAGCTGCATCTTTGTCCCAAAAGTGATCTGAAAGTAGGCTGCATTTTGGCAGGCCTGGGCAAAAGCGGGGACTCTTTAGAGCTGGGAAGATGTTTGACTTGCAACTGCAGATGTCCTACTAAGAGGAAAGCACTCACCTGGCACTAGACCACTTCCCTTCCTCCTCTGGTACCTTTGAGAGGCAAAATCTACAGGTGCTCTTTGCACTTAAGAGGCCTGGCACATGCCAGGGACGATAATCCAAAGTATCTCATGGCCAGGTCTGTCAAAGCACCAGTTGATGCTTCGCACCCACCCGTCAGGCTGAGTACATGGGGGGTCTTCCCTGGGGCCACGTGAGTGGTTAGGTGGCTGAAAAATACTTTGAAATTTGGGTCTTCACAGAGTTTTGGGAACATTCAGGCTTCTAAATACCCCAGAGCCGTAAAAGACAACCAGGATGAGCTGGACTTGAGGGGAGGGGGGAACGCATCCCATAGAAAGCTCTTTTCCCCTGGTCCCCCTTGCAGGGTCCCAGCCTGACTTCAGCACAGCCCAGCTGCTTTAAGAACAGCCCTGCCGCCTAAACCAAGAGCACTGCCTTATTTTTTTTGGGGTGCTGCGGTTGTCCAGCAGCTGCAAGCGCATGCAGGCAAGTCTTTCCTGCAGGAGGAACAAAAACCTTTGAACAAGCAGAGGAAATTCACGTGGAGGAGAGGACGGACAGGCATTTTGGAGAACAAAGTACTCTGGACTTTAACCTTAAATTTTTTCTGAAAAATTAAAGCAAGATGCCACCCAGCACCATGCGAACCACTGGAGTCACAGGAGCATAAAAAGTCTGGGGTGCAGCTGGAAAAAGAGCTGCCCTTGATTTAGTTTGGCTACAACGGTGTTACCCTGCCTCACGCTTTTGCTGAATAAGGAAAACCCTGCCCTCAAATCCTACCTGACCAGAGCTCCCTTGCAGTCCAAGCCTTTGAAACCAAGGAGGTACAAGTTGGATTTTCACTCCCCTCTACCACACACACTCAATCCCACTCAAATTTAAGCCAGAAAAAATATATTTTGGGGATTTACCGTTCTCCTGCATGGACTATCCCAAAATGGGATGGAGCCCAAGAGATGCCAGACACCTACACATTCCCTTCTCTTGACACTTGAGTAGCATTGACCTATCCAAAGTACTTTTGGTAACTCCACACCTCCCAGTTTTCCTTGGCCCCAGATTTTCTCGCCTGCCTTTGCGTTGATTCATGTCCTGCCACGCTGGTGGAAAAAAAACAAAACGCTGTCCTTGCTGCTGCGCATGAAACAGATGGCTCTGATGTGGAGTCTGATGGTGATCCCTCACCACAGGTTTCTGGGTGGGTGGGACTCGCTGGGGTGTTGCACTTCTCCCATTCTTCAGCTGAAACGAGTAGGGCAGGGCAGCCTTCCATCAGTCCCTGAAGGACAGGTCTGCACCAGAGGGGACCTCTCCCTGAGTCAGCCAGCCTGTCCTGTGCCGGATGCCACCATCATTTTTCTTGAAAAAGAGAAAAATGAAAAGAAGTAGACTTAAAAAAACTTGTACCTGCTGTAACAGCTATTCACAGGGGGCTTTGCTCCAATTCTGCCCTATGTAGACTGAAAAAAAAAAAAAAATCCTTGATATTATAAAAGCTCATAAATCCCTGAGAACTCACCCGAGAGGAGCAAGCTGAAGCGTTGCTGCAACGGATTCGGAATGGGGATGCTACACGGAAGGGCCACCAAAAAGCCGGAGGGCCCTTGCCCTGCCCGTACCGAGCCCGCTCCCTGCCCAGGCTCCTGCTGAAGCACGAGTCTGCGGTTCCAGTTAAATAACAGGGCTGCCAATGGTCCTTTGTAAACTGGCTCTTTTGGGCAGATATCATGCTTTTCAGATCCCGATGATTCACGCTTCTTATGTAAGGGTGGCGTGGGAGGTGGGCAGAGGTAATCCTTTTTATTAGCTGAACTAACAGAACTGGAAGACGGCGGCGAGGTTTTGGCCACGCGAACCCTTCCCCTTCGAGGCTGAAAGGGAAGCAGCAAATGTCAGAGCTGAGGAGCAACAGCTGGGAGGCTCGTTAGGCACATACAGCCCATCGGAGAGCAAGGGAGCGGGCACCAGGGGAAAGCGAGTGACAGCTGATTCACTGAAGGGTTAATGAGAAGGAGAAAGGCTATAATCATGCCAAGAAACCCGGGTTTTGCCCACGATTTTTTAAATCTGTGCAATTATGGATTTTACTTCCCAGTAAAAGCACTTTACTCCCTGGTTTCAAGCCCGGTCTCCTGGTCAGACAGACAGTAGCTCCTGGTAGCTCTAAGGAAACTGGTCTGAGATGAAAAAAAGAGGGCAGAAGAACGTATGCTTATGGAAACTGTCCCAGGGCCGCAGGGAAACAGAAAAGTTTACGTGGCTTTGGGAAACCCAGTAAGTAGGCTGCGATGCTGAATTTGGAAGGCTTTCAGTTAGCAAAACAGTGTCTGGAATAAGCCCATGAAAGGAAGCTGGACGCTCCTGGCAACGATGTAGACCTGCGATTTCGTGCCCAGCCAGGCAAGGAAATGGGCAGCGAGATCAGAGGCTATTTTGATTCGGCTCCTAGGAAATGAGCAGGTATTGCCAAGCCAAGAAATGAGGCAGTGCCACCGCACAATGGCTGGAAAGTGGAAGGGTGGACTAGATAACAGTATTCACACGGTTATTATCGAGATAGGCAATTACCAGCCTTGGCTTTTCAAGGCTCAGCTACTGGTTCAAAACGCCAAACGATTCTCGCTCTTTGCCTGCAGCCCCCCTTCCTTCAGGAAAGGCTCCTACCTCCCCTGCCAGCGCTGACAGCAGGAACACAAAGGGGAGACCCAAAAGCATCTTTACGCATGGGGCCGTGCACCTCAGTGGCTCGACCCATGGCTGGGGCAGCAGGCAGGGTTTCGTACCTCCGCTGCCTTCACCGAATCCACTCTGGAGCATCTGTGTCCCAGCGGCACCGCAGTAACCTCGAAGAGGAATAAGAGAAATAGGACTGGACAGTAAAAAACACGTTGTGAGGAAGCAGGGCTAACAGAAGAAAATCTCTGATATTAATTAGCCGCTACCTGAACTTGGGCTGGCATCGCTCCTGACTTCCACCAGCATAAACAACACCAGAATAGGTTAAAATGGAAAGAGCTGAATCTATGGATCATTGTTTTTGAGACCAATCGAGAAGAAATGCGATAATGGCTCAGGAAAGGGCGGTTTTCAGAAGGACAATGATGGGGAAAACCAAGAGGTCAGCACTTTGCCAAAACGTTATCCCCAGCACCAACGTCAGGAAATTGGCTCTGAGCCTAAGGAGGGAGCCTTCCCATCGCATCCCATGGCAAGCACCGCTCACATCCCTGCCCCACTTCCACCAAGGGTCACAGGACAGAAGGATGCAAGCTAAAGGAGATCCCCAGGCCTTAAACCGGACCTAAATGCGGAGAACTTGAGTTCAAGTGCTATCAGCTACTCTAAATCCTCCTGTTTCCAAAAGGAGCTGCACCAAAAACTCACCCTCCCTTATGCTTGGAGCGTGCAGCTCCTGCAGGCTGGGGGTAAATCTGTCTGTCTTCACCGCTTCGCTTTTCTGCCCATCATCCATGTCCCAAAGTCCAACCAGCCAAAGGAAAACTGTAGTCAAGTGTTTAAATGTAACATCAAAACTCTGGAGAAGTTCCTAATTGTGTAGGACTGCTGAGCAGGCTTGCATGAAACCGTCTGTCTCGGCATCAGCTCAAGTGAAGTCACTGTTTGAAATTAAAGTCAGTATTTTAGGCCTGGCAGGCAGACAGCAGTTCTGCCAGCTTATGATCTTGTTGCGCGTCGTTCTCACCTTTGAGCAACTGGTTTGCTTCCATATGGCTGTGGATGCTGAGTTAGGGACCGTAAGAGAATTTTAGCATCAGTGTTATGAATTTCTTAATTTTTTCCATTTAAAGTTGCGTGATCAGACAGCAGGAAGAAAGCAATCCAGGCCCTTGAAAAGCCCCATCAGATTAAAGTTGGCCTCTCTGGGGCGAAAGGAGAGAAGTAGGATTTAAATCATGACTTTTCAACCTATAGGTTTCCAACCCCAGAAATACCAAAGTTTAGCATTTCCCAAAAACATAGCGAGACTGTGTGGTGAGAGCTCCTCTGAGAGGGAGGGCCTGCAGGCTGGTGGCTCCGACTACCTCCAACACCCAAGCACAACTGGCTGGGCTGCTGTCCCCGCCATGCCAGCTGGGTGGAAGAAGGCCTCTGTACACCAGGAAGCAGCTGAGATTTAATTTTCTTTTCCTTCGCCCAAGGTATTAGCTAAGGGGCTGCAGTAACTACAATCTCCTCAGTCTAAATCAGGGAGATCTGATCTACAAACGTAGAGGTGAAAACCCAGGGGTGCCTGTGCTGCTGATCTTACCCTGATCTTGAGAACAGGATAGCAACAGAGATGTTCACAGAGCTTGTAAGGTAACCACAGCCTTATTAAAAAGTGTTCCAGTCAATGAAATTGAGGTTGAAACCATCACCAGGGAGTCATTAACAGCAGCACATCTGAGATCATAACGTTGTTTCGCAGGAACAGCAAAAAGGTCTTTGTTACCAGATAGCTAGAAATGCAGCTGATCCGAGGAAAGAACAAAGCATCACAGCCTCTCTGTGGGGCGATGGGTACCAAAGTGCCCTGCTGTGGTTGAGCACTATGACTGAGAGTCCAGGGCTTCACCAAAGGAAAAGGAGCAAGAAGAGTTAAAGGAAAGGAGGGTGGTGAGACACTGGAACAGGTTGCCCCATCCTTTCAAGTGTTGCAGGCCAGACTGGATGGGGCTTTGAGCAACCTGGTCTAGTGGGAGGTGTCCCTGCCCATGGCAGGGGGGTTGGAACTAGATCTTTAAGGTCCTTTCCAACCTAAACAATTCTATGATTCTATGAAGGAACAAGGCTCTGGGGTGAGGACTGGAGTGCTCTCCTCTCAGGTCTTACCAAGTCACACTGACTTCTTCTCTTGGCTCTGGGGCTCCAGGCCGCTTATTATAGGCAAAGTAAACCAGTGCCATAGCAGGGCTGGAGAACATCCCTCTGCTGTGACGGGCAGATGAATTTTAAAAGAAAAGTTGGAAGCAGTCCCAGCAGAAGGCGCTAAATCCCAGTCAATTCCTTTTTACAGGGAAAATGCAGAAACTCCATGAGATATTATCTATGTCAAATCAAGGTGCTGAGTCTCTCAAAAGAAAAAGTGAGTGCTGGCTCCCACTAACTTGTCTTTAGAACGGGCTGTGCAAGTTTTTATACAGCCCAACTGTGGGTGGCATAGCCCCTCTCCTCCCCATTGCCTCAACCTCCGCCTCGAGGGCAGAACAAGCTCCCCTCTCCTTCCCAAACTACACAATTGCAATGTTGAACCCTTACTGTAGTTGTGAAACTACAGCTGGCCGATGGGATTCCTGGGCTTGGTAAATCTGCTGTGCATCACCCTGAGCGTAAACAAAGATCTGGAGGAACACGAGAAGCAAACAGCCAGGTCTACTGACCTACAGCCTTTCCCTCTCCTGCTTCATGGGGACCGTCCCTGTCAAACAGGCCTTTAGGCTGGGATACCAGCCGGTGGTGGTGGTGGGAGGTAAATCGTGGCTGGGTGCATTTTAGGCAACACAAGTAGAAGCCTAGCAGGAGTTGCTAGACTCCTCATCTCTAGCACACAGCTTTCAGCTTCTTGACACTCCCAGCAGAAGCAATTAATTTCTGGGACAAACAGAGAGCTATCCTGCTCCGCAGATGTTTCCTCTTAGTTCTACTGGACTCGAGTCAATGAAAACGTGGCAATATCTGCACAGCAACACATGGAACTTTCCACCAGCCCAGATGGGAACAGGAGCACTCTCAGTTGAAGCCTCTGTTAAAAATCTAACTGCTATTTTTGTTTGGGATGGAAGGGAGGGGTTAAAGAGAGCCAAGAAAATAGAAACGGGCAGCACAGCCCTTAGCACGCCTGAGAACCACAGTCTCAAAGATTTCTTGGCAGATGTTGTATCAACCGGGAAAGCTGTAGGCCCTTTTACCCCTGTCGGAGCTTTGTTTATCCATTTGAGATACGAGTTGGTAGCAGCAAACCTCCAGGGGCAGCTGAGACCAATCAGCAGCTGTGTAATACTTTTGGCCAGGCTCTTTATTTACATCTCTGGGGTAGAAGCAGCCCCAGTCTGAACTGGGGCCGCGCTCCACCCCACTGCTTTTCAATGCCAACTGATGGGAGGTAGCGAGCGTGGAAGGAATAGGATCCCTTGAAGACCCTCAGTTCATTCTGTGCCTGTTTACACAGCTACAGAAGCCCTGGGGGGAGGAGATGCATGGTTAGAGGAGGCACTGCAGATACTCACACCATGTTAATTTACACTTACACTCTCAGCAACTGCTTGGTACCAAGCATTTTGTGACTGGGTTAGCCATTTTTGTATACACAGCTGCTCCACAAGTTTCCCTGAGCTAGCAGCAGACACAGATGCTCAGGTAGCAAGAGTCTGCTTTTTAGGTACCTTGAGCACATAGCCTAGATCTCAGATGGGCTAAATATTTGCCATCTTTAGTAAGAAGTGGAGAGGGAATGCAAATGTATATTCACATCCACAGAGGCGTCGTTTAACACACTTGAAAGACAGTGAGGTTTCTCCCCTCATCCCAGCTCTCATAACAATCAATTTAAAATTAAAAGGATCTGGAGAGGGGACAAGAAGCATCTTATATGATGCAACTTGCAAAATGCTTGGAAATCCTTCAGCTGGAAGGCTATGTAGAAATACACTATTATTACCATGTTACAAAATTCACCCTGGAAGTAACTCTGGGCAGCCTTTTGGTATCCAACTACAAATCTATAATAAAACAGGCAACAGCTATTCAGAGAATGTCTATGGTTTAAGACTTGCAATCCTCATTTAGATTAACCATTTTCTGAAACGTTAAACAATACATGACCAAACAAAAGCTGCCTGTGGTAACTCTAAGGTACTGTAAATGGGTTTTCACCCTTCAGTTTTCTTTCTTTCTTTCTACATTCTTACAAGTACCTTTGCGTGGCAGGGAACGGATCGCAGCTACTGTAAAGCTGATGTCAGGTTAGTCTTTGCTTCACATAGAATAACTCTACTGGAGTGAGTAAAGATGATATACATAATTAATGTCACTTCTTGCCTGTATTACTATGTAGTACTATCATAACATACCTAAGCCATTACTTAAGGTACTGAAAAAAATCCCGCTTCTTCAAAATAGGCATCTTGGGCAAATTTTGTAGGACAATTTTTTTTTTTTTTTTTTTAACCTGCCTGCTCATTATAATAGTGGCTACACATGTCTGAAATACACAGTAGTACTGCAGTCACCTTGAATAATTATGTGAGTGAGCTCTAGGAAAAGGGCTAAGAGATTTGGGGACCTTAAGTATACCATGTATTTTAATGTGATCATGATTATTAATTTGAGCTGTAATATGTTTTGTCTTATATCTACAGCTCTCCTTCAGCAAAACCCTTCCCCTTCCCCCAACTAAACATGTTCCAGACAAGAGAATGTTCTTAATCTGATATTAGAAAATTAAAACAGGAAATTCAGAAAACACTGCTTGAGTAAGAGCTAATTGATTCTTGGATTATTGTAGTAACTTTTGCCATAATGTTTGTTCAAAAGGATCCTTCTAACACTTGTAGCTGAAATACCAACTTTTTGAAAATCAACTTTTTCCTTTGACTTCTTCCCTCTGTTGTCTCTTCCTATCATACCAAATAAACAGCTCTTACTCTTTGCTGGGCCAGCCAATAGTAGGGAGAGAATCCACTGCTTTGAAGACCTTGGTGATCCAACTTGATTGGATACCTTACCTGCCATCTTCTGTCTTTCCCTGTAAAGGATCATTACTGACAGTCACTATGCTTTTCCAGCTGATTTATCAAACTCCTAAAAAATTGACTCATTTCCCCTTCTACCTTAGCCAAGCTCCTTCTCCTTAGCCACCATGAGAGGCTTTGGCTAGGCTACTATTGTACCTGTTGGCAAAAGGGGTAGGCAGAGCTCAAGTAAGCAAAGAAATCTTGGTTTAAAATATGAATTAGAAGCTTCAGACCATGTTGCATTTATAGTAAAATCTAACCACATTTTATTCAAAGAAAAGTAAGATAACTTGAAGGAAGAATTCCACAAAGTGCTGTTCTCATCTGGCCGGTGAACAAAAAAAAAAATTTCAAGAGGCCCAAAAGCTGGCTTGTGCTGTACCAAGGCCACTCTCACATACCTTCTAGAACACAGCAGCTGGTCTGCAGAAGAGGAACACATGCAAACAGAATTCAGTGGAACCTACATCAGTCACCCTTGAAAACAGACTCAAGCACTTCCCAGGCAACTGCATCAATTGCTGCTGGTGCGCTTCCTAGATGCGGACAGTTACCCATATGGAAAGCATCTCAAATTTGCTTATTTGCATTTAAGTGTAGCTTTCTTGATGCTTCGTAACATCTTAAAAGCCTCTTAGCCAGAAGGATAAAGGTACTGTAGCAAAAATATATCCTCTTTCTATATACAAACGGACAAGATTGCACAATCAATTAAAACCAGTTTTGAACATTTAATAAAAACTCATCCTAGAAATCCAACTTTCTGCCGTGAGGTCCCCAAACTCTCTTCTTCATCCAAAATCTTCTGAAGGGCTACGTGCAATGACTTGCCTACTCTTTTTCCCGTCTGCAATACAAAGAAAGCAAAACAAATCTGAGACATATGCTTATTAAGAGGAAGACAACTCTCACGGAACACTTCCTTTTGACAAATATTTTCCCTTTAATGATTAACATACACCAGCTGGTATAATAAAAACATGCTTTTAAGTAAGAAAAATGGCCATGCAAATTTGATTAAGTTTTCAAAAAATGTACACACAAAGGCAGTGCTCCCATTCATCAGAGAAGCATTCCATGATCATTAACACCAGATCTGCGCACCACTGGGTCACCCAGGAATACAAATTAAATTCACATCACGCATAAGCACATATTCAAATCAGCCAGCGCACACAATACGAAGCAATATGCTAGCTGCCAGGGGACAAGAGATATCTGACCAGCAAAGCAGCCTACTAATGCAAAGTTCAGTAAACTCTTCTGAATGTGCCCAGAATCAGCAGACTAAATTTAAACCAGCTCAACACCCTGTCATGTGGCCAGAGAAGCCCAAAATGCACACTGGCTGCATCATCAAATCAGTCTGTGGGCAGACTCTTTGTTATGATGTGCAGTTCTATACTGTTCAAGGACCTAAAAGGAATTAACAGAAGGTTTTCTTTACAGAAATAAACTCCAGAAGTGGATAAACCATCAGGATTAGCTCTGATACCAGCCTCTGCTCTTCCCACATGCACAATTGTACTGTGGAAGCTGCAGGACAGGGAAACATTGGGCGATGCTGAAATAAAGACCTTAAGGTAGTGGTGACTATTAGAGCTTTCCCAGGGTTTCTCTAAATGACCTGAAATACTGACTCCACACAGAGATGAAGAGACCCCACCTATCCCTAAAGAGCCAAAGACATTATATTAAACTGAGTTTATTAGCTCCTGATCTATGCAACGAAGCTGATTCCTGCCATACAGCTGGACCACAAAGCTCTCTTTCACCTGTTGATGACAATTGCCAACGTCATAGGTGCACAAAGCTTAAGATAAGGTACATTTCTAATCAAAGAACCAGGTGACAGAATGTGGCCCATAGTGGACCAAAGGAAATTTGGGAAGAGCTTTGATGCAGCAGGGTAACTGCCAATCCTAGACAGTATGAGCTAAGTGCTGAATGAAGGGGGACACCCACAAGAATTGTTACAGCTCTGCACTGGGACAAAGATCACAGCTGCAGCCTGGAGTCCTGAGGGGTGATACACTTTGTGCATTCTTCTCCTCAAACATAGGACAACATCACTCACACTAGGTTAAAGTGAATGGGAACTGTGCAAAGCTTTGCTATTGACACAACACACAACACTGTTGCCATCTTATTTCTGCTTGCCTTTCTTATGGATCGGATCATAAACTCAGTAAAAATACCCTAATGCTGGCAGCTTCCCAAAACTTTCCCATGAAGCTGCCTTCCTAAAAGATATGTCCTAGGAACATCTGTTCTCTACCAGGCAGGGTAAACTGAACACTCTCTGACCTGCAGCCAAATCATAAGGGAACGGAGGTACCAAGCAAGTGTTATGCAGCTCCACTGGACATTCCCAGGCCTTTTTGTTTTTCTTGGTATCCTAATCGGGCTGCTAAGTTTGAGGCAGGTCCAAACAGATAATCTCTGACCTCCCAGAAAACATCATGGTTTCTTCTCATCAGCTTTAGCTCTCACTCCTTCAAACTACTCACCACCCACGAGGGAAGACTTCTTCCAAAGCAAGTGAGAGACAGCACAAATCACTGGGCGATCAGCTTAAGGTCTTAACTCCTTGCACCAACAAGTAGGGACAAGTTCACTAAAGCTCTTAAGCAGAGTAGGACGGTTTGAAGATTTCCCATGGTTACCTTCCATATGCATCTCTAATGAGTGTTTAGATAAGCATGATATAATCCCAAGCACAGCCTTTGGGGGTAGGCTATACAATGGAGCTTCAGAAGTTCATTTCCTATTTAGGGCTCAATGTAGAGCAAAATCTGTGATCAAAATAGAGGCTCCGATCAAATCTTTCTGCAGAAAATTTGCATGTGTGCAAGCTTCTACCATGAACCTGTATCTAACTTAAGCACCCACCTCTTTGTAGCAGCCCTAAACCCAAAATCTCAAATCTTCTGATGGTTAGTTAGAATTGGACTCAAAATCGATCAAGGAAGACACATCAAATGTCCATAGGAAGTTTAGTTTCCTCAGCATGCCAAGTTAGAGATAACATCCCTCTGCACATCTACGCAGATGATAAGGGGGATAAAGTGACCTCTCTGGAGGCAAATTAAAAGCCCACCAGTACCACCAAGATTAGCACTCTGGTCGACATCAGGAAACAGTGAAGTGCCATATATACTCAGCGCGTATTTCCACTTGAGACCAAGTGTTTTCAAACTTGGCTCCAAGTTCTGCATTCTTCACTACAGCCAGGCTGAAATTAGTTCTGGATCTCTAGGAAACAGGGCCAGTTTGAAGTTCTTTTCATTCTGACTCCAAGTTCAAAACCCAGTTCTGTCTCATGCTCAGGGTGAAACCCAGGCATGAGAATTTATACTCGAAGACAGTTTTAAGAAGACCCTGAAGAAAGGTTTAAAATGGAATTCTTATGTGGATGTGAACAACATCCAGACACTGGTATTTTCATGGAGTAGGGCCAGATCAGAAACCCGATAAAGGAGCAAAGAAAAACAACAGTAAAATGAGAACAGTAAGCTTATCACAAAAACAAATGAGTTGTGCTAGAACACCATGCACGAGCAATTCAAAGTACCATCTCTACTTCTATAGGGACTTCACCATGTTAGAAGTTTTGCTCTTTCAGTCTTTAAGGGAAACAATCAGAGAGGGAACATAATTCTCTAAAAATACTCTCTTTATCAACTTAAGCTTTATAGTCTTACAGCTGTGAGGTACTTGACTGAAACAACTATGAGCACCATACATTTCAGGCATCTAAAAGTTTTAGATAACTTCCACTCATATTAAGATTCTGTTTCAAAGGAATTGCCTGTGACCTTCAGCAAGTCCCTCGTGCACCTAATAAAAGCACCAGGATCTCTGCTCTTAAAGTCCTTACTGCAGCTTTTCATATACTCAAGTTCCGGTTCAACCAGTATCATTCAGTATCATCAGTAACTGCTCCAAACTCCTTACCTCCATCATTTCAAAAATACTTTCAGGATCAAGGCTACCTTTCCCCACTTTCTTCATAGAAGTGAGGGTGCCTTTACTGGTCACAGAAATAAGCAGGCTGGCCAAAGAACAGGCTTCTTCCTGAAGTGTAGCATCCACCACATGCCTATACCCAATCTGTAGGTTAGTGACAAAACGACATATTAGTTTGCAGCTCTTTATTAAGAAGTTAAACTGTGAGTAGTAGCTCTGTTGGCTATCTACAACCTCCCATCCTAATATCATGTGACTGACTTGACAGCACAGTACTTAAACAGCCTCTGACCCCAAATTATGTCTACATACATAACATATACATGTCTACATACATAAGGTGAGATAAGAATGTCACTATTTCACACTGTTTTCCTCTCTGACCATCCTTTTAACTATGTGAAAATCCATAGTAGATGAAAAATAATAAACAACTCTTCTGCATGCAAGAAGATGCATTTTAAGAAGGCATTAAGTGGAAATCTGCAAGTCAGAGGTGGAAAAAAACCCTTTATTCAGTAAAAGTTTGTAACTGGCAGGCCAGGCATGAACAAATATATACGTAGTGGACACTGATGATTTCCGCAACGCAAGTTTGTTCTCTAGGGAAAAAATAAACATCAGGTGAAGTTAATAAAAACTGAAGTGTCTAGGTAGAAGGTCAGAAATTTATCAGGCTTACTTTGCTTAGTGTGACAATGCAGGGCACATCATCCACATTAAGTCTAATACAATCATAGGGGTCATCAGACAGCTCTATCTCTTTAGAGCCTTCTTCATCCTCCAGAACACGCACTTTGGGTATTCTGTGGAAACAAAATGTGCAAAATCATTGCCAGAAGAGATAACGAATACAGGTGTCATACAGTCTCAACTCCAAGAAGTGCCCGTTCCTCTAAATGAGGCTAAATGTTTAGAAAAAAAAAATCCAGAAAGTTATCAAAGTATTAACAATTCACTCACTGAGACTAGGAAGAAACCACTGTAAGTGGGAAGATATTTAGGATAAGATCATCATATTTGCATCATTCAAACCATTATAATCTGAACTGGTTTTTTACACTAATATATGGGGAGAGATTCTTTTGGAACTTGCACAATGCAATTCTGAACAATTCTTTGTACATCTGTCTGGATGTATAGGAGAGAAATTACCAAGACTGAATCTTTTTGTACTGTGGTTCCCAATCTTGCAGACAACAGTACAGTTGTCAGAATTACAACAATTGCATTGCTTGGCCAAGCTGGGGCATCAGTAGCAAATACGACTAGTAAAGCTGTTCAGGAAAGAATGACACTAAGGAGATTTGGGGTAAAGGAAGAAGATGACATTAGTAAAATCCTTTCTCTTTAGCAAGATGGGAAGATTGGGAAGATATTCTCATTCTTTAAAAAGCCAGAAGACTCTCTTGTTCTAAGGACAGATACACAGAAGCAACCACCAGGGAGAAAAACCCAGGCAGAAATCCAAGAAATGCTTTCTTCTCAATTGTGAGTGACAAGCTCACAAATGAGCTAGACAGGCTCCTTATCAGTGATACATATATTATACTTGTTATAGCCACTTAATGGGAGTTTTACAGGATGATTTAATGCAGCTTTCTTTGCACAATTAATAAAATAATTTAAAACAATTTAGTAGAAGATGGTATCTCAAGAAGCCAAGAACCTCAGTGTCTTATATACCCTCGTTTATCCAGGTGCCCACCAGGATGGAGTCCTGAGAGACTTTGCTTTACTGGCCAGTAAAACCCCCACACAGCTCAACCATACTGCTCTCACTTTTACACATTTGCACTTGAAAACATAAAATATTTCAAGATGTCCCTAGAAAGCTAACTTCAGTAACCACGTGGAATGTAACCACAATCTGTTTTTTTATTAGTACTTTTACAGTAGCTGTGTGTTTTATAACTAGACTCCAGAGGTTACATTCTTTTACGCATTCTGTACCAAATCTCTTTTAAGAGGAGGAGATAGGGACTGATTTATTGAACATTTCTCCCACCAATTCAAAGTGATTTTTTTTGTTCCTCAGAAGAGTATTTTAATTATTTGTGGCTAAGAGTCTTAGAGGCGAGTACTTCACAACAGCTAACCCTGCTTCAGTGAGAAAAAATTCGCTACAGCAACATTGGCCTGTGCCAAGCTAAAACTAAAACTACGATGTATACTTTTTCCTGAAGTGAAACTCAAAATGCTTTGCGGAGTTACATAACAACTAATTGGAAATGCATCAAAGCCTGTTTTCAAGTTAAAAATATTCCATTAAAATTTGATGGAATAAAGTCACAAGGTGACTAACCCTCTAGCTACACAAGACAATGGAGAACATTGGACAACAGCCTAGACATAAAGCGTAGCTGCCAGAGCAGTGCTTAAAAAAGAATGAAGATTTCAAGAAAATCTGTGAGATTAAGCAATTTTTAACTTTGTCCTAGAATAGCTATGAAACCAGAGCAACATTTAGTCTGCAAGAAAAAGTTGCCAGAATTAATACCTGAAAAATCCCTTCAAAGAGCTGTTTTGGCCAAGAACAGAGGAGAGAGGTACACATTAGAACTACTGCAGAGGCAAGAAGATAGTTGATCAGACACAAGCATCATAGTTGCATAAAAAGGGGGTATACACACAGAAAAAATACACAAAGAGAGTGTAGCACAAAAAGCATTTCCAGAAAACTGGTGATTTCCTCTCCCAGCTTATGAAGATTTATCTTAAGAACTAGCTGTACATGTTTACTTTGCAACTTTTATTTTTGTGGTTTGATTCCCATAACTAATCGGGGCAGAAATCTGTACAGCAGGACTTAGTCACGTAACGAACAATGCTTTTTCTGTGAGCTGCAGACTCAGATTTCCCAACTGCAAAACCAGTTCTACCCTTGCAAGCAGGCATCAGTTCTGTCTCTACCATGCTGCCCAGCAAAAATCAGGACATCTGCAAGGCTATTGTGTTATAAACTCCGTAGCTTTTGTAACTTGCCTAGTTTCTGTAGCCTCGGTTGCAAGTGGGCACATTCCACAGGATCAACCTTAATACTAAGTCGACACAGTAGCTACGCACACATTTTGCGGTATCTACTTCCATCATGGATAGATCCAGCCTTAAACACCTTGGAAACACAGTTAAGAAGAAAGTTTGATACCTGCTCTCTTTTGCACATGATCTTGACATAGTTTTTAGAATACAATGAACAGTACAAAACTCCAAGGAGTGAATGTTCCCCCTAAAACAGTCATATTGTCATTGTTCCATGCCTGAAGGGGATACAATGAGTCAGGTCAGACATACAAAGGATTTAAATCCCATAATTCTTGTGCAAAATTCCTTAAGTTACAGTTTTGCATTTACCTAGCCGTAAAGAAAAATGTGTCCATAGCATTATAAAAATGGTTAGAGCAAGATTTTAAGGACGAACTGAGGTTTTCAAATACCTATTTGAACATCTAAAAATCTGTAGCTTCAAAGAAAAAACAGCAGCTTGAGCTGCTCCCTGTTCTCAGCTCCAAGGCTGCAGTCAAAGCTGACAAAGATCTGAAAACACTTATAACAACCTGGTTGTAAACAGATCACAAAAGGGAACTAAGATTCAAAGAGGGACACCCATGTCAAGCGAAGTTCAGAACACTTAATCTGAAGTGACCTTCAAACTGACATCTTGTCTTGCTGGGACAATAATATTTTACGGAGAGTGAGCAGCTACTCTAAGCACCCTTGTGTCAATCCAAAGAAAACTTAGTACATACCAAAAGAAAGGGAGAGGAATAGTGAATGTGGACAACAGGTTTTCACTTTGAATTTCACCTTTTGACTTTCTGAGCTCGTATAAGATTAGATGTACTAGCATTCCCTGCTCAAATCAATAGATAGGGTTTTCACAGGTCAAAAATCAACAGGCTCTGCGTTATGTCATACTGTACCACATTTTGATTTGGATGCTTCCCCACAGATTAAACATTACACGAAAGATACAGTTTTCAGAAGAATAAATAAAGTAGAATCATTAAAACAACTATACTCTCCATGTTGTCCATGTTCCCAAAGCAACAGATTTTACTTCTTTATTTAAATTACTTTTTATATGATCTCTCTTTATCCAGAACTTGGATTCTGGATGAAAGAAGAAAACAAGAAGTAGTTATTTTGTAAATAAAGTACGTGCCTCGGATCTGCAAAACAATTCACATGGGAGCAACTTTTTTAACTATACAGCTTTTGCATCCTGGCATCTCACACACAGAGACAAAGGCATTTCTTCCCTTTAGTGTACTTTCAACTCTTTTGTGAGCCAATACATTTGTGACAGTATTTCTTAATGCTACAAAACCAATCTACTGTTAAAAGTTACTATTGAGATCTTGATTAACATGGGAAATTTCTCAGCAATATATACAAGTTGTAGTCTCAGATGGATTCTCCCCTTATCCCCTTTTAAAATGTTTATATCCTGATATACTGCCTGTTTTCAAAAGCATATTTTCCTCTTCTTCTTACACAGACTTTTCCAGCTCTAGTACTGTGTGCTGATTCCCTGATGAATAAGCCAGAACCACATCAGTGACTTTAGCAACTCCAATTTACAGCTGAAAAACAATTTGAGATCCACTTTCAAAACATTTATGCCTGTAAGAGTCTAACTTTTGCACTGCTTCCAGCTACTTTTGCTACATAATTTTTTTAGCAAAGCCATTCACTAGTTTGTTTCTCAAGGGTGCTACAAAACTCTGTATTCCCTCTCATCTATAGATAAAGAAGATAAAAACACTAGAAAAAATATTATTGAATGCTATCATTAAAACACACACAGAGCCTCGCATCATCCATTCTACTAGATTTTGTTCTTCCATTCTTTGAATTAAAATGCATGGGGCAAAGTTCTTTTAAGGACACATCATCTCTCCCTCTCCACAATCTCTCACCACCAGTTATTCCATTTAGTTTTAAAAAGAATTCCAGACTAACAGTTAATGAGAAAGAACATCAGAAGCGGGAAAACAGGGCTAGTTACAAATCGGTAGTCATATTGACAGAGGGCCTCTTATTCAGGAGCATCACATATCAGTAAATATTATTTTAAACCCACAAGGCATCAACACAAAGGCCTACAACTACTCGCAACAAAACCACATGGTCAAGACAATTTTTTCTGGATCTGGCTACAGAACAAAAGTTATACCGTGAGCCTGATTGTGCATATAATGCAATATGACACTTGATATTAGAAATTGAATAAAGTCATTAGTTCACGTTACTTGCATGCAAATGGACTGCCTTATATCTGAATGCACACTGCCTTGGATATTTCTTATTTAAATAATTAAGCATTAAAAATGCTTAGCTCAGAGTACTTCTCTATCACTTCCCATGCCACTTCCACTCACATGAAATGAGATCTGTGCTTTACCTTGTGTTAAAGAGAGCTGCCTTCACTGCGATAGAGATTGCATCAAGGAGGTTTCCACCACATTCCAGTAACTGGGGAGGAAAATAAGAATCTCTTTAGAAGAAAATCAGGCTACTGCCTTTAAACAAAATCTTCATTTTACTTAAACCTACTTGAAACAGCAGAAAATTAAGAAACAGAACAGGTTTTTAAAAAACAAAGCTGTTTTTAAAGCCTATCTATGAAAATAAACAGATAGGAAATTAAGATTTCAGCTAACTGTATATACATGCAAAAGAGAAGAGTTAACGCACTTCATAATAAAATTAACAATAAATTTAATAATAGCAGCTGAAATGAAATGACTGCTGTTCTTACTCTTCTTGTGTTAAGGCTCTGAACTAGGCTATGACCAGAACACTTTTTATCAACTCACCATATTCATTCATTAATGTTAAACCAAGCCAATCCATTTTCTATACTTCATTTCAAAGAGGAGTCTTTTTTTAAATATCAGCTCGACAAACCCAATTGGTAGAATTGTTTTCAAAGAAACAGTGCAAATTGTCACCCAGAACATGGTATGAAAAGGTATAGTTACAAAGGCACATCATAATTTATTGTCTATTCTTTATGGAAACGGAGTCATCAGCAAGTTTGTCTTGTAGCTGAAAAGGATCTAAGGAAATCCTGATGTCAAAGCCTACTTGTTGATAACACTATCATTTGAATTAAAGTGTGCGGAGAGATTCTAGCTTAGCTTCTTCCCATGAAGACCATGAGAACAGCACTGCATCCTATATAAAAAGGCTGGACTCCCATAACCACTAATACCTTCTATAGGCTGACAGACAACTCAAAGATGTATTTGGCCATAGTCTAGAGTTAGCTCTTGAGAAGCTCCACTCTGAGCTGCCAGTACTATTCTATGAACACACACACATTGCCAGCAAGCATTTGAAACTACTTCAGTGAGAACATATGGATGCTTCTCTATTACATCAATCTATGCTGCATGATGAGAGCAAAATAAGTTTTGCAATACTGATTGCATTGATTTTTCTTCAAAATCTATTTAAGAATGAGATAAACCCCTGCGCTGGGAGCATATCATAAATCAGATCTTCTGGAAAGAGTTTATTTTTATGAAGAAAGACTTAACTGTGTAAAAACAATGACAAAACGTTGGGATAGAAAGCTAAATACAAAGCTGATCAAATTATTCCTTTGCAAACAGCTGCTGGATACAGAGAGGTTAACTTGCCACGTTCAGTCATTATTGGATTTTACTGAATAACACAATAAGCTCCACAATATCTTTGTTATTAAAACACAATAATGGGATGTGCCTGTACTGTTGCTAGGCTTATGTTCAGGCTGCTGTTTTAAAGCCTTATCTGTATTACAGTGGCACCTACAGGAACACAGCCTGTATCGAGCATGGTACAATCCCCCCATGAAGAAATGAACGCTCTCTTCTCAGCTGAAACACCTTGTACTGAGACCCTCCCATTTTTATTTATTTTTTTTAAGGCCTAAGAAAGTCTGCACAACTGTGTTGTGAGAAGCAAAGGAGTCTTTAGAAAGGACTGCTTTTAATTTACTGATGTGTGAATGAAAAAGTTATTGGGGGTGGAAAAAAGAAAACATTGTAGACCTTGCCTTACTCAGTTTTTCCTCCAGAAGGACAGAATTGTAAGGTGGTTTTTTTCCCCAAACTGGGGGGGGAGGGGGGGGAAGAGAGAAAAGACAAGGAAATCCTCTGAGGGATGCTCAGTAGTGAACTGCTAAAATTTCAACAGAAACTAATGCACCCCCTCAACACACAGTGATTGGGTATGGAATGAAGAGATTGCACACCTTGATTCTCCTTGCTCAGCACTGCAGGCTGCTGAATTACATGGAGAAGGCTATACATGTATCAAAAACACCCTAAAAATGCCTAAAAGTTTATTTCTGACATCAGCGACTTAGAAGGGGAAAGAAATTGAGGGAGAGACAGAGGTGGTGAGAACAGGCTTATAGTTTTGTAGCACAGTGTATCTCCACATTCATGAGCTACTCTTGGAAGTTGAATACCTTCTATTATTAAGAAAGAATACATGTATTTTGAAAGGTCAAGGTATATATCCTTGACCTTTAACACATATGTATGTGTGTCCATGTCTGCATCTTTGTAGTGTGTACAGTTGAAGTTATTTTCTTTCTAGTCTGACTGTACACAATTACAGCACCTCCCAAGTACACCGACCACTGGAAAAATGCTTGAGAGATATTTTGAAGCAATAAGCTGCATGACTATGCAAAATATACTATTTTCTCTTTTGAGTTTACATATCTCAAACTTTGTTTACACATAGGAGCTGAATATAGATGCCTTGATCAAAGTGTGCATGGCAAATTACATAGCAATGGTGTACCTCCTGGTTCATAACATTCTTTCTGTGTTTTTGTCTGAGAGACTGAAAACAAGTACCTTCCCACCTGCCTACAATGTACCAGTAGTTTCAGGCTTACAGCAGATTTAAGGCTTATTTTCCCTCCAACTTAACTATGCAACATGAACACTAATGTGAACAATTTCCAGGAATTCTGAAGGAAAACATCATACAAAGGACTCTCAGTAAGCATTGTAATTATATTTAGAATCTGCTTTCCTCAAATGATGAATAATATGACTCGTAGTGCCTTATACTAGTGCAAGTGTCATACTTCCATCATGTACTATCAAAATAGAGCTCTATAGGAATGATTGAGCAAGAGCAGCTTCAGGAAAACCTGTTAGGTATCAAGTGTAAACTATAACATGTGCTATACATGTCTTCTATTTAGAAGAGGAAATAGTACAAATACCTCAAAAATGTGAAAATACAGAGGCCTGGGGTGGGAAAAAAAAAAAAAAAAAAAAAAAAGAGGGGCGGAACAGAATAAGAGACAAAAGCATCTTGTTCTAACTATACCAGCAGCTTGTCAATGGCTCACACACAAAATTCCTGGAGAATATGAGATTAAAAAGACTCATCCAGTTTACAGAGTTCTAATTATGAACCTACAAGGGATTCTTTATTGACACTGGAAACAAAGCTAAATCTAACACAAAACATCGGTCTTGACATTCATAATTCTGATACAAGTAGCATAAAAAAAAAAAAAAAAACAAAAAACAAAAAACCAAAGCCATTTTTCTCTGTAGCTGTGGACAATCAACAAATTTGTCCAGGAAGAATCAAGTAACGACCAGTTATACCTCATAAAAAAGCTACAAAGCTACATAGAACTACTTCTGCACCAGTCAGCTTTATGAAAGTCTTGGTTTATGCAGTGTTTATGTAATGTTAAGCAGTACGTTGCTTAAATAAGCACAACATTTAATATTCTGTACCTCTGCTTGTAATTACCCAGTAACTAAAGGCCCCGGTGTGATTTCTCAGAACTAACACTTCATTCTCTATTAAACTATGCCAAGCTCCAACAAGCTGGTGACTAGGACTGTTAAAGCACTCAGCAGTGGTACATATTTGATCATTCTGTATGCGGACTAAGTCACTGTATGTGACTGTTATCTACTATAATTAGGCTAATGCTACTGCTTTTTAAACACCTAATGGACTAATTGTAACATTTATTTATGTGTTTGACTGTTTCTGTTTTGTTTAACAAAACCCTGTTTGGGATTTTTTTTTTTGGCAGTACAGCTTAACGTTTTGCAAATAATTTCATAGACATTAATGGATTCCTGTGGGTAAGATCCCTCAACGTATTTTCAGTTACAAATTTGACAAACAGAAACTCAACTTTGGACCAATAAGAATTGAAAACAACGCTCAGAGAGTCTGACTTGCAGAATTCTATTAAATTCCCATGACAGAGTGCTTTAAATACAGCACAGTTTAGAAATTGAGCTACTGCATGCACAAGATTTATATACATAAAATTCAGTTTCCATTTTTTAATGGGAATAAATATTTAGTTTGTCTTCTACACTCAATACATGTATACAACTTTCATCAAAAAGTGCCTAGGCCAAATATAACTTTTGCCAGAAAAGTTTCTACTTTACTTTACTGAATTAGGACTGTTAGTAGTGCAGAGAGGTAGACGGGATGGACAGGTACGTTAGGGCAAATATACACCCATGCTAACTCATACTCATTAAAATGATACATTTGCCATTATATCTAGCTAGGAAAAAAGTTCAGCCCTCTTTAGTGGCAATTTCCTTGTCAGTATAAAGTCACTGATTTTTATCTGAGACAGATTTGGAGTATTCACCATTTTATTGGCTCTGCAATGAAGCAGCAACATCGAGAAGAGTAGAAAAAGAGCAAGCTGGAAGTAGTGATTAACTATTACAGGTAGATTCAAAGGAAAATGGCCATCCATGCTGTGAAGCATTATATCACATTATGAGAAGCTTTTTTCTTGTATGAAAATACACATGGTTATGCTAAGTCAGTCAGTGCCTTGAAAAACCTCCTTGAATCTTGGTTTTCATTTCCTTACTTACCAATACATCAACATAGAGAACCCAGCAGTGCTCTCTGGGATTAATACAAAGTGATTTCAAGTCTACACTGCTCTCACTGCTAAATACTCTGTAGAGTGTATTTGCTATCTCTGTGCCAAGTTCTTCTCCTCCCCGGCCTTCAAATTCAGGAGTAGCATTTGCAGAACTAGATAAAGAAAGAAAAAATACTTTCACTTCTGAAGCAGCCAATACCCAAGGAACATTTCTTAAATATAAAGCATTAGAAACACCTAAGGATTTATTTGTACAAGAATAAGCATCCTATCTCTAAAGAAATTAGTCCCATTTTGCATAAGAAAATGTCTTGATGCAGATAATATACCTACATTTTGCTACAAACTCTGATACTAATTAAATTCCACTACTATCTTCAGTTCCCAAGTTACAATATTAAAGTTGATGAATTCTCTCAGGGATTATTTCTTAAGCACTCTCATCTTCTGTCTTCTCAACCCTTTCAAAAATAAAGTGAGAGAAATCTTACTAAGTTCAGAACAGCTAACAAGACAGCCTGTTAAGAGTCGAATGTTAAATTAATAAGATAAGAGAGTGGCTAAGAAGAGAAAGATGTGACTATATGACAAGTAGAATACGCATTTTTTTTTAAAGTGACATGACTGCCTGACCTTAATTGGTAATTTCTTTACTGAGTGTACTCTTTGCAATCAAGCCACTTACAGACAGCAGCTCATTATTTTCAGCAACTGCAGCTTATGGAGAGCAGCAACTAAAGACCATTTTTTCCAGAAGGGATCGGACAAAAGTGTGTGGTCTTCACTTCCCTCATTCCAACATAACAAACTTCGTTTATGAGCAGTCATGCAAGAAAGTGCTTAGGTGCTGAGGCCTTGTACACAGCTAAGAACAAAATTCTAACAATAAAAGAAAACAGGCCTACAAAAAAAAAAAAAACAACCCACAAAAAACCCCCCACCCACCTACAAGTCACAATGAAACAGAGCAAAAATGTTCAGAGATGCAAACACAGCAAAATAATAAACAAATATTCTGAACCCAACCTCTGGTTTATAGAGGGGGCAAGGATATTCTCAAGCAGTGGAGACCCACAGCACACATTGCAGAGCTTGTTTTTAAATGAACTAGTCAGACCTTCCCCAAATGAATTATTCACTACAGAACATAGGAAAGGAGGTGGTTCCACAGAAGTAGTTTGATATGTTCAAAATCTATAATAGCCAAGCCTTGTATTCTCCTGCCTCAGGACCTCACAGTGCCAATTTCTCATGCACCTTTTGTGTTTATATGATGATACGATGATGATATGATCATCTGAGGGCAACTAAGATGATTAAGGGAGTGGAGCATCTCCCTTATGAGGAAAGACTGAGGGAGCTGGGTCTCTTTAGTTTGGAGAAGAGGAGACTGAGGGGTGATCTTATTAGCGTTTATAAATATATAAAGGGGGAATGTCATGAGGATGGAGCCAGGCTCTTCTCAGTAGCAACCAATGATAGGACAAGGGGTAATGGATTCAAGCTGGAACACAAGAGGTTCCACTTAAATCTGAGAAGAAACTTCTTCTCAGTGAGGGTGACAGAGCACTGGAACAGGCTGCCCAGGGAAGTTGTGGAGTCTCCTTCTCTGGAGACATTCAAAACTCGCCTGGACGCCTTTCTGTGCAACCTCATCTAGGTGTTCCTGCTCCGACAGGGGGATTGGACTAGATGATCTTTTGAGGTCCCTTCCAATCCCTAGCATACTGTGATACTGTGATACAAACTCCTAGCTCTTCCAACAGGAAGAGCACAGGAATACAAACAGAGCAGAAGACAAAGTCCTGGAATATAACCCTTTCACCTTAAAAAACCAACAACTAAAGATCTACATTATCTAGGTATGACTTAAATCATCCACTGAGCTGTATCAACAAAACTGCAGCACCTATAAGGGAAATCCTTACCTCACACTAATTCTCCCAACTACTTCTTCTGCAGAACCGATGAAAACTCAGAATATGAGGAAGAGCTACTGAATTTTATAGAAGTTACATGCTGCTTCTATAACCAGACAGCACTATACGTGCTTTAAAAAAATAAATAAATTACTGCAAATCAAGCACTGACCTATGCTTCCAAACTACAATTGCCACATAAGAGCTGCAAGTGTGACATAGTATTATTCACAGTTGTGTTAATATTAGACATCAATTCTATAAGATAGGACCATATCTAAGTATAACTTAATTCTCGAAATATGCTGAGTCAGGCCTTTAGGTTGTATTAAACAAGCACTTATCCATGGAAGCAGCTTTCACACGAGTTAACTAGATCATTCTGTTTAAACCATTCTGTTTAAAGAATGGTTATACAAGTATTATGATTCCTATGATAAGTTGAAAAGAAGTATACAAACCTCAGTCTATACCTCGTTATTATTTCTAAACACTAAGTTTTATCAAATGTTGTAGTTTTTAAATATAAACGGCCACTTTCTTTGACAGAGAATAAGAAGAACTTAAGACTCAACTGGAATATCATTGCAAGTTTCATTGCATCTTAATTCCATTATTATTTTAACACTTCAATTCCTTGCAATCAAAGTGAAATAAAATATAATGTTAGCAGGGTACTATTATAACTACATGGTAAATACTGCCACCCAATGCTCAGACTATTGCAGTGATTTACACTGCATAAAATTTGAGAAAGGGTTGTCCAGCACACTCGTAAAAGACAATGCCCAAAAGCTTGTTTTATGGAGCACAGAAAGAACTCAGCAGTGGCCAAGTGGAGCACAGAATTTCTACTCCTGAACAGAATGTAATTTTAAAGACTTTCAAAACCATTTCAGCGTCACATTGCATAACAATCAAGACTCCTACAGCACAATGAGGCTTCTACCACAGATACCTTACTTTCAAAACCCTTGCTGTTACAGGTCAAAACCTTTCCCTCACAGCAGCTAAGTACTTCCCATCCGTTGCTCAGTCCTTTAATATACTATAATATAGATAAAGATAAAACAGTTAATTAAATAAAAGCTTACAGCTATTTTCCTGATATAGAAGAGGATCATTACACAAAGGATATTCTTCACTTAAAGCCATATTTACTTCAAGGAACCAACACCAGATTTCTATTCTTGCACCAAAAGAAACATACAATAATTTAAAACAAGAAGGCAGACTCATTGTTTTAGAATCAGCAGGAAGTTAACCACCTCACTAATATTCCATTCTTCCAGAAAACATCCAGAAAGTATCATGTTTATGTCACATCTGGGCTGCCAAGGCAGTCCAAGAAATAGGTAGACCTGAATTCAGGTCCAGATGCCATCTAACTGTGTTAATATGATTATGATGATATTCAAGCTCACGGTCCTACAAAGAATTGGGCTAACAAGGGTTTGGATTTAGTCTAGTCAAACTGGTAACTCTAGAAATATGGATTTACTGATTCAGGTCTTTGCCTGGTCAGGCGCTGTCACTGCACTTCACATCTGAAGGGAACATCTGCTTATAGAGTTTGAAGCAGTTTTTACTCAAGCACCAGATGGTGTTTCTCTCTGAAAACCAAGCTAAATCCACTACAGACCATCTTTAATGGAAGAAGTATGGTAAAAAAAAAAATTGAGAAAAAATTTCATTTTTTCAAAACTCATTAGTTTGCCTCTAGCCTCTGAAAAGAGTAGTTGCCATAACAGGTTTAGCCATAACAGGTTTATGGTAGGGAAGAGGGGTCAGAAAAGGTTCTTTTTCTGCAGCCACCATTCAAGCAATATCTTTAATGACTGCACTGAAATTTGTTTTAAGCTGAAATTTTTCCCACAAAACCCAACAGAACAGTATTCGAGGATCATGTAAAAACATGCTGAGATGGCTGTTCTGCAACACTGTCATCTCTTATGATTTGGAGACCTGCTTTCCATCTGTAATATTTAAGATCATATCTGATCCAGCCTTCCATGCAGGCACCAATGCAACAGGCCCACTCTTCCAGATGGAACAAAAGCATGTATGGACTTCAAAGTGGAGGAACAGATGGCCAGACTTGGACAAATATATTCCTTGCTTCCCTAATTCCACAAATAAAATCTAATGCATTCAAGGAATTCTGATTTGTCTGCTTTTTTGGTTATTTTTTTTATTTCTTACACTTTGAAAAATATAAATCTTTGCTTCAGTCAAAAAACAAAAACCCAAACAAAACAACAAAAAAAAACCAACAACCCTAACAAGTCAGTACTAGAACAACCCCAAAACTCAAACATGAGAAAAGCAGACACGGCAGTCTTTCAACATCAATGACCAGGATGAATGTCTTCTCCAGTGCTGATGGGCAGTAAGGACATCACATAGGACATGTACTTGTTCCATGGTAATTAATTTCTAGTATCACAAATCAGTGCCCCCAAAATTCTCTCTTCCAGAGACTAGCATTAAAATCTGTCTCAAAATGAGAATAAATATGCTTCTCAGATCTCAGGATAAGGACTCAGAGCAGAATGAAATGGAATTTGGGGGCAGAAAACTATATACATGATCCAGCAACTGATTATTTTCAGCAGTGAAAGAAACCATGAAAGTTTCAGGAAATAAGCATTTTAAGATAGCAAACACCGCAGTCTGAGTTTTTATTATTAGTTTCAACAATATAAAAGCCAGGTAGAACATACAGGACCTTCACCACCAGATGCAGCGTATCAAGCTACGCTCAGTTACTACCACCCAGTGGCAGCCTGGAAAAGCGTCAGAGTCCCGGCAGCATCTCATTTCCCTTTACAGAGAACGAGCTGCTTCCACTTCACATTTTCTCTTTTGGGTCTTTCTGGAAGTTAGAGGTCACCTTTCCCTGGTGGCGCACGCACGCGAGAAACAACTACCCTTCTCTAAAATTTAGGCTTTTTGTCTTTGTTATCACAGAAAGTAAGGATTACCTATTTCTAGAACTGACAAGATCAATTTTGTGCAATATTGCTGTACATCTCCCTCCCATCTTCTTACAAAGCAGAGATTAACAGTTAGAAAATACAACCTAACATTAATCTAATGCATTAAAGTTTTTCTAACATTTATTTACATATGAAAAAAGTGTGACAGAATTGCAACACCACCACAGACCACTTGTTTTAATAAGGAAACATCCCTGCTGTCATTGGATTTTCTTCATATAGAAACCACCAGAACACAGTGGATACTACTTAGGATATTTCATACACAAGTTTTATAAAGTAGTCAAGCTCAGATACCCTCTAACAAAAGGACCACATTTGAGAAGACCATCTTCCTGTCTGACATTTTTTGACCAGTAATCCTAGACAAATCATTAATTCATAGGTGAGTCCTTCCCTCTACAAACAGTACATTTCCACAGTTAACTAGTACATTGTGATGTACAGAGGCAGTCTACATAATGTGAGAGAGATATAAATGTTATAGCCAGTTAGGTCAGAAAGATTATCAGATATACACTTAGTAGCTCTCATATCTTAGCTTTACTAACGGTATATTGGTTTAATGTCAGAGTAGCAACATTATTTTTTTTTTTAATAAAAATTAAAATAAGGTCACAGGCAAAACAGCTAACTTGACAGTGCCCAGGCTTTTATGAGAGGTTCCCAAAGCACATTATTTCATAAAGAATAGTTTTAGGATGTCTGTAAGATACAGGTATTGTAGTTTCAGACAGCAGACAGTCTGCAATAACACTGAGATTCCACTATGCTATCTCACAGCAACCTGAAAACAAGAGCTCTCAGTTTTCTGCTAGCTTCCTTCATAACTCAAGCACTACAAAGACTGTAAGGATAAACAATAGTCCATCTGCAGCACAAAGAAAGGAATATGACTAAAACCAAATACCATTTTAGTTAATGAAATACTGATTCACCGATAAATACAACTAAAATTTTAATTAACTTTTGCATCTGAAGTTTACAGTGAGGATTTTTATTTTTTTAAACAAATGGTTTTGTTCAAAACACACTTCAAACTTTTTCCACTGCTTTCAAAGACAAGGTAAGCAAAATCCTCTAAGTAAAGTTACAGTACAATCTGTATCAATCAATTATTTTCTTCTGGAACACTTAATTTTTGAAAGACATTTTTTCTATTCTACCATCGTAAGACAGACAACTGACATTGTAGTCATGAAGTCAAGTTAAACGCATGTGCAATTGAATCATTACTCTTTTCCAGCTGCAATTTGGGATTTTTTTTTTAACCTGATTTCATTCTTTATCTTCCATTGTTTTGCTTATTTTGGGTCTGCGGAACCTGCAGAAAGTTTCTGAATATTCAAACATTAAAACAGTAGAATAACACGTTTCTATTACTCAGACCCTTATGGGAGGTGACTGGAAGGTAAGCTCTGATTAGTCATTTATTCTAAGTATTAGATCTATTTCTTTCTCTTCTAGTATACTAACCAGTCAACAAAGAATTCCAGGTAACCTTCATCTGGTTTCTCCAACTTTGGTGTCCCCATCTCAGCTTTTACACCTACCAAGATATCAGTGTGCCCCTGTTAAAACAAAAACATATCACACAAATAGAATTACATTCACAAAACTACTTGTTTAATTTAAATGTCTATGGTAAGCTGACATTTCTACCTTTCAGTTATCTGCACCCATCATTCTAGCACAGTGAACTTAAAATCACGTTATTTTTTCTTAAAAAAAGGAAAGGCTTTTAAAGCCTTATGCTTTGTTAAGCATAAGAAGTTTCTTCAAATAATTACCATACATATTAGCTTTCTCTAGGTTAAAAAGAGACTCTTCATATCCATGACTTTTTCTAACCTTTGGGTTTGAAAACAGCTACCTCTGCAGAACCTTTATAATATTGCACAGTATATTTTTCTTCCTCACAGTCAACACATGCCAGCAGTAGTCTCGCTTCACTCTAAAGGAATAGAATTACTTTTTCCAGTGATTAGGCACAACAGCAATTTATTTCTTTCAAGATTAAATGGTAAAATAGTTCAAATTTAAGACTTTTCTGGTACTTCACAGTAAATCTAGCTCGAGTAGGTTAAGCCAGTCTCAATGAATTATGTATCTTGTGATTATTTCCTTAGCCCATACTTTCAGTTAGTGCTGTACATACACGTTTTATTACACAGACACAAACCCACCCAAATAGCCTTAACTTATCTTAAAACTAGTCACATAACCCAGAAGTTTCATCAGCAAGAAAAATAAATTTACCTACCAGCTTTACTCTTGCGGATCCACTTGTGTTTGATACAACATCTGTTTCTACTTCTGCACATCGGTAGTCTTCACAGCCACGACCATCTACACGAAGGTCCTCCTAAGAACAACAATCACTACGGCTGGAGCATCTCTCCTATAAGGACAGGCTGAGAGAGTTGGGATTGTTCAGCCTGGAGAAGAGAAGGCTCCAGGGAGGCCTTATAGTGGCCTTCCAGTATCTGAAGGGCACCTACAAGAAAGCTGGAGAGGGACTTTTTACAAGGGCATGTAGTGATAGGATGAGGGGGAATGGCTTAAAACTGGAAGAAGGTAGATTTAGATGAGATAGTAGGAGAGTGGTAGTGTGAGTGGAGGTGGATAGTTCCAGTGGTGAGACACTGGAACAGGTTGCCCAGAGAAGTTGTGGATGCCCCATCCCCGGAAGTGTTGCAGGCCAGGCTGGATGGGGTTTTAAGCAACGTGGTCTAGTGGGACGTGTCCCTGCCCACGCCAGGGGAGTTGGAACTAGATGATCTTTAAGGTCCCTTCCAACCTAAACCACTTTATGATTGTATGCTTATTACTCCAGAGACACCAGAAAGCTCCTTCCCTCCTCCCCACCCTACACTGTAACTCGTTCCCGCCCCACACCTGCCCACAGGGAGCAAGCCCGGAGGGGCGGGGAAGGGACCTGCCCCACGCCTCACAGGGCAACGCTAGCACCGGCCACAGGCACGGCCGGGCCAGACCGAGCCGAGCCGAGCCGGCCCGAATGACTTCCCGCTCCCTGGAGCGGAGGCTCCGGGCTCCGGCCTCCACGCCGCCCCAGCCTACCGGGACCTCCCGCAAGGCACCCACCGCCGCCGCTACCTGGACGCCATGGACGATGTAAAGCTTCTCCGCCTCGCTCAGCACCACGGACGCCATGCCTGCAACCACCGGAAGACCCGGCTCTTCCGCTTCCGGCGCCCGCGCGCCGCCGCCGCCGCCGCCACTAGCAACAGCCACTGACCACACCAGGCTGAGAGGGCGGGAGCGTAGAGGCGCGCCTCGCACCGGCCCCGCGTGACGCCCAGAGGCGGGCGGGGCGGGGCGGGGCCTGCGCCTGCGCACTGCTCCCCTGCCGCGCACCTCTAGGCGGGAAAGCGCCCGGGGGTCGCCATAACTGCGGTTCTGCCCGCCGAGCAGGGCACTCCGATTCGGGGGGGGGGGAGAGTTAGGGGGATGTCTCACACAGGCGAAGCGGGGTGTCCTCAGCCGTTATCACTCCCCGCAGGGAGTGGTGCCCGCTGGGCACCCCGCCTCCCGCAAACCACCCCCCTCCGCTAAGCCGACACTGGTGTTTAAGCCAAAGTGGGCAGCGCCTGCCCTCAGGTAAACGCTCCTGAGGGAGGCTGTGAAAACACCCAAGGGCTGGCGTAGCGATTAAAACCCCGCAAAAAAAATGAGGAAATACAGAGGTTGTTTTTTGTTGGTTTTTTTTTTTTTTTTTAACCTCAGAGATAGGTCTGAACGAGGTGCAGCACAACGGGGCAGATTGGCGCAGGAGCAGGGAAGAAACCAAACGGTGCCGTGAGGGAGAGTGCGGTTGGTCCCCTGCGAGGTATCCCTGGGAAAGTAGCATGGGAAGTGTAATTAAAAACTTGTATTATACATTAAAACAATAATTAAGGGTTGGTTGGGGTTTTTTTTTTATAACCTTAATTGAAAGTTTCGTAACAATGAGTGGTTAATGCTATAAGCCTCCCGCTTCTTTTGCACAGGTCTTGCGCATAATTTTCAAATTATTTTAAAAGTTGCTATCTGGCTTCACGCTGATGCTTACTTAGGTAAGAGTGACCCATGGCTTACAAGGATAACATGCCACGCCGCCAGAGTTTCTCCAGGCATTTCCAGCTCTCCTCTGCCCGGCTCCTTGCACAATCAAACACATGGAGCGTTTCTGGCTGTGCCTACCTGAGCAGGTGGCGCGATGCAGTGGGAGCAAACCTGAAGATTGAGAGACGTTTGGGAGGTTCTACTTTGCGCTGGCACTGCTCTGGTCCTGTTAGCAGGCTATGCATTCATTAGCAGTTGGGTGGATTTCTGGGGTGCATCCCATGGCTTCCCAAAGGAGCCCCATTTCTGCACGCCAGGAGTATTGTGTAGGGGATGGATTGCTGACTGCTTCTCGGTGGGGAGAGCCAGCGGTGGGGCCCAGCTGAGCTGGGAGTTGGAGGCTTGGGCAGCTCGCCCTCCCCACTGACCCCGAGGGGGCGGTGAGGGGGCCAGCCCTCCTGCCTGGGCCAGGGGATGCCAGGCAAAGGCAGCGCCCCTGCAGAAAAGGGGCCTGGTTCGGACATTCTCCCTAAATAGCGCTGCTGTCCAGCACAGATGGACCCTTCGTCTGACCTGCCATGTGGGTTTTGTACCCTCATGTTCCATAGTGTGAGCCAAGCTCTGCTGAGGAGAAATTAGAAACTCCCTTGTAAAAGAGAATGCCTGCTCTGAAACAGAGTGTTAACGCTGGCGCAGCCTGTGATGCCCACTGCGAGCACGGGGAGATGATACACTGGCTCCCAGTCCTGCCTGTGCCGCCGGTGAGCCCACAGCAGCTAACAATTCCCATCGTGAGGGATGAGTGATTTTTATTTTTTTTTTTTTTCCTTTTTTATTTTCCTCCTTCTTCTGCCATCCCAGCCTGGAGCCTACCAAACTCTTGCATGGCCCAGAGGCCCAGCTCACGCATCGCATAGAGGCCGGAGCACCCCGGCTCTGGCTCGTCGTTCCCCGGGGACAGCAGGGGGCAAACCCTCGCTCTAAAAAGCACTTCCTCGCACACTCGAATTCCCACCTCCGATGCAAGGCAAGGGTGGAAGTTACCAGGCAAAAAGGATGCCGGTTGTGGTTTTGGGTGTTTTTATTTTAACGAGGGCAAAGCCATGTCTTCTCCTTAGCCGACATAACGCCCGCCTGAGGGAACCACCTAGGAGGTAACGATATCCCACCCCCCCCCCCTTCCCCCTCAGAACGGGGAGCACCGAGCGAACTTCACCCGGTGACGCTCTGTCCTCATGGGGGCCGGGGGATCTTGGGATACCCACAAACACCCGAGCTCGCCTGGGGCTCGGAGCCGCGCAGTGAAGCCCCGGGTAAAACATAACAAAAAAAGGTGATTTTTTTTTTTTTTTTTTCCCCTCACAAAACCCGCATTTCGCCCCCGCCCCCGCACGCCCGAGACGTAAACGCGCACCGGGCACAGGCGCGCCCCGGCGGCTGGGCCGAGCCCCGCCGGGCGCGGCGCCGGTGCCCGCCCGTGGTGCCGCGGCGAACCCCCCGCGCCGCGCCCGGCGGTGGCAGCGGGGCGGGGAAGAAGGGCAGTGGGTGCGCGCTGCCTCCCGCCGCCGCCTCCGCTCACTTCCTGGTTCCTCCCGGCGGCCGCCCCACCTCCTCGCCGAGCTCAGCGTAAGGGGGGGGGGGGGGGGGGGAGCGGCGGCGGAGAGAGCGTCGGGGGTGGCCGCGCGGCTGCCGCGCGCGGGCTCCCCGGTGCGGCGGGGCCGCGCGGGGCAGCCTCGGCCGTGCGCGGCGCTGCGTGCGCGGCAAGTCGGGGCCGGGGGGGGGGGGGGGGGGGGGGGGGAAGCGGCGGGGCGCGCGCCGGACCGGCGGCGGCCTGTGGGGTAGGTGGTGCGAGTGACGGGGGGGGGGGGGTCGGGGGGGGGGGGGGGGTCGGCCCGCCGTGCCCGTGCGGGCAAGGTGTGCGCTGGCGGAGGGAGGCGGGGGGCGGGAGCGGGCCGCCGTCGACTACCGGAGGGGAGCGGCCATCCCGCCGCCGGCGCTGAGGGCGGGGGCCGCGCCCGCCGCCTGACCAACCGCCCGCCCCGGCCTTGCCGGTGCGCCCGCGCCCCGCGTAGCCCCTTATGCGGTGCGGGTGGTGGTGGGGGGAAGGGGATGGCGCGGCCGACCGAGGGCCGCTCGGTGCCCCGCTTCCCTCTGCCGGCGCCCCGGGCGAGGGGCTGGGTGTGCGGCGCGGCGGATCGCGTCCCGCAGCGGCGTCTTCTGGAGCTGTTGGCATCGGTGGGCACAGGGGAGGTGGGCTCCCGCTCGCCCCCTCGCCTCCCGCTGATCCGCCGGCTTCCAGCCCCGGGCTTTAAATACTGCGAGGCTAAATATGTTGAATAATACTGGGCTAAATACGTGATTTAAGTCCGCGCTGGCGGCCGTGCGGAGGAGCATAACGTCCCCTCAGCAGGAAATTTAAAATCGGAGCCTCCGGCAATGTTATCGGGGGTCCCGTGGTCTGGATTGCGGTGTGGAAAGGGGGTCCTGTGGTCCATTCACGCATTGCAGTGATGAAACGCGCCCGTCGGCCAGCGGCTGGACAGTGGAGCGGACCCTCTCACTTTGGAGGCGGCTGTGGTCACCTGGCGTTTGGCTGCGGCTGTCCCATGGGACCGTAGGGCGGTTGCGACTTCGGCATCGAGAGTAATCTGTGTGGAAACCATGGTGCTGTGCTGTGGCGGGTTTAGTTGAAATGGATGGGGAGTTGTATGATAATAGGAAGCAAGCCGGACTGTGTTTAAACAGCAGCTTCTAAGTATTACTGGAGTATTTCTGAAATTTTAGGAAGAAGCGACCACTCATGATGGCTTGTTAGAAAACAGTCTTCAAGAAAACATGGGCATGGTGGAGGAGGTAGCAGTTTGGTCTCTTGATGCACTCTCCTGCCGGTGTGCCACTGAGAGATGCCGCGTGGACAGCAGCGCTTGGTTAGATTTCTTTTCTTTGACCCTTATTCACAAAGGATAAATTCTATTTTTTCAGCGTGCAGGAGATTGTGTGCCAGGCTCCTGACACAGCAAAAGGTGCGCAATGTCACATGCATAGGAAAGGAGCCCAAATTCAGATGGTCGTTCCGATACAGTGGAATCACAGAGAAGGGGTTGGCGGGATGCAGGGAGTGACTGCCTCTGATGCCTGGTGGTGTAGATAGCAAGGCTTTAGTGGGTACCGTGTTTTTCTTTGCTTGCTGAAAGCAATAAATATGTCTTTTGTATAGTGTTACAGGCGTTTCAGTGATAACAGTCACTATAAGGGGAGCCATGTGTTCATTCATGTGTCTTTAAAAATGCAGCCCCACATGCAATAAAGATCCAGTCCTTCAAACACGACAACTCTGTCAGAGTAGCTCTTAGTGCTTTCTCACTGATGCAATAGTATTTGTCATACCAATGGGAGCTGCCTGTGGTTGTAAGTTGCATCTGACTGAATGCTCATTGAAATTTTAGAAGGTGTGACCAGAAGCTCTGTGCGGTTATAGGTTTATAAAAGGACAAATGTAAGGTCTGCCTCAAAGCTAAAATATTTGTTGCAATGTTTAACACCTCCCAGGTATTTTGGGGTACGTTTCTGCTTCCTTTTTAGTTTTCATTTTAAGTATTGTACTTACAGACAGGGTGTGTATTCCTATTTCAAATTGCTTGTGTGGTAGTAGGCAAAAATGTCAAAACGTAATTTATTGCAGCTGTTGGGAGCAGGTTGCAAGAAGATGAATTCTTAATTCCTCAGCAGATGCCAGTCTGCTGTGCTCAGATAGTTGCGTGTCTGTTCTGGACAGTTTCTTTTGTGTCAGCAAAGGGGAGCAATAGATAGTCTGACAGTATGCATATAGCCTGGGCAATGGTAACTCAGCTTTGGTGATTCTCTTTTTCTCATCTAATATGAATTTACTGTTCTTGATGGGTGGGTTGCTGTGCATCTCCAACAGAACAGGAGCTAGTAGCGTCACATAACCAATGTAATTTAAACCCGTGCGTTGCATTATTTCAGGGAAACCTGGTCATGCAGCCATGAAGCTTGCTCGTGCAGATGTTTCCCATGCATCTATAATAGGATATCTGTCCTGTAGAGGAGACTACAGGGTAGGTGATGGGCACCCACGGTGGTGTCAGTCTGAAAGTAGCTCGGCTGTAGCTCAGCCAGTCTCTGCAGATGTTAATTGACTGAGCTCATGGTTTTCTCTGCGGTGTCGACATGACCTTTTACTTAGGATGATATTCTGGAATACAGTTTTTCTGCCTTCCTGAGAGAAGACAGCAGGTAGTGTAAAATACGACAAGATAGAAAAGCTTGTTGTCAGTTTTTATTTTCCCTGTCCTGTGCTTAGCCGGTTGAAGCAAATGAGATGTGAATGATGGTACCCAGAACATGGTATTTGACTTATGCACATAACTAACCTGGAAGTTAAGGTTGTGTTAGAGAAAATGAGAAGTTAAAGCTTTCCTAATTAGAGCTGCATATTTCCTGGGTTGTGCAGACAATAAGAAAAAAGGATAGCCTCTAACTTGACTGGAACTGCAGTGCAGCAAGTCTGCCAGTAACGCTTTACACATTGTCCTTTTGCGAGAGAGTCCAAAAGAGAGAGCCAGCTTGCCTCCGCAGGCTGTGGGTGCCAAAGTCCTCCTCATACAGCAGTGGTTCACAGGTAGTGAGGTGCAAGGTGTTCCAGGCAAGGTGCAGCTAGGTACTGGCTCTTACTCCACAGGAGCAGTGGCAGGGTAACTCCTTTCACCTGCTTCTTGCTGTGCCCCCCGGGGTGGGGGGATGCTTGGGAGCACTTCTGGAGACTGGAGAGAGATTTATCTAGGTTTACAGCCCCCTATCTTTTTACTCCGCCAGATTGCAAGGTGACCATACAGAACCGGTACTGTTACGGGAGAAGGAGTAGGAGTGTAAGGAGACGAAGAAAAAAAAGCAGAGGTTAGGCAAAGTAAGGAAATGAGAAGGAAAGCTACAGTAGCAGGGTTCAGCTACAAAAATGTTGGGGATTGATGTTCCAGGAGCTGTAATAGCAAGTAAAACAAGGACACAAAAAACTCAGTGTTAATACCCTTGGACAAGAGAGGAATGTTGAATGGGAGGAAATGTAAGGCCCTTGTTGATGTTTTTGCTGCTAGCCCGGTGGTGGATGGCGTCTTTGTGAAGTTCAGCTGTGAGTTTTGCAATAACGCAGAACTGACAAGGGTGACCAATCTTAAATGGCGTGCGGCATGCAGGAGTTAAAACAAATGGGCTCAAGTTGAAACAGTTAAGAGTGAATAAAGGTAGTATGAAGTACTATGCTATTCAGAAAAAAAAAAAAACCCAAACAATAAAACATTTACAGTCCTAGTGGGAAGGCAGTAGTACTATACCATAGATACAGAGATCAGAGGGCTATAGCAGGCGATAAAGGGAGATAGTAATGTGATATACATCTTTGTTCTTTGCAATAACTACTTCAATCACTGATGTCCAATATAGCATAGAATAAATAAGCAATATACTATGTCTTGCACTTAGTCTGCTCTCCAACTCTCAGTATTTTGAAGGATAACAAAATTCATGTTTTCCCACAGAAATTTTTTTTATGGAGACAGGGATCACTTGTGCTTACTAATACAACAGTGAGCATAACAAGAAATACTCAGTTTGCCAACTCAGAAGTTCTTTCCTACATTTCAAAAGCTTTAACATACAGGAACTTTGAACCTGCAGGTTTTTCCAGTTCTCTGAAGTAGCAGCATAGGTTTCTTCTAGGCTAACTCTTAACATCGCAAAGGTGAATCATGACAATTGTGATTTTAACTGAAGGCCTTTTCACAATAGAGGTGATAATTTTTTGGTCTCTGTTTTATTAATGCACTATCTTAATGTATGCCCTGTGTCTTTCTGTATTTGGTTTAGATACCTGCTTAGGTGTAGTATTTAGATTTAAAATCTAAATGCCTTACTGCCTTCATACCTCTGTTTTCCCTACCCCTGCATGGTAGGGAAGAAGTGTAGACTACAAGTGGGGTGTAAAATACAGAGAGACTGGGTGACTTGTTCATGCTTGTGAAGGGGATGCTGTAGCAGAAGCAGGTGAGAGCCAAATCCTAGTTTACACCATCTCAGTGAAAAGGTATGTCTGATAGTTAAGGTGCTCCTTCTACCTTGAAATATAATATTCAGAATACTTTTTTAGACTAGGATGGTTCTGCCAGCTTCTTATTATGATTAAAACTTTAAAGCTGCAACTCTTCTCTGCTTCTCTGGTAAATACATTCCTTCTGCCATGAAAACAGTGTAGTTTGTAAAATAGATGCTAGAACTAATACCAGTTGTATAAATAAACCTTCCCCCTTTAATTTTTGTCTTGTTTTTTTTTTTTTTTTTAAGTTGATACAGGGAACACTGAGAATTTAAATTCCCTTAATCCAGTGGCTTGCTGTTTTAAGTCCTGAGTCAGCATCAAAGTTGCAAAGCTGTCTAGAAGACTGGGACAGCTTCTCCTGTTTTGTCTCTCATAAGGCTGTCTATTCAGGATAACTGCAATGCTGTGGGAAAGCATGACAGCCCCATTTGTTGTTTTCTGCTTCCCAGTTCAGTCCCTTCTGCAAGATTGCCCTTTCCTTCTGACACTTACTCCAGATAGGTGGCAGTGCCACAAAGCTGCTTTGTATTTATATGTTCAGGATTTGTATTTCTCTTTTTACATAGGTTAAGTAGCTTGTGTATATTTAGTCTATCGGGAAATTGTACGACTGAAGTGACAGAATTTCTCTGTTGCCATTGCAGCTCTAATAACTGTTAAGTTATTTTTTAGTGGTTTGTACTTAATGACAGTTTTGTGGAACACCTTCCATCTCTGTGGCTTTTTGATCAAAAGCTTTTTGAGATCACTAACCTTGTAATCAGACCGAGTCAGATCCAAGCCCGACCTTAGTCTCTGTTGCCCTTGTGACTAGTGTCCTGTTCCTAGACCTTGCCCCAATTTTGTCACTCATCCGTAGTGGTCCAGTGTCGCTGTACCTTGGACAGTGTCTTTGTCTCGGCTCCTTCGCTCAGGCTAGCAGCTGACAGGCCTTGTAGGTGGGAGTGCTGTCGCTTACCAGATAGCTCTTAGGTCGGTCTTTATTGCATTATAATTTATTTATACAATACATACCCATTAGTTAAACAGAAATGATATAGACATTAACCAGGAAGCTGTTGCCATCTGTCCTGAGACATTACGTGCCACAAACATTAGCATAGGAGAAAACCATGTTTTTAATTGAGAAAATGTAGCTTTATTTTCCTTATAGTTCTACTAATGGAATTCCTCTGGTACTGTTGAAGCTGCTTCTTGTTTGCACTGATGTAGATGAGAGGAGAACTGTGGGATTTGTGCCTTATGTGGATGTGTCTCTTTTGAGCGCATCAGTTCAGCCCAGTCCAGGCCCTCAGGATGGAGTTTTAGATCTGACAGATGTCTTTGAGATAATTTCCACCTCCCCCTGCTCTCCTAAGGGAGAAGTTCCCTCTAAGTATTCATACTTCCCTTCTAATGTATTCTTCAGAAATGCATGACTTCAGTTAAGTCTTCTTCTCTATTAAGATGCTTCTAATAAAGGTATGATTTTTAATGTGATACATCTTTACTAAGGTCTTGTTCACACACGGCTTCTTCAAAATAATAATTAAAAATAAAAAATAATAAATTATGATTCATCAAAGTAGTTAATGATGTAAACCGTTTTCTAAACCGTGACTACAAAGCAACATTGTAATATAGCCACTTACTCCCTTCATGCATAGAAAAATGTTATAACTGGTTTACCGTTTGGTTTTACGTGCTCTCCTTCCCCTTACAGGCAGGTAATCCAAGCCTGTGCATTTAGCCTGAAAAAACACAAGTTTGTTTTAAGATCTGTAATTTTTTTTTAAGATTATTTTTAATGCATTTAATATAAATCACATTCTGATTTCTTTATGCCATTTTTCTTCAGTATGGGAAGTGAAACTGATGAAATTGCATGACTTCAGTAGCCAAAGTTTAGGGGAATGAGAGATGTTTGTGAGCCTCTTGCTAAAAGCAGATGTGTAGCTGGTGATGTACTACTTAGGCTGAAACCGTACCACTTAATATGGCCTGAATTTCCAGAAGAAAAATGAAAATTAATCTGCGCTAGGCATTATCCTGTTACCCTGCTCCTGGGGCGGCTGGAGTAGGGCTAGCAGTACTGACTTTGCCCTGTGACATTTTGATCTGAGTCATCGGATGTCCCGTCAGCAGAGTGTTAAGCCCTGTGCCTGATCCCTCCCTATTGCTTTTGCCATTTTAACGCAAGAGAAGTAGTTTGAGGTTTTGAATTGGCGTTGAGTTTGTTTTGTTTGGGTTTTGGGTTTAGGTTTGCTTGTTTGTTTGTTTTGTTTTTTAACCATCTGTGGAGTCCCAAAAATATTCCAATGGAAGTACAGCTCTCTATAGCAAATTTAAGCCTGCTAATAATAGGCTTGCTTTTTTTAGCCACCTTTCACAGACCTGTTAGAAATGTCCCATTAACCCTCCAGGGTTTTGTAAACCCAGGGTTGGAAACTGCTGTGCTGATGGATAGCTGGATGAAGCTGCAGGAGACTGCCAAAAATTCTCAGCATAGCTGGGCTGTTTTGTTCCACTCCTGCTGATCAGATAAAGCTTTTTAGGCCTTGCAGAAGCCATTAGGAAAAAATTATATGAATACTGATATTTCCTTATTGTCCCTGCTAGAACTTGCTTTGGCAAGTTTTGACAGGCTTGTTGTTAGATTTGGGCTGTATGAAAGTGTGGCAGGAGAAACATAGGTAAATATCCTGTTATTTAGAAAACACACTTTCTCTCATTTCTGTTGCAAAGGGAGATTAAATATGCAGTGTTTTAATCAATGCAGTTTTACATAACAGAAAAAAAATGAAATAAACTTCAAAATTAACTCCCTTGTAGTTTCAATCTGTCTGCCTGTTTGGGGTTTGTTTGTTTTATTTAAAGGTGCCCCTTTAAATAAATCCTGTCCTGTGCATCTAGATCACCTAGTTCAACTGTTTGCTTCATTTTGATGATGATAAAAGGTTAACTTTAGCATTGTTTATCAGCTCTCAGAATATTGTCAATGAACTCTGGTTCTGTGTGTTTCATAAAAGCTGTTCCGAAGCATCTCTTTAAAGTATATAAAGACCCAAACTGAAAACCTGAAAAAATGCACATGATCTGCCTTGGTCACATTCTCATTCATTCTTTTTTTTTTTTTTTTTTTTTTTTTTTTCTTTCAGAATTGTTTTCATGTAATTGGCAGAACTTGAAATTCACTTGGTTCATATGACAAAATGTAACTTCTTCCTGAAGTTTAATGGACTTCTAATAGAGGAAATGGTTGCAATGTAGATAGTAATACTGTAGTTTTGCAAGTCATACCCATGTGCTTGACTTCACTAGTGTGAGTAATTACGTGAAAGTCAGCTGGGTGATGATGATGATGGCGTTAAGCTTGGTGTAAGTTTTATAACATCAGAACCTCAGGTAGCGTTCAGGTACATGCATTGGGTGAAGCCCCACATCATTCATTACTTCATTCTTAACATGTTGTTTGGCAGTCACAGTCCATTAAAAATAGATATTTGACATGGCTTATGGCAGGTCAAAAGACAGTTACTTCGTTTATATAGGGTGTAATAGCATATTTTAAGTGTTCATTGTAGCAGGAAGTGGATTTTAATTCATTTTATTTACATTTCTAATGTGTGTATCACATGGTTTTTTGATTGTTGCTGTAATGCCAAATGCCTTCCAGACAAAAAAGAAAAGGTCTTTGCTCTGAAATGTCGTTAACCTAAATTGATGTGTGTGTTGTCATTGTGTCTCACACTTACCTAGTGGCCTCTCTTATAGCCTGACACTGTGATTAAGTCCTTAAGCCCTTTGCCTTCATTGTTTACGTATTGTTTGCTCCAGAACAGGAGGGACTGACATATTCCATCTGTGTGTTATAAATTAAGTTCATATGCAGCATGATTCAAGGGCAGGCCAGTTAGTGCTTCCTCCCCCATACAATCGTTTTTGGGGGATATTTTTTGCATGAAAATACCAGGTTGGACAACATAAACAAAAGCAGATGTTTCTGTATGTGAGAACAAGGAATTAAAAACAAAAAACAAAAATAAACCAGGTCATGTAGAAGAGAAGCTGAGACACCAAGCTCCTGTAACTTAACTGTAAGTTAATGTACACTAAAACACATATGTATTTCTCAAAGAATGAGTGGTATTTATGTACTGATTAATGATTTTTCATTGTCGCCTGATGATGCCTCTAAAGCAAGCATTAAATAACAAAGTGCATTAAATAACAAATTTGTCCTCCAGCCAGAAGGCAGAATTGGACGCCTGAGCTGTGTCCTCCTAACTGCTTCCTTACCGCACTACAGAAATAATGAGTCCCCAGACTTTCAGACTGAGGTGCCTCAAGGCCTCTTCCAGTTTCTGCTTAAACAGTTCCACAGCAATAGCTTTTTTTTTTTTTTTTTTTTTAATTTAGCTCAATATTTCTGAGGGCGAGCTGTAGAACTCTTCTTGGGAGTGAAACCACTTCCTGCATTTGGAAGAGATGAATTTTTATTTGACTGCTGAAGTGTGCTGTTCAGGAGTAAACCCACAGTTTTAATCACTATGTGTTTGTCTAGCTTTCAGTCAATCTCTACTAATACTGACCTTAAGGTGACCTGTCAAACTAATTCCTCTGTTAAATAAGAGTTTGCTTTTCCTGTGGCTCTTTTCATTCCTTTGCTTTGGGAAACAAAACCTCAGGGGAAAAAAAAAAAAAGGTTCAGAGTCTAGGAAAAAATCCTGAAAGTCTGTGCTCAGGCCTAATCCAGCTTGTTACTCCACCTGGCGTGTCAAGTCTAAGACTTCCATTTGAAAATCAAACACCTAAATTACTATATTCTTTCTTATTTTTTAATGCAATATGATGTTACTGTCAACTAAACATTGTTGTCAGGCATGAGTCTTTAATTATGTCAGCTTTATTTCGAGCTGGCAAACCAGCATAACAATTTTAATAAGATTATTAAATAATGCAGTGAAGGTTAACCTGTTTCCTTGGGGGAGGGGAGGGACTGAGTCTTTAAAATACTTGTTAAGTCAGTGTGAATGTATGAATACATGTGTCCTTACAGAAATTCTGAAAAACTGGGGAAAAGGTATGGATTTACTAGTATAGTAAATTTTTTTTACTAGTATAGATTTATCTGAACTTAGACCACCAGATTGTCTGGGCAATCACTGTTTCTGAAAATTATATAGCTTGTCTCCCGAAGTACCGGGAGTCATGAGGCTAAATTATAGCTGTGGTTAAAATACAAAGTAATTACAATGTGGTATGTGAGTTTTGTGAATGAGGAGAAGGTTTTTGATTTTGTTTTTGTTTTTTTCTCACCAAAGTAAATGAGATCCACACGTGCATGTGTTTATCTTGATTTTTTTGTTCTCTGTGATGTGCGTATAAATATGACTGATGTGCTTTAATGTTAATCTGTGAGACTTTCTTCAGATTCCTAAAACATCTTAAACTCTTTTACTTGGCAGCATGCTAAATGCTCAAAGCAGAAATATAAGAAAATACCTAATTCTCCTACTTTATTTATATCTGTTATGTTAGAAAACAGATGCTGTAAATGGTCTGGTTCGTCCACTTGTGTGCACTTAGAAACATTGCGCTCTTGTCTTTTCCCTCTCACTGTGGCAGTAGCAGTTCCAGTCACCTCTCTTCCATGTCATTTGCACGAACGTGCACAAGCTCTTCTCTGCTTGGATGTAATTAATCATCCTGCTCATTAATAACTTTAATCTTTGGCTGTGAAAGACTGATTGTCCTTCATTAATTTGGTCCTCTTGAAATAACAACTAGAAAGCAAGCTACCATCTCTTTTCCTATCTAGGTAGGGGCAATAGTGTCTCCATTTAGGTTGGTAGACTGCAAAATAGAGCTTTCCTCTTGTACTTGACAGAACTTAGCTGTAAAAGTTTTGGGAGAAGTTTAAGGTCCTAGGTACTTTCACGATCCTCTCACTGTCTTGTCTATAAAATTTATCCATTTTGTGTAGGCAACAGTATCACTTTTTTAACAATTAAAACTCAAAAATAGCTTCAGTGTGAAGTTTTGCCAGGAAACATAATTAATGATGAACATTGTCTCCCTTTCTCTGAATTAAAATGGAAAAATGCACTCTATTTTTTGTAAAACAGAATAATCCTTACATGTTGAAATACGAGGAGGTTGAACCCCTCTGTTCAGGTATATGCAGTTCATTGTATTTGGTAGTGAAATTATTCTGTCTGTTTTCGTAGAAGGTGGGTCTTTGTGTAGAGGTTGTAGTGGTTTTGAGTGTTTACAGCATTGTGCAAATACTCTGTTAAGAAGTATCTTTGGCAGAAGTTGCTGGGTGTATCAAGAGCCGCTTTCAAAGCGTAGCATTCCAGGTGTGCTCTAATGTTGAGTGGTGTACCGTCACAGTGCAGATTGATTGATCCCCTGCCAAAGTCTTACGAGCACCTTTTTTGTTTTCTCAAATGCCCGCATTTGGTGAGAGTTACATTGAGACTACAGTAAGTGCCATGCATACCTGGAGTAGTAGAGTTTCTGGCTCCAAGATGGACCTTACCTTCTGGATGGGCAAGGTGCCTGCAGAGACAGAGAGGACAGGGCAATGGCAGCAAATGTCACGTTAGTGCCCTTATTGCAGTGGAGTGGACTTGGCTAGCAATGCTAAAGGGGAGGTAAAATGAATGCCATCGAGGGATGGAGCAAAGGTGAAAGGAGAAGCAAAAGTGAAATGAGAAGCATGGCAAAGTAGAAGGCTTAAGAGTGATGTAGAGCCAAAGGAGTTGAGAGTTTTTTTTTGAGGAGTTTTTTTTTCAGTTTTACCCCAATGCTATGGGTCAATGGATAAGGTGAAAGGAAACTTCTTCCACTTGCTAAGCTTCCCAGTATCTGTAGGAAAGACCTTTCCCTTTCCCAGGTCTGATGCAACAAAAAGGGACCCTGCCAGCTGTGCCAGGTCTTTACTTTTTTCCTCACGTGACTGTGTCCAGTTCTTGCTTCAGTCCCTGCTGTGGCAGCTCCTGTTGGCACCTGCCTGGTCACTGTTCTCTTCATTAAAACACTTGTTGCCTTTCCTCTGGGGGGAGTGGAGGTGGCACACTAGTGGATTTAACGTGTAATTAAGCAAGTCTTAAAAGCATTTAGAGAGTCTTCTGAGTAAGAGGTGTTCTGATAAGTGCAAGAGTCTGGTTTCCAAATCCATTATTTCAGGTTTGATTTATTTACCTTTTTTGCTTTTTCAGCTGACTTTCTGCAATTTGGAATTTCCCATGTGATCCCCATGCCATTATGCGAACAGAGGTCTACATGTCTTACAAAGCAGTGAACACTGTTTCTCTCTTTCAGATGCAAGTATGGACATAATAGCCTATGATGATTACTCCAGTCCACCGCTTCAGAGATATTGAAAGGAAACCTGAATACCTCCAGCCAGAAAAGTGTGTTCCACCTCCTAGCCGCGCTTCCCTGGGAACAATGTGGTTTATTCGAGATGGCTGTGGTATTGCATGTGCTGTCGTTACCTGGATGCTGGTGTTCTATGCCGACTTTGTAGTCCTTCTTGTCATGCTAGTTCCATCGAGAGATTATGTTTATAGTGTCATCAATGGCACACTGTTCAACACCTTGGCTTTCCTCGCTTTGGCTTCACATTTTCGTGCTATGCTGACAGATCCAGTAAGTATATCTCTCTCTGTATGTCTCGGAAAGAAACAGGCGGTGTTTTTCTTGTCTGCTAGATGTTGGGTAACTTAGTTGCTGAGTGAATGGCAGATTTAAATAACTTTTGTGTGTCAGCCTGCTGAGTGAGGCTGCTGATGTGGTATGCTAATTTCTCATCCCACTCAAGTCAGATGCAAAGTCAAGGACCCAGCTTTAGATTCTCATTGTGTGAGCAGCTCCTCTTTTTGCACTGGGAAGGAGAGCGTTTCTCTCTGACGCCTGCATTCTCCCCAGTGGCAGATCTGGTGTTTGTGGCTTGTTGTGTCTTGACAAACAGGAAAGCTGGAAAAGCTGGTTTTGGTTGTCTGCCTTGGCAAGTATTGCTTCAGCAGAATGGAGTAGAATGTGTGTTGTTTTGAAAAGCCATGTTACCATCTCTCATACTAGTGATTTAGTTGAGTTTATTGAACCATGCTGAAATAAATACTATGTGAGCATGGTAAGAGCTGACAGTTCTTAGGCAGATGGGAAGCATCAGAGTTGTAAGACCCCCGTGTATGTCTCCATAGGACATTGCTTTACGAGAGACCTGGTCTGCTGCTTTCTTGTCTTCCAGCTAGTGAGAAGATACAGTTTAGTACCGTCGTGTTTATTCTGAGTGGCCTGTGATGGTTTATTTTGTTTAATAACCTCTGGACAGTAGATTCAGTTCAAAACCCCATCTCCACTAGTCAGTGGAAGGAAAAAACACGCTTAGACTCTTCTTGGCCCCTTCCTCCCGAGTGTTCTTGTTGCTGTTGAAAATAGTGGTGTGCCTTTGATGCTCTAATTATTCCTTCCAAATATATTTCCTACTTGAAACCTTGTTAGGTGCCATTAAAACATCAGTGTAATCTTTGTTTCTTAGTTTCCACCTCTCCCAGAAGTCACAGCGCTGCAGAAACGGTTTGATTTGGGGTAGTTTCACAGTTTATGGTAAAGACTGATGCATTGAATGCCACTGCTGCTGGGCAGAACTGTGAGCAGTAGCTGAGAGGCTCAAACTTCTGGTCCTTGGACTTGGGAATGAAGGGTTGCAGCAATTTGTTATGTAGTCTATATCCTAGGGGTTCTCATCGTTGTTGTTGTTAATTATTGTATGTTATATGGCTTTAATGCCTAGGGACCTTCAGGTCACTGAAATTATTTTGCAGAGTTAGCAGGAACTCTTTTGAAACAAAAGCTGTTTTCTGAAACAGACTGGGCAAGCAGTGTTGCAGAAACAGATACAATCTCTATGCAGAGTAATTGGGAAAAGATATGTTAATTCCTAGTGCGTGGTGGGATTTTTGAGTGTGGATGGTAAGAGCCAGTGGAATTTCTTTTTTTATTCTTTGTAGAGGATATCAGATAAATTAAATGGAGGAGGGAGGATAAAGCGAGGGGATGCAGCAACATCTGGCAGACAATGTGAGTCAGGGATGAAGGAAGCTGCTGGGATGTGGAGAACCAGGGGCACATCTAGGACTGGAATGAAACAGAAAGCACCGCTGAGGCAAACAAATAGGAATTCTTTTTATAAATAAATGAAAACGTGACTTGTTCAGAATGTCATGCTTTTCAGGAACTGCTTCCTATGGGTTCTTGCTAAAACATTCCTAAGGTTTTGAGCTTTGCAGTGTACTAAAGAGAGAATAACAGTTGTAGCGTTTTGTGGAAATGGGTCGTGGTAATTTTTAAATTGGTCAGGCCTGTTAGGAGGTTTCTGTGTAAAAACTCAAAGGCTACTCAAGAAAGCCTTATAGTACTGGCTTAATGTGCAGTTCTCTCATTGATGTGTATTATTCCCATTTATTGCTGTTGGGAGGTTGTATAGGCGTGTTAAAAAGAGACTTCCATCAGAAATCTGTTAAAATATTACATCGCTGCTTTTATTTCAGTATAAAAGTTAACATCTACAGAGGTGCATTTGTGCCAGTGTACCAGCACGGATTTCATACAGCACATTTCATGACCTTTGTCCTCTTTTTTTGTTGTGTTTTTGTTTTGTTTTGTTTTTTTTTAATTGAGCAAATTTATGGCCCTAGAAAGGCTAGAAACTCTTGAACTCAGGCTCCTGCAGCAGCTATATGTGACCTGTTTAAAGACATGTGTTTTAAAGTGGAAATTGCATAGCTAAGAATGCTTTACCTAGTCTTATTCAGGTGGGAGGAGTCTTAGTGTTCACCGTTTGAATGTTAAACCCTAATTAAGTAATAAATACACGATGGAAGCATAGCTATAAATACATGAGGCGTTTACCAGCAACTCTTAATGTACACAATATTACTTCAGAAGTAGCTGCTTCTACTGGAATAAAACATCTGTGATTTCCAGTTTGTGGTGTAATACACTGGCATAATAAATTTGGTGATAGATGTGAAGAGAGCAATGAGGATTCTTAAGTATTTTAAGATTACTATAGGGTTACAAAAAATCACTTAAGTGAGGATTTACTGGTGTTCAAAAAAATAACAAAAACCACCAAAATGATGTTTAAGTATGTGGTTCCATATATTAGGACCTCGTTCTAATTTATTTTCTGAATATTCTTGCTCTTCCTGAAACTCTGTTGATCTTAGGGAAGTTTTTATTTCTTTCTCATCCCTCCCCTCCCATAGTTTTAAGTCATCCTATTGTTCTTAGCACTCGTAATGTACATAGGTTAATCTTCTGGTTTGTTGGGTTTTTTTATGCAGGGTGCTGTACCCAAAGGTAACGCCACAAAGGAGTTCATCGAGAGTTTACAGCTAAAGCCAGGACAGGTGGTTTACAAGTGCCCAAAGTGTTGTAGCATCAAACCTGACAGAGCACATCACTGCAGGTAAAGTCTTTTCTGAGGACTGCTATTTTATCGAGACCTCAACGATTATCCAGTGTGCCTTGGATCTAAATTGTTACTGGAGTCTGAGACTGGAATGGTTAAATTGAGAGATTGGCATCCGAATTCTGTTGCCAGTAGCGCCAGACACGTTCAACCTTCTCTGAAAAAATCTGGAGCCTTTTCTGACAATTTTTCATCTATAGCAGGCTGGGGCCACTTCTTGCAAAGTGAAAAGGACTTAAAATGAATGCTGCCTTGACTCCAGACCTGTAATTGACGTTCCATAAATTTTCATGTAAATGTGACTTAAAAAGGGACGTTATATACCAGAATAGAAATTCATAAAGTATAATGTCTCTCAGAAGGTCAGTGTCCTTTCTATTTTTGTTTTTATTTACAAACCCATTTGTCTTAACTGTAGATTCTACTTAGAAGTGATATTTAAAGTTCAGGTAACTGTAGATACTTTTTTAAGAGTTCCAACTTCCACATTTTCATTGAGTACTGTGACTTTGTTTTGTGCTTTGTGATAGATCAGTATGTCTACTGATCTGTCACCTCCTTTCTCTGGTAGGATAAACTTCCCTAAAGAGGGTAACAGGTAGTGAGCTTTTTAGTAGTAAAGGCAGTGAGCAAAACCACCACCTACTTCCTGAAATTCTCTTCTGCTTTTAAAACAAATGAACATGCTTTCCAGTAAGTAGTTAATAACTTTGCATTAGTGTCCCTTCCTTACTTACTCAAAAAACAAAACGTACTGAGGAAGCTTGTATCACGGTTACTGCTGATTCATGCAGGGGTCTTGTGGGGAGGGGAATACATGGTACTGAGCTGAACAACAGCTGAAACTTGTTCTGCTGTTTGCATTTTTCATATTTATTTTCAGAACTTTAGTTTGCAAATGTTTTCCCTTTTTTTATTGGTTTTTCATTTTAATCAAAATCAGGAGTTGGTTATTCAGCAGGAGCAATGTGATCGTGCCTATCACTTATTAATGCTACTGTAAAATCCCCTCTGACACTTCTTCAATTATGAATGAAACTTTGCATCTAAAATGCCGTCTTGCTGATGACTCGCAGCATAGGTAAATGAAAAAGACTCTTTGGCTAAACACAAAACCTCGTCTCCACGGTCCTTTTTTCTATGCTTTAAGATAACTTTTTAGACATTAATATTTGGGAAACTGATCCACTGAGCACTGATGCTGTTGAGAATCTTTGAGTCAAACATTTGTTTGTGGGATAGGAGGATTTATTGGGCTTTCACACATCAGTTATGCATATGCATCAGCAGGAGGTGCTGCTAGCTGCATGCCTGAGGGACCAAGGTGCTTTTTGATTCATATGCTACTTTGTGAGCCCTCCATGCCCCAAAAACTATTCCTGCCAGCATTTGGAAGCTGGGTGGTTGAGCAGGGGTCTGAGTATGGGCAATCCCTGCTGCCTATAGTTTTCAGTCTTGGTTTCTGTGTTTCCTTTTTCATCAGCTAGTTTCATGCTATGCCTCTTACCCAACTGCTTTTGGTATGTAAACATGGAGCAAAACCTCTCCTCTCAGCCTTAGCTTCCTCCTTCACGGAGGTCGTCTTTGGCTTGGCTGCTTCAGGTTGTCCCTCTGGGGAAATAGGACCTAGGAGCACTTGAACAGGTTGCTTGGGTATTTACCTGTTTTCAGAGCCCAAGGGAACTGTGTGCACATCTGCAGGCAGTAAATTAGACCACAGGGAGGCATCCTCCTGCTTTACACCACCTGCCCTGCCTCCCCCCCCTTCTTTTTTTTAAAACCAGTAATTGATACTTGTCATACGAGGTATGACATTATCTGGCAGATAAATTGTTTTTACTGTGCCAGCTGATTTTAGTTCCCGTGTAGCTGAAAAATAATTTCAAGCTACTTATTCTAGCAAAATGAGATTTTTCCTGTTTTCCACTGCCCTTGGGATTGGCAGGTAATAGGGTACCCGTCCCTGCCTGAGCAGAAGCAGCTCCTGATCTGGCCCCATGCTGGGAGGCTGGGTCCTGCCTGACCAACTTAGGATCAGGGCTATAGTAACTCATAAATGTTTTTCAGGCATTGCATGTATCCCTGGGGATTACCCCCTCCCACCGTGTAGAGTGAGGGCAAGGCTGTTCTGACAGAGAGGTTTTCTATTATTTATTCATACGTGCTCATAAGAATGTGTTTTAAGTTTTTGTTTGAGTTTCCCTTAAGCATTTGGATGTTGAAGTTTATTGTTTATATTAAGGTCAAAATATTTTTTGTTACAAGAAGAAAAATAAAATTAGCAGAGCCCTTGATCCTTTCTGTTTTAGTGCTGCCAGAATTGTTCTGGAATGGCTGTTTCCTTTGTGGGTCTATTGTTTGTTTGGTTTGGGGTTTTGTGTTTTTTTTTTTCATATTTGATTTCTGTGCTTGTTTGTGCAATGTAGTATCAGGAGACTGCCTTTCGTCTCCTATCATATGAGAAAGCAGCGGAGAAAAAGACTTCCTTTATTATGCAAGTTGAAGCAGTTACTGACTAAGCAAGAGAATGATGTTCAGACAAAGTAATAATCTTTTAATTATTTGACTTCTAGCCACAATGTGCATGCTGGCAAGAATTTGAATTTTGGTTTTATTAGTCTGGTTTTGTGAAGTGCATTAACATCTAGTTTTACCTTGAATGGATATTGTGATACTGTCTTCCTGACTGACTGCCGCAGCTATTTTATGCTAGTATGTGGCTTACCTTGATGTCAAGAATATTTTCTAATGCTTTATTTAATTCTCTTTTTTGCAAGTTCCTGCTACCAGCTAATGTTAGTAAACAAACCTTAGTCTGCTATTAGCAGCTCTGAAAAATATCTTTATTCATTACCAGTTTTCATATCTTTCTGGGTTTTGTGTGTTTTTAATCTGTGGAAATTTTCACAGACCGAATACGTTAAAACTAAATTAAATCAGATTTTTTCCATCTGCGTGAATGTATTGTTCAAACCATATTTTGGCAGAACCACTGATGTGAATATTATGCTAATGTGTCTTACTTGGCATTAATTTTTTACAATAGTAATTTGGTATTGTATGGTTCATTTTGAACAGACATAGTCAAGTGAGCAAACCACAGTAAATTTATTTAGGTTCAAATTTCAACTCTGATTCTTTCCTTTAATTTCTGTGTCCCCTAAACTCCTGTGAAATCTTGTATTCCTGGAATGAAATGTGCTATAAATAAAGACCTGTATTCTTTCAGTGTTTGCAAGAGGTGTATTCGGAAAATGGACCATCACTGCCCGTGGGTCAATAACTGTGTAGGAGAGAATAACCAGAAGTACTTTGTACTGTTTACAGTAAGTATTTTGCAAGTGGTGTTTGAGGTTGTCCGGTGGGCAGCAATGAAATGCTGTGTGTAGTCTGTTAAGCAGCTCTGAAGACTGGCTTGCTTTTTTTTCCCTCTTGTTTCAGAAGAACTTTACAGGGAACTCTTGCAGACTTTTGTTTCGCTAATTAGGGGACACACAACACAACAACGGGGAAAAGGCATCATGGGAAGTATTTGCCAGGGTTTTGTGAGGTTTGTGTTGAAAGTTTTTCAGCACACTATTTCATAGCGTGAGTAGTTAATTGTGTTGTTGAGCTCTTTGAGGCGTGGGCAGTCCTTTTACACCGTACTGTGGCTGATAGGGTCCCAGGCCATGTGTAGGATTCCTAAATGTTGTAGTTGTATGAGTACCCGCGTGGGATCATATAATAAGAGCTGCTGCCACATCTTAAGCGAGGAGTGGGAAGTCTGCATTCCCTTTGGCAAGAATTGTCCACCTCTTAGTTGCAAGTGGTTTATTTTTGTACTTGAAAATCAAGGAGGTGTTTGACTTTTTGTACTATATCTGTGGCATCATGCATAAGAAAACAGGAGTGCAAACTTGAATACTACATATTTATGGAAGGGTTGAAAGCTGTTTCATCAAAGTGAACTGCAAATATCCTGTGGGAGTAGCGTGAATGTTACAAGGCTGAGTTTCAGCGATGCTCTGTTTTATTAATAAATCTTTTGAGACATCTGTAGGTTCAAGGAAGAACGTTCTCATATTACCAAGTAAAAAGGGGGAGATTTTCAGTTAAATGGAAAGGCTTACTGCTAAACTTTTGTTCCAAGGTGTGGTTTGGTAGGATGTGGTTTACAGAACAAAACAAATCCTATTTCTTTCACTTGAGCAAGGGTTTTTACACCATGAGGAGTGAGCTGAGTGTTTTAATCCTATCAAAAATATTTCTGTTTCTGTTAAAACTGACATCTACTTTCAAGTGGGCTGTATTAAACACTTAATGTAGTTGATAGAGAAAAAAAATAAGGGTTGCTGGTTTTGTTCTTGGTTATTCTTTTTGAGCCCTGGGGAGGTGAAGGAACGGCAGCATGCTCAACTTGCAAGGAAAACCAAAATACTCTCCTATCATGTTTTATTGCTTCTACAGGGGTTTGTTGTAACGAAATCTCTCTCACTTCCAATATCTGCTGACCTTTGTCAGAGTCTGTACGTTCAGGAGAGTCATCTTTTTAGCTCTGTCTTAGTAAATTGTAGTGTACGTGTAGTGTTGCCTGTAGTTTAAAGCTCTTTGTTACAAAGCTAAGACCTAATTTAACCCAAAAAGGATTAAGTACAAAATATTAAAGCTTGAGAGAAACTTTCCATGCCAGTGTCTGCCTCAGTGAAAAATACTTATTAAGTAAATAAATAATTTTTCTGAAACTCATGCTGGAAAATAGATAAAATGCTTTTTGTGATTAAAACAAATTAGCTGTTGTTTCTCTGGGAAACTGTAGTGCTCTCAAGAGCAAGGATGTAAGCTTTGACAACATGATACCTCAGAGAGCTGCTGCTGCTCTCTGAAAGTTGCACTGTACTCAGTGGAGATAAGGACAGTAAGCTGTGTGGAAGGCCACGCTGGGGCGCGGGAGGCTGGGGTTTGTGTCCAGCTGGCTTTGAATTAAAGAGTCTCTCTCCTGTGCCCTCAGAGCTGTTAGTAAGGCCAGAATGTGTCTGTGTAGTCTTGGCATTTGCCAGCCTCTGGGAGCTTGTTTAGGGGGAATGGGAGGGCTTGGTGGTTTTTAGAGCGGTTTGTGGCTTGGTTGTTTGTTGGGTTTTTTTTTAAGTCTTAACTCTTTGCTTTATATGAAGTGTTTGGAAGATTTAGCATTTTGTTCTTTAAACTTACCTCATATCTATATTATATCCTTTATTTTTCAGATGTATATAGCACTGATTTCCCTGCATGCTCTAATCATGGTGGGATTTCACTTCTTGTATTGCTTTGAAGAAGACTGGACAAGTGAGTACTAACAAAGTATCTAATTAAAATACCAGATTAGCCTATGAATAAGACCTTATAATGTGGTTGCTTGTAAGGCAACCCCTTTTATGCTGGTTTCAGAAGAATGCTCTCAGGGGTCTGTTGTGCTATCTCGTTTGTTTGGTTGGTTTTTGTTTTCATGATCAATCCTAGAACTTCATAATTCTTTCTGACCGGCTGGGATCTCTGTCCTGAAAAGTCCTGTTTCAACTTAAGCCTGATACTGTGTAGGGAGAAGCTAAGATGTAAAAACACCTAGATAGTATGTGTGAATAACCTACTGTTGACGTGAACAGAGCACTAATTTCCAGAATGCCAACACAAGATAAGAAGAATGTGTGCGCTTTTTTTAAAAGAGTAATGTGAATCATTCTTGCGAGACTGCCAGGAAAACACGCTAACTCAGATCCAAAAATCCACCCTCACAAGAACAAACAATTCCTTTCCACAAAAAATACCCACCCCAAAAAAGCCAACCAACCAAAAAAACCCAACCCTCACTCTGGAGCCGCCAGTGAGTAAATTTTCATAAAGCCAGTTGAGATGTGTTTTTAAACAAATGGATATAGGAAATCCTCTAGGTAATGCTGAGTCAAACATCAAGCTGTCAAAAAATGTGTGTGCAGATCTATGTGCTGCTTGTGTATTTTTTTGGAAGAGTATGAGCTTTGTTTTTCTTGGAATTTCAGTTGTGACATTAAATATAATGACCTCTTTTAGTTCATAATACTGCAGAGGATGGGTACGTTTACACATATGAGCTGAATTTGACAAGGTTGTTCTGCAGTTCAAAGCTTTGCAAAACAGCTGCCAGCTGTCACTGTAAACATCTTGATTTGACTACAGCTGCCAGGGCCATAGGGGAAGGATGCATCAAAAGAGAGTTTCCTTTGCCTGCTTTCTCAGAGCCTGCGTCTGTGGGGGAAGCGCTTTCCCACCTGTCCCAGGTTTAGGTGGCAGAACAGAGCCATTACGAGAGATGGATCTGTTGTTGCAGCTACCTTGGATTTGCATTGGTTGTGTTAGCCCTGATTATGGTGTATCTGTTAAAGCTTAACATCTCATGAGGAAAAACAGGGTTTCTTTGGTGGTACTCATTCTTGGATTTCAGAAAAATCTGGAGATATTCTGACATACACAATACCCAGCTCAACACTATGATTTTTGCCCTGTAACATTTTCCTTCCTCTTTCTTTCTTCTGCTTCTCTTTTACAGTTACCTTCTCGGATTTTGTCACCTCTTGCCTGAGTTTGCCCTATAGACTATGAGGAAAAAATAGAATTTGGCTTAATTTGCCCTTCTTTAGGTAGTAACTTAGAACAGTTATGAAAGGAAGCATACTCTGGTTTTATGTTGGTGCTACAGAAATAATTATCCTTGTGTCCTGACCACCAGTTTGAGATTTCTAATTTTCCACTCTCACTGTGGAAAATCCATTAAGATTAGGAGTGGAATTTAAGGTGAAATGGAGTAGAATAGAGTCCTAGACAGTGTGCTGGGGAAACACCAAAGTGGAAAAGAAAGTTGCATTCTTAAGCATTGCAGGTTTTTTTTTGTTTGTTTTGCTTTTTTTTTTTTTTAACTTGCAGGAGTGATCATTTGATTGAATATCCTCAGGAATGTCAGAGCTTCCCTGTGCACCTTTTTGAGAATGGCGATCATACAATTTATTTTGATACTTTGAATATGGAAAACTCGTGCCTTAGCAGGTGTTTTGCAGCTGCTGCATTACCTGATCTCTCCCCTTCCAACTCTGTTGTTTTGTCTTCACAGAATGCAGTTCCTTCTCTCCGCCAACTACAGTGATTCTTCTTATCCTCTTGTGTTTCGAGGCTCTCCTGTTTCTCATCTTCACATCGGTTATGTTTGGGACCCAAGTACACTCCATCTGCACTGACGAAACGGTGGGTGACTCACACAGTCTCTCCTTTACCCTGTCTCTCTCACCGTTTGTAGAAACAGTGAAGGGCTACAGGGTTTTACCTCATTGCACGGGGAGTTCGTGTACGTGTACCCTTTGAGGAAAGACCCAGCGTAATAAACGGAGCTAGCAGTGCTGGATTGTGTTCTCTGAAGGTTAATGTGAGAAGTAGTGTCCACCTATGTATTGGCTGGGATGCTGTGTTGACAGTACCTCTGATAAGGCAGGCATTGGTAACTGGGATTGCTCTGTTGAGAGTTTTTGTCCCTGTGGATTCGAGAACCTTTTACTTTAATAAAGTGCTTTTATTTTGGTATTGTCTGAAATTCAGCTGTGTCCCCCCCAGTGTCACTATTTACAGCTTTAAGTGCTGGAAAGACAAGATGAGTAGGTTGGGGAGGGACATATATACACACACTCTTCTTTTAGTCTAGAAGATTTCCAGTTTTAGCTGCTTGGTAAACAGTTCAGAAACTCCTGCCAGAGGGAAAAAGAAACCGGAGTGGAGTAGGCTCATGGAAACCTGCTGGGTACAGTCTGCTACAAAGCCACCATGTCATCCCCTATTCAAAGGTGGCATAGTAGAGGTTACGTAGTAGTGTTGCAGCCCATCGTATATTCCCTGCATTTACCCACTTCTGTGAAGATGGAGCTGGTGACTCCTGGGGAAGTTCCCACACTTGTGAATACTGACGGCCTTCACCAAGCATGCTCAGATATCTGAATTAACTGGAGTGGTTGAAGAGAAGTGATAGTCTTAAAAGAGTGACGACTTTTTTTTTTCCTCCCCTGTCCTCCTTTAGTTTTCTCTCCCCTTCAGTTGTTTGCCCATGGCCAGTTGAAGCTAGAATAGCTATTTTGGCTGCCGTTGGAGAGCTATGACTGGCATTACGGACTGTAAGAGCCCATCACTCCCGAGTCATTTTTGCAGTACTTTTTTTAATGCTTGGCTTCTGCAAGAGGCCGATGTTCACACTGTGGCTCTTCTGTGTTCAGAGGAAGACTTCAGCTGTTCTTTCTGCTGGGGAGAGCCCCAGGAAGAAGTACAGTGTCATACAGAACAACAAGATCCTGCTGAGCTTGAGTTTATCAATAAGTGTGTAAATTAGCAATGCTGCCTTTGAAATCATCATCTGAATTTCTCAATCTTTGAGACCTGTCAAGAATTTTTAGAAGATGCTTCCTACAGCTGAGCACCCAAATAAGTCCCCCTATTTTCTCTTCCCCTTAAATTAAATTCTGGGAACTCATAGATGTTAAAGGAACAACGCTACAATCTGAAATAAAAAAATGAAATATAGTCTCCCCATGTTGGGTTGTGGGTTTTCATTTTTGTTTTCTTTTTTAATATGTACCAGTAAGGATTTTGCTCTGGAATGTCTCATTGTTGATTTGCTAGCATTGAGCTAGCTGTGTCGGGCAAGCAATCTGTTTTGAGCAGAGAAATATTTCCAGATTAAATTCTTCCATTCTTCCTGATGTGGTCGGTTGCAGTGTTTTACTTCACGTTATAGAGGCAAGGCTGTATCTTGCCCTTTCTCACCCTCCTCTTACAATCACTGGGAGACCTATTTCCCAACTTGTGTACTCTGTCCCACCAGGATGGTTCCTTACCGCCTGAAGGGACCCAGAACCCTAGTATTTTGCTGTTGTCTTTAGAGGTGACATTTACCAGGGATCAGCACAACCCTTGCAGTGGACCCATGTTGTGTTCTGCAGAGCTCCCAGAATCAGTAATTTGAGAGACACAGATGTATTACAATTTGAGAGACACAGATGTATTACAATCGATAGCAAGGGAGAGACATGTAGGTCAGGAGAAGCTTACTTTGCAGAAGGTCTGGAGTTAAAGAACAGAGTGATCTGCCTGCTGCCGCTACCCATGGACAAGTAATGCTCTCCAGTGACTGCACTCGTTCGTTTTGCTTCTTGGCAGCCAGGAATACCCTTCCTGAAAGACCAAATTCACTTTGTGGGTTTTAGACACAATACAATTATTTTTTTTCTTTTTTTAATGATTGACTAGTGAATGTTTCAACTGATTGCTTGTGGCTTGTTTTTGTTCTCCCTCTAACCTTTACTAAACAATGCCGATGATTTCTCTCAAATCGGTATCTTTTTTAACCCTTTCTCCCTGCTGTCAGCCCATGCATGTTTTAGCAGTGATTCTAATGAAACATGAAGCGGCACCAGGTAGACTCAGCTACACTGAGCCATGGGCACTTCCTGAACTTGCTTGGTGAATCTGGGAGCATTGTAGAGATTATCTTTGGGTTTGTGGTTGGTTGGTTTTTTTTTTTTGTCTGCAAGCTTATAATGGTTTCCTCTGAAACTTTCCATCTGGTTAGTGCATAATGCTTTCAGCCATTAAAGCACATACTTTTTGTTTGGTTTTAGGCGGCGGGTTTTTTTTAATTGGTGTCAGAGGCAATTGGAAGGCAGGTCTTAAAAGGTTTATGAAATATACCTGAAAGAAAGTCATTTTATTTCCAAGGGATACTGTGTATCCTTAATATTTTTTTTTTTTAGTATAAAACAATGAGAAGAAAAGGAAAGGCAGTATAGATGCATTTTTATTTTCTTACTCCATCCCTTGGATAAGGGGTAACTGAGAGTAGACCTTTCCCCAAATCCAGACTACGTTTGACTGAAAATGTGATATTTCTGTTTTCAGGGAATAGAACAGTTGAAAAAGGAAGAGAGAAGATGGGCTAAAAAAACAAAATGGATGAACATGAAAGCAGTATTTGGCCATCCGTTCTCTATAGCATGGCTTAGCCCATTCGCAACACCAGACCAAGGAAAAGCAGACCCGTACCAGTATGTGGTCTGAGGAATTCTTGACCAGCATTTCCACTAAAATAGAAACATATTACAGCACTACTGTTATAAATTTTCCATGAATGTTTAAAACAAAAAGCAAAACAAACTTTTTTATGTCTATTAAATGGCTGATAATTGCAGAGGAAAAAAAATAGCCCTGTATTCCACAATTTTAGATAATTCTATATCTCTGGCTGAAACTGCTGCTGCTTTTCTTTTTTCTTTTTTTCTTTTTTTTTGTATTTCTATTTTTTTTATCTTGTTAACTTTACTGGCCTTTGTTTCTCTCTGCTTTCTGTATGGCATAACTAATGTGAAGGGGATCCTCTTTCTCTGTTGTGACCCACCTCTTCTGAGTAGATTCTCATGCTGTCTCCTGACTGTGATGAGCTCTGTGGAAGACATATGAGTGCCAACAGCCCTACACAGACACCTTTGGACTTCCTGAAGGAACACATTGCTCTTTCATAAGTGAACCTGAATGGGGAAGCAAACATTTCACTTACCAAAAGGTGCAAGACAAGAACGCAACACAGTAAGAGAGCCAGTTGACCTGGTGATCACATACAGTTAAAGTCCTTCAAACAAATGTTGCCAATACTGATTCCCACCCCACCCTCCTTCTTCCTTCCAGCCACAGAACTGATTTCATCTTTCTGGCATTATTTTGTCTGTTCCCTCCCTTGTGCGCAGGAAATTGTTGCCCTCTTAGGGTAACTATGGCAGATTTAGAAGACTCTTCGGATTATTAAATGCCTTACACTTGCAGGAAAGAAAGAAATCCAATTTTCAAGTGTTTAGAATAGCAGAATCATCTTGTTTGTGTGTGTTTGTCTTGGTAAATGACTTGTTAGAGCAATGCCTGCTAAACAGTGTTAACGTGAAAAACTGACGTGAATGCCCAGATTACCGTAAAGACCAATATTGATGGGATGTGTAGGTGTACCAGGGTGATTGATTCTATATTCTTAGCATTGCCCTGGGTTAGAGCTTTGTAAATCTTCCCTCATATTTATGCATACATGTGTATGCGTGTAAACACACACACATATATGTGTAAGTATTTTAAATTGGGAAATATTGATGGTAAGGAGCATGCATACTGTTATGAACTGTGTGATGATGAAAGTGGGAGGGACAGAAGGCATTTCAGGAACGGGTAGAGCCTAAACCATTCATAACTGCAACTGACAACTTGTGTTCAAGCAGAATTTTATTATATTTTTGGATCATGACTCCCATGGGCTCATCAAGTGATTGCAAACAAAGGAAAAACACAAATCAGCTGTGTCCATGACTTCCAAGGAATCTTTTCTTTCCTTGGTTTAAAATGAAATGCGTTTTGGGGGGGGAAATGACCTGTTTTGACTGCTTTAAAGCCATGAGGGAAGGGAGGGGAGTCAGAAAAGGAGAAGTTTAATGGATGTCTCATTTTGGAAGTAATGTGAATGCTGCATCTTTTCAATCTGTCAATGCTTCCATATGGAAAACAAATGCAATAAAACTTTTCCAAAAACTTGTTTGCTGTTCTTATTTTCTTTCTTTGCTTTAAATGTTGGGGAAAATCTGTCATGGTTTTCTTAACTTTCACTTTAGTATGCGAGCAGGCAGAAGCATGTAAAGGTTAACTGAGCATTCAACTTGTAAGTTTAGAAATGAGTTAATCGGTAATATACTGATCTGGTAATTGGTGTTACTGTATCTCTTGGAAGAGGCTTCATGTAACTGCTCTGCTGTGTAAACGGGCAGTTCCTGCAATCCTGCTTGCTCAGGGTTAGATCATTAGGATCACGTTGTGATCTCTGCTGCAGGACTGCACGGAGGGATCCGCAGGCTGCCACCGTGGGAAGATTCCTGTGAAGGAAACGTGGCTTTTGCGTACACATTTCCTTAAAGAAGAAAAGTTCAGGAAAAGGTTAGGGTTTGTTTTTATAGTGCTGAGGCTGCTGATAGTGGAAAGCTATTGTAAATAAATAGGTGCCTCTGATTTAGGAATGCCGTGGTGTTTTTCAGAGAATGCTCCCAGCTTAATGGTTAAGGGCTGGATCTTTGGCCAGGTTCAGTTCAGCCGGTGAGACACGTGCAGGTGGTAACTTGAACTGGTAGAGAATCCGGCCCTAAAACTCTTGAGACAAAATCAAATGTACTGGGGGGAGAGGCTTTAGTCACCTCGGCAGTTAACAAATGAATGCATCTCTCTGTACAGTTCCTTGCTTTAAAAATTGTTTTGATTATAAATTCCTGGTGCACTTTCCAGTTTTCATTTATTTTAGTTACCTTTATTCACTATGTGTTTTGGAGGAAGATTGCTGACATTGTTCTGCTGTCTTGACCATTGTGAAAAAATGTGTAATTATTCAGTTTTTCTTGTTTCAAACAAATGCCAATTGTTGAACAGCATTATGTAGTCTTGTTATTTTCAGTCAAACTGTTTTTGTTTTAAATGAGGCATCATCACAGCTTGCAGAAATGTCCATTGGTATGTCTTGGTAACGGGGGATCCTCAGTTTTACTCACACTGTACGACTTGGTGATGCAATTTGATGCCATTTGAATGATACTAAATGTGAGTTAACGTGAGAAAGGCAGACTTAACCCGTTTGCTATTGGAAAGTATTTTCTCGGGCAGGACTACCTGATTTCAGGTGCTAGTTTCTGTTTTGGTGTGGCCAAGAGAAACTGAAGGACAAACTCGATGAGAGACGGGGTATTTCTTTTTTGAAAAGCTTAGCAGTGCTCCCAGCAGAAATGAGTGCAAGGATCTGCTGGAGGGAAAGTCTGCCTTAATCATGACTTCTGATAGCAACGCCTCCTGTGTCTTCTTCCCCTTAATGGACAAATTGTTACAGTACTTGCCTCTTCTGTTCCTTCTTTCCGTTTAGATTTTAAAAGTGTATTAAAAGAAGTTAGTGCAGTTCTAACAGGCAAGAGTTGTCCTGCAGATCGCTTCTGGGTCAAGCCATGCAGCCCAGCATCCTTTTTTTTCTTTTTTTTTTTTTTTTTTAAAAAGTGAAATAGCTGCATGATGGGAAAGGGAAACAGCTGTTAATTTAATTTGAAATACAAAATTCTCACTTCCTAAAATAATGGTGAGAGATTTGGGGCAAACTTATTTTTTTTTTTTAAGAAGTTTCATTAAACAGTAATGAAACGTCTTCTACAGTTGTGCGTTCCTTCCCTTTCTCCTGAAGTTTTGGGTTGTTTTGTTTTGTTTTTTTTTTTTAAGGCAAAACCTCACACCCTACTGACAGTGGGGCAGGCAGCCAAAATTAGACCAGGATACAGTTTTTAAAACTTCTGCTCATTTTCAATACGTGCCCTGAAGGGATTAGTAGGGTCGGGCTGGGAGAGAGAAAGTATGCCCCTGCCTGCTCTGATTAACTGCTCCCTAATCCGGCATTAGTGCGACCTCCAGCCTGACCTTGCTTATCGTCTTGCTCAGCGGATACTGTTCAGAGCAGGTGAACCATGTTTTCTGGGGAGGGGTTGCAGCCCAGAAGTGTTCAAGATCCTTTTTCCCGATGTAGATGGCGGCACGGAATCAAACCGGATTACGCACGTGGTGGAGGGCAGGATTAAATCTTGTGCTCCCGGGGAAATCCGGGTTTAAATGTGTGGTGTCTTGTTTCTCCTCCTGCCCCGTGCTGCATGTTTTCCTTCTCTCTAGACACTCAGGCAATTAATGCTGCCGCCGCGGTGACGATTTGTTACTAACGCGTTAGAAACCTCTGCAGTTTGCTAAGGAACAGCCGACAACCAAAGGTCTTCCCCTGCTTTAAGCTGCAAAAACCTCTGCCTGCCGGCTGCGCGGCCGCAGGGCGCTGGAATCGGAGTATCCCAGAGGAAAAACACGTGGCAGCGCTGAAAGACTTTGCCGAGGCTCTGCTGGGCCGTGCACCAAGTGCTGCCCCTCTCCCAGCAGGGAGGTGAGGATGGGCACTGGCCGCGGCGGTACCCAGTGCCTCATCCCGAGGGGCCGGAGGCTACAAGAGATTTTTCCCTGGAACAGTTGTGCGGCATTTGCCAGTTTGGGAGCAGAGCAGAGGGACACGCGCCCACGCTTCGCGTTGCAAGATGCGTGTTTGTGCTTCGGGGCTCAAATATTTCCCGAAATTGCAACCCTGCAGACTTCGGCTTCGGTATTGCATCATTTCTTCCTGCTGGATGGATTTCTCCAAAGTCTGCATGAGAAACTGGGCATGAATGAAGCTCACAAAAGCTTTTTGCACGTAATTCTTTGGTTTGTGGTGTGTTTTCTCGCGGGCCTGCTCGTGCTGACTCAATGTTCTTGCAAAACCAAGCTGCTGCTGCTGCTGCTGCGTTAAAATGTCGTTTTAATTATAAGGGTTACTGCAAGTGCAGCTGTGGTGCCGCTGAGCTGTTGGGAGTATTCATTCCCCCCACCCCCACCCCCCCCCAGCAAAGCTTTGAAATGTTTTGTGGGTCATTAGGGAAAACCTGCAGAGTTGGAACATGACAAGTGTATTTTTCATCCAGCCATTGGATGGAAAGAAAACGGTCTTTTAAATGGTTTTAACTGAATTTTGGTCTTTTTTCCTTTCCTTGAGTGTCTCAAAGCTTGCGTCCAGTATCCTCGCTTCTCCAAGAACAGAGTTTCTACCTGGTCGCTCGCACCATGAGCATGTACACGGCTGTAGGTTTGACTCCTCTCACATGATACAAACTATGGGCATAAAAAATTGTGCCCTATTTTACATAGTGGTAGCCTTAAAAAAAAAAAAAAAATACTTAGTTCCTTATTTCTGCATGAAAACTACCAGGAAAAAAAAACATATGTCACCACCTGAATTTGAAGGACCTGTTATTTAAATGCCATCAAAATGTTTACTAAAAGTGATGTTCTTGGAGGGAGGATGAATCAGAATATTGACCGACCAAGGCTCCGGTCCTGCTTTGAAGCCTCCGCTTCCACCCGTACAGATTTCGTCATGTCCCTGCGGGTATCCGGCTTGCATTGCGATTTCTCTTTGACAATTTGTTAAATGGAAATTGTGTTCCTAAATATTTGCTCTTAATTGACACACAGTGAGCTCGTTCTTATGTCAGCCTCTAATGACAAGCCTAGATACGGCTGTCGTAAATTACTGATCACTGGAAAAAGTTGCAGTATTTTACCCGTATCTGAACTATTGTAAAAGTGCCCAAATAAGGTGAAATTTTGAGTTGTAATTGTATTTTGTTACTCTTTGGAGGGATTAAAAAGGCATCGGGAGAAGAGATCCAAGATTCCAAAGGGGATGGCTTTTTAGAAGCCATCTCTTTACCCACAGAAATCAGTAGAAACTTGTACCACAGTAAGTCACCGAGATTCAGGTGGTCCATGCGTTTGGTCTTGGTTTGGGGTTTTGTTGTCTCAAATTTGGAGATGAAACTCTCAGCGATGCAGGACATCTCTCTTCATTGTTCACTAAAACCCGAGCACCGCCCTGGCTGCGGGTGGGCAGTTTTGCACGCGCTGCAGCGGTTTTACCTGCTTCAAATGTGAGACGACCCAAAACTCTTCTCTTCTTGCAGGGTATTGAGCGTCTTAAAAACCAGAAGCCAACCTGGGAGAAGGTCAGCGGCTGGGAAGGAATGAAGCTGGCATTCGGGGGTGCTTTCTCCTTGGGGTGGTTCAATCCCTTTTCGAACCTGAACTGCGAGAGCCCAGCGCCGGCCGAAGCGGTGGCAGCAGCTCCTGCGTCTGCAATAATGACCCAAGAAGAAATCGAGCAGTTTCTGGCTCGAGATGTTGCCGTCCAAGTGTTACATGAATAAGCAGAGCAGCCTCCAAGATGTCAAGAGCAGCTTTCAGGTGTTTTTTATGTTTTTTTAATAGCTACTCGTGCTGGAGATTTAAGGGGTTGGTTTTTAACATACTTTTGGTGCATTAAAAAAATTCAGGAGTATTTATCCGGAAGTCAGGTACGGCGCTAGCGGAAGCAATGCAAATCTCCAGAGAAGGCTTTATAGGTGATGAGATTCATAAGCTCCTTTTCGGACCCGCGACAACTGCTTTACTGAGCTTTTCTAACTTGGCCTTTAAGGAAGGTTTATAATTGTCGGATAGATTGGTCCCAGCTCCCAGAAATGCGTAAGGAGTCTGGTTAATCTTTTGTCCTTGCCACCTTTTGGAGGGTTAAATGATAAGCCCTGTCGAATGGCCAGATTAGCGCAGCTCTAAAGGTTTTGTTGAAAAAGTGTCTTTTTTTAGCTCGTCCCACGGATGCTGCCTCTGGATTATGAAAACTGCTGGTGCTCAGGTCGTGGCAGAGGTGGGGTACCAGGCTGCCGCCGCAGCAGATGGACCTGCTTGCCCTGGGTGTAACTCCTTTGGGCTCCAAAACATCTCCAGGGGTAAATTTTAACCCTCTGTGCTTGCGAGGCTCTCTGACATTGGTGGTACTTGGCCAAGCGGCGGCGGAGCTGGTGGGCTGGTGGTGGTGTTGGGCCAGTGGGAGCGTTTGCCCGTGGCCAGCACAGCTGAGAGCAGGCAAGTATTGGCCAGGTTGTTGTGCTGCTGGTGGGGGGGGGTACCTTTTGCCAGGGGGGGGCCGCGGTTCGTTAGCGCGTAGGACCTGTGGAGCGGGAGCTGCCTGGCTGAACTCCGCAGCCCAGAAAGGAGGCAGCTGGTCTCCACCGGGCACCAGGGGTATTTCTGCAGTCAAAGAAGAGAGGGAGATGTGAGCACGCTGCTGATGGAGGTACTGGCTGTCTCCTTTTGACTTGTCTAATTTAGATGTCTGTCTTTCTGGTGTGGTTTTTTTTTTTTTTTGGTTTTCCTCGGTAGCCAGAGTTAGTTGAGAATAAATGTTGCTGCTTTAATCTTACCGGGGCTTAACATTGTCCTGTTGGTACTTGCCATTGTGCAGGGTTTCCTTAGGCTAATTTGGCAGCCAGTGCTCGGTGAACATCGGTGAGCGCGTAGAAGGAACGTGCATCGCTCGAGGAAAGCGTCACTGCAGGTGGCAATAGCTGCAGCAAAGTCACGCAAGAGGTGACGTTAGCCGCAGCGTGCAGGCGCGCTGCAAACACTTGGGGTGCTCCAGGTGCCAGTTAGTGTAGTTTTAATTTAGGCTGGTTTTCAATTTTTTATTTTTTGTTTCTCCTTGTCATCTCCCTTAGCTTAATTGTCAGTAAATTTTGCGGGTTATTAGAGACATCCTCCTGGTTTTCCCCCACAGGACATGCCTGACTTCATCCCTCCCTCCCTTGTAATGTGGACCAAAGATAATTGCTTCCTCTCAAAAGTAAGAGAAAGGAGTTTGGGGGATGAAAGCATGGCATTGTGAAAGACCTAGATGAAGGTTTTATTATTTATTGAAGCAATACCAAATGGAAGTTGTGCAAGATTTTCTTTTTCTTTTTTTCCACACCCAAAAAAGCATCTTAATATGTATGAATGGTGTGACATTCAGGGCTACCGTGGAGGGATGAGATTCTCTCCTGAACTTGTCCTCTGCCACAGCAGTCCCTTTTTCTGGCAAAGGGACTGGGAACAAACCGAGTGCCGTGGCTGTTAGGAGCACAGCTTGGCTAAAACCCAGGGGATATTTCTGAACAGGTGTCCTGTCTCCTATCCCCTCTGGATGTCTCCACTTTGTCAATGAAAAATAGGTTAAGAAAAAATCATTAGGAACTGTGTGTTTATAAAAACCTTTCAGGTAAAGGGAAAGACCCTGCATTTGGGGCGAATTGAGGTGTCCTCTCATGTCTCTTTGATGTGAGGTCTTGAATGTCTTCGCCCTGTGCAGCAGTGTAGATAGTGAGGGAAGAAGCTCTCCTGCTTCTGCACCAGCCTACATTCTCTGTCAGTGTCCCACAGGAAAGGGACATCAGGGACTTAGGCAGATCTATAAGGGATTTCCTATAGGGAGCAATAGGGATGATGAAGGAGGAAAAGTAAAAGTGCCCTTTTTAGCTCATATTTTCTAATTTTGGCTTGCTGCTTGGCTTCTGCATCCAGTTAATGTCTCTGCCTCTAGTGCTGTGTCTGCAGAGTGGGAATGGTGCTACGGGGTCCCGGGGGGACAAGCTAGTTAAAGGTTAAAAATCACCTTGAGGTGAGCGCATGGGGATGTCGGTGCAGGAGAGAGCCCCTCGCGCTGCGTTTTAGTGATGCTTCTCGGGACATGGTCCCCACTTATGTGGCTTCGGGTAGGCATGGACGGAGGCAGCATATTTCCTCCTCCACTCTCAAACCTGGTTCACCTCGTCATGAGGACAGGCATCCTTCGCTTTTGTTTCCCACCTCCCGTGTTGTTCCTCAGGTGCTGGCATCTCTGGGCTTTGTTTGTGGTTTGTTTTTTTTATTTAATAGCTGAAACAGAAAAGCAGTGGGAAGAGGGGGAATGAGAGCCAGAACTCCTACAGTGCAGTTATGGTCCAAGTGAGAGATGGAGACATGTCCCCATGCCCTACGCAGAGCCGCAGGCAGCCGGCCCAGCACCAGCTCTGGTGCCCCCCAGGACCTGGCAGGGTGACGTCCTGCGTCCAGCGAACTGGTTCTGCTGGTGTCTCTCGGCTGTCAGTCTCCCTCATCCCCCTCTTCTTCCTCCTCCCCGAAGCCCCAGCACCCCTCAGTGTGTCTCCTCTCTGTCTCAGTATAGTGTGGCAACCGTCAGAAATTGCAAAAGTCTTCATGAGTTGGAAGAATCTGTTTTATCCACAGCTCTAGCATAAACCTCCTTCTTTAATGACTACCTGGTGGCTTGAGACCAAATGGAACTTTCACGAAACTGAAACCAAACTCACTGTTTTCCCTTCCCTTCCCTCCACGCGCTCCCTGCCCCTTGTTAAATTGTGCCTTCATCTTCAGGCAGTGCTGCTGTGGTCCCGGCCAGCTGGCCAGGCCCTGGGGAGGGCATTCCTCGAGAGCGCTCACTGTGCTGCCATCTGCTTGAGATCCCATCGCTGCTCCAGCATGAAGTGTTAATACATGACAGACGGGGTCGTGGCAGACGTGAGAAGCGTTCTTGTACTTCTTACCCGGTGTCTTCTACAACAGGTTTTCTATGCAAGTAAAGAACTTACATCTCTTGAAAATATATATATTTTGCTGTTTGTAACTCCTTTTTATGCCTCTGGTCGCTATTTTACTTATTAAAGAACTAATTTTTCCATCCACCAAGGACTGCCTGCTCCTCCCTTCCCCGCCGTCGCAGTGCAGACGCTGTGCCCGCTCTGCCTGCGGAGAGGGGCTCCCGCTCCTGGCCCTGCCACCACTGGAGGTGGCCGTGCAGGGACCCAGTGCTGCCGCAGGGCGCCGGGATGTCGTGGGCAGAGGGGCGGTGGGGGGCCAGGACAGTAGCCTAGCAGCCACCTGGGCACTCCTCCCGGGGTTCCCAAAATCTTTGAAATTCAAGTGAGTGGTCAAAAGCTTTTTTCCTCCTCCCTTCTTTTCCTCCTCCCTTCTTTTCCTCCTCCCTCCGTTATGGGCTGGTCCATGACCAGGTGTAGTTGCTGTTTCATTCTTCCACTCTACAGCCCTAACGCTTGAGCATTTGCCTTGGCTATAAACACGTAAATAAACCCCTATACTACTGTCTGGCTAAATTTCCTCTTTCCTCGAGAAATGCTGGAAACCCCAGTGCCTGACTGCTGCTGGCCACATTGCCGCGATGCTGTGGAGCAGAGCTGTCCCTTGCCACTGGTGGATTCAGGAGGTGCCGGGGTGTGCAGCTCAGCGGTGGGGCCAGGTGGGCTCCAGCTGTGCACAGCTGTTGTCTTGTTCAGCGTGACTATGGCTGGAAGAGGTCCAGATGTGCACCACCATCAAGGTCCGATGTGTAGTCCAGCAGCCTCCAGGGTGGAAGGGGAAGGATAGAGGTCATACATTTCCAGGGAAGCACTGATAGTGGTGCTATAGATGGTACGTCTTCCAAAAATGCCTGAAAACCCCCAAAAGAAATTGGGTGGGAGGAAAGGAAGAGGTATGAAAAATGGTGTTTGGGGAGACTGTGCCAGGTTTGATCTTCTTTGTTGTCTAAAGACAAAAAAAAGGTGTATGCCAGTGCGTTCCCCAGCTGGCTAACTGGGAGGGAGAGGGAATCACCCAGGAGGGGTATGCTTAAAACATTTTTTGAGCTGCACAGCAGCCTGTGGTGCCGTGAGGTCCCTGGGTGGCCTCCCATGTAGGACCACAGCCCGGATAGCCAAGCAGCTGCAAAACACCCCCCTGGGTGCACACCCACCACCAGCTGAAGCCGGCACCTCCGCAAGCTCCCATCCCCAGCTTGGGGTGGGAACGTCCCTCCGTGGGCTCGGAGCCATCCCACACCAGCGATACCATACAACCCAATCACGCAGTCGATTTTAACAACCTTTATTGAATCACAATTAGCTGCAATCAACGCAACTGTGCCCTTTAAGTCAGTTTAATTCCCTTAGCTTAATGGGATCTTTGCTCTTTACTTTGAGATTATGATCCAGCAACCAAGGAGGCATGAAGTGCCCGAGGGATGCACGCGGCTGTGCTATGCGTTTAGCGAGGCCACCGTTTGCACCCCGCCGAGGCACCGATCCTACTCAGTGATGGTGATGGCCTTCTCCGTAGAGATGGCTTTGACCTGGGCTGACGTCAGCTTGGCTACTATTTTCTTCTCTCCTACTCTGGTCGGAGTGCATATTATTTCAGACTTAATGATCCTACCGGGCTTTACATCCCTAAGGAGAAAGAAAAAACAAATAGTCCCAGCATCAGTTACGGTTCTCATTTGCCGCTTTCGAATCGTTTCGCTTAAAGAAATAGCTGCTGTGTGTATTTAGAGTGGTTGTTTCCCTTCTCCTGTGACCAACGTGCAGCAAGTGGGGCTCGGCACTGTGGCACTGGCTGGTGGTCCCGGAGATCTTGGGGACCTTCCCCAGACTTCCCTGTACTGCTGAAACACGAAATTTGGTTCTGAAGGGAGCAGCTGTGTTCACACTGGCCAGGCAGCGCCTGGCATCACAGCAGGAGCATGGGGAGAGCCCCTGTCCTGCCTGAGTGCCCTGAGCATGCCAACATCTGCGTGGATTTTTCTGCTGTGTGGACTGCACCCAGAGGTGGTGCAGGTGAGAACACAGCTTGCAAAGGGCACTGTTACTCCAAATCCCCTATCCGCTTCTTCAAGGGAAATTAAAAAAAAAAAAAAAAAAAAGAAACAAAGCAGAGTCCTGCCACGCTCATTTCATATTGGGCTCGTCTCCTTACCCCTGATCAAATGTTGCCATCTTAAATATGCCCAAGCCCTCCACGAGCAGCTTGCAGTTGTCCAGGGGCACATTCAGCTTGTTCTTAAAGATGAAGGCACAGGCGAAGTCCTTGTTCAGTTTAGCCATTTCTGGCATCTGGCAGAGGAGGAAAGAGAGAAACAGACCCAAATGCCAGGGATCAAAGAGGTAATAAAGATGCTGGAGCTGCTGCCAGTTTGCTCACCACCACCAGTGTGGTGGGGAGCAACCCGCATATCCTTTCCACCCTCCCGTGGCACCGTGTGCTCTGCCCCTCTGGCTGTTTTCCCAGCTCTCCTCTCTGATTCCTCAACATGTTTTTCCTTCAGGAGGTAGAGCTGTGGGGTCAGAGATAGGCCCCATACAAACTGTCCTCTTCCATCCCCTTCCCTCCAGCAGCCCCTGCCTGCCCGTTTTAGATGGGGCAATAAAATCTTCGTATCATGGCTGCTTTCAACCTTCAAATAAAGGCTGAATAGCCAAATAAAACGCTGAGGACTGAGCATCCCAGGAGGCAGCTGTTTGGGAGATCTCCCCGGGAATGCCAACACCACCATGGTGTTACAGGGAACAGGGCTTTGACCCTCATCCCCAAGGAGCCGGGCTGACGGCTATCTCACCTGGACGGTGATGGGGGGGTACTCGAATCTCATCGTCGTCTCCTTGGTGAGTTTGTCATCTGTCCCCTGGACCTCAGCAATGGCGGTGATGTGGATGAGCACTTCGTCTTCCACCGAGGCCAGTGTCTTCATGTATGAGTCGGCTGCGATTTTCAGAGGGACCTTTGTCTCTGTGGGAGAGAAAACACAACTCGGTGCTTCATCACGTACTCACAAGCTGGATGGTAAATTTGGCTCTGGTGGCTGGTGCCTCAGGGTGCCGGATGAGGAGTATTTGCCGAGATCATCCTGCTTTTGGCCAGACCTGGGAGCCCAGCAGGGGGAAGCCCCAGATCAGCGAGCGGTACTCAGCACATGCAGCCCGCAGGAAGGGCGGCTGAGCCCTCACCATCTCCCTGCCAAGCCGAGCACTGCCTCAAGCTCACGTCCAGCGTCTCAGCAGCCCTCGTCCCCAGCTGCCCTGGCACTCAGGAGGAGGCAGAGGCAGAGGTTGGGTACACTTAAGCCCGTGTCCCCCGGGGTTTCTCTGAGGCATTACTTGCTATAAAATTAGTGGCTTTCCTTTCACTTCAGATTTTATCTTTAATTGCCTGGACAAAATTCCAGTGGCTCGGAAAAGTCCCAGAGTCAGCAGCACTGAAGCCTGGACATTGCTTTAGCCACAATGCTTCCTGGCTTCTGGGAATCAAAAAAAAAAAAAAAACCCAAATGCCTGTCCTTATCTCTAAATGTATGTAGCTACCTTTGTGTCCTACCCTGCTGCATTTTGACAGCCACAATGTACGCGTGAAAACACTCAGCAATCACCAGCTTTTTTGCAAGTGACTCACACTTGGAATGAGCAAGTGCTGTTAATTATTCATAACTCGTTAGCCTCTTGTTTAGCAAATTTCAGTCACATTGCTGGGGATCAGAAATGCAACCCAGGTCGTTCAAAGATATCCAGCAAACAGCAAACAGCTCTTGGGATCAGCCAGGCAGCCATGAGGTTGAAATTCGCTTGGGCAAAGAATTCAGAAATTAACACTCATCAGCTCCACCACCAGCTGATCAACATTACAGCAGCAAGCACAAGAACACAAAAAAAAGGCTGAAATTTCCTGCCATCTAAATCCCATGAGGGATCTGACTCACATGGCCACACTCAAAGCTTGCGGTGGCATCTTTGATGCTTACAGGGTGAGGACAGGAGGGAGATGCTCCAGCACACCTTGCTCACACCGTGAAAATGTCTGTCTGCCCACACTGATGTATTTCTAATCATCTCATTGAAGCTGCAGCAGGGACAGGGCCTTCACGTTTTGTTCCCTGCTACGTTGGGATTCCAATGTATGACTGAGACTCCCAAATGCAGTAACAAGAGAGGCAGGTAGCACGCAGACAATTTCAGCTCTTCGTGCCTTACAGAGCTGTGCACTGACCTATAGCAGAGCTATTATAAACCAGCTCAAGTCAAACCACGCACTGCCACAGTAAATAGCCCAGAGAACACTCCGTGCCTACCAGATTTGCCTTCAAGCTTGATGGTCTCCTTGACGTATCCAAGGTTGGCCTCAACTTTCCCAGTGTAGGACTGCAGCTGGCAAGAGCCAGCAAGATTGATGGTCCAGTTCCCAGGAGTAGAGGTCTTCACTGTGATGGCCAGTTCAAGGGGATTGCCAGGATATAAAACTTCTGTATTGGTTATCTCGAGCTGCAGCCCAGTCTTGGAGACAGTCTCACGCAGGACCCCAGGCTTGGAGTCCATGTCATCCACGTGTGCAGTTGCAGCGAAGCGTGCTCGGATTCCCATTCCTGGAGGGCGTATGAAGGAGGAAGCTTTCTGCATGGCTTTCCTTTCCTCTTCAGAGCCTGGACAAAAAAAAGATGGGTGATAGCTGTATCAATCTCCTCACACAGAGCCACCTTCCCTTTAGTTATGCTTCTGGTGCTGAGCAGAGGGGATGTCAGGGCACCTCCAGCCTCTGCTCAGGAGACCCTCTTGGTTTACGCTACCACCAGTTCTAACTGTAGCATTTTGGACTGGAAGAATTTCTTAGAGGATGGATGCTCTTCAATTTTTCAGCCTAAGATTTTCCCACTGCTCTCTGGGAAGGATTTAACGGTCTAGCACAATGTGGCTGGATCTGAGCATCACGGGGAGGGAATGTGGGCTTTTTTGTTGCCAATATGGTCTGGGGAATGGAAAGACAAAAAGAAGAAGAATGAAGAAATGAAGAAACAGTGAGTCCAACCTCTAGGTTGGTCACTCAGCCCATTTCTGTCACTGCCTGCAAGCTTGCTCGCGCCTGTCCCTAAAGAGCAGCCTATAGGTGTCACTGCGGGCATGAAGATGCCCAGAAACAGCGTTTCGTCCCCCAGGTCTCCAGGCCTTACGCGGGGTTTGCCACTGCAGCTACCCCTGAGGTTTTCTCCTGGACAAAACCCACATTGAGGGGTGACCTACATGGCCAGGGCTTTCTTTTTTGGCACTACTTTAGAGGATGGGGGCAGTCACCTTCAGGGAACTTGTACTGCAAGGTGATGTCTTCCCGCTTGTCCTGCCCCACAGCTTTTGTGCTCATGTTCACACCAATGCCTTGGGTCTCCGTGTTAATCCTGATGTACTTATCCTTGCCGTTCACCTTCTTGACGACCCAGTAAACTTTGTCAGCATTCACTTCCGCATATACAAACTTGCTGTCGAAGGGCAAATACACATCCCCGTCTCGGATAGCCTTCAGCGGGCATGGGCCGCACTGGAAAATACCTAGAAAGTGCATTCAACACCGTTTGCTTTTCCAAATATGAGCAGAGCCTCCAATTTTTGTTGCACCCTCAGACCCATCCAAGCAGGAATCTGTGGATGTGGTAGTTGACTCTTAGTAGTAAATAGAGCTTTTATGTATGTCCTCTCACTTAGATAATTTTAAGGTTTGAAAGTCATGGCTTGGTGATGGAGTCAACCGAGTCCAACCACCTGTGTTTGATCTCCTCTTTCCGCTCAAGCCTTGAGGACTTATGACTTCCTCAAGAAAGCTCTACAGAAAGAATCTTTACTGGGGAAAGCTGTGGCACCTCTTTCTGCAGACTGCTTTGAGTCCTCAACTTCACCAAAGAAATCAGAGGATGGTGGAAAGAGAAATTATCTCTGATTTCCAGCTGTGCACTCTAACCTCTGAAATGACATTCATGTCCCCAACAGCACTCTACAAGGTTGGTTTTCTGCTTGCAAAGAAATGCCCTTCCTCCTGTCCTGGGCTGAAATGGCAGGGGTGAGAACTCTGGCTTTAGGATGCCACTGCCCAAGTGCATGAAGATGTGCATGGGGAGTACGTGCTTTGCTGACTGGGGACCACGGTTCTCATATGAGATGTCCCTGCCTCCCTTGGGAGTCACAGAAGAGCCTTTCTAGGCAAATCCTACCTTGACTTTGCTCCTGAGGGGTTGAATCGATTGCCTGCCAGCCGTCGAACCCTGACGGCAGGTCCGTCCGCTTCATCCAGACGTCATTCCACACATGGAAGTTCCTGCGTGCATTTGGGTTGGAAAGAAAAGGAGTGAGCTGTTACAGCCAGAAGAGTCATGCTCTCCTTTCTTAATCCTTAAGTAAGGGTAGGTTTAATGGAGATTTGCACGTAACCCTGTGAAACCCCAGGCTCTCTCCCTCCCAGGCAGTGAACCCGAAGCAGTAGGGAAATTCTCAAAGGAAAGGCTGCTGGGGCTGGGAAACATGGCGCTGCGGGACGTCGCGGGGGGTAGGGAGCGTTAGCCTCCTTTGGCAGTACCAGACAGAGTCGAGGGACATCCGGTTCAGCTTTTCTCCATATTCGTTCAGGTAAATGTCAACTCTCAGGTTCTCGTCCGTATCGTGCGCTGAGTTGAAGTTACTCACGCAGCGGGATGGGATCCCCAAGCAGCGCATAACTGTGGCACAGACAGACAAAACACAGGGTCCCAAAATCACTCGGGTTGGTGGTTGTGTCTCGTCCAACCTCTCTGCCCACCCAGAGCCCTCTAAAGCAGGCTTCCCAGGAAGGTGTCCAGACGGCTTTTGAATATCTCCAAGGATGGAGACTCCACAACCTCTCTGGGTAACCTGTGTCAGTGCTTGGTCATCTTCACAGTCAAAAAACCTATTTTTCCATGTTCAGAGAGAACCTTCTGTGTTTCATGTTGTCCCATCAACTCTGTTCCGGTCACTGGGCAACACTGGGCCTGGCTCTATTTGCCCCACTCCCTTCCATCAGGTATTTATACACATGGATAAGACATCCTGAGCCTTCTCTTCTCCAGGCTGAACAGTCCCAGCTCCCTCAGCCTCTCCTTACATGTCAGACCCTGCCACCTCTGGTGCTCAGAGGCACAGTAATTTGGCTTACTACCACAGTAATTAGGATATCAGAGAAGGGAGACACTTCACTGTTTACCTGTAGTGAGGACTCCTGCAAAGACCCAGCATTGACCATAACAGACCGGCTTCTTCGTTTTGTAATACTGCTGCAAAATCGAGACGCTCCCCATCCAATCCAGAGGGGAGGTCCCTCTGTCATATTTCCCTGACCAGTTCCCCAGCAGGACACCACTGTCATCGTTGGCATTAACCTGTGGCCACACACACATGCAAAGGAGAAAAATATGGGGATGAGGCTGAGTAAGGCTTAAACCCCAGGGTCCTTGCCCACCCTGTGGCTCCCCAGGTGGTCCACACCCCTGTGGCACCCAGCGAGTCTGCTGGTGCCAGCTGGGGACTACCCTGGTTGGAAACCCTCCACCTGGATATCTAGAGGGAGGTGGCACCACTGCCTGGGGCAGCCGTGATGCACTCTGCATCTTGTATCTTAAATCCCAGAGCTCCCAGAAGGGTCCAACTCCAGAGGGCAGTTGCCCCCCCAAAACACAACCCTCGTGTTGGCCCTGCCAACGCAGCTGCTGGGGAAGGACAACCACCGAGGGCAGCTGCAAGCTTTGGAGATGGGGAGATGCTGTATTTCGCTTGCCTCTTCCCTCCACCCAAAATGCCTCTGGCTCTTTCCTTTGGGTTTCCCAAAGGAACCCATTTCAATGCATCCTGAAATGGTCTTCAAGGCCCCGGGGAAAGAAAAACAAGTAAGAAGGAGGAGGGGAAGCTGGAGGAGCAAAGCACTTCTCTGAGAGAGGCATACCAAAGCAGACATGGCTCTGGACACAAACACAGGATCCCTTCTACTGCTCAGCCTGAGATTAGTTTTGTCCAGCAGATACATGCAGGCTTCCAAGATGAATTCCTCAAACTGTTTTGGAGAGAAAGTGGAGACATTTGTATACACTGCTCTAAACCAGAATTTGTTCAATCGCTACAAAGTCTGTCTAAATATGTGGAGGAAACTGTCTGACTCGTCCTAACTTCTGAACTTCCTTTATGATATTGAACATTCAAGCCTACGGGGCTTCCCAAAGCTGTTCTCTCCAAAGAAGGGCTTAAATGAAAACCCACCTTGGAAGAAAAAAGCCTGTCTCCTGTGTCTTGCAAACACAGTTGGAACCTGCCCCAGCAATCTTTACTCCTGTGAGTATTCCTAAGTCACCTACGTCAACTCCTTGCAACCCTGCAAATTACTCACAAGAGTAATGAAAATTTAAGAGCGCTACAGATATTCAGTCTACTGACATACGTACAAAATGAACCCTGGAAAAAAGAAAAGGTTCGTAAATGCAGATTATTAGAGCAAAAGATTTCTAATTGGCAATAACTGATAAAACTCCAATTAGGTCCAATTCACAGTGATGTCAAACATCCGATCCAGTGAAGCTTGGCAGAATATCAGTATCAATTCTCATTGCATAACAGCAGAATAAATATTAGGATAGGAACAGCCCTGTGGACAATGCCCTTTGGCCCCTTCACGGAAAAGGCATCAGCACGAGCACTTTTGCTGGGCTATCTATATCTTGCAGCTTGAAATGGCGGACTTATAAAACAAAATAAAACCAAAAAAGAGCACGCACAAAAAAAAAAAGAGAGAAACCCCCTTGCCCCAGATTCCAACATTTCTTAGTGGGAAAGTCTGTCTGGATAGGGTACAGGATGCTCCATTTGTGTGCCTGCGCGCTTTCTACAGGGTGCAAATAAGCCTGCTCTTATCTCTAGCCTGAGCGAGTTTGTCATTCTGCTCCACTGGGGTTATCTCAGAGGCAGCATGAAGGAACACCCTTCCTGAAAAGGCGGGCTGATTGCGGCCTGCACCCAAAAGTTCATCATGCAGTCGGCGAAGGCACCACTTCAACGACGACAACCTCTGCCAGTGCTTTTCCCCTATATTTCCACGATCATGATGCAAGAGGCAGAGCATCAGTTTTTTTCCCCCCCTCTCCATGGCTCACGGAGCTCATCACCGATGGCTGCTGTGTTGCACGAGAGCTGGGAGGACTCTTTTCAACCAGAAATACTCTGTCCCCTGTGTCCTATGCCAGGGGTCTCGTGATCTGACTATAAATGTGCCATCAAACCCTGTTCTCAAGGTGTGGCAGGGGAAAACACTTAAGCACACAAATTATTCTAAGCAGGTGAGCGCTCCCAGTGAAGACGGCAGGATTATTCCAGCGCTTTGAGCTACTCATGGGCTTAAACTGTCTACAAGTCTGATTCATTGAAATGAAAACCTAAGGCAGAAAGAGCACATAAGGGTGATAACGCCAAGAAGACAGCTGTTTTTTACCTGCCCGAAATTCCAGGGTCTATTGTATATGCTGTGTGCGGACCCAACATAGATGTAGCCTGTATCGTTGAGCACATACTCCTTTCTCTGTGCCTCGTCGGCCAGGAAGACGACATCACCTGGAGCAAAAAAAAAACCCCTCAGCTGTTAGTTAGTTAGCTCACACACTTATACAAAATTTTCCCTGGAAAGCTAAACTGGGGGAGCTGGTGGTCTGTAACATTCACACCAAATAATGACTGTGCAGCACTCATTTTTTTTCCTATAACGGAAGAATTTCGTAGAAGAATAGTCTTTATTTTACCCCTGTAGGACTATTGCTATATGACCATTGTTTCATTTTAGTGAAACACTTCTTTCTGAACAAACACTTTAGTAGACTAGGTAGACAGCAGAGAGAACTGGGGGACAGATGCCAACCAACAAGGCACATTTTTTTGTCTGGTTATTTTTTTATCTGGTTTTTAAGCCAACCCAGACCTCTCAGTTAACCTTTGTGCTGGCCCAGGGGAAGAGAGAGGGGTGACACAGGGGTGCAAACAGAGGTGACAGAGAGGAGCTGGCTCATTACTATTGCCCAGCTTCGCGCTGGCTCCGTGAGGATGCTGCTTGTGCTGTTTTAGGGGGGAAAAGTAACGTATGTGGGAAAGAGAGAAGGAAGAATGTGAGGAGAAGCTCCCCAGGGATGATCCCTGCAGCAGTAATTATCGCCCCTGGTTGCGGGACCACTCACTTTCACACCAAGGATTGAACAAAAGGTAGACAGCATCGTTTTCGGGCTTGTAAATGTTAGTCCCAGTCTTCACGTTCAGGATGTATTTTCCCACCGGGGCGCTGGGCGAGCTGGTGACAGACAGCAGGCACTGGGGAGGAGACAAGGAGAGACGGCATGACGGACCCTCTGCCACGGCCAGAGGCACAGCACAAGTACAGCAGGAGCACTGAATGTGGTGGCCACAGGGGAGGAGGGACGGTGGGGCATCGCAGTGGGGGAGCAACGAATTAAACAGGGCAAGGCTGCTGCCCACCTAAAATTACAGGGCTAAGGGAAAGCAGGAGGGGGTTAGGAGGGTTTGATCTATCGCTCCCAATGGGCTCGGTGTTGCTGCCCTCCTCTATCGCCATGTGTGGCAGCACGGCCCACGGGTTCTACCTCTTTGCCGCTGCTCTTGACGATGGAGATTTGCCACCCGCTGTAGTCCGGCTCCCGCCTTGGGTTCAGCGACATCAGGGTCCCCCTGATTTTCATTGGCTTTTCGCCTGGAAACAAACCCAACACGAGATGAAGGAGGGTTGCACGGGTCTGCAACGACCCCGCAGTGCGCAGTGATGGGAATAGGCTGCCGGGGGTCTCCGGCTTTGCCCGACGGCCGCGGAGGGGGAACCTACTTACCGATGCCGAAACGCAGCGCCAGCTTGTCGGCAGCCTTCAGCTCCCTGCTGAAGGTGAGCTGGAGCTGAAAGGCCTGCCCGCGCCGCACCACCAGGTTCTTGATGTTGTACCCATCCGTGTGGTGCTGGCGGGAGTTCTGGCTCTTGAGAAAGTCAATCCCAGTGACCTTCAGATCGGTCCCTGGAAAGCCGTTAGCAGAGAGGGAGAAAGGAAAAAAGAAAAGGGGGTTGATGGTAAATTGCTTAGTAAAGACAGTTTTCTTCTTCTTAGTGGAGCCCTGTGGGTCACCGAAACATCAAAGTGTCCGGTGGTCTAGCACAAGGAATCACAACAAGGATTGTCAGAGCTAATGGATGGTACAACAGGTGGTTTCTTTATATATATATGTACACACACACACACACATATATACACACACACAAAATACTCTACTAACTATACTATACTATATTATATATTTAAAATATATCATATATAAATATATATAATAAATATAAATATATAAAATATATAATATATAAAATATACAATATAGTATAGTATTGTGTAATATAGCATCACCTATATACTGTAATATAATGTAATATAATATAACGTAGTACAATATACAGAGATAATCTATAGATTATGCGTGTATATATATAATTTATATAGAGTCATATTGCTGGGATGGGTTACGGAGGCTGGCAGTGGCAAGCGCACCGCATCAATCTGCCCGGAGCAGGGACAAGTGCCTTCCTCATCCTCCGACTATTCAGCCCCAGCTTGCTGCGGCATGCCTCCGCCTCCCTCCCTCGCCGCCCAGGGAGTCTGAGGGATGTTTGACCTCTGAGGTGGCCCTGGGCGAGCGGTGAATGAGCAGCCCGGGGGAGGTAGCAGCAGTAGGAGTTGTAGCGTGAGGCCTTCTTCCCCTGCCGGCAGCCATACATGCAGCCGGCACCCCAGCACATCTGTGCACGGGCAGCTTCCCGCCGCGCGCCCTTGGGGCTGCTTCCTCAGCAGCCAAAAGGCTGTGAATGGGATCTAACTGGTTTGGAAATCCACGTCTGCTGGCCCACTGCCTGCCCTCGCATGCTGCCAGTTGGCTGGGGGGGGCCAGCAGCCATGAGCCAGCTCCACAGCCTGCCGCAGGCCAGGAAGATGGTATGACTGCAAGTTTTGTTGCAATACTGAAAGTCTTGCTTCTGCGAAAGTCTTGCTTCCCCCTCAAAAGAGGAGTGGGAACAGCACATCCGCATCCCATCCCCACAGCTGCTGTGGGGCAGCTCCGACGCCCTGAGCCTCTCGCACGGCAGCCCACCGAAGGTGCTGACCACCCCAGCATCCCCGTGGGCAGAGCCCATGGTCCCGTCACGTTTCTGAGCCCTCTCCTCCTTGCTCCCATCTGCTCAGCTGCTTTGTTGGTGGCATCTCATCAAAGCCACGGCTGTGACAGCAACTCCTGTTTGCTGCATGCCTGCGCCTTGCCAAGTGCATGGTGCATCAGCTCCTTGAATATTACAAATATTTCTTCGTTATTGCAGGTATTAAACCAACAGTAGTATTACTAATAGTAGCAGCAGTAGTAGTAATAGCAATATGGACAGGTGAAGAAAGCACTGCTTGCCAAGGCACATTCAGAGGTGAAGATCCCAAGCGGTCCCCAGCCAGCACGGGGCAGCTTAAAAATTAAACCTCACTGTTGGGGTTTTATTTCAGCATATTTCCCTCCAGTTCAAAGACTAGCCTTATATTAGCATTGAACACATCCGTCATGATTATCAAATAATAATTAACAGTAACTGTAATTGCTCCTTGCAAAACATAAAGCGCACAGTCAAGCTGGAGGTGAGCCGAATATGCCAAAATTCAGCTGCCCTCAGTTGCTGGGACCCCCGGTGTCTCTGGGATGCCATAGGCCTGGGAAATGGGACTCTTCAAAACTCTGAGGCTGATGCCTTGTATTTTCGCCTCAAAAATTAGTCCCAAATAATACCATAACTGTCATTAATCAACCTCTTACAGAAGTTTTCATACGTGAATCTTTGCAAGTTTCTTTTTTTTCCTAAGGACTTGGTTTCTCCTACAACCCAAGTACCAAAGGAAAGTCTGGGGCTGAGAACCAGCTGTGCTGCTGCGAACCAGCTGTGCTGCAGAGATGCTGCCTGTCTGGGGGTCGCTAAACATGGGGGGCAGCACTCTGCCCCCCTTCACACCAACTGGTGCTTTTGCTGTTTGACTTCAGCCCAGCTCTGGACTCCAGCAAGAGACCCTGCCAGGTGCCCTGCTCTCATTGATTCCCAAAACAGCAGCTATTTTTGTAGGACACGGCATTTAAAAGCACTGTATTCTGAGCTGCTGTCGCCTCCTGCAACTCCGCATGGGAGCGGGGCTGGGAAAAGGGTGCGGAGCTCCAAGAGGTACAACCCAGCACTACGCTTGAGCAAAGAGTGAAGCCCTTGAGCAAAGCTTGAGCAAAGAGAAAGCCCTCAGCTTGGGGATTTGGGATTTACTGCGTCAGGCTTCGGCAGGCTGCCCAGGTGTGACAGGGAAAGCCGGAGCATGCCAAAACGTGGCCAAGCAGTATTTCTTTGGATGTGTCTAAGCTGTCTTGTACCTGCCCATTAAATATCCTTAAAGGATAAATTCCATGTAAACAGTAGGGCGTAACAATACCTCAAAAGCACTTGCCTCATAAGTGATTCAGACAAAGATATGGGAGAGTCAGGAAATTTAAAACCACTTATGATAACTTAGAAATTAGCAAGTCAAAGGCATAATAGTTGATGGGATTAGTTCCCCAAATGTCTTGACAGATTTGCACGGTACCAGGGCAACTGTGCTAACTTGAGTATCAACAAGAGCCATCCCCAGCGTCGAAGAAGCTGAAATCTGCTGGTAGCTGCTGTGGCATGAGGGATGCTGCAGGCAGAGCCAGATCCAGGGCAGGCTGAAATCAGTGGCACGTTTCCCACTGTGACCTGTGCCGGGCAGCGATTGCAGCCTTGAGTAAACTGAAGTGACCGCCCCTGGATCCTCACCAGATTACTACCTCCGTGTATTTCTTCTTAGTAACTACATAAACCACATTTATCTTAATTGCATAACATTTATCAGTGGTACAGCAAATAGACTTTAAATTGACCATCACCTTTCGTTAACTGATTTCATTTTTGAGTGCTTTTTGTTTGCTTGCTGCCTGCCAGATGCCAGCCTCAGGCTGATGTTTTGCGCAACGGGGTGTGTGTCTGTGTGTGCATGTAAAAAAAAATCAGCTGAAATTGCTTAACCCTCCTCAGAAGGATGAAGGGGAAGTACATCTTCCTCAACATTAACAAATCTCCAGCCACCAAAGCTGCTTGACCTTGTTCCTTATGGAAGCTCTGGTGTTGGGCCAAGAAGATACCAGAAAACAGTCCTGGTGATGGGAGAGGGCTTTGGAGGGATGTGGGAGCTGAATGCACAGGACGGCTGTGGGAAAGGGCCCTGGGCGGTCTGTCCTTCCAGCACTTCCCAACTTAGGCACTGCATTTCCATCCCTTGATTCTGGAAATCACTGGTGTTGAGGATGCACAGAGAAAAACCGCAGAGAACAGATGCCTTGGAGTATGCCCTGACAGTGCAGAACGCGGTGCCGAAGACCTGTCCCCACGCAGCGCTGCCCGTCAATCGCGTGGCACTTATTCCTGTGCAAACACACCTGTGATACCCTGTGATCCGGCTGGCGTGGTGTCCCGTGCCAAGAAATGCCACGGAGCGATCCGGCAGCACACCCATCGCCACTTCTGAGGGGGCTTGGCCCCAGCCCGCCCTCCCCGGGCAGCCCCCGAGTGCCGATTTTGGCTTCCTCCTCTGCCTCCTGCGTGGGGCATGGGGCCAGGCGCCTGCAATGCCCTGTGCCTGGCTGCCTGCAGGTGCCCTGGTTTGCCAACATAGGAATTAATGATTTATAGCAGAGCTGAGCACGCCGAGAATGCGCCCGCTCACGGGACGGAGGCTCGAGATGCAAGAGGCAGCCCTGGCTGCGCTCACTCCTGGGGCAGGCCAGAAGCAAACCCGAATCCTGACGGATAACTTTTTCTTTTGGTTAACAAGAAAATTCAATACAGTATTTTTATTTTGATCTCCTAGTTCCGTGGTTTATCCCTTCTAGAGCTCCTTCCGACACTAACCCGCCGACGCCATCGCATGCTACCTTCCCGGGAAGATGTTCAGAGCTTCAAGAGCACTGATCACCCAGAACAAAAATGGGGACGTGAGGGCTTTGCACTGGTAAGGATCTGGGGTCTTTTTTCCATGAGGACGAGGTGATGGGGGTTTAAAAAAAATATTAATACAGAGCAGAGTGTTTATAGCATCTCTGGCTTTAGCGTGAATAAGGGCTGCTCAGGACAGGAGGGAAGTGGGATGGGAACTGTAGTTTTGCAAGAGAGCGCAAAATTTGGACACCTGCATTTACTCCTCATCCTTTCCCAACCTCCAGCAAACATCCATCTCTCACATCCCAGAGACATGAGATCACATCCCAAAGATGCTTGCTGTCTGAGACTTCCTGGATAAATTCAGCTCGTCCACACCCAGAGTATGGAGGTGTGAAATGAAGGGGCTCAGAGCACTGTCAGGACACCCTTCCCCTCCTGATGGCTGCAGAGACTTGCTCCCGGCTCCGCTGCAGGCACCATCCAGCCCGCACGCACAGCTGCTCAGCTACGCCCCAAACCCCAGGGATTTTGGGCATCCTGGGATTGGGCTGGCCCCAAGAGCACAGCCGGCAGTGGTGGTTCAGCAGCTGCTACAGGAGTGACTCAGGCACCTTTCTAGGTTGGTGCAGGATCTTCTGACAATAGGGCAGTCAGGATAGCCATAGGACGGAGCTCAAGTCCAAATAAAACCCTTTTTCAGTTATTTTGAAACTTCTGCCAGATGTTATGAGCCATCACTAAAGAGCGATAATCTACATGATTAAGTAGCCTGAAAGAAAGAAATTCCTTTCACCTTGACACAGAGCAAGTTTAGAAAAGCTGCGTTTCTTTCCTATTATCACCAACAGAGCCAGATGTCTACAGGTTGATGAAAAGTGATGAAAAGCGGGTTGCATTTTTCAGTTGGTTTACCGAGCCGTCAAAACCAGAATTTGCGCAGCCAGAGCAAACCTATCCCCCATGAGCAGTGGCAGCACCGAAATATCTTTCCCCAAGGTGTCACCCACAGCAGTCAGAGGGGTGAGAAACCCTCCACCTCTGCTGGAGCTGCCATCCTTGCCGCAGGAGACCTGCCAAACTACACATCTAACATAGGCTATCATATCGAGCATTAAAAACTCACCGGCGTTATTGCTCATGGTTCTTGTTGGTGTTTTGACCCGAGGCGCCTACGATGCCAGCAGCTTCTGAGCTCCTAAGTAGCCTCTGCCACTTGCTTCTGAGCGTGGAGAAGGAAGACGGGCTGCCCTTTTTATCAGTGTCTTGCTCTGAGGTGTCAGCAGGTCCACTGCCAAGGGGTGGTGTTTAGAGAAAGGAAGTTCCCGTGGAAAAAAAAAAAAAAAATGACTACAACTCCCTCTGCACATAGTCAGACCCTGAAAAACAGCGAAACTTAAATCCCGACTCACATGTAAGGTGGATTTGCACAATCAGATGACAAGTGGACAGACCCTTCACTGACAAACAGTAAAATCACGGGCTAGATGAGTAACAGGAATGTACCTATGCCCTAACATCCAGGCTACCGGGACTGCAACGCAAGGGCTAACATTACAAGGCACCCACAAACATTTAATCCTTAGGAAAACAGAGTTCCCCATTAGGACCAGTCTAACTTTCTTTGAAGTTAATGAGATTTTCGTCATTGTGTGTGGGACAGAAGCACTTGAAGCTGTGGGCTAAAATCCAGCATTTACATGTGTGGGTTGGAAAGCCCAAGGATCCTGGTGCTGGCCCCCTCCCTGAGGGGTCAGGCGGATGGCCGGGGAGATAGCCCAGCGAGAGCACTGGCTGGGAAAGAGGAGAAACAGGCCATGTCTAGGCAGAACAATAAATGTGGTGGATCAGGAGCCGTTTGCTGGCTGCGCTTTGCTGACAGCTGTATTAAAGGTCTCTGTCCAGGAGGTGGCTGGACCCCATGTGCCCCACTGCCGCCCTGGTCCTCGGGTGACCAAAGATGGAGAGATGAGTCTACCCAATGGAGGGGAGAGCTTGTGGCATAGGCCAACAGTGACATGGGCACAGTGGCCAGAAAGACATACAAACATGTCCCCAAATATCCGAAATATATAGGTGGCTCAGCCGCAGGAGCAGCCTCAGCCCCCGATGCCTCCATTCACAGCAGCAGTCCAGGGTCCAGCAAGGTGGGATTCAGTCTGCAAGACTGGTGCAACTAAATATAGGATCTCCCTAAACACAAGATCTCCCTGCAGAAGCCTTCAAATGCACCCATTTTTCTCCATCAATTCAGGTAGCAGGTATTTACTTCAGGAGTACTGTTTCATTTGGTGCTGAAATGTCGGTGCAAGCTAGGTGCTGAGTTAGCAGATCCCACCCTTCGGGCATGTCACTGCTTGCTGGCAGGTGTACGTTGGGTGTCCTTACTTGAGAGCATGACTAGCGCATCCCAGGGCACCGAGGGTTCAGTACACATCTATAATCTCACAGGACATCTGTATGAACATCTGAACCGCCAACGTTCTTAGTAGACGGAGCATCACTCACCATTCAGCACCTGACAATGTGCTGGCAAGTACATATTTCACTATTGAAAAAAACATTACAACCCCAATTTACCTTTCAGCATTTCTTTTACTCTGCATTTCTTTCCTCCTGGAAGGTGAAAGACATTTTTGTTTAGAACCGCCATGGGATGAAGTAAAGTATACGTGGAATGTCGGTACAATAACATAACCAATAATACATGTAATCTGAACATTTACAATGTATATTACTGGTTTCCACTTAATTACAGCAAGAGTAATCCACTTCATCTGAAGGCACTGAGAGTAGCTTTCTAATCCAGCCTGAGCCTGTTTTATATATATATATCATTCCACATCTGGTTGAAGGCAGCTTAAATTGTGTTGACACACAGTAGTCCTACAGCAAGAGCTACAGATTTTTGCAAACAGGAATGGGTTGATGTTGGTAACACTTTGCTGCTGAAAAAATCTTATGTAGGTGCGTGCTGGAGGGTCAGTGGTGGAGGCAGGGCATGTATTCACCAGGAACAGCCGCATTTCCAGTACTATGGGGTTTTGCAAAATGCTGATTTCAACAGCGTGCATGTTCTGACCCTCGCTTTGAACCTGAGAGTTCGAGGAAAGCGTGTAGAAGTTAGATGGGTGTGGGTTCTGCCCTGCCATGAACCTACTTCATCTTGGAAGGTGGTTGAACTTTTCACTGTCTACAGGAATTTTTTTGGTTTATGCCAGTAGACAGCATCTAGATTTCGGGTCAGTTCTCTTTTCACTTTGTGCAGCTGCTGGTCTTGCCTGCTCCCAGTATCTTTTTCTATGAACTGGTATTGTCTCAATTCAAGGGCACTAAACTTGGCATAGGGTACAATGCTCCTACATGAGCTTCCTCCCTTGGCTCATACAAGCTTGCCCTGCCAGAAAAGGCCATTGAACTCTTTGAGACAGTTGTTGGCAAGGTCTGAGAAAAGGGATTTCAACTTAAACTGCAGGAACCTTTTTCAAAGACATGGTTTCAGCTTGTTTCATATTGTCACAAGGTGATCTCTGTCCCTCCTACAGGCAAATCTCCTTTTGTCTTTGCTGGCCGGAGTGGCCAGAGTGACTGGCTGTGGTTCAGCAGTGTGGCTTTTTAACTCCTCCTTGGAGAAGCTACAAAAAATACCAGCCTTTTTGAATATTTTTTTTTCCCAAACAGTTACAACAGTTAATCACTGCAATCCATCTCATAAAAGTATACTCTCCCAATTAACAGATGCAGGAGATATCTTTTTCACAGGAAATCTCCAACCTACAAGCAATAAATTCAGAGACTCACTTCCCAGCTTGCAAAATCAGACACCAGAGGCTATCAGCCTTATCTGCATCTATCTATCTGCTGCAAGGTAAGTCACCTTATTAGCTGGCATAAGCAGGTAATAAAACGCAAACAAATAAAATCAGAATTCCCCAGTGGCTGCTCCCCTATTGACAAGCTTGCCCTTTGTCTCAGGTTTTGTTTATTTTGTGTATCAAAACCGACAAGAACAAGTCAGACTTCCAGAGCATGACCACAGATATCGATGCCAAGTAGGAAAGACATGAAGCGCAATCCAATCCTTAGCTTAACAGTTTTATTCACTTGCGAGCCCATGTCTAGTTATGGAGAAGTTGCCTTTTCTAGTAGTAATATACCGACCTACATTTTTATAACCATCTAAGGCTTCATGTTGCTTCTGTTTTGTCTTTCTTTTAAATATGTCCAGCCAGAGTAACAGTCAAAATAAAACACAGATCAAAAGCACCACAGGTTTCCTTTCCGGCACTCTGGAAAGGTGAACTAATCTTTCCAGTTGCCCTGCAAAGATGCTCTGAGGTGCCAAGGGGTGAGCGGTGCATCTGCCAAGGTACACACACGTACAGCTCATGTCTGGGTCCTGAAGGGCACCATGGTGAGAAGGTGTCTTCCACTGACCACAGCAGGACTGTTCTCACGTGTACCATCTCGTACGTGTTGAGTCCTTCCTGAATCACAGCCTAGGGAACAATAAGTAATGAGAAGTCTTGGGAGGATAAAAAGAAAAAAAAAACAAAAACGCACAGACGGAGAACAGCCAAGGGGCTGGTCCATCTCTTTTGAGCTGGACCTTATTCGAGGTGGTTCTCCCCTCACCATTTAATTACGCTTATATCTTAGTCATTAAGAATTTCCCAGTAGTGAGACACATCTCATCCACGTAATGACCCTGACATGTTGTGCTGCTGTTACTCTGAAAGGAGCGTTGATCTGATCACTTCTCACTCATGTACACCAACCATGGGCCGTAACAGTGGCTTGTCAGCTAAGCCTCGAGGGCATCCCATGTTTCCAGGAGGCAGATGCTCTTCTAATCTAACATGAGCCAACTTGTGGCAGGCAATTTGATGTCAGGGGTTGATGCAAGATGGCCAAGCCCAGATCTTAACTGATTCCAAGTCGTCTGGCCCCAGCTACGTGGTAATGAGTTTTTCACAGGCAAATACTAAAGAAATGATGGATGCCAACAAAATTATTATAGAAATTCCATCGTTTCCTTCTCACTGAACTTTGAAAGAGGGTTTTTGGATCTCAAGTTAAGGATGTAGGTGACTAGCTTTGGGCATTTACCTCCAGAAGGAATGAAAACCATATTGCTCTGTGCCCAACCCAGCACCACCCAGGGAGTCTGCTCCCGAAGAACGCAAAGACAAAGACAAAACAGAGACCATAACTACACATATATCAGGGGCAGGTTTATGGTCTTGTGATCCCTACTCAGGCAAAATACTCTTGTGTGGCACTTTCCCTGCCCTGAAAGAGAAGTCCTGTGGTCATCACAGGAAACTGAGGTTTTATACCAGGCCATCTTAGAAAAATACAGAGCTGCTTTAACAGCAAGCCAAACTGCTATAATGTTAAAGTCTCTTTTCTGGTTATTTTTTAAGATCCCTTTCTCCTTCATTGGCTGAGACGCAAGAGGCAAAATTGCAGAATCAGTCTAGATAGAAGGAGCAACTATGTGTAACAGTTGATCTTGGGATTTCAGTACTACAACCACTTGACCCTGAACTTTGGTACAACTGTTGCACTGGAAACACTGAAATAAGCATGCTTCAGCGCTGAAAAGATTACATTATGTATTGGACTAAAATGACTCAGGATAAGGCACTTCTTCTTCTCAGCAAAAAACTTTAGAATTTTGCGCAAGAAATGACAAAAAAAAAGATCTCCATCATTTCATTTCTTGCAGACAGCACCTTTTTTTAAAACAAAATTTCCTCCTTTTTGAACCCGAGGAACCCACCAGCATCTGCTGCATCCCATGGGTGGGAGTTCCTCAGCTGAATGACACACTGTAGGAGAAGGAAGCTCCTCTGGCTTTGAAGCTGTCTCTTGCTAGCTTCCCTTGCAGCCCCTATCCTTGTGGCAGAGGAGACAGTCAACAGCTATGCCAGCTTACTTTCTCCATGGAGAATGTACCTTGTCCCCATCTTGGGAGAAGGTACACACCACCACCACCACCATGTGATCCTGCCACACGCAGAGTGTGCTTGGAAAGGGTCCAGCGGGGTGGGTGCAGTTACTCTGGGGCCGTATCCACCCTACTGCCACTGACCCATGAACTAGCTTCAAGTGTGCATGTATGACCACACTGACTGATTGCAGTGTGGACACATATCCACAGACTACACCTAAAGCAAACAATATGAAAAGGTACGAGGAAAAATCAAGCAAAAGAGGGCTGCAAAAAATAAAGGGTAAGGGCAAGGAAATCAATAGCGCAAATATTGAATCAGGGATAAAATTGTTTATCCATATATTAAGAACAAGGAAAATACTGACAGAATACCTTCCCACCTACAGGATATGTGTTTGGTTGCACATGTCTAAGTGAGAAAACAGAAACTTGCATGCCAGTGTCTTCAAGCAACATTTCTTTCTTCAGGGGTGGCGCGACAGCTTCTCCCATCTGTCTATGTGGGTGTGTGTGTCTATATACATATAGATGTACACAGTCTACAGACTACAGGTCAGATTATGCCATGCCGCATCCCCACCAGCCGGCAGCGTGACTGAAATCGCTCCGTGGTGGGAAGGGAGAACCTTTCTAGACCAGTAGGATTTGTAGGAAGGAGCTGGTCCTGCCCAGTGCTGGAGGCCTGGCTCATGTGCTGCAGGGGAGTGGACCCAAAGCATGGATGTCATGTGTGGTAGCCTCCTTGGTATGGTGGGATTGACTGAGGGCAGGGATCTGTGGTTATTTGTTCTGAAAAGCAACCAAGCCAGCATACTCCCAGTCACCCCCTCTTCGCAGCATCCAGGCCATTGTCCTTCACAGCAGCACGAGACGCTCTCACCTTGGCAGGCAGCTGGAGCAGCTCCAGGCCCACCAGGGTTTCTTACCAAGCACTTTCGTGCGGCGCTGATTCCTGGCAGAGCCATGCCTGTGAGTTGCCTAAGTCAGGAGTGTCCTCAATGGAAGGAGTCATTCGAAATACCTCCTCTCTGGATGAGGAAGCAGTTGCTTGGCAGCAGGAAATGTGGTGTTTGTAATGCCTCATCCTTCCCTGGGGCACTGCTCATTTCTCTAAGTGTTGCCTTAACTTACTGAAAGCAGTTTGTTTCGAAGCCCTGGCTGATGTTCAGACCGTGCACGTGAACCAAGAGCAGGTCACGGTGCCAAGCAGAGTTGTTCAACTCTTATCTCTTGCTGCAAAAACGAAGAGGGTCTGCTTCTCTCAGGGGAGGAGGTGAGCTGCTCACTTGGCCAAGCCCCAGCCCCAGCTCCCACAGGTGGGATGAAACCCCTTGCCCACGGCAGCCTCTAAGCCAAGAGAGATGGAGCAATGAGTTCAAATTGTACGTGCTTCCAAAAAGCGGTGGTACCATCTGCCACACCCCGCTTACTACCACTCTTTCCAGTCCTCCCCTCCCACTTATTTCCGTTGTCACAGTGGAGCCTCCGTGCGGTGCAAGACCCGTGCAGGGGTGAGCAGGGTGCACGTCATCTCCCCTCAGCAAGTGGGAGCAGGAGGCCCAACCCAGGAGCTCCACAGGCATTAAGCCAGCACCAGCAATATCTCTGGATTTCAAGGGCGTGCAGTAGCCCCGGGAACCGCTTAGGAAGTCTTGGCAATTAGTACAGCATTTCCTTAAACCCCAAGGAAAAATCAAAACAGTCAGAAACCAAAAAGCTTCCCTGGAGAGCAAACAGTGCCTTGTTGGTTGCTCAGCAGGACAAAAAGTTTTCTGTGTATGTCAAGTGCTGCTACTAGACATGGGTTGCTGCGGTGCTGCATGCAACTACGGGATGGAGCACTGCAAGGTCCAGGCTACCCAGTGCCTTCATCACCTCATGCTGGGCTGCTGCAGCTGGTCAGCATTACCCTGCACTGGGAGCCACCAGCTTTGCACGCAGCAGACTGTCTTCTCAACCAGCAAAGGTTCAAATGCACAAAGCACTTCATTACCAGCAACTCAGTAGCATTGGGTCCTTCTCCTTTGATGACAGTGCATTTTTTTTCAGGCAATGAATCCATATGCAAGTGTCCGTTATGGTTTCTGTTATATGCTGTTATATGCAGTTATATGCTGTTGGCCATGAAACCCACCCTAGGTCACAGGCTTCCTGCCCAGGTGTGATGGTCACCAACACTAGATCAGGTCAGTTGAGGTCTTGTCTAGCTGAGCCTCAAAAACCTCCATGGGTGGAGGCTCTGCCACCTCTCTGGGCAACCAACCTCCTGGTGACATCTTTTTCCTTGATGGCCATCTTGAAACTCCCAAGACATAACCTGTGCCTGTTACCTCTTCTTGTTCTGGCCATTTCTACAAAGCGGCACTTGGCTCCATGGTCTCTGTGAGTCCTCTCCAAGCACGTGTTGGCTACCAGGTCAGCCTGAGCCTCCCTCTCTCCACTAAGCCCCCATTTCTCAGCCTCTTGTCGTAGGTCCCTGCCATCTTGGTATCTTACTGCCAGATCAGTTTCCCAACACCCACCTTGAACTGGGGGGTCCAGTGCTGGAAATTGAGTACATCAGGGTCCTGAGGGCACCACTGGGACAGACTGCCCCTGCCCAACCTCCAGGGCCTCCCCCCCAACCCTGCCCATGACCCAGGACCCCACTTCAGATTTTACAGGCAAGTCACTGACCTATTTTTTTTGGTGTTAAATTACCTAGAAACAGACTTGCCTTAGAAATGGCACTGAAACACCTAGCCCAACAACCATCTTCCACCAGAAGCTAGGTGTTGCTTTACAGTCTAAAGCACTGTTTCTTCCTCAGGACCACATTTTCAGAAAATGTCTTCTCGCAATCCTTTCCTTTAAAAAGTGATGTGGCACAACACCCCCTACACTTGATTTTTTAGAGGCAAACTTCTAGCTCTCTTGGGAAGGCTTTCACCACTGGCTGGAGCTCACCCCATGACCCAGTGAGCTGCAGGCACTGTGCGGATTGCTGTGGAAGAGTGCCCACCCTGTGCAACTCCCCTCCACAGCGTCGAACCCCCAAAATGCAGGCTTGCTGCTGGCACCAAGAACACACCAGGATTAGTACCCATTTATTCATAACTTGATGTTTTTTTGTGACAGCCAGGGTCAGAGCCATGGCAACACTCTTCTGGCATGTTGAGTCACCATTACTTCCTTCTTTAAAAGCACCCCACTGCTTCATGGAATTAAGTATGTGCGTGACATCCTTGTAATGTGATCAATTTGAACCAAATTCCTTTGAAACTGTAAATATACCAAACTCGGCAGAACAATCTACCGATCTTATTTATTGCATCCACTTCTACTACTTATCATGTGGGTAAACATACCTTCCTTCAAGTTATTTTGATATCTGCTGTGACTGAGCTGTTGTACAAACCTTCCAAGTTTCAGGGGCTCCTCGTCAATGACAACAGGGATATTTCTCAGGTTTTATGTATCGTTCCTTATCTAATCAGTCAAAATACGCTTTAAGGTTCAAGTGCAACTATAATTTCATTTGGCTTTGTTCCTTGTAAAGGTATACAAGGTATTATTTACCTTAGAATATAATACTCTTGGACCTTGTTTATACAACAGATTTTTCAAAACACTTCCCACCATTAATTCAAGAACACTTACTTCAATCTTCATGAGCGACACTGTGAGCCTTGCTGTTAACCATGCATCTGCTGCTTCCTCCGTTTAATGCGTGACACGGTATAGCCCTGCCTGAGGAAAATCTGCCGAACAAGCTGCTGAAAAATTAGGGTTGTGTTTGAGAACGAGGGGAACGTGCAGGAAGAACTCATTACCGCTAAAACCGGGGAGATGTGCAAACAAAAGTGTATTTTGCTGGAACGTGAGTGGAAATGTGTGCCCGAGACTCTTCCCTAAAAATACCTCAGCTCAAGTGTCCAAAAACGCCACACAAGCACATTACTGGAGTTCCCGCATAAGGGCAACTGACCTTCTGCCACGGTAAACCAAGGTCTTATGGTTAGCCATGATCTTCAGCCACTTTACAAGGTCTACCACATTTGAACCGTTCATTCTTCAAACACAGCTCACTCATTAGTCTCACATCGCTTTTGTGTGTGTGTGGTCTAAAATATCTGTAAATATTAAATTTCGGCCACTGAGCTTTGGACAGTGCTTTAATTTGGAAATGCGGGCAGCTCTTTTGGGATGACCACACACAAACCATTTACCAGAAGTGCACCGCTTTGCTGTATGGCAACTGCAGTCGTCCTTGCAGCCCTGGCACTATGCTGACAAGCAACATCGGCAGATGTGGGCCAAACCCTGTGTACATAGAGGAGAAGGATTCTGCCAAAAAACGCACCCTGCCTGCCAATCTTTTCCTCCCACAGGAACCAGAGGAAAACTCATTTCCATTCCCACCTTCAGGTATTTACGACAGCAAATTTACAGCCCTCATTTATGTTTTTCCACCTTAGAAGTGAGCATCACCATGTAAAACGCTGCCTATGCTTTCTGCACACGTGCAAGCATCTCCTAGGCCTTGACTTCCAACAACGACTGCAATAAAGAAACATTAGTTTTGAGATAGTCCATGTCAAAAAACCTTCCAAAAGGTTTGTTAGGAGGAGGGGTAACAGCCAAATTAGCCAGAGAGGAGTCCTTCTCCTGCTGTTCGCACAAAGGCAACCATGGCTTACAGCTGGCTGAGAGTTAATAACAAGGGCAAACAAATCAGGCCTGCAGCGTTCATTATTTCTCCATCATGTACGAAGGTCTAAGGAGACCTGACGTACTTAGAAATGCATAGTTCCTGGTTGTCACCTCTGCAGACTTATGTGAGGGATGCTGGGTCACCGTGTCAAGTTCCTGCTTCCCAGGTGGCTGGATGTGTCCCGCTCTATCTCTGCTGCTACCCAAAGAGCTCCCCAGGTGGAAAGACCCATGTTGGTAAGGAAGAAAGGCACTCGGAGCACTCTGTCCTCTTCCCCACCACATATGCAGCTCCTCTTTTTGGAGGGGAAGACTTATGAGCACACTGTGGGGAGAGACAAAGGCTTTGCCCCTCTTGGGACATGGCTGCCAGATGTGATGATCTCGGATGCTCTCCTGAAGCAGAGGACTTGGAGCAAGCAGCTCCCGCCCTCTTCCGGGGATACTGACTTTTCACCTTTCTGATACAAAGAATGAAAAGGCACGAACCCAACTCCAGTGGCATTTCCACCTGCAAGTCTATTTTTACGTTTCTGCTGGACATGGCGCAGAGCTGCCAGTCATGACAAACCTGACAAGTTCTGATACGGAGGCTTGCAGAAATGTGTCCTTAGGTTTTCTGCACATGCCACAACCATGACTCACTTTCTGTGGCTACAAGAAGACAGAGACAACCTGGCAAGCCCAGAGCAAACAAGTGGTATCACCAGCACGATGCATACGTTTATAGGCATCATTGTATTTCTCAATTAGGATTGCAACTAAAAAATTTCCAAGTAAAACAAGATGTGTGGGCATGGGAAAGAACTCAGTTATCTTAGAAATGATGGTTCCTGACACATGCACTGTGTCAACAAGCATCTCACCCTGACCACTGAGTAATCACTGACCCAAAATGTAGCTTATGTGTGGGTACCAGTGATTGGTTGATCGCATCACACGAACGGGAATTAGCATCATGTAGAGGTGTAAAAAAAACGTTGCTTGAGAAATTCCATTTTTCCAAATGTTAACACATTTACCAACTTAAGCAGGTGGTGGCATGTGTTGAACATGGACGCTCTCAGTGAAAGCAGCTGGCTGTTCACATCCAGCCTGTTGTATTCTCCCCAAAATGCAGTTTGATCTACACAAACCAGGAATGGTGATCAAAACTGCATCCTGGTTAAGTCTAAAGGAAAAAACAGTGACCTTACAGTGAGTAACATGTCGGGAATGGGTGAGTGGCAATTACAGGCCGCAGATAAAAATGGCAAGATAAAAGGTGTATGTGATTGATAAGGGAAGCTGAAGGAATTAAGCTCCACAGCCTTACAGGCAGAAGGACCTTAGGGCAGGTACGGGGCCATTTCAAGAGGCAGAGAGGAAAGGCAAGAAGAGCAGAGGAGAAATATCGGCTGCCTTCAGTGTCTACTTCTGATTGCTTTTCTATTTCAGGAGGGGTCCTCTTATGGAAAAGTACTGATGAACAGGCACCTTCTACAGCCACCATGTTTACTTTCAGCCCTCCCCAAACTGGGAAAGCTCTACAGCCGCAGGGTGTGAAGAAGAGGAGTGGCTGATAAGCCTCTGGCCCTGATTTCCACAATACTGACTCAGAGTGGACCAGCTCCCTCTGAGGCTGTCACTGCCACCACACCACTGCTGGGAAAGATGCGACCAGCATGACTTTGCAAGTTGGCAGATCAGCAGGTGAGCAGGGTCAGCAGGTCCATGGCCGGAGGCAGGCTGGCTCGGGTAGAGGGGAGGCATGGCACCGTGTCCAATCCGGTAGCTATCATGCCTCCTTGTTCTCCGCTGGGAGCCACACTGGCCGGGGTGAAGCTGTGTGCAGCAGCACGAGGCCACAGAACGTCATGGCGAGGCCGATCCACCACAGAGGCGTCCATGTCTCCCCAAAGAGAAGCTTGCCCAGCATGGCCTGAAGGAAAAGACAGAGACAAAGCTTTGCTGAGCTGAGATGCCCCAAAGCCTCCTGCACTACCAGAGCTGCGGGGACTTCTGCTGGGAGACCTGACCCAGGAAAAAACCTGCTTGAGGCAAGTCCTGCTTGGACCACCAAGAGAAATAGCTGCTGCAGGTCATGCCGGAGATGACCTACTCCACAATCCAGCCTGGAAGCAAAGCCATATTGTGGTCTCAAAACAGGATTTTGGCAGATGCACGTGTGCTTTGCTGCCTTCCCAGCACCTCTCGGAGTCCAGTTGACTGGGCGAGCCCAGTTGATAAAAAAGGGCATCACTAACTTGAGTTTTGGACACCACCTCGAGCTGGCTGTGGTGCTCTGTCAGAGCACAGAAACAAAGGTGGACAGCTGCTGAGAGTGAAAAGCAAGCAAAAAAACCATGCAGGTCAAAAATGCTCTTGCTGTCCTTAGAGGTGGTGCTTCTTCACACCCAGCTAGGGTGGCTTTGGCGTGTCATAGGTGAGGTGTTCCAAAGGAAAAGTAAAACAAAGCAAAGCTCTCAGCTCCGGCTCTCAATGGCAATTAAAAAAGTTCAAGAAACCTTACAGCTGCTGCAAAGCACTGCGCTGGGCAACAGCGCCCTTCTCCCTGCACCACCCAGAAAAGTCCTACAGTCTCCGCCGTGATCAACTGTCAGAGCAGCTGAGGCCCGATACGATCATTTCACAACTGCCTGGAACCCTCCCTCTGCGGCCAGCAATGCCAGTTGCACTGGGAGATGTGCTACAACCAGTCACATCCAGTGTGACCATTCCCACAACACTGTGCTCCTCCAGGCTTCGGCACCCAAGGAAGGCATCTACTCACTGAACAGATGAAGTTGGAGGCCGTCGTCGTCACAGAGGCAGCGGCCGAGGAGGAGGAGAGTCGCAGGGCTTTTGCGAAGACTGTCCACATCACCGCATTGCACGCAAACACCAAGCCAATGCAGCCAGTGCGAAGCAGCACTGGCAGCTGTAGGACGAAACAGAAAAACCCGTGTATTTTCACCGACCCCTCATTCACCCTCAGGATTTCACAGGCACTTTGGAGCAAAACCTGACGGCGTGGGCTGGTACTACATGAAGATGAATATATTAAATCACAGAAGGAAAAACAAGAGAGGAAACAGCCCTGATGGAGTGTGACCCTGGCACAACCTGCTGTGAGTCCAGGCTCAGACCACAAGCTGGGAAGTGGTCTGAGCATACAGCAGCTGTATCCTGGTTTGTCGTGCCTAAACCACGACAAGCTGCCATGCCAGAAGCCAAACTCCAGAAATCTCTCAAGCTCTTGACACAGGGCGCAGACAATCCTGTGAAATGCCCTTCAGTCATCACTAGACAAAAGGGTCAAATTCAGCCCTGCCAGAGAAAAACACCAAAGATGTACATGCTGGTGCTGCGTGTGGTAGGGGACCCATCCATTGTGAATTCGCGCCAAGACCAGCATGGTCCCAAATCACTGGTCCTCACCACCTCCTGTGACCTGGCCTGCCTTACCGCTGCAGTGAGGGCAGAGCAGGCTCCTCTGGGAGGAAAATCAGTGCTGAGAGGCTTCCTGTCTTATTTTACATGCTTGCTGGAGAGCAGGTTTACTGAGAGGTCTCTGCTCCAGTGTTTAGCAGCAACAAAACCACTTCTGCATTAAAGGGCCTTCAAGGCCAACTAGGTTCTCAAGAAAGACAACCTGACAAGACATGTAACAGCCTCAGCCTGGGAAAAGGGCAAAGTTTTGCCTAAAAAGCCTTCACTATTCACAGTCTCCCCCCACACCCATAGTTTTAGTTGCTGCGGCCATCTCCCTAGCCCCCAGGTGCCATGTATTTGACGTGAAGACACCAAGGGAAGAAGTCACAGGCAGATCATTGACTCTTGCAAACATTCTAGGAGCACACGAGGGCAAGGTACAGCAAGGCTTTGACTAACCCCATAGTGATCATACCTTCATGGCCCATCAATTCTCTCAGCCTGTGGTGGGATCCATCTTGAAGTGGACAGAGATGAAGGTAGAAAGCCACCAACAAACACAGCTGAGAGGGGGCACCTGCCCCACAGGAACAGCTGCACTTGTAGACCCCTGCCAGCCACCCAAATCAATGGAGGCCACCAACTGTGCTCTGCTCCCACTCAGAAGAAGACATTAACCACAAGCAAGAGGAGGCCACAGGGACTTCTAAAGCAAGTGATGTAGCAAGCACAAGGCCAAAAGGAAAAGGCTGTAAAGCAAATCCCTGCTCGATGGCTGGCACAAGCTCTCTGAGGCCAACCCATCCAAGACAGATGGTTGAGGTGTTCAGCCTCATTTTACCCTGCTCACAGCAATGGTCTCCAATTTTATCAGGGGAAAGGTAAATGATCCCAAACAATTCCCACCTGTGAAGCACTTTGCTCTCCGACCACTGCAGTGGCAAATTCTGCAGAGAGGGATAAGAGGGACAACTATGCCCAGCTGCTACAGGCCTTCTGAAGAATAAACTTGCTGCTGTGTTATGGCTCACCATAGGATGGGGTTTGCCTCCCAGCTTCACCCTTAGCCTGGGTGGCCAGACGGTTTCACCTTGCTCAGGGCAGCTGTGTATGTCCACATAAGCCTCTAGTGGGTAGGCAGACTCGGGAGCAAAGAGATGAGAGGGGAAAACAATTCTCGGTGTTTCACCTAAATTCAATATATTGTTTTCTGAATTAGCAAAAGGCTACCAAGGTACGCTGCTGGGAAAAAAAAAAAAAAAAAGCCTTAAGAAAAAGAGATCTTGTTACTGTCTTCAACAACCCACCAGAGGGTGTAGAGAGGATGGAGCCCAGGCTCTTCTCCAAGGTGCGCTGGGATATGACAAGAGGCACTGGAACAGAGGTCATGGGCTCTCCAACCTTGGAGATACTCAAAAGTTGACTGGGGAAGGTCATGAGCAACCTGTTGCAGAGCAGAGTGTGGACTAGCGACCTCCAACGGTCCTGCCCAACCTGAATTAGTCCGTATGTCTATCAGTGCTGAAGCAAAACTGGTTCCCACCATTACAGCACCTATACTATCCTTGAAAGTGACCCTGAACCCATAGGTTCTTCTTCTGATCTTCTTCTATTGCAGAGCCACAGAAACTAGCTGCACTACGCTTTGCAGGTGGCATATGCCCAGAAGAAAGGTTTTCCAGAGAGAGGTCAAGTCCCTCTCTGTCCTGGGCAGAGGAGTGGTCATCGCAGTGGCATGCAGGCAGAAAAATAGGAACATCCTCAGGTGTTCCCCACAAGGAAGGAGGGAGGTATAAATTCCTCCCCTGCCAAGGGCTCAGCCATGCCAGCCCAGTGAGTCAACGATTACTGTTCTGATTGCTTTTCTAACAAGAGATTAATTTCAGTGTACATTTCAGATAACCAACCCAGAATCACTCCTGAAGTGGCAGAAGTAATTTTAGATGAAGTTTGGCAGAGGAGAGGGGAAAGTAAAGGAAAACTTTTGTTCAAGTGAAATGACCCCTCCTGGTCAGGCTGCTCTCAGGCTGGGCCACCGCAGCACATCCTTCTGGCCAGGAAATCCATCTCTGTGCTGCCATTGAGTATCCTGCTACCCTACATCATAACCTCTTAGAAGCGTCAATACACTTTTTAACATTTGCTGCCACTTTCCACGCTGCACAAGTGATGGACGCTCTCTTAGACTTATTTTCAGATTGCTGTAGTTCTTCCTCAAACACAAAACCCTCTGAATCTGTCACCTTGCGGCTACTCTGCAGAAATGCTTTTCTTGCAAGTGTGCAGGATTCAAACAGCAGCCCTCTGAAACATTTAAATGTCTACGGTCCCGTGCCAGTAAGAAGATTACGGCATTTACTTAAACTATTAGTTTTACAGCTAAACCGATTAATTTAGTTCACAATTATCACCTAGAATGGACCTGAAAGAAGTAAATGGAGGAACCATTTCGTTCATAAAAAAGAAACACAATCACAGAATCACAGCATGGTTGGAGGGACCTCTGGATATCTTCTGGTCCAACCCCCAGCTCATAGAGCAGGTTGCCCAGGACCATGTCCAGACAGTGTTTGAGTATCTCCCAGGATGGAGACTCCACAACCTCTCTCAGCAACCTGTGCCAGTGCCTGGTCACCCTCACAGTAAAAAAGTGTTTCCTGATGTTCAGGGTGAACCTCCCATGTTTCAGTTGGTGCCCATTGCCTCTGGTCCTGACACTGGGCACCACTGGAAAGAGCCTGGATCCATCCTCTGTGCACCCTTCCTTCAGGTATTTATGCACATCAATAAGATCCCCCTGAGCCTTCTCTTCTCCAGGCTGAACTGTCCCAGTGTTCTCAGCCTTTCCTCATAGGAGGGATTCACTGGTCCCTTCATCATCTTTGTGGCCCTTTGCTGGACTCTCTCCAGTAGCTCCAGCTCATTTTTTGTACTGGAGAGCCCAGAACTGTGCCCAGCATTCCAGGGTGGCCTCACCAGTGCCAAGTAGAGGGGAATGACCTCTTTGTCAACCTGCTGGCAACACTACCTCAACAACATGGCACTTTGTCATAGCACCTTCCAAAAAAAAACCCAACACCAAAACCCAAACCCAACAAATGGGCAATATTTCTAAAAATTTCAAAGGAGAAAAATATTCAGAAAAGATGCTGTCAATGTTTTCAGTAATTCCATGCTCTGCTTTTCTGTCAGTGGAGACCACAATCTTTTTGGAGGGGATTGGGAAGAGTATCAGGATTCCAATTTTTTGATTCTCCTTCCTGCCACCCTTTCTGATATATCAGAAAGGGTCAACAGGACTGGCGAGTCCTGAGTTTTTGCTTTTTTAACCATCTCTAGTAACAAGACAAGTCGATTTTCTTTTTTCCTGATGCAAGGCTGGATTTTTTTCAGATCCAATTTCTCTCGTGGGTTCTCCTTTGGATTTCAAATCCAAATGTATGTTTGCCATATGAAAAACAACGCCTGCTCTATACCTAATAATGTGTTTTTATGATATGCGTATGCTGTCCAGCTCAGCATCTCCCCATTCACACACGATCTTGTGTACATCTCCACCTCTGCCGTGCCGGTGCGAGAGTTGACCTCTGTAGGTAAGGACACGGTGTGCTTGAGGTGAAAGGCCAGCAGTCCCATGTGGCCTCCAGCATAACTGAGGTTTGAGAAACACGACCGAGATAAAGATCGTCCCTTACAAACACTCGGGCAGAGCTCGCCAGATGAGCTGCGCGACGGAGATCAACCGCTCCACCTCTCCGCTCCTGCCAGGAGCGAACACAAACAGAACAGGCGACAGAGAAAGGTTTATGTCTTTGGCCTAAAGCGGGGGGGGGGTGGGTGGGGGGTGAGGACCGGCGCTTGATAGTCGAGCGTAGTAACACCCCGCTTTTAAGTGAAACTGACATAAGGGCGCTGCAAAGGAGACGGGTTTGGTTTCAGGCGTTCCCATGGCACGCTTTGTCTCCTTCTCCTTCACACAGCAGCAGCCCGGCTCCAGCCCGCTTGCTGCCTGCGTACACGGCCAGCGCGCCTACCTCAGCCCTGCCGCAGCCACCAGCCCGGCCTCCCTCCACAGGTGAGTCACGGCTCGGCTCTCCCAGGCCGCCCCGGATAACCAGCAAATCCCCCAGCAAGTGCAGGGCACCCCTGGAAGAGCAGGAGGAAGATGACCAGCGTGTTTCGTCCCTCATCACGGGAGGCGACGAGAAGCGAAGCTCTAACGGCTGAATAACGCCTGTCGGCGGGAGTGGGGGGGCGGGGAAGGCAGGCCGCACGGAAGCCGCTTCCCTCCACCCCTTCCCTGCTTCCTTACCCAGCCTCCGGCCGCCTCCCCGCCCGGCCCCAGCGCCAGCTTCGCCGCAGCGGCCGCCGCCGCCCCCAGCAGCCCCGCGGCCGCTGCCGCCACCCCGCCGCCCGCCCGCATGGCGGACCCGGCCTGGTCCCGCCGCCCCTCCGAGCCCGCCGCGGAGCGGCCTTCCGGGGCGCGGCCCGCAGCGGTGCCGCCTCTGGGCGGGGGAGGGAGGAGGCGGCCATGAGGGGCTACGTTCGTAGAAGCAGCGAATAGTTTAGGTTGGAAGGAAGCTTGAAGACCATCAAGTTCCAACCCCCCTGCCATGGGCAGGGACACCTCCCACTAGACCAGGTTGCTCAAAGCCCCATCAAGCCTGGCCTACCCCCTCCAGGGGTGGGGCATCCACAACCTCTCTGGGCAACCTGTTCCACCCTCATAGAGAACAATTTCTTCCTGATATCTCAGCCTACCCCCTTTCATTTTAAACCCATTACTGAAGTGGTGCTGAAGGGGAAAAGAAGGGGAAAGAAAAATGCACACACGCGATGTTCATTTATATACAAAAGCTTTATTTTTTTTCTGAAAAAAAAAAAAAAAAAAAAGAGTATGAGAACAATGACATACAACATACTGTGACATACAACATTCTGTGTAGACATACAACACAGAAAGGCTCAGGAGTAAGTACACATGCTGCAAGGACCATGCCTCCCTATCCAGGGAGGGATGGAAAACTCTGCCTCCGTGGAAACAGTCCCACAAGACAGACAGGTGCTCTAACAAATGTTCATAAACCCAAAATAACAAAAAAAAAAAAAAAAAAAAAAAGGCCCACAGGAGATAACACCTTTGTGGTCCAAGACAAAGCCCTTGAGATTGCTAGTAATGATTGTTAGTTACTTCTCATCTCTCTTATTACTGCCCCAGGTTAAGGTAAATTTTTTTTTTTTTTTTTTTTTACTGCTAAACTCTGTATCAAAGTTCAAGTGGAAAAAAAGCTGCAGGATTAAGCAACTTTAAAATTCATAGATAGGCTGAGGGAAAATTCTTCTTTCCCTCAAACGCCAACAAGACTCATTAGGTATCTGGCCCCTTACATGACACACATCTTTCTTTTCATTCCCTTTTGCTCCATTGCTTGTGGGCAAAAGCAGTATTGTAAAGTACCCAAAAGCGGAATGACTGTATTCCTGACAGTAAGCAAACAAAAAAAAGCTAAATGCAAGCATTTGATATTGGTATATAAATTAATGTCTTGTGTTCCACTAACAGAAGTTTGCTATTTGCAATAAATCTTAAGTGCGATTAAATGAACTTATGCTGTACTCCCTAAAATGTTCTGCATAGTTTCACATCTTGTTTCTTAACATTTCTAACTTTTGTTTGGTAAGAAAATGGTTGCAAAATGCTTAAAAAAAAAATTTCCTACAATGATAATATAGAAGTCTGCTTTAAGTTTACACTGGGGGAAAATGTTTAAAAAGTATTTTAATGTCAATTAGAGAAAGAAAAGAATACAAAGGCAAAAGATATTTATAGTACTATTTACAAGTCTATTCCTAAATTCACATTCGTGCTTTATTGAACAAGCTGCAATATGAAAATTATGGGTTGCTTAAAAAAAAAAAGTATTAATAGTTAATAAATTTGACAAACTAATTTTAACCCAGTAAAAACACCCTATGTTTCACTAAAAAACCCCAAACAAACAAACAAAAAAATCACAAAGAAATCATGCTTTTTAACATTTGGCTCCGGTGGAAAATGTAGCATTTCAGAAGAGGTAGGAACCTGAATAAAAGCACAAAAAGAAACAAAAATCCAGGCATGTCCCCAGTGAGAAGGTTTTTCCTTGGCACGGTATAAAAGTTTCAAGGAAGTATCTTCCAGCACCTACACAAAACCAGGTTTTGAATAATTATAGGAAGGTGTTAATATGTCATTGAAAGCTGCCCACTTAGCTGGAATAAAATTCTTCACTAGAATTTATTACCACCAGAAAATCCAGGAACTAAAATACTTGATTATTCTAGGACCACAGCAAAAGTCAAAGTTTGACAACTGGCTTTTGCTTTTTCTGTAGACTTTAAAAATACAGCTCTGTGTTCATTTGTGTCATTACAGTCTACATGTGTCACATTTTTTTGATTCTTTCAAAAAAGCATTTTCAACTCGCAGTCTTTCAGTCTCCTGTAAAACAGAAAAAACATGGGAGTATTAAGGAAATTCTACTTCTTTCATATTTCTAAGTAAGTGGTATCTACACTTATATTACGCTATGTACTTGAAGAAATAAAATGGGGTGATTCTTGTTTGGGGCCTGTGAGGAGACAGACCAGCCATGACCTAGACGGCTGCATAAAATCAGAGGTATCTATTACTTTCCAACAGACGAACAAGAATTTTAGTTTTCATTCTCAAAGCTTAAGCTCTCTTCTATGTCCAGCCATTACTTCATCCGTATTCTACTCTGCAACTTACCTCTGTAAGTTTAGCGTAATCTTTCTTCAGTTTCACAAGATACTGAATCTTCTGGTTTAGGTTTTGATGACCAAGTAGTTTCCCGTTCTCCTCAGCAAGAGAGTCAACTTGCTTCCTCAGCGAGTTCATTTCCTGTAATTAATAGATACATTGTGTACCTCGTAACGGTAGCCCCTCCTTCTCTTTTCAGAAGAAATAGCTTCTTTAAAACTATTAACATACTAACATTTAAGTTTGTTGTAATATATGATGCAAGAGTTGGTTCATTCAGGAAATATGTATTTGTCTAATGTCTCCTTAAGTACTACAGGAGATCCCTCTAAAGGCTGAAAGCACCATTTGATTTGTACTACCAATTTCAGCAGTGATTTCCATACCCAGAGTTCCACTAGTGCAGGAAACAGCATTACAAATACAACTAAACTGCAAGATAAAACATTTTCAGAAGCAGTCTTTGATGGCTAATTAAATCAGAATATTGTCCAATTAGCAACAGCTCTACCTCTGCTGAATAAGATTCTAGTGTAAAGACAACAACAACAAAAAGATACATATAGAACCTTTTCAATTCTGTCTCTCTCTTCATACGTTTCCTCCAGTTTTGATCTAATTTCTTCTTTCTCATGAAATGCTTTCAGCTCCAAAGCTCTTGTTCGTTCCATCTCCAGAGTCATTTCGAGACAAGTATTCTCTTTGATTTTGAGGGTATTTTTCATCTCTTCTAATCTGCCAATATAAAAGCATCGTATAATATTAAAAACCAATATAAACAGCATACAACTGAATTAGTAAGTCATCTTTGGACGTGTAGGCAGCCTCTTCTAAAAATACCTCTTTAAGACAATTTATTTTCCCCAGAATTCAGTGCTAACATAAGGAAAAATTACATTCTGCTTTACAGCTTGAGTTTGATAAAACCTCTTAACTAGTCAGTGTTTTGGAGTTGCTCTTCTTTTTGGGAAATACGCCATTTCCATACAAGTCCACACATGAAAGAAAACAGACGCTTCACCTACAAGAACACTAAGAATTCATCTAAGACATGTAAATTTGCCAGATGAACTCTGCTGCTCTTCACATTTCCCCTAAATTGCTTGTTTGTATATGGCTTTTCCCCAGTAGCCTCTGAACAGTTCAGAGATGTCTGAATTTGTTTGGTCTGGTAGCAGAAGGACCACCACTTTAGACAGACATCTTAGCATTAAAATGTTTTCGGAAGACATCAGGCTCACAGAATATTGAATCATGCCATCAAAATCAGCAGCTTGTCTACTGATTATATGAACTTTAGTAATTTTGCATGTCTATTCTAATACTTCATAAATTAAACTGGTTTTGTCATCAGTTTTATTTCACTGAAACCTGGTGTTTAAGACCTACTGTATGAAAACAGTATTTGCTTGCTGCATTTGTCAAGACATTTTCTTGGTGACAAAAGAATCTTTTTGTACATTATTTGTTTGTATGAGACTAACACTACTACAAAGCATATTGTGAAGACCAGACAGGTATGAAAACTCAATGCATCAAATAGCAAAAGAACCCCTAGGTTCAAGACTAGGGCTTCTGGAAAATTTAGTATTAATAACTTTTATGAACATGGTCATTTCAAAAGTAATCTTCATCCTCATAACTTATTTACATAGAAAGCATTCCATTAAATGGAAATAAGTCAAATAGGATATATTCAGCAACTATGAATCCTGAAGCAATACAGATTAGGAGAAGAATAACAAGGGCAACATTTTCAAACTAATTTTTATCTACTAATTCAGTGTTATTTCTTGACTACTACCCATCCAAGATGCAAACCAATTGAGTTTCTAGGACTACTTCCACAATAGTGCAAACACAATCTAGGAATCCTCTAATAATAAAGTTTTCATTATCCAAGCAGAAGCACAAAAAATAAATAGCATAAAAGAGCAAAGAGTGAGATTAAGTTTAAAATTAAAATATTTATGATGTCAATAAAGAAACAAACAGTATTTCAACTTCATTTGAAAAGGAATGTGCTTAGAATTTGCTGCATATAAAAGTATTCAAAACCCTGTGGCACAGATAATTTTAAACAATTTAAAACATCCTTTCATTTAAAGTTTTTCTACAGTTCCACCTATTTCACAGGATTTTCCCAATATAATGTTACCCTTTTAGAAAATGTAGTAATAGGTGCTACTACCACCTACTGATGAGAAAGAGTAAGAACTCAGTGTGTCTTGCAGAAGCGTAAACATTTCCAAAGTATATCTTTTATAATTCCAGATCTTGGACTTCTATTGCTTAAATACACCTTGTTGGTATTAATGAGTTTAATATAAGTCTCCAGTTCAATGAACAATATTTGAACTTACTCTGCTTTGATTTTCAGCATCTCCTCCATTGCTTTATTCTGTAAAAAGTGCAAAAATATTAGTTACATTCTTGATGTTTAATATACATATATGTAAAATTATTTGTCACAACTGATGCTATGTATCTCATTCCAGATCCCACCAAAATCATCCTACTGTCCAGTAAGTTCATGGCTTTGCTATATGCACATATTTCCAATTTCATGCCAACACAAATGACCCACAGCAATATCTCTGCCCATTCATACACAGCAGAGCTCTAACAGGGGGTTCTTCTGTCTGGGAGATCCATGGCAACCTCCGCTGTGACATTAACTTCCCTTTGGCAGAGCCATGACATTAAATAAGTGACACAATCTTCACTTTCCAACTCTGTGGAAATGAGTCAGATTTAGCAATCTGAATCTGGTTTCGCTTATTGTGCAATCTGACACCCAGTTCATCGGTGTTAGACCAAGATAGAAACCTTAAGAGGTAAGTATCAGGCCCTGTGTCTGTTAGGATTCACTAGAAATCAGCGTTGCTTTCACTGCCATGAAATAGAAGAAAACATGTTAATGCTTCACAGCAGGGAAACTGCAATTGACATGAGCAGGGTAATATACCTTGGCAAGTCGTTCTTCAGCAATCTCCTCCTCTTTCTCTTTGAGATACTGAACGTCAGGATGTTTCTGATCACTAGGAAATCCAAGAACGAGGAAAGTTTCTCACAGAGGAAACCAGTAGCAAACACAACACTTTATCCAGATGAAACCAGTAAGCATGAGCAGCTGTCTTGACACTTGTTTGTACTCAGACTACTAAACATCAAGAAACAGCTCTGGAAGGGTTTAAACTTATATTCCAAGAACATCACATTTTCCTTTGTTAGAGAATAGAGAAACTAATGTTTTAATGAAAAAAATTAAAATGTAATAACTATGCAACTGTATTTCAGACAGCTTTGGGATTGAGGTAAATGTTTTATGAGTTTATTATGTTCATGTGCATTAATAGATCGTTGCTCAGTGGTCTTGCCAAGTTAAGGAGGTAAAAAATTTTTGTATTCAGAAGACTCGGAAACTTTTAATTTTGTTTGTTTTTAATAAACATGACATTAGATGGAAGCAAACACCATAAAATTAAAGTAACCCCCAAACCAACGCACCATTGGGACAACTTCATTCTTGTAGTGTGCCATAAGGGAAGAACTTTATTGATTAACAGTTATTGTAATTTGATGCAATTATGAAACATGGGTATTTTCAGTAACTTAAAATCTTTGTCAACACACCTAGCTAGGGTGATTTATTTTTCCATATCTGATATAAACAGCCCCAGTCAGAGAGTAAGTGTGTGTATGTGTGGGTGGGGTTAATGTTAATTAAATGCCAGCTGAATAAGTCTAACAACTTCTGAGAACTAAAAAAAAAATCATATTTTCCTTGTTAAATTTTGATACCACCCACTTCCAAAATCTATCTAAATTCATCCAGCTTATAAATGGTTGGACAAAACTGCAACATTCTCAGTGGATACTTACATGAAGTTTAAAACCTCCAAGTTTAGAATCATTGGTTATGCTTGAGCCTTTCAAATTCTGGTACTGGTCAGCCTGTACCAGCTCCAGAGTAGTGAACTGAGCCTGCTCCAGTATAGCATTACAGAGGTGAAGGCTGACCTTTTCTCTAGAGCTTGCTCTTCCCTGTCCTAACACTAAATACCAAAAGAGAGTAGGGACTTGGTCTCATCTTGTATTCTCAAACATCCTCCAACGCAGTCCAAGATCCTTACATCTCATTACCCTGTCACATGTGACACCAATGACCAAATAATCTCGCTCTCTAACACAGGGCCACACAAAAGATAACTGCTACCTGCTGCTATCAGCTCCTCCCATAACATCTGAGGCATATCTGTTGTGAATATCCCCGCCTGAGATATCTAAACCTGATTTTTCAGAGAGCATGCAATATACTATTAGCCTTTGGTCTATTCAAACCACAGCAGCCAGGAATTGTTAATATGAAATTACAATCCAAGGTCCCAAGAATGTAAAAGTAATGCTTTTCTGTGAAAAATTGGGTCCGAGTAACCTACTCCATATACTGTGAAAAAACCAAAGCCACAGAATCCAATTCTCCATGTCAAAGTAACCACTTCTTGTTTTTCTGTGATTCCCATTTCAATTCACAACACACTTTCAAATATCTGTTGCAAACTAAGCAGAAGGCCCTAGAGAAAATACCATAATTCAATATCCCACATGATCTGTCCCATCTTGTGCACAGAATGTTTTCTACAAATTAATCCCTTCATAATTGAAGATTACTGTATAATACCTATAATGCAAGGACAAATTGGAATTGCAGACACCTGCAATTACAGCATCTTCTAATCAGAGTATTAATTTTACAAATTTAACAGTGTTCTTTTACATTAAATACTTAACTTACCAAAAAGTCAGTTCCAAAAATGACAACACTAAGACTTCATCAAATAGAGATAAAAGTTCTGGAAAACTTGTTTTTGATACATTTATTAGGCAAAAAAAGATTAAACTCCTACCTAGCATTAAGTTACCATTTACTAAATTGCCCCTTAAAAGTGAATTGTCATTAAATATCAACAGAATTATTTGCTGCCAGTTAAGATGTAAAACAGCAGTTTAGTTCTTTACAAAATTGAAAACAAAGAAAAAACAAGAGAAGCCACAAACCAAAATATTTTCTGTCCAAAACTAAACTGTACATGTTACAGTTTGAACCAAACCTCAGGATTATCTCCAGTCTGAGGTATACAGCAGCGTACCATCTTTTCAGAGGAAACTCATTTGTTACCCTCAAAGACACAAGATGGAGAACTGGTTCCATTTATGTCTAGGTTAAAACTTGTGTTGAATTCATTTGGACATTTCCCGTCTACTGAATCCATAACTGCACAAGTGATATGGCAATATATAAAACACAGAAATGGCTGTGCATGTAATTATTTACATTCCATTTCCTTTTATAAAACTTTATTGTATTTTAAAATTTGTCATTTAAAGACAATAAAGTTTACAAGCCAGTAAACAATTTTCAGAGGAAAGGATGAGTCAATCTCTAATTACATGAACAATATATAAGATTGTATTTAAAATAAAAACTGTAAATGTGTTTAACTTGAAGCAATTAACTAAGGCAGGTTTTTCTTGTTTTATTTTACTTTACCTGTTCTTGCTTAGTCTCTGAGCTTCTACAAGGCTCTGTAAGTTCCTGTTGTTCTCCACCAATATCTGGATTTCCAGACGCAAGTTCTCCAACTCATTTAATTGTTCCTAAGCAAGAGAAATTGGAAACATTTCATTTGAAGACCAAATTGCAATTCCTGTTTTCATTTCTAGCAGAATGTGTTTTTGAGCAAAAAAGAAGACAAAACTATTTCTCAAAAAACAAGCTCAGTTCTCTGGAAAAGATCTGCATCGCCCTTTCATTTACAGTTTCATTAGAAACTTGATTTAGAATATGTCAGAACAGTTTAATCAGCAAAAATGATGTTACTACTTGATATTCATGAACACGAAACAACTCAGTCCTTGGGAAAATGGGATATATGGACATCTCAAGCAGGTTGTCACCACTTGCTACCAGCCTAGGTAAAGAGAAGACCAGGAACTGCCTTTCTGCTTTTAACCTTACAAATTGTCTGTAGAGATTAACTCATAGTACCTTCAGCCTTAGAATTTCATCATTTTTAGCTCTTCGTTCTTCATTCAGTTCATGTACAAGGTGCTCCAGATTTATCGCAGAAGCCCTCCGATCAGCTATTTCTTGCTCATGAGTTTCCAAAAGCTTTGCCAAATTCACATCAAACTTAGGGGGAGTTTTTGGACACTGGCGAGTTAAAAGTACGAATTGGTTACATGTTTTAATACTTAATTGAAGACATATGTTAATAAATTCCTGGCAGACAGATCATCAATAATACATTTCAGTTACAAACAAGGTGAATGAGATTTGACCGTTCTTGACACATTGTCATTTCTGCTCCCAGCCTGAAGCCATGCTGTAAAGTTTGAGTTCTTTTCAATGAGTTTTAACAGTCATTACAATGAAATTGTTTCTCTCACAAATACTGTACCTGAGGAAATGTTACTGAAGATGAGTCCACAAAGCAATCTATTTGCTTCATTTTTAGTTCATACTCATTCTTCCTCTTCTCCAGTTCTTCTGCCATCTTATCCAACTATTAGAAACCACAATTAGAATTAAGTTAGCTCATAATACAAAATATTAAAGAAAACAGCAGCCAGATCTCTATTTTGAGCAAGCTTAAGTACACCATGTTATTTTAGATTACCTTAGACTTCACTTTAATTTTTTTTTTTTTTTTACATTTACCGAGTAACTGTTAATCATTCAATATTTGCAAGTAACAGCATTTTTTGAAGGCATATATACACTATATACTGCATACTGTGTAGTTAATCTAAATTTCGTTCTTGTTGGTATTTAATTTTTTTGCCTTGCTAACACAATCTACCTTTCAAAGGGCTAGCACCGAAAAACTATCATGAACTTTGTTGGCAAACAGTACCGGTCAAAACATGATTTGATACAAGCTAAGATTTTACTGGTATAGATTTAATCACTTTCCTCAAAGGGAATATGCTATCATGACAAAAGGACTCTTCTTTCCCAAATAACTTATCCTTATTAGAGTTTTTGCCAACACAAATATATTACTTAGCACTATGACAGTTATGACAACTAAAGCTAAAATATGGACAAAAGCTTAACACAGCTATTTGGTCTGCAAAAGCTCCAAATCACTACCAGACTGCATCATTTATAGAGCTCAACAATTATCTCCATTATGTTATGATATAGTTTGTGGCTAGGTGTTAAGCAGAGGAAAAACTAATCCTGTAGGTTACACTGCTTATAACCTCAGGTTATGATAAGTACTGATAATTTTGCTCTGATTTCAGAGTAAACATTTTTGTGATCTCTAGACACCATTTCCAAAGTTTGTAAGGGTTATCTAGGTTATCTAACCTTTGTTCAGAAGCTTCTGAACTACTACTTTGCTTTTACAGGAAGGAGTATTGCTCTTCACCAAGTGTACTGCACACAAGATGCTCTAAAACTACAAGTAAAACCTTTTCCAGAAGCTACAATTAACCACAGTTGCCTCCCAAGGAGAATATTTCCTTACTTTACCTGTTCCCTGAGTTCCTGGATTAGAGCTTCTTTCTTTGCTATGTCTTCCTGTGCACACTGAAGCAATGAATCATGTTTCTTAGAAGCTTCTGTCAGTCTTATCAGTTGATCAGTGGTATGATGCAAGTCTTCACACAGAAGGTCTCTCTATTTTAAGTCATGACGGGTAAAGAAAGAAATGTTAAAGTTATTACTTAAAGGAGTTGTTTCAAGATATTTTGTCATTGTTGCTAAGATTGCTAACAGCTACAAGCATCTCCCTTTTGCCCTCCACTTTTACATCATGAATTGTAGCAAGCATTATTCTTTAACTTTCTTATTTTAATGTTTTCTGTATTCATTGTCTTGATTGCAAAACAAAAATGACAACTTTCCCGCAGTATAGTTACAGTTGAGATACTTGTGGGAGATACTTGGAATCATCCACTGTTTTAAAGTATAACGCATACTTAAAAAGAGATATGATTCTTTAAATAAGAAACCAGAAAAGGACGTATAGATTTTAATTCATGCTGAATTAGCAATTACAGCTTTAGTGCACTGCTATTCTGTAGATACCTCTGGATTTATTCTAGAATCTAGACTCCCTCCCTATCTGATGGGGCATCATACCTACACAAGGTGTGTTAATCTGGAAGGAGAAACAGTTCTTAGTATTTTAAATGCCACCTTGGATTAGTTCTTCTTGTCCAGTCAAGAAAGCATGAAGGAAATTAGGAACTGATGTACCATGTCAAAGAAGAAGCGCTATGATTTTATCAGAAGCCAGATACACCCAAAGAAAAACAGTGTAATAAGAATTGTCACTTCAGTTTAAACAAACCACAACACCCCCCCCCCCTCCAAACCTGAGGGTGAGCCATTTGGCAGGTAACCCAGTTTAGAATGTCAAATTAAGATATGCTTATTAATGAAGATAGTCTATTTATTAAATGTAGTGGAAATCTATTTAAGAATAGTTTTGGAGAAGCAAACAACTCTGGAAGACTTTATTGGTGCTATATGATTCGACTAAGTGTATGTAATATGACAGATGGTCTTGTAGAAATTGCTTGTAAGGAGAGGCTGGTGGTTTTGACTGATGGACGTGTTCACCAAAATAATGGTGAGAGCAGTAATAGAAAAGACAAATTTAAAAAAAATAGATGCAATTTTAAAAAACAAAACCACAGCTGAATCAATCATGCATCCTAGACCTGTTTCCAGCAGGTGGAGCTTTTAGTTAAAATTATGAGTAAAGATGTTACTGAATATAGTAGCAGTGAGGGAAGAGAGAATATTAAACAATGTATTCCTCTACCTATTTTCTCAGCTGCATCACCTAATGTTGCCATTAAATTCAGCTGATGACTCCTTAGTGGCCTTAACAAAATTAAACCAGGCTTTTAGCATAGGTTTTTATGAAGTAGCTTATAAAATATTTATGTCAAGTAATGTAACAATTTAACAGAATTTGTCAGGTATCCCATGAAAAATTCCTTTAAGAACAGCTTAACTAGCTTTAGTGTGAACAAAAATGAGGTTAAGTTTCACACAAGTATTTTAAACAAAACCACATCCAATTGGTCTGGTGAACAAATAATCATAATATACCAACAATAATGTTTTTACCTCAATGTTATCAGCTATTTGTCTTCTCTCCAAGGCTTCCCTCAGTTCTTCAATCTTCTTTTCCTGATCCTCTATGATACCTTTGCTTTCTTCTTTTGCAGCCAGAACAAGATTATATTTGCACTATCAAAAGGATTAAATTAAATTTTAGAATATTTTAGGAAAACATGTTATCAAAGAAAGTTGGCAAACATAGTACAAATAAATGTATATCACAAATCTTATGATGACAACTACAAATGTTTAAAATCTCAGTGTCAATGACTAAAATCAGAATGATACTTGCTAAATTGTACAAACTATGATATCAGAAATGAGTTGTCAGAACAATGGAAAAAGATTAATTTAATATGATTAGCCACAATACATATTAACCACTAAACCTATTATTAAAAAAACAGATGATCATATCACGTGGAAATCTGTCATCAACACTTTTCTGTAGGACCTTTTGAATTCATAGTGCATGCATATACAGTATCTAAAGTATTCTGTGGGTTGCTCTATCAGTTTGGAAACCAGACCTATTTTAATAAAGAGGATGCATCATATATATTCATAGTTATTCAAATACATAGTTTTAGTTATTTACACTTACGTTTACAGACGTAGAACACAGTAACACCAGCAACATAAAAATTCACTCCCTCAAAAATGAATTTACAATTCAGCTTCAATTGTTGAAGTCTTAAATTGCCAATTTCTGAGAAAATCTAAATGTGACTGTCAGCTGAGTGCAGTTTACAGTATGTGAATAAGTCCCTTTAGAGACACTGCTCTTTACCCACCACATGGAAAGAGTTCAGTTTTCAAGACAGCCTTAGGCATAATATGTTCAGAAGATTTCAACATGTCAAAACAAAGAAGTTTCCTTCTAAAACACTACAGCAAGTTATGCTGTTTGAGACCCATGATAAGACATGTCATTGCCTTCCATTACCATGTCCTTCAAAATGACAGAACATACATTTATATCCTCGAGCTCTCTTGTCAGCCCATCTATGGACTCAGTTTTATGATTAATTGAAGACCTCAGCTCCTGGATCTGTCTCATCAAGTCAGTTACAACTTCCTGCAACATAAAAAAAAGTTAATCCTGATACATTAAAGATATATATTTTATTACTGGACATTCTTTGGTGTATAATTTGTCAATCCCAAATTTCACACAGCCATTTGAAATGAGGCCTCAATATGCCCATGTAAAAGAGTAACACGAAATTTGTTGTTAAATCATGGGCTATCGTTCCAAGCACTTACATAAAGAATTAAATAACCTGCTGTGTTCATTAGAAGAGAAGACTCCCCCTCTGATTTAGTCTCAGGCTATAATGGGTTTCTAATAGAACAAACCCACACTAATTACATTTGTTTGTAATGGAAAAAGGCACATTCAAGAAACACCACTGCACTGACAATACCAGATTCTTCTGACCTTATACATGTCAAATTTTTGGTTTTAGCATGAAAAAGCAAGACTTACCAATGCTGGATAGTAAACATATGATGTGATTTCTTATGCCTGCTTTACATACAGCATAAATGCTTGTACTATGGGAACTTTTGCTATTTAAGCTTTCAGAACACCAGAGCAGTCTTTTCATGTAGAAGTGCTTTGATTTTGTTAATAAAGATACCCACGCTCACATTCTTACATCACCTTTCTTACCTTTTCTATTAGCCCATTATGACATGACACTGACTAGGAAGGCCCTATTAATCATCAAGGGAATTATGCATTGTTTACGCGTTGAAAATTTTGTCCAGTAGACAGCTTTACCTTGATTTTTTTTTTTGTTTAACTTTCAGTTATCTTGTGTTTTTTTCTGAATGCACACCAGTTTCCTACTATCCTGCAAATTCCACACCAGTAAAAGCTAGGATTTATTTTACCTAAGTACACAGCCAGGATTGCCTAGAATCACAGAATTACTAAGTATCATAGAAAGGGTCTGGGCTTTCAACTCTACTACAGAACAGCGTTACCCATAAAATGGGGTATCAGTAACAGAAATAAGCCCACACCTTATCCGCATCATTTGTCTTCTTCAAAGAAACAATCAACTCCTCAGAAGCAGCCAGCTCCTGTTCTAATTTCTGCAGTTTTGCTTCCTAGAAGAAACAACAGTTGTGAAGGAGAGACTTAATTACTTTTGAAGTATGTTTTGTGAAGTGCAAAGCCATGGAAAAAAAAAGAAGGAACTCAGTTGTTTACCTTACCAGAAAAATTAAGCAGTAGCTTAACAAAACAATCTGAAACTTTAGAACTCTACATGTATTTTGCTGGCAGTCTACAGAACAGTCAGTTCACCAATAAAATTGCTATTAATGCAAAGGAAATCCATGAAGACATGATTTAGTCATTCAATTCTGCTGTTGTACCTGCTGCTCGCACCGTGTCACCATTTCAGAGGATGGTTTCACCACCTGTGCTTTTTCAAGTACTTTCAAGAGCTCTCTGGAGAAGAAAACATTTGCAATGAGAAATATAATCAGAACATAAGACAGCTTTAACAAGAATAAAGTAATATAAATTTATTCTTATTTGCACTTAATTTTTTCTGAAGAGTTCTTTAACTATCACCTTCTCAGTGCTATACAAAGGACTAATAGTTTAGTTACTAGCCATACACTGTTACCAGTAGTGGAACTTTATCTTTGACATGAAGAACTATACTTGTCATGAAATGACATTTGTCCTGTTCATTGAATACATGAAAACAAAGCGTTGTTCTAAGTTGGATAAAATAAAAAAGCCCATTATGTGATTATATCCACCCAGCCGGGGAAAAAGACCTCTATAAACAGGATCCCCATCTGAATACAAAACTTAACATAGGAAAAAACCAATGAAGTCAGACAAAAACAAACCCCACCACTAATTAGAACTTACTTTGAATTGTTTTCTTTGTCTTCTTGCAATTGTAATGTTAGTTTTTCATTGTGTTCTTTTTCTGTTTTCAGGAGTTTCAAAAGGTTCTAGAATATCAAAATATGTTGTCATAACAAGTTACAATATAAGGTCTGTAGAATAACTTAAACCAAAATTAAAATCTAAAACTCCTAAGATGAATAAAAGCACTCAGAAAACCTTAGATGAAAAAAGAAAGATATTTAGCTTTGTCCTGGATGTGTTCAAAAGTAAACATTTAGATCAACATGAGCTGCCAATGTGTGCTTGCAGCCCAGAAAGCCAACTGCATCCTGGGCTGCATCAAGGGAGGCATGGCCAACAGGTCAAGGGAGGTGATTCTGCCCCTCTAACTCTGCTCTCATGAGACCTCACCTGGAATATTGCATCTAGCTCTGGAGCCCTCAGCACAAGAAGGATGTGGACCTGTTAGAGCGAGTCCAGAGGAAGGCCATGAAGATGATCAGAGGGCTGGAGCACCTCTCCTATGAGGACACGCTAAAAGAGTTGGGGTTGTTCAGCCTGGAGAAGAGAAGGCTCCAGGGAGACTTTATCGGGACCTTCCAGTATCTGAAGGGGGCCTACAGGAAAGCTGGAGTGGGACTTTTGGCAAGGGCATGTAGTGATAAGCCGAGGGGTAATAGCTTCAAACTAGAAGAGGGTAGATTTAGAGTAGATACAGGAGGAAATTCTTTACTGTGAGGGTGGTGAGGCACTGATACAGGTTGCCCAGAGAAGTTGAACACCTCCAGGGATGGGGCATCCACAAGACCAGGCTGGATGGGCTTTGAGCAACCTGGTCTAGTGGGAGGTGTCCCTGACCATGGCAGGGGAGTTGGAACTCTATGATCTTCAAGGTCCCTTCCAACTGAAACCATTCTATGATTCTATGATTAAGGAACCAGCTCTTTTAATCTGCCATTGATAACGATTTCATATAGCTATAACGTTCCTCAATATCAAAGGCTTTAAAGGGAGAAAATAGAATTTTCAACTGTAGATTAATTTGGGGGATTTTTCAAATTCTAACCAGCAGTTCAAGATATTAGACTATAAGGAATTTAAAATAATTTTCAATCTGTCAGTATTCCTTTAAACACTTAAAAAGAAAACTTGAAGCAAACTTGCCGAGCAGGCACAGCATACACTGCAGAAAAGCAGGCAAAATCATTTGCAAAAGCCCTTGAGCAACCTTACTGCTGTTTTGCAGTCATTGCAGTCTTGACAGGCTTTCAAGGACAGCATCAACTAAATTGCAGTACAGTGATCCACCACAAAAAGGCATAGATCACATCCACTACGAAAATTTTTAAGAAAGCTAGTCTTAGTTAGCACTGAGATGAAAGGTCACTAGCATTTCGATGGCAGGATTCTTTTCCAAAGCAGTTTCTTATTCCTTTACTAATTAACCCATCTCCCTCAACACTTCCAGAGCAATTTCTTCAGCTGAAAAACAATATATCATGCTATTGGATACGACTTGTAGCCTGCAGTTGCAAAAATCTTGCAAAGTTTTAAAAAAGATTCTGCATACATCTTCCAAATGAGATCACCAGGAAACCTATTATTATTGTGGAATCTATTATCGATGATACAGTAACAGGAATTAAGCAATCTAGCTACATGAGTAACTGTATAATAAAGTCCTTTAAAAGCCTTGACTGTCTTACACAAAGCTCAGTTTTCATTGCTTCTGCTTCTTGTTTTCTGTCCTCAAGTTGTTGCTTCAGTTGATCTGTCTCAAACTTCGCTACTTCCTGCAAATTGTCATAGTCATCCTGCAGGCTTGCTTTTTCTTCAAGAATCTTTTCATGTTCTAGCCTTTATAAAACAAAAAAAAAAAAACCCACACAATATTACAATAAGGATTTGTTTCATTATAAAAATACTCCAGTCAATTGTATTGTAAAACCTTCAGACAATATACAGAGTACAGTCATTTTAGAAAGAAGCGACTGACATAAACAGTAACTTTTTTTAAACTCAGAAACCCCAAATACATGAAAGGCACAGGAAATTTAAGTGGCAAGTGGCAGAGAAGGCAGAATATTCGCTCTGATCCTTAGAAATAATTTACTTCTTAAAAAATTTTATAGAATTTTCAGTCACTATGTCTTGATAATGATGTTCACCCATTTATTTAATTTTTTTTTAGCCAGCTGTTGGACAAAAAAAACTCTGCTAGAATGATCCTGAGTACCTACATCTGCTTAGTTGATATCTGGCTTATTTAGCCCATATAAAATCTTTATATATTCTGGGCAAGTCTAGGTTCTTTCCCTTTAAATTGTTGCCTCAAAAAACTTATTTCATTTGATCTTTCACAAAAGTGAAAAGCAAAGAGGTGTAAAAGAGCTTCTAGACAAGTGTTATGAATCATGTTATTAATGGAGAGTCTATAGAAAGAATACCCTCCAAAAAGTCCGTACTTCTGCTAACACAGAAGGCATCAATGAAACCACAACATTTAATTTCATTTCCAGCTTCCCAGTCTCACAATGCATCACTCAAAAAATGACTTCAGCTAAGACACGACCTGCTAAAATGCAATAATATAGTTACGCTTTCAAGGAAAAAAACCCAACCACAAAAATCAAAACTCAACAAAACAAAAACCACCACCACCACCAAAACTCAACATAACTAAGTTACACTAATGATTAAAAATTTCACTGATTTTCATCTCCCAATAATAATATCAACCATTGCATAGTGAGCTTCTCAGGCTTCAATAATCAAGCTTCAGTTAATTTTTATGGTTGCTTTCTGCTTATATTTTTAGAGCAGCATCATTATGTCACCTGCTTCATGTGACCAGACTGAGAAGTAACAGTTAATTTTTAAGACTAAATTGGAAAAAACCCAAACCAAACTATGCCTCTTCAGCTGATTTTTGGAGAGCAATAAGGTTATAGGTATATTCTCCTTAATGGGAAAATACTGTAACAAACCAAAATTAAGGAAGCCTCATTTTATTTTCTTTCTGCTAATTTCACCGTATGCCCCCTCATGGCTCTGAAATAGGCATGGAAAGAATTGAGAAAAAAAGAGAAGGACATAAACACAAAATAACAACTTTAAATAAGAGATGTAAAGTGCAAGTTCACATGCAGAAAAGAACTAAATCACTGGATGCATCCAGAAAGGAGGTTAAGGCATTTTACCAAGCTGCCAACATACCTGACACTGTCCAGCTGGAACTGTACATCCATATGTCTACCAGAAAGCTGACTCATTTCTTTCTCTTGCTTTTCCCTAAAGGCACTATATTCCAATTTTACAGCAGACAGCTCCTTGTCCGCAGACTGCAGGACAATGCGCAAGTCACAGACTTCACTTTTTAATACTGTCAAAAGCCGAAAAATATTTAACATATTATTTGGAAAACTGTGCTAGATACAGAACATGTAACACTACAGAACGTCCTGGGAAAGTCTCACAGAACTTTACACATTTTCAGTGGAATTAACCTTGAAGGTCACACATAAAAGTGATTTGTAAATGGAAAAGGTCAATGAAACATTGACTTTAAGAACTAAAGAGTACAGGCACAATCAAAAACATTCCAGACAATATCACTGCATTTCCATACATCAGCAGAGGATTTTCCCTTTATTTTCAGTTAATATTTTTCTTTATAAAATACTGTATCCTATACTCCTATAGTCTATAGAAAGAATACCCTCTAAAAAGTCAGTACTTCTGCTAACACAGAAGGCATCAATGAAACCACAACATTTAATTTCACTTCCATCTTCCCAGTCTCACAATGCATCACTCAAAAAATGACTTCAGCTAAGACATGACCTGCTAAAATGCAATAACATAGTTAACATTCAGAGTTAACAGAGAACAATTTTCAATATTGTACACCGTACAAGACTAGGCAGAGAAAAGCTATTCTGCAAGTATTAGAGGAAAAAAAAAAAAAGATTAAAAAAATCAAACCAGTATGACTTTAACATCTTAAACCCAAATAGTTACTCAGCATGTGCTATTCTTGATTCAAAATATTAAAACACCTCAAAACTTCATATGGAATTTCAGTGTTACATAAACTTACTATCAGTCTTGCTTTGACTGTCTTGAAATTGCTTCTCAAGCGATTTTATTTGTTCAAGGAGCTCCTGGCGCTCTTTACTCCAGTCATTCCTTTCAGATGAAAGAAGCTTGAGAATAGAAGTAAAATTTTTAAATGGAAGGAAATGTAGGAGTGGTTAAGTCACAGAGATGTAACAATAATTAAGTATTAGAGTATTTCATCAGCTGATTATAAATACAAGATGCATTTTCCTTTAAATCTGATGTTTGGTTAATCTAGAATACAAGTAAAAAATAATTTCATATAACCGAAGAAATTACCTTATCTAAAGAGTTTATTTAAAAGCAACCCACAGCATAGGAGCTGAGATCTACTTCAGAACAGAGCTATCAGAAATTAGACTGATCTGGGAAGAAAACAGGCCTTATTTCCTTCTCTGTGTTCAATAAAACCTAGTGATTATGGAATACTTGTAGATATTTTATAGAGTAAGGATGTTTCAGTTCAGTTCCAACTGCGGCAAGTAGTATTTTCAGCATTCTGAAGTTTAAAGTTTCCTTGTGACTGTTGCCCTTTTCCAGAAATGACGACATTGGCCAAAACCAGGCACAGACACCTTGACCATCTATTTGCTTATATTTAAGATCAAGCAGGCTCAGAATCACAACATTTAAAACAAAAACAAACAAACCCCCAAACCTGCAGTGTTATGTTAAATGGAGTCCTTGTCTTCCTGCACAGCCCCGAGCTATGCTATGTATATTTTTCGAAAGTCAAAATGCAAGCAACACTGCAGACCTCACTAGACAACACAATAGTACGAGTATGGTAGGTATCACCTTGTCATATATACACACTCACATAGAGCCCTGTATTACATTGTTCTCTCACCTCCTGTATTTGTGCAGAATGATGCTCCAGTTTATTAATATGCTGCTGAAGTTTTATATTCTTGCTTTCCTCCTCATCCAGCTTTGTCTGCATTGTGCTCAGTTGCTCCTGTGACACAACAGACACTCAAAATTAGAACACCCACCTTCCAGTTATTCTCACATGCCATATGGCAGTCTGTGCATATTGAAAAAAAGTAGTTGACGCTTTTATATTTATGACCTGAAACAACAGAAAACAGAGTATTTAAAAATAAACCGTATCTTAAGTAGCTGATTTTTCCTATTGCTAAGTAAACTGCCAGAACACAAGAAAATCCGTCAGGGAATACAAGGACTGAATCCAATAAACATTTAGATATAGTTTTCAGACACATTTATCTTGGAGAAATAAGGCTTTAAAGATAAGTTATTCAAAACACACACTAGCTAAATTCCTTACAGGATCTCTGCACTACGGTAAGCATGAAAGAGGGGTTTTGGCTGTTGTGCCAGGGTTTTACATGCACTGAAATTAGTTCCAGCTTCTAGACAGCAGTTCAGATAACTTTGTAGCGCTCTTCTCTCTGACAAAAGACCTTCCCTGCCCTTTAGGGAAGATACAAGGCAATTAAGGTATAATGGTGGATGAGCAATATTTGGCAGGTTTCTTCAAATAATGCATTACATATTAAGCTTGGGTATTGTTCCAAATGTACGTGTCACCAGAGACTTATAAAGAAATTTCCTCAGAAACAAGTTATCAGGTTAAAGTAGTAAAAGTTTAAATTCCCTGTATATCTTAAACTACTTATAATAACTCTCAAATCCCTTTCAAGAGGATTAACAATGAAAATATTAAGTGCAACACATAATTAGAGAACTGTTTAGTGAAGCCTTAAGTATTCAACAAGAGCTTCAATTTCCCATGCAAATTAAAATATGGGGGGGAAATATTTCATGCCAAAACCCGCTTTATAATAAAGTTACACACACTCAGTTTTCATTCAGAACATTCACCTGTGATAGTTTGAGCTCCTCAGCAATGGCCTCATGTGCTTGTTCATTCATCTCTGGGGGAACTGGCTCTTTCAAGATGTCATCCATCATCTCTTCGGAACACTGAAAATCTTCAGAATGATAATCTAAGATGTCTGGGCTTATTCGCGGCACTAGGCGAGATCTTAGCTGGTAAGCTTTTGTTGGAGTGGTTATGTTCTGTTATAAAGGTTACAAAGCAGTCTTTATTTTAACTGTAAAATGGAATTCAGACTTTGTCTGGTATTGCATTTCATAGTCCTATAAGCAGAATAATGAAATAAAATGCTCAAAAGGATCAGTTCTAAACCACTACACTTTTTCAGATTTGTCATCTGATTACAGTAGCAGTCATTCAGTAAGCATTTTGGAACAAAAAAAGCACTGTATCTGCTTTATCACATATGTATTACATGTCAGAACACTAGTGAGGTTAAGGGATCATACAAATGAAAGTCTATGCTCCCACACAACTCAGGGGTAAGTATGAGTGGTTTTAAATAAACTTATTCTCATACCTTAAGAGTTTCTCTATGTAACTTATGTAACTGAGAGACTTCGCGGCGCTTGTGTGCTTTGGTTGCCTCCAGAATGTTTTCAAGATGTTGGTTTGCTTTCCGGAGGGATTGAAGCTCTGATTCCAGTTCCATATGCTTTTTCCTGTTTAGGAAGTATTTTACTACTGTCAAAACCACTCCATCAGTATGCCCTCCCAGCAGTAAGAATAAACTGCAGTACTGCCAATGAGTAAACAGAAGCTGAACTGTTGCCCAAACACTGAAATACATTATTTTGAGAAGAAAGCCACCACTGCTGTATTAAAAAGTTAAAAAAAAAATAGTAAAAAGCTAAGAAGCTTATTTGTGCTTGCATAACGAAGCAAGCAGATGGATAACTAAACTTGTCAGAAAAAATCCATTACATGGTAAGAAATAAGCTGAGAGCTCTGCAATCCCTTTTATAAGAAAGTGGTATCACCCATACCAATATGGTTTTAAGCTTTTAAAATGTTATCCAGTTATATGAGAAGTCTGAACTGGTGCTTCCCAGGATTAAAGAAAATCCTTTAAAGATTTTTGGTAAGTGCCGTTCTGTTAAGTTTATTTTGCCCTCTAAGAGTAAATTAATTGAAATCCAGCAGTTAAGCAGAAATTTAGGAATAATTTCCGTTAGCTATTTTGCAGAGCTACATGCTGTTACTGTGATAGTTGGCCTTACTGACATAATTGTAGGGTCAAAAATCTAAAGACAAAAGAAAATATACTATTTAATCTTTTGGCAGTTGAATGCTATCACTTTCCCTCATGTTTTTAGCAACAAAACTTATGGAGCAGAATGGAACTTTAGTTCTGACTGCTACTGGACAACAGAAAAATAAGCATACATTGATTTTGTGAAATTGTTAAATTTTACCCTTATCCAGTTATAGCATACACTTGCATGTAAAATTAAGCATCCTGTTACTCTGAAGCTGGAAACAAGTTTAAAATTTAATGAAATCCAGAGGTAAAACTAGAGGCTCAAAAGCACACTTCTGTTTGACGGCTCTCCACTAAGTAACTGGTAATAAAAATGCATACATACTATCAAGAAAGCAAGACATGCACAAAACATGGAATACATCGAATGCACAGGAAAATAAAGTAATTAATATATGAAGATATACATAAACTATTGTAACTAATGATACAAGACAACAGATGGATTGTTGCACTGATCAGTAAAAAAATAACATGATTTATAAAGTTCATAGGATTTGCTACACAAATCTAAGAAATCTAAGATAAAAATACAGACTTGTACAAGTTCCTGAATGAGCAAAAAGGACAGTACAAAGCTACTTTGGAAAAAAAAAAAAAAAAAAAAAGTGGGGAGGCAAAAATGGAAGTATCCTGTACCCAATGCTTTTAGAATTATACTCTGGATTCACTGAAATCAGTAAAAACCAGTGTTAGGTGCAAGATAAAAATAAATATAATTAAAAAAAAAAAAAAAATCAGGTCCCTTTTGCCTTCCAGGTTCACATTACATTTGCTGGAAATGGAATTATTTTTTTTTGTATCTCCAGTAACAGGACCCAAATTTTTCAGTAATGGGGTTGATGAAGTTAAGCCATATATTATTCACTTGTATATGAATATAAATATATACACACTGAAGGTATTACTCAGGTCTTTCACATTATCTTCTGCTGCCCTCAAGGAGAACAATGTCAGTAAATTCTTCACATTAGTAAGGACAAAGTAGACCTTTCTTTCTTGTTTAGATGCCAAATAAAATGGATATGAATGAACTATTGACACCACGTCTTTGTTCTAATTTGAATTAAGTCTCTGTTCCAATAACAAGTCTCAAGATAGTGGTATTATTGCCTTCTTGAAAATCTTTGAAGTAGAGACGAAAAATTAACAAACAGGCTAGCCAAAATTTTCTGGGGTGCTCAGATTCTACATTTATGTTGACTCAAACTTGTAGTCTTAAAGAGGTTATATTAAAAACTACTGTTGCACTAAAACAAAAACCTCAAAATACCCTTCCCCGAGCCCCATCAACTCTTAGTTCCTGGCACTACTTCCATCCATAATATTTCAGTTGCTTAAAAATACTTGCTCAACATGGAAACTAAGCAAAACTCTCCCTGTCCCATTAAGCAGGTGACTATCAGAATTCCTGGGAATGCACACCTCCTGCATGTTGTGACCCATTGTTTTGCATCTTAGGATAAAGAAGAGCTTTCAGAAAGACAAAGAAATCTGCAACGGTGCAGACATGCCTTCGGATTGCATCATGATTGTTCCCTAGTGTGGGAGTAACTGAGTTCAACAGGAACATATTTGGTGTGCATGCCATTTTTCTTAACCTGGTGCTGTCTTACATGAGAAGAACATACTTAGACTGTACATTCAGGATCTGAGACTAACTTTTAAATAATCATATAAGTAATTACTTAAAGACATCTCTACACTGTTTTGTCTCACTTGGTTAGCTCTTTGAATTCTTCATATTCTTGTTTTGAACTTGCCAGTTCACTTTGAGTCTGTAGCAGGCGTGCTTTCAGCTTTTCAGGTGCCAGTGAGTTGCCTTCCACAGATATGGTGGTAGAATATAAGTGATGACCTAAAGAACAAACATAAAACCTCTGAAATTACAGAGTAGCTCCAATATTGTAAGTTTTACTTAAGTGAAAGCATCTGTAGGCTTTTGAACAGGATGGCAGCAATGAGATTGAAGATGATGGGTATTAGCAACAGTCCACGTGAAAACCAGTAGAATAATTAATTCAGCCTTCATAACAAATAAAGACAATATGAGATTATGGATGGTGGTCACAAGATACACAAGAATCCAAAATACCCTACTGTTGTATTTGCTTGAAGGCCAACGTGCATAAAATGAAGTAAACCTGTTTTATCAGTCTTCAGGTATCACTTTGAAGAAGGCAAAAATACATCAAGACAGACAACATAGTCAACACTACACCGCACACAACAGCAATACAGTAAGCTTATTTAGCTGAAAACATTAGCATATTTTTACCTCCAGTATTTTTCTCTGTGGCTGAAGCTTCCAAAAAAGCTTTTTCTAATTCTGCGATGGTCTCAGCATCAATTTCTTGGGCCTTTTTAACTGACTGTAAAGAACGAAGTCTTTTATTCTCCTCTCTGAGGTTATGGTTCTCCATGGCATACTTTGCAATTCGTGGGTGTTGTTCCATCTGTGATAAGCAGTATTTTATTCAATAGTTGTTTTCCAGACAATGCTATACATAAATAGTTGTTGCTCTATTACCTTTAATAAGCATTAATTACATTGTAATAGATGAGGGGAAAAAAAGGTATTCCCTGCAGTGGTTAAAACTGCCGCATTTTTTTAGTCCCTAGGAATCTGCTCTCAAAAAAGACAGTGAGTTTACATTTTATCTGTTTTTTCTTTTACTGGTAATAAAGCAGTAGAAGCTTTTCTTGCTGGTCTTGACATCCCTTTTCAGTTTCAACCGTGAGCTTTGGCTTTCTTAACACTGTCCCTGCATGCCATAGTAATGGTTCTATAGTCCTTTAATGACTGTCCTGGCTTCTGTACTGTTTTTTCCCCCTTCACTTTGGAGCTCAGTCATGAGCTACAGATTCGAGTTGGTCTTATATTACATCTACTCCTTTTTCCTACTTGTGCTTAGAAGAAACTGTTTTTAAAGATTTGCCTTCTCTCTTGAGCTTCTTTGTTCTTCAAAACTGCCTCAGAAATCGTACCACACCTGAATAACCCAAAGCCTCCTCTCCTGAAGCCTTAGATACGTACTTTGCTACTTGCCTTCCTCACACAGCTCCAGGACAGCATCACCCTTGATCGGGCCATCTAGTATGTGTTATTACCCTTCATAAACCTGCTGTATTACTTGCATCCTGCTGTCTTTCCCTTTCAACTGATGTCATGGAGGTTAAAGTCTCCCATAAGAATGAGGGTTTGTGATTTGGAGACTTACTTAAGTTCCTTAAAGGAGACCTAGTCCTCTACTTAATCCAGATCAGGTGGCCTGTCATCTCCCACCATGACATCACCTATATTAGCCTTATGCAAACTCACAAGCTCTAAACTCACCCATTGCCCCTTCCATAGGGAAACTCCACGCATTTGAGATGCTTCTATAAAGGGACCCACCACCCATCCACCTTTTTTCTGCCTGGCTTTCCTAAAAAGCCTGTATCCACCCATCACATGAGCTATTCTCACAAAAGAAAACTGTTCTGGAAAGGACAAGCTAAAGACTTACCTGTTCTCTGAGTGTCTGCAATTCCTCCCTCAATTCACTGAGGAGATCATCTTGCTCTTTTGGCAATAAACTTCCACCAGCCTCCTTATGTAATCTCTCCAAGCGAACAATATGGTCTTCACGGAATTTAACTATCATTTTATTGGACTGAATAAATTTTTCCTTCTTGGTACACAGATCTTCTAGTTGAGCAATTTTTTCTAATAAACTCTTAGAAAGTAAATATACAGATTGGTGGAAGAATGACAGTTACACTAGATGTATTTTTAAGGTCCACATATCACATACACACCCAAATCATGCAAAACTCATTTAACATTTTAACTTTACTTAGAAGCTCGAATATGATCCTGTAGACTAAGCATTCAGTTAAGCACATCAGATGCACCCCTGGAGTACCGGTTTCAGTTCATTTCTTAAAAAAAAAAAATAAATATCCATTTTGGATGATTCAGCACTGTGCCATGATATGAACCAAAGCACAATAAAATGGGGATAACTGGGAGGTTTGCTTCAAAAAACACACCGTTGATCCAAACACTCAAAGATATGCTCAAAATTAGTAAAACAGAATTTTTTTGTTCTGTTCATTCTTTTTATTAAAGAATCCAAATAAAACCCACACCCTTAAAACTAAACACACTACGAAAGCCATCCTATGGCTTGTCTGAATTTGAAAGATTTTAGCTTGCATGTCATTTGACTAGCTCCCTTATTACTACATCTTATCATCTTTGGACAGAGCATTTTTATTCAAAAAACCCCCCCAAATCAGAGAGTCAGTTTCAATATGGTCTCATCAGATATCACACAGAATGCATTTAGAAATATTAGTGATTTCTTACCTTCTTTTCACCTTCCGATTTCTCCCAGAACAACATTGCTTCAAGAAAGTTGTTCATGTAATTTATGTTGTTCTTCCTTTTTTCAACAGCACCTGTAGGGCAAGTCAAAGAAACAAATGCCATGTTTATTAAAACACCAGTTAACCAGGTTTTCCTAAATACTTAATGTGAGTTGTGTAAAGAAAATTTAAATTAAGTTCTTCAAACAATATAATTCCTCTAAGATCATGTGCTGTACCCAGAGTAAAGACATTTAGACTGTAAGTCTTAGTCACCTGCAAGTGCTGATAAAGAACGAAGTCATTATACATAATTGTATAATTAACAAAATTGTTCAAGCATTAAATGGCTTTACGATGAACTTTTATTAAAATGAAAGAATCAGTTTTTTCAGCTGAGTACATCTATAAAATGCAAAACCCCCTTGAAATTAATTTGATAACACTAAGCCATTATTGGCAATATTATTACAGTTTGTACATATTAAAAGGGGACTAACTGGTTTATGAGAAGGAAATTCAGGAAAATAAGCATGAATTAAGTGGACAGTTTGTGATTTAATCTGGAAGGAAAGTGTCTACACAAGGGATTAAAAGGTCCTAACTAATCCACTGCAGAAATTAATTCAAAATAGCTTTCCTGAATATCCTCACGCAGGCAAGACTGACTACTTATGGAATACTAATCAGCATAGTATCTGGATGCATAACTACTATGCTATTGTAATTTAATATATTTAAAAATGTGATCATGTTTTTAAAGTAGCTAGTAAGCAGATCTCATATTTGTGTTATCAAATATTACAAACATAATTTAACCGCATAGACTAAACACAGTTCTAATACATTAGGTTCTGCATAAAATCTCTCTTCAGTGTTTAAACAATCTGCCTTCCCTGAGAACTCCACCACAAGTCTAATAACATTTTTGAACCCTCTGTCAGTGTTTGTGTATTCACAGACACTGATTCAGTGTCCCACATAATCACTGACTTGGTTTTACTGGTTAAATGTGTATTCTCAGAGAGAAGTAATTTTTCCTTAGAAAAACTCAGCCACAGATGCTTTATATTACATAAGTCTAACTTCTGTAGTAACTTCTATTTCTTGATAAGGTCAGGAAAGAGTTGACTCAGGATCACAGTAAGGGTTACAAGACCATGTTTAGTACCTTGTAATCAAACAGTATAAGGTAGCATATTTCAGTAGGAAGTATATATAGTAGAAAGCTATGCTGGGATCTTTATTGCAGATACAGTAGCCTGGTGAGAAGCTGCTGGAAGAAAAGAATTACTTATTGATAAAAAACCCCAGTACATTGAAACTGATCTTTTATCGAAAGGTAAATATCCTTCTTAGTATCTTCCTGAAGGGGCAAAAGGGGAAGGAGGGAGGAAATCCAGTCCTGAACTTAAGAAGAACGCAGATTCAATAGGCATTATCAACATCATTGTGCCCTAAATGTACAAGCAAGTCACATGTAATCTTTTGGTTACTTAAGGATTAGGCAGGATACCTGTTATGAACTGGAAGTGTATTCTAAGTATTCGATAATAGAAACATACCCCTGAATACAAACTTATGAAAAGGAAGAAAATAAAATCACATTGACAATTTTTGCAAAATATTAGATACAAATATAGGCAGTGGGATCCATAAGACAAATGCAACCTCTATAGGTCAGTCCCTACAAAATTATCAATTGTTCAGAAGCTTAATGAATTACATAAGGCTCCAACATTCTAGGCAAGTAAGTAGGAAGTTCTCTGTCCCCTCATCCCAAACTCTTACCTTGTGATACAGAAATATCATGTACAGATGGCACTGAAGTAAGTTGAGCAAGCTGCTCTTTCAACTTCTTGACCTCAGCTTGCAGTTGGCTCACGTTTCCTTGTGTATCTTCGTTTACCACAGCCTTTCATAAATAAGTTAGGAGAAAATTAGGAAGAGGTATAAATAATAAAAAAAAAAAATCTTATCTTTTATAGGATAAAAGAAAAGTCAAATACTGCAAAACAACAAAACTACTGAGAGGTTTTCGATTTTAGGAAAGGAAGAACTCATGGGAAAAGCACTGGTTTCTCAATAAATTTAAGTTGTACTTTAATTAAAATATTGGTTTAAAAATTTACTGTTTTCTCTGCAGCTTTTTGACCCACAAAGCTAAACAGTACACATCAAAGGGAGTAGTTTCCAGCCAGTTGCCAACATACATTCAAAAACCACTCGTGAGAAATTATGTTTTTGGAATTAGCACATATAGAAACCAGATGCACTAAAATACTATTGAATCTTTTTTTTAATGACAATTTTAATTTTTAGTACATATTTACTTTTTCCAATGAAGCGCTCAGAGAACAAGCAATGAACACTCGCTATCATCAGCTATTACCTAGTCTCCAGCTATTCTACTCTATTCATAATCAAAAGCAAAAAAGTCCTTTTCAAAAATCATTTGTCATAAACATTTAGGAAAGCAAATTTTGGATTTTAAAATAAGTTATAGTCATTTAAATTAGTGAAAGCACAAGAATATTTCAATTAAGCTATCCTGTTTGCAGATGTGCAGTTTAAATGACAAGAAATCATTTGTTGCAACAATAGAGACATCGAATAACTCTCTTACCTTGTTTTTGATTAACTTTGCTCGCTGAGCAAAATTAAGGGTGGACAGTGTTTCACCAAAACACCTGGATCCTGGATGAACATTTGCGATTATGCATGTTTTGGCATTACCACCAAGGGAATCCTATTTAAAAACATGGAAGTTATTTGCATGTTTTTGGCTACAGCAAGAAGCCATCACCTAAGAGGCACTGTGTATCACTTCAAACAAACTGCAGAAGGGATTTTATTTAACAAATCTCCGTGCTACTTAACTTTCTGAAATGTTATTTCAAATGTCAGTATAAAGTCTTTATTTACAGTCACATCCTCTATTTGGGTTTTGAAAACCCTGATTCTATATTACTAATCAACAGTTTGAGGTATCTGTTATACCTGAACAGCAGGGAGAGGAAAAAAAATATCAGGGAATAAAGTAGATAATTCACTTTAATCTTGGTCATTAGCAGATTGGTATTCATACTATTTTAATCATATTCTAGTCTGTTGATTGTTTCAACCTATCTTCTGGTGGCAATTCCCAAACAAACAAAATCACAAACCAACAGATTCTTGACAAAGGATATAAAAAGAACCTCTCCCTTTTACATGCATGCCTTCAAAACTCTCAGTGCTGTTAGACAGGTACCTCTCAAATCTCTGGAGAGGGCAGCAGTTACTTAGGCTCTAAAAGCCTAGTACTACAAAATAGCCCACAAGCCTCAATGGCATTCTCTCTGTCTAGTAGAGAAGGTCATGTTTGTGGACTTCTTTGCAGTACAACCACCTAAAAAACCACACACTTAAAGTAACAGATCATACAGTTGCAATTCTCTTCCAATTTCTATGTATTTTGGGTTGCATTGGAAGAACATAATTCTTCAGAGGTTCACAATTCTAAGATATACATGGACCAGGGATGGAATGATTGGAAAATTTTGCAGTGATCACAAAAATACTGTGTTGTAACACAAATACTATATTAAGTACTATATTATATTACGAAAATATATTACAGATAATATTTATTACTGTTCACAGAATTTTGGTGAGTGTTGGCAACCAACAAATCTTTGACTGCTTCCATCTTTGTTTTCTGTTCATCTGGTAAAGAGCCCATCAGCTCTCGGGCCGGAAACTGTAAATTTATCTAATCCTTAATATGTTACCAACACATAGCACACACAGGCTAATTCTGGAAATCCTGTCAAACATTTCAACACATCTCTAAATAATACACTGTGATACACAGTATTTCCAAAATTAGAGGGATGAAAACATATGCTTCTTTTTCCTTAAAACTTGCAAATATGTAAGAGGAGATTATGAGCATAAATAAGTTTCTTGTCTTCAGTTAACAACAATAAATCAACTGGAAGTGTGTTTAGGTAAAAAGATATTTTTCAAGCTTTCTTCTACCTGCCCAATACTGAAACAAATTTTTAATGTACCAGAGTTCAGCTTTTTAGAGTAAAAAAAAACCAAAAACAAAACCACACAACAACAACAACAAAAAAAAACACAAAACCCAAACAAGTATTTTTTTCTACATATAAGTATATAAAATCCAGAAGATATATATTACCCGTAACAGAAAAGTGAGCTTGGAATCCCGGTAACAAATGTGTCTCTGTTTTCCATTACCAACATCAACAAGTGCTGTGATTACTTGGCCCAGGCAACTTAGTGATCGATTTATGTTACCTGCTTCCTAAAAAAAAAACAAAACACAACAACAAAAACCAACAAACAAACAAAAAAACCCAAGAGAAGAGAACAAAGGTGAACAGATTTGGTGGACAGACCAGGGCAGTACATCTGAAAGGAGAAAGATGCTACAGATATTACAGAACTAACCTTCAACCTCAGTCCTTCTGTATGGGTGTCTTTCTGTCTCTCAGATCCTGCCAAGTCTACCAGGTTAAGCAGGGAAGACCGAATGTTAACAATCTCATTGTGTTTCTCCATGGATTCCACCGTGATAGTGAAAACCGCATGTGATCTTGAGGATTCTCTGTTCATTGAGGTCGATGCTACACGACGGTTTCTCCAGCCCATAGTTAATACCTAAGCATGAAAAAGACATCAAATAATATCAAGTATCTCAGACTGTATCGAGTATTTACATACAGGTAACAAACAGTAGAAAGCATATTTCAGTGTAACAGCTTTCAAAAAATATCAAGGACAAGGACTTTTTTAAACTTCTTTCCAATAGAAGTATTTAAAAAGTAAAAAAAAAAAAAAAAAAATATATATAGCTACATTCCAGCTTAATAAAAATACTAATTATAATATTAACTTCTTTCCTCCAAGAGTGCCATTGCCATTTGAAAGCATAACATATCCAATACTGGTGTATGTCAGCAGTACATAAGGAAAAAAGAAATTAAAGTCACAGTAGTACTAAGTGTATGTGTCATTTCTGGAGAAATAAACCTGTCAATTTCTGGAAGACACATGCTGCCTAATTAGTAGAAGATGTAGTTTTCTGTTGCTATTTCAGAGATGTGTAGGGCAAGCATTAGGGAAAGATTATTGTCATTGCAATTTATATATTCCACACTCCAGAAGTGTATGATTTCTTACATGCGTGGGATAGTCAGGAAGCATTGCCTAGAAATAGCTTTTTACACTGGTTTTGGGAAGATGGAGGTAGAGGAAGAGGGTGTCATACACACTGTGCAAAAAAAATATGTGCTTTAATCAAAGAGGAATATTTACCAAATAAGCATAAAGATAAATAGTCCAAACGTTAAAAAGTGACAAAAAATACCTGGTATGCTTCAGCAGCAGATGACAACACCTGTTCAACAGCACCATCAACAAAGACTCCCTTCTTGATGTGTTCTCTGAGAAAGAGTCCAGCTGAAGCAGAATCTAACAAGTCAAATATCTGTTCATTGTAGATTTCAATAAATGAGCATTTGCAGAGAAAACTCTTTCCGCTTCCAGCCTGAAAAACACAGTAATTTACACTATAAACAGATTGGTTATATTAAGTCTGGCATTGTGTGTCAGTGAGTATCTTTTAATATATACCTAAAGCTACTAGTTTGCATATATATTCTGCATTTCTGATGCCCAGATGACAACTGACACCCAGAAACCTAGATGCATTTTTAGTCTCAGAATATAAGCACACTTGTGTCTGAAGAAAGCATACTATAATTTGGTAGAGTATTGGACACAAGTATTTCTCATTAATAAATTTGATGTAAGACAGCAATAAACCTGGAAAATTAGCTGCTACGCACCCAGCTTACCAAACAGCCTTAACTAATCTTTAATTTGTCTGCAATAAGTATAAAATAAATGTACCTTTTCTTTTTCACGTTCAATTAGAAAAAATAAGTATTCAAAGCTCCGTGGAATTACACCTCTCAGACTGTGCGTGAAATTATCAGAATCCGATGGTCCTAAAGAGATTTTTAATTAAAAAAAATTAATTAGTACTACTGAAGAATAACAGTTGATCTTTTCAAGATGTCATTAAGGAAGACTTCAGTAACCAGGCTTTAGTCAGTTTACAGCAAAACCACAGAAAACATGCAATAAAATCCACTTTCAAGATCTAAGATAATATTCCATAATCAGATTTATATGTAGTCTAAATGATGCTTGTTAAAGTTTATTTTACCTGTCCATAAGTTATCTAAGTCTGAAATAATATAAAATACTTGGACTTCCATAGAAAACATGTAGAGATGTGCAAGTACATCAACACAGCTACCTTAACCCTGATTTGAAGAACCAGATGGGGTAGATTTTTCCCCATATTTAGTTAATTTCTGTTCACGAAAACATGTCTGCCAAACTGGTTTTGGTTATTTCAGTAACTTTCTAATGTCAAGTACAATATTAATGCATTTAAAATCACAACTGCATGAACAACAAGATTACATGGGGATCCCTTCATATACAGAGATGCCTTAAATTCCTAGTTGGGTAGCAAGCAGTTATTTTGAAAACCTCACTGTATTTTAATATGCAAGACCATATTAAAATACCAATACTAGAATATTTTTCTACACGTGCAAGAGATATCAGCCAAACAGGGAAACCAGTAGAATGCTAGTTTTTGAGAAAATTTAGTAAGAGTGTTTAGTTTAATTGAAAAGCTTCTCTCCCGTTAAAAGCAGAAAAAAATCTACATCTTCAAAAAGATCAAGGAGATCTATTCACTCTTGTGATATAAAGAAAGAACAACTGCACTGAGCACTACACCATTTCTTAAACCTTGAAGTCACCTACAGGAAAACAAAAATCTAAATAATCCCTGGTGTTTAAGCAAGGAAACATTTCAACTCAAGACAAAACACGCTAAGAAACCACTGAAAGATTAAGCTCTCTCATCCACTTACCCATCATAGTAAAGGTTTTTCCTGACCCAGTCTGGCCACTAACAAAGAAAAAAGAAGGTGAGATAAAGCTTTATTCTGGCTCTGAATTTTTCATTAATCTGCATCTTTTAAGGAGAACTCACAGCTTAAAATGAAAAAACAAATTCTTCTAAAAAGGAAGATAAAAAGAGACAGAGGGAAGCTGAGAAATCAATCAGCTAAAAAGATATAAAAATAGCAAATTTGACCATGAAATTCTGTTAGATAAATCGCCTTTTCTCTCGCCCACCACCCACCATTTTCTTCCTTAGTTCTGTTGGAAAAGGAAATAGCAGAACTTAACATTAAAATGAAGGCTTTAATGTATATACATTAAAGTAATTTTTGTGTCAATCTTTTGCATTTTGTGTCACTCAGTAGTGACCCAAAAATGAGAAAATACTTTTAAGTCGAATATGTCATTTTTTTAAATCATAGTTATTAATCATGCTAGAGAAACTTCAGGGCAATTCCACTTCATTTTTCCACATTTGTATATTGTAACAAAGTAGACTTCCCTTCAGTTTTGCAATTGCTATGCTAGGCTAAAAAACCCAGTAAGGTTTTGATTAGATCAGTCCTTCAAGTCAGCATTTCTGACCAAAGTGCTTACTCAGATTTAAAAGTGAAAAAATATTGAGAGTTAATATAATGATATTCATGCTACTAGTCATGGATATATTTCTACCTTGAAAACATTTTAAAAGTTAAAATTATCATTCATGAGTTTTCCCACAGGCAGGCAAAACTCACTAAAGAGTTGAGCTGGCCAAATATCAACATATTTTCAGTCCATTTTACTATGGCCATACTGAAAAGAACTAGCTTTCTCTTTAACAGTACACCACCACTTCTAGTTTTTAGACAAAAAATAGTAAAATTGAAATGAATTTACAATCCACCTTATTGACCTTAAGTATTAGAAGCATAATACTTACAAATAGATTGCTCCGAAAGACCAATAAGTACTCTTCAATATCGCGAGAACATTCCCTATGTTGTGCTACACAAAGGGAGCACTTTCAAAGTTTACTTAACATTAAGCAGGCTCTGGCACTTAAAACTATTAACTGTTCATGAACACAATCTCCTCAAATGTTGCAATTGCTATGAAATACCATTCCATTACTTACTATGCAAAGATGGTTCCATTGTAGCCATTCATACAAGATTCAACAATATTTTTAGCCACGCTTGAGAACACTGACTCCTGAGGACAACGGAAAGAGAAGGCACTTGGCACCAGTCATTTAAGCATCTCTTCTATCAGCATTTTCTATGCCATAACTTTATAATGTACAAAAGACACATTTGACCCCTAGAGTTCTCACAACAAAACAATACATCCTAAGTCCTTGTGACAGAGATCACTCCCTCCGAAAAAAATTTATTCCTTGTTGATAACTGAAAGAAAAATAATAAAACTCAGCATCATAGTAATGATTTTCAAATACATATTATGTTAATTTTGGTGCAGTGGTTTTGATTATGTTGTGTGGTTTATACCATCATTAGGTCAACATTGACCCTATGATTGTCATAAAATCTAGCTAACTTTCAACATTTGCCACTGCACAATGGCATATTCAGCAAATCTGCACAACTGTTAGCTGCATCTATTCTCACGTATTTCTCTTCGACCTGCAAGAAGAGTCTAGCTACAAATAGCAGCCTACAGTGTGTGGTTTTTTTTGTTTGTTTGTTTTTTTGTTTTGTTAAACAGAAGTTAAATGGAATTGAAGTCTTAGAGGAATTAAAATTGTGTTCCGAATTTCAAACACAATACTATAAAAACTGAAAGATTTTCTTTCCAGCGTTACCTGTTCCAGATGAACAATGCATCAGTTTAAAAGGCAAATGTATAAGAAGGAAATATAACTTATAGAATATAAACCTGTAAGTTCCTAACATACAAATCACATCTTTAATATCAGCTACTGTCATCTACTTTTGTATATTTATCTCAACAGGGGAGGTTGTTTTCTGTCTATGGTGTTACTGTAACGTTTACAAGTAGAAGCTTCAATTTTAATGCAAACTTTAATTAAAGAAATTAACAGGTAAAAAATGCATTGGAACTATTAAACAGCAGAATTTAGTGCAACCTTTCTGCACTATAATTACATGTTACCAATCTGACCACTGCAAAAAATAAGACCTAAGGCATTTCATCTTTAGAAAGGTTTAGTGTAGCAGTTGCCAAAATCTGGGGAAAAACTGCAATACTGTAATGAGATTCTGGAAGTTATTACCTGTGTTGTCTCCATATTTGCGACATAATCAAAAGTAAAGATCTTTGGCTCAGGCTTTGAATGCAGACGGATGGTATTTGATGAAAGAACAGATAAACACAAGCCTTGATCTCCATCGGTTAACGCAGTTCCCTCTGAAGGGGGGCGTACCCTTACATAAACTTTGATAGCATCACCTTCAACACTAAATTAATATTTATGCATTAGATTACTTCAAAATAGATCTATCAGCTGTTTGATAAAATTAAATCACAAAGATCAGATTAAGCATGTGAAGTCATGCAATACAAATACACTACTTCTAGCTGTAGACATCAATTGCTTACAAGTTAAACATTTATTAAAGGTAACAATGCAGCAGATTTAAAAACAAAGAACGTTGTTAGTGGAATTTATTGCTGTTGCATGTAACTTCAGCTCTAAGACAGCACATTTCATAGTAAACGAGATATATAAAACCAGCATTATAATAAAAGTTTTGGTAGTTTAAGACCATGGGCTTCCAGCATCCTTCTTACTACTCAAAGTTGTAAAAGACTTTACAAACGGAGATGATGCTACATTCCATCAAAAAAGTTACTAGCATTTTTCTTTGCTGCTCTAAAGAAGGGAAAGAACAATCACTTCTTGATCCATGAGTCCAATAAAGTACAGCAGCGCCTACATCTAAAAGCTCCCTAACCTATTTAATCATATTTATCACTGGATGCACAAGTAAATTTAGCTTGAACAAGTAGCTATGCATGACTACTACATTAAAGCTTTGAGTTCTGGCATAAATACCAATACACCTATGTAATACTAAAGAATCAAATTCTTACATGAAATGGCAGCAAACTTGGATTTAGTTTACTTCATTCTTTCCCAAAAGGCAGTTATAGCACAAGGGTGTTATAACTGTTACTAATTTTTACTGTTGGTAAACAAGAGAAAGGAGCAGAACAGTTTTAAAAGTGGTAGAAGGACTTCATGACTGAAATGTGGGGTTGGGGAGTGGCAGAAGAAAGGGCTAAAAAAAGAAGAGGAGCAGCTGAGAAAGGGAAGATGTTATACCAGATTTAAGACACAACTCACTAACTTGCTGAATATTTTTTATTAGATAATATTATGAGTTGTGGCAGAAACTGTTTATATTTGGAAGGCTTTTTGTTTTAGCTTAGGACTTCCTCATAGAATTGAAGTTCCTCATGGAATATCTCTTCAGAGAAGTTCTAGAGTCCAGCTGCAGAGTTAGTGGACAAATGAGAATTTGCTGCATGGCAGCATTCCAAGAGGAACCTGATGCCAACAACACTTTTATTAAGTGATTTTTTTTTTTTTTTAAAAGTTATAAGGAAGTTCAGAGAGAAAGGCAATGATCTTGTGCAGGAAAACATGGAAAGAAAAAAAACACCTTTAAATTATTTTACAGAGTTACACTAGGTTTTGGTTGCACTTTTTGTGCAATGTGATTATTCATATACAGGAACTGGTCAATACTACTTTACCTAGGTGAGTTCAACAAAGGTAATGAGGAGTCACGTAAATCTCCTATAAAATAAAAGTGAAACACACAAAAATTAAACATGACAAAATTATTGCTTAAAAAGACCATTTAAATAGAAAATACTGTAAGCAGTGCTGAGGGAGATAAATGGAGAGCCTTATAAATACCTGTTTCATGCACGAACCAGAACTGCACAAATACACTTAATATCTTCCTTTGACAGAAAGTTTGCAATATTGCAAAGGTAGAGAAAGCCCCAGTCCCACAATGTGAGCATGCACATACTTGTAAAGGTATGTGCAATAGGTAGTCTCTTAAATTAATGTATATAAGGTTTTGCAAATTTTGCAAATGTTTTGGAGAATTAGGAACATAAATGTTAATAGTATTATATATTGCCACTGGAGATAAAACAACAATATAGCATGAAATAGTTTTACTGACATGACTGCAAAAACTCTATTTCCTAAATCTGCACAACTGAGTAGCTATATTACTTCCACTTTTATTAAGTAAATAACTCTGTAATGCATACAGCTCCCCTGTATGTATGAGCATCATTTTGCACAGCTTCAGGTTTCAAGGAGGGGGTGCATATTAGCCCATAGGTAGAATACGGTGACTTATTTTTTACTTAAGGGTGAATCTGACATGAAGTTATTTCACATAGGTTAGTCAAAATATTTACCAAGTAACATAAATCTTAAAAATAAGTGAAAGATGATTTACCAACGTATTCCAGTAATAAAGACCTTATAAAGTCTCTAAAAGTGCACAGATTCTATTCTAAGAGGATGTCTTTAAAAGTAGGATTAATAGTGATGCGCAAAGGCACTAACTTCCTCATTAAGTCACACTACAAAACTATCCTGCTGCTGCTATGCGAGCCTACCTACTTTGATTCACACAACAACATTTCAGAACTGTGCTAACTTATGATTCAGTTATGTATTCTTCAAATACACAAGCTGGGACAAGAAAAGCACTGCATTTTAAAACTGAAATCTGACTGACACATACTTGCACAACTCGGACTTTGGGAACCGTTCCTACCTCCCGTTTTAAAGGGCGGCCTTCACTTAAACGTTTGTAAGAGACTACAGTTACAGTAATTAAGCATCACAGCTAATTAAAACCCGACAAAATCACGGAAGACGACCTGATAAACGCGGGGCGGCTGAGAGCAAGAGGGTTCGTACCGCCCTGCCGCTCGGGAGGGCTGCTTACACCCACCGACCGCGAGAAGCCCTTGGGGATACCGGTACCAGAAGTCCTTCTGGAAGCACTGGGGCGGGAGGTGTGTGTCACCCATCTCCGTGCCGCTCCTCCACCCCTTCCCGGGCACCCCCGGGCCCACAGCCCCGGGGCCTCGGCCCCTCCGTGGGGCACCGAGCCCAACCGGCACGGTCGTGCCTCTACCTGACCCTGTTAGTTCTTACGCCGGGGTGATACTCCCCCCTGGAGGCGGTCGGGCCCAGAGGGCTGAGCTGTCCCTCACCCGGCCGGGGGCATTGCCTGCAGAGGCGGCCTCCCCCACCGAACGGCCCCGATCCGCCGCCTGCTCCCCGCACAGCAGGGAAACATCCCTCAGCCCCTTCACGGCCGCACAGCACCGCAACCACCGTCTCACCTCTCACGCCGGGAGCCATGATCCTCGCCGGCCCTGCCGACCCCCGCGTCTGCCTGCCTGCCTCCCCACCCACCCGCTCGCCGATCACCTCTCCAAAATGGCGGAACTTTTGAATTTGGCGCTAATAGCCAGAGGCAGCGTGGCTCCGCCCCCTCCTCGAAGCCGGCACGGGCGCGGCCATTTCGCTCTATGTCTTCCTTGCCCGCTGCGGCTTCTCTCCTGCCATTGGCTGGAAGTGTCTTCGCCTCCTTCACGTGACGGGGAGAGTTGAGGAAGAGCGGTGCGGTGCATTAGTTGTGTCCCACTCGGGCCGCCGTCCTCTGGCTCTCGCTCGGCCCGGAAGTCCGGAAGTGTGCGGGAGAGGTTGGCCGGAGCGGGGCGTGGCTGGGGGAGGAGGCAGCGGCGGCGGCGACGACGACGACGACTGTGGGGCTCTGTTACAGGCAGCAGCCATGAGCAAAAGGAACCAGGTCTCCTACGTGCGGCCGGCCGAGCCCGCCTTTCTCAGCCGCTTCAAGCGGCAGGTCGGGTATCGGGAGGGGCCCACGGTGGAAACCAAGGTAACGGCCTGCTTCCCCCCCCCCCCCTCCCCCCGCGCTGGGGCAGGGCGGCCTTCCTTTCCCGTGGGCTTGTGTCGGGGCTCTGCTTCCTTCCTTCCCATCGCCGCCGCCGGCCCCTCGGCGGGGGTGGGAAAGGGCAGCGCCCGCTCCACGGCCCCCCCCGTCCCGCCCACGATGCCCCCCTTCCCCCGGGCCTAAAATGGAGGTAGGGGGAGAGGCCCCGCGGAGGCCGAAGGGAAGCGGTGCTTCCAGGCTCTGCCCCTGGCGGGCGAGGGGTAACAGTAGTTACCCGCTTAAAATTAACTGAAACTGTCTTTTAACTTGTTTTTGTTTATGTGTTGGAGAATCAAAACGACAACAACAACGACAAAAATCCAATGCTCCTCCCCATTTGCTGTTTTTAAAAATTGCGGCCGTGGTGGTCATGGTGCCCTTCACAGAGCAGACATTGCCGGGCTGTCGGCGCCCAAGGGAGCAACAGGGGAAACAGCGACGATGTCCCAACTTTTAACTGGCCTTACGAAGCCCAGGCAGGAATAAAAAAAACATTGGAAAGGGGTTAACATCATCTTAATTTCAGCCTGGAGAGTAGAAGACTCCAGGGAGACCTTATAGTGGCCTTCCAGTATCTGAAGGGCACCTACAAGAAAGCTGGAGAGGGACTTTTTACAAGGGCATGTAGTGATAGGACGAGGGGTAATGGCTTCAAACTGGAAAAAGCTAGATTTAGATGAGATATTAGGAAGAAAGTTTTCACTCTGAGGGTGGTGAGGCACTGGAACAAATTGCCCAGAGAAGCTGTGGATGCCCCATCCCTGGAAGTGTTGCAGGCCAGGCTGGATGGGGCTTTGAGCAATCTGGTCTAGTGGGAGGTGTCCCTGCCCTTGGCAGCGGGGTTGGAACTAGATGATCTTTAAGGCCCCTTCCAACCTAAACCATTGTATGATTCTATGAACTTAAGTCAGCAGGCACAAATTCTGGTGTGATAGCCAGGAAGGCAGCCTTTTCTGAGGGCATATTTTTTTTCTGTTTCCAGTGTGCTTTTGGTGTTTAAGAGGATGGAAACAGGAGCATGGTCTTGTGTCAATAATCCTTGCAATGATTAGGTTAGGTAGCTTTAATAACAAAGCCACCATGAACTTCCCTTCCGTTTGCACTGTTTTGAGTACAGCATCAAAAATTCAAATTCAGACCCATGCATTTAAGATTTTCTTAGTGTTGCGTGGCAGGCAGTGCCTGTAGAGTAAAGACAATGAACAAAAGGAATGCATTTCTCACCTCCCAAGTTCCTACTGTTTTCATCTTTAATTGAGAGAGCCCATACTGTTTTTTTCAAGGGGACGCTATGTCTCAGTGATAGAAATGGAATGCCAATTGGACAAAGCGTGTTGGAAGGGCCTGGCACTGACAGCTGTGCCAGGTCTCCTCACTAGCTTTACTGCAAAAGTGAAAAGAGTACTAGTCCACCCTTAGCTGTTGTGATTTAATGTGGTGATCAGAGTTGCTTTTCTTTTTCTCCTGTCTAGAGAGAGCAGCTTCCACTTGCAGATGATGATAGTGAGAATGGCAGTGACAAGGAAGATGAGCAGCCTCAAGTGGTAACACTGAAAAAAGGGGACTTGACTGCCGAAGAAGCAATGAAGATTAAACAGCAAATCAAAGAGGCCTTAAAGTCAAATGAATCAGGTGAATTTCAAACTTCTAGCTTCTTGCTTTGTACAGCCAAAGAGAGATAACTCATAAAAGGGAGCCTGATACTTGCTTTGGTTTTCTACCATTTAATACTACCTTTCATTAGTTTTGAATTTTTCAGCTAAATAATTTGGATCTGTGATTCCTAATCTGAAGTTGTTGAGTATATATCCAAGCAGTCTGGCTTTTTACAGTGTTGCAGTTCTTTGCTTCTTGATTGTGCATCATCCTACTTCCAAATACCACCTTAAATCTTTTTTTTTTTCTTTTCTGTTTTTAGTGTTTTGTTTTGGTGTGTCATTGTCCTAGTAGACAGTCTTTTGACATCACCTGTGATAATTTTTGAACTCATTAATTAGTTCAGCCAAATTTGACAGTGGAGTGGATGTCTTAAAGGTAATCATAGGAGTTCATGAAAGAGAGTGTCTAGGCAGAAGGAGGAAACTCAGGTTAGTGCTTCAGTAGAAAGAATGGCAGTTGTGTAAGTGCAGTAATGTGTTCACTTAACTGACTGGTCCATGTTATTACTTGCTTAAAATCATCCCAGTATGTGTTGTGACTTGAAAATATATTAAGCAGAACTAAATGGATCTGTTGAAAGTAACAGAAGATACAATAGTGCCAGTGAATAGCAAGGTATAGAAAAAATCGCTATGCTCTGGGGGACTGCTGCCCTCTGTTCTACATTATTGTGTTACTATTCATTCATCTGTCTTTGCTGTTAATATGAGGTCTTGGCCTTCTTTTCCTTTTTTTTTGGCTTATGGGAATAAACAGGGTAAGTGCTACTACGTTCCTCTGCTGTGGAGAAGACCTGCTGTGAAATTTTTAATGAAGGTGTGGGTAACTGGGCTACAGCTTGCTGAAGGCTTTTTTGAGTCTTTGTCCATCTTTGTACTGACCTCTAGATTTAAATTCTGATTTCTAGTCAGAGGCAGGTATTCAGACAGATGGTTACTTTTAGTTTAATAGAGTTTTGAGTAACATGTTAATTTCTTTTTTTTTTTTTTAATAATTGTCAGTTCTAAAAATTGGAAGGACAAAGAAAGTTTTATGCTGCGTGATTTGATTGCATTTCTTGTTGCTTTCATTTTTATCCCAGAGTTGAAAGTGAAATTAATTTAATGGGCACTAGACCATAATATATAGCCCCAAATCAGATCATTTATGAAACTGTGAAGCTGAAAATGTAGCAGGGAAGTAAATTTTCCAACTGATAATCTTCCTTTCCACCATGCATCAATGCCGAGGCACTTTGATAGATCATAAGTAACGTGCTGGTAACTATCTGTTGTGAATAGAAACTGTTAGTTTTTCAGAACATGGAAAGTACTTGGTTTTGAGGTTCTGCCCTCTCCTCTTTTCTATCTGTAGTGATTGTCTTCATTTGAAAGTTCTCATCTTCAGGCTTTGGTTTGGGATATTATTCTAGGTTTTTTCATATCTCATTTACATCCTTTCTCTTTCATTTTCTTCTGTAGCCCGTTTCACACTTTTTTTATTTCAGGCACCAGCAGTTCCTGTGACTTGCACTTTCTTCTGCAGAAACACTTGAGTAACACTTTTGCATTAATTTGGCAAAACCAGCTGATTTATGTCCTAGCTGCACTTAGTTGCCTCCTAAGGCAGAACAAAATTTAGTGAAGCTTGTACATTGGCTTTTGCAAGTATAGTCCCAGGGAACTTTTTTATTTAGGACTGAACCCTTCCTATATGAGAAAACGTCCTTCCATATTGAAATATTTTTCTCCATGGAGGACTGACTTAGAGGCTTTTTAAAAAGAAGTCATTTGTTTATCAACAGTCATTTTGCTTAATATTTTTATGCAGCATTTTATAAATCATTACTGTTGGCTCAGAGACAAAGAAAAATGATCGTGTGAGAAATTAAATTTGCACAAAAAAAAAAGGCAGTTACTGCAAGATACTTTATCCCAGCATTTATTATAGTCTATGGAATTGATTTTTCTACTGCTTTTCTAGGTCACCTGGCCTCTGAGACACTCTGATACATGCAGATGACCAAATTTGACAGAAGGTGTCCTTACTCATTCAAAGTCTTTTAATAGCATTATTGTCTCATTCCATATTCTGGGCTTGGGGGATGACAAGAGAGGGACGAGGTCGAGAGAATACAGTCCATGCTGTCTTGGCTATCAGAGCTCTTTCCTTAGCTTAAGCAGCTGTTATATCAGATACTTATCAGAGAGTTTATACTTCTCTTCATCATGTGAACAGCAGGAGTCTAAATCAAAGCTAATTTTACAGTATTTAAGTAACAAAAACTTTCCCAAGTGTCCTCATAAATGATTGAGACTGAATATCTGAGCGTGTCTGGACCTTTTTATGATACCAGTGTGCAGAATTCCTGTAGTAAGTGCTTCCAAAGACATGCGTAGAGATGGGTGGCCAGAAAGCATGAGAAGGAGCATCCGAAACGGCTGACCTGAACTTCTAATCTTAGAAACCATTAAGAAATTTGCCAGGTTATCATAATTTATTTCCAGCTGTTATTATTGGGTAGACATATATCTTGAAATACTGTTTGTGCTGCTCCTACTGTTGTTCCTGCCAGTTTAATGGCGTTTCCTGTTGTTGCCTCATTGATCCGTGCGGACAGAAACTGCTGAAAAATGGTGCTGCTAACTACAGAAGTGACTACTGAATAAAAAATACAGTAAACTGAAGAGCAGAGTTTCTTTTTCAGACCCTCATTTCTACTTCTCTTGTAATATATAACTTGCAATTAAAAGAGAAGAAAAAAATTTCTGAATGTGTGGCTTCTTAATGTCAGCTGTGAAGTGAGTTTTCAGCTCAACGTCTGATTGTGCCCCTCTTAGTCAACCAGTGTAAAGGTTTGTGATCCAGATAAAAGCAGCGATAACTAAGAACAGTCAGAATTTGAACTGCTACTGTAGTTTTTTGACTCTCTTATCAGAAGTGGATTTTATTATTTCTCCTGTAATGCTTTTATGTTGGTTGTATTTTACTTTGTGTATCTCAGCGTGTTTATCAGAAATCGTGCTTTCCATAATTTGTAATACTGATATAGTCTTTTATCAGGGCTCTTTTAAAAACTGCCAGCACTGAGATGGTTTCTTCAGTCTCTTCTTTGCATTGCTTAATACATGTCAGTTTTTGGAGGTCATGGATAAAATAAAAAAAGACAGCTGACACATTAGAGTCTGGTAAAATTAGAAAGGAGGAGGTGAAGCTTTTACCAGCTGGAAGACAGTCTTAACAAATCAACACAAATGTCTTGAGCTGCTACATCAAATTCTTTCAGAAAGCATAGTCTGTCTGTTCTCCCTCTTTCCACTGGTAAGGCTGGGCCTCCTGTGTTTCTTCATCTGCTTCATTCTTTGTTAGGCACTGCCAACTCATCATAGCTTTCTGAAGTTGGCCTGGGCTTCCTGCTGAAAGGAATGTCCTTGAGCATATAATGAAATTGTATGATTATAGGAGTAGGGCCAAGAGCTAAAATCTTTTCCTTTGATGCAGAATGATCTGCAAATAGTATTGAGGTCCTGGAGGTCAGAGCTAAGCTAGTTGCCATTTTGGTGGAGTTTTTCAGCTTTGCTTTGTTTATGCACTTTGCTTATTAAGAGTTTAAATTCATATTGCAAAGATACCTATCAGTTTCTCCATCTGGTAGACAAGAAAATGATTTTGTGCAGTTCAGAATGTGGGTAGCAGGAGACTTGGGGGTGAAATTGAAAGTTTTGACTTCCATTTTTACATGGAGTATGAGTACATAGTTGTTTATATGATTTCTTTTGTGGATATACTTTCATTAGGTTTTTAGGGGGGTCGTTTTTCAATTTACCATTCTGAGAAAGTTTAGTAATTGCTCTTTAAAAGAGTGTCCAGTGAGATTTTTTTGATGCTTCTCATGCTTATGCAGTACCTGTTTGCTTTGAAGTCCCATTTCCACAGCTATACTAGTACTGTATACAGTCTGTGTGCTGACTGGCTCAAGTATATAGGCAGTTGGGTCTGCTTATAAGTGATTTTTTTCTTATGGCTACTTTTTTTTTTTTCCAGAATTTGGCTTATATCATGTGCCTCAGATCTTGTTTAAGTTAGAAGATCTGGGTTTCCAAATAAACAATGTAGTTAGCCAACGATTAGTAAGGGGAATTATTTTATATTTAATTTCAGAGCCCCCAGGCAGTTACGTGAAAAAATATTTCGAATTTTGAATTTTTAATCCAACTTCTGAGAAAAATGGTACATATTGCTATTTGGTTGGGTGTGATATGTTTTCAGAAATATTTGTATTTCTCTGCCAGAATTTACCATACGCACTTCCTAAACTCCTGTATCCCACGTACAGCATCTAAGCACCTAAGCTTTCCACATGGAATTCACAACGGATCCATTGACAAGAATGCTGATCATATGTACAGTTTATTATTGCTGGTATTCCTTGTAACTGCAATGTTTTTCTAATGCACCAGTACTGAAATATGTTCTCCAAACCTGGTTAGTTATTTTCTGCATAGTAGTATTCTCTCATAAACTACCGCAGAAGCGTGCATTCTGTAGAAGTCATTGACAGAATTGGTGCTTAGTTTTTTAAGCTAGGTTTCTCCTTAAAAAGGCTCTATGAAACCTAAGAATTATAAGTGAAGGTTCCTAATGAGGTTGATGGTCTTAATTTGTACCACACAACTCTTAAGACATCAGATTTAAAAGTTGTATTGTTTGGAGTATGCGCTGAAGAGTGTTTCAGCCAGTGATGTGCATGGTAACACTGAAATGTTAGTCTTCTGCCATAATGTTTATGAATTGAGGACAGAATTTGTGTTAAAGACAAAAGATATTTATTGGTTATAATTAAATAGCACATAATCTTCTCAAGCACATGTATATTGTTAGGAAATTTCTGTTGAATAATGAATTTCACAAAAACACTTCAGGAAAAATATCTTGCACAGAACCTATGGTTCTTTAACATCCTGTCACATACACGTTATACGAATTGCAAACAACTTCAGCATGAGCCTTTCTGTCTGATTCATGACTTTACAGTTACACTTTTTTTTCCATAAATACTGCCTTGATGCTGTTACTTGTGCAGTAGCTTTCCTCCTCTGCCCGATAATCCTGGAAGGGACTCCTCTTGTATTTAAAATTATTTGCTCTAGTACATGCAGAGGAGCAGAATTAGTCAGTTGGAATAGTTTGGTGATTTTGCAGATACAAAGAAACCCTAAAACTTTCCTCCTATATGATAATAAAAGGCAGGTTTATGACCATGTAATTTTTTTAGCTGTCTCAGCAGGACAGGGTATATTAGAAGAAAAAGAAAAGCTTTGTCTTGTATATGTGCCATTTTGTTCTTTAAAGAGATGGCATAATTCTGAAATAAGTGCATTTGTTGTCATGGATTTTACAAATAGTGAAATGGAATTAGAGGATCTTATAAAGTTGTCCTCTCCCTTTTGATAAGTGGATGCAGCTGGATTGTGTGGGAAAAGCTCTGCGTCTCACAATCTCTTCGAAGTTAAAGCTCTGGCTAGTAATAACCGATTTCTAATAGTAACTGCAGGAGAATTGTCTTCAAGGGCTGGTTGCCATGGAGCAGATGTGCGTGCATGGAGGATGTTTATCAATACAGACTTTCTGGCCAAAAAAATAAATTTTCATGATTGTTGTATTCTATCAGAGGTCTTGCTGATCTTGGTTCTGGGGAAAAAGAAAAGATAATAGTGAAGGTCTGTAGGTGTGTGTGAACATGTGCAGATGAGTTCTGATTTTACTGTCTTTGTTATAGATGGTGAACCAGAACCTGCTGATGGGAAAATTATGTTCAGGAAGCCAACCAAACGTTCATCAGAGAAGCTTTTGGACTTTAATGTAAGTTCAAGTAAAAAGATGAAAGAGGCAAAGAAAACGAAGAGAGAAGCAACTACTCCTCAGAGTACAGCTAAGCAAATAAAAAATAGCAGTCTTCTGTCATTTGATGATGAGGAGAATGATGATTAGGAGTTATATTTTTTTATATATTTTACTTACCCTTCTAGGGATCTGAGTAAGATTGTTTTCATAGAAATTGAAGCATGGTATCTGAGTCTTCTCTTACTTTGTTATAGTCCAACTAGAGAAACATAGTATAAAAGTAGCAAGAGCTAAGTCTTTACGGTTCGGATGGAACTGTATGAACAGTATTTCATGTATTTATTTTAAAAGAGAATTTAACCATGTATGTAAAAGCTATTTGAGGTCACAAATGCATAGTAAAATATACCTGTACATATCCATCTTATATAAATTTTCAATCAATAAATTTTACAATGTCCTCCATTACTCAAAATTTATTTCTTCTCTATCTACTGGCCTTAGCTTTGTGTGTTTTTTTTTTTTTACCTGTTTTTGTTGACCTGACAGTCAAAAGAGGGGACTTAATTGCTGTGGAACAGAGACTGAAGTTTTCTGTCTCGTAGCTTAGCAAAAATTTGCACGAACTTTTGCATGCGTGGTTCAGCAGATTAGCTCTTTGCAGAGCCCTTGCAGTAAATTAGCCTGCAGCTGCTGAAATCATACAGTCTTAATCCTGTCTTTGGCGAATGCAGTCTAAGAAGCATCAAATTCATTTGAATTGATTGTGCTAGCAAGATATAAATATTTTGATTTTTGTAGTTGATGGTATCAACTAATGCAAAAGAAAGATGCCTAAACCCTTGGAGATTGTGCACTTTGGTTATCACACTGATGGGCTCAGTGGTTTGGTGGTGGGGTTTTTTTGAAGTGTATTTGTTCCAGTTGGCTACATACGTGTTCGTAATTATTTGGGATCTCAAACAGCTTATTTAAGAAAATGTATTTCATCTTTAATCTGTGGAAAAGCATTATTTTGGTTTTCTTCAAGTAGGAAATTGTAAACAGGAAATTTAAGTCAAGAAATGTGATAGCTGTGATACAAAGTTAAATTTTTTTCAGTTGCCCCTGTACAGTACACTGAAAGTGACCATTTCTGTACCATTTATGTAACAGGATGTGCTGAAATTGTAAATAACACTGAGAACTAATGGAATTGGGGAGAACAAGGTGGTGGAAATGGGACTAGTGACTTTGAAATTTGGTGTGTTCTGTAACCATATTTAAGCAAGACCTGAGACTGCTGCAGAATTACAGACTACAAGGCAATGAAACCAGTTCTGCTGCTGCTGCGTGACAGGACATTCAAAATTATTTGGGCTGTGAAGCTTCATTGAGGAGCAAATTTGAAGTTGCTGTGTGAAACAGCTGGTTTTAGTTTGTTAATCTGGTATTAAACAATAAATTATATTTTTTGTAAGTGGTCCAAAGATATTTTAATGAGAATTTCAGTGCATAAAATGGGATTTTTTTGTCTTCTGATAGTGAAGCCTCTTACCACTGCTACCTGTCTGTGTACATACCAACTTCCTGCAGCATAAGATCAGATGTAAGTCTGCATACTATTTCACACTAATTGTGTGGGTGTATGTTCCCCCTGATTTTGAAAATTGATAGATCTGTTGTCCTTCCAGAAAATTAAAAACAGACCTGTAAATGCATATTAAAGTCCTGTAGCACTGGCCTGATATTAGAACTGTCAAAGAGGTGCAATGTGACAACCTGATTATTCCCATGAGGACACGTTACATTTGTAAATACATAATTCATCTGTATTCTGCATATATAAAAAAGAAAATCAAATGTAGGAAGAAGAAATAGAGAATCAAAGGCTCCCAGGGATTAATCTTTCCATTTATTTTGTATACTTAAAACTCGTTTGAATCCATTAAAAATATATGTATACACCCATGAGAAATCTTCTAGCATTACAGTATACTGAAGGGATATTTGGGCATATTTCAACAACTGAGTAAATACTCTGACTTGCTGAGACTCCTCTGAAAGAATGAATTAACCATTGACTGCTTACTTAAACTTTTCTGGTTTTGTTCGTCAGCATGAAAATATATTTTCTTATATTTTTTTTGCACAGCCTGAAAGCTCTTCACTTAAGCTGTGAGGCACTTTAAGAGACATGGCTATCAAGAGATAAATGCTTGCCAAGGATCAGAGGGAATTTAGATTTACCTTAAAATTAGAGAGGGCCTCCCAAATATGCAGCTGATTTGGCATGTTCGAAATAAGATTGAGGTCTTATTTGAATCTGGTTAGTAACTGCATTTAAACAAAAATTACTATTTCTAGTGAAAGACTTGTGAGACTGAAGTCCAGTAAAAAGAGGGTTACCTCAAATACTGGGGACAGTATTTTTGCTTAATCATGCTCCTTGCCTTACAGCTTCAGATGACAGATGTCTGGAATGCAAATAAATTAATTGGGTTTACTTGGAAATAATATAATGAAAGGCATGTTGTTCTTCAGGCAACACAGCAGGGGAAAGAAAGGTGGATACAGAAACCCAGCTTCTTTCCTTTATTCTGACTGTGATTTGTAGTGCTCTAACCAGGAGGAGACCTTTGTATTCTTTGTATTTCACTCCCAGTTGCCCTAACAATAACTAATTGGATATATTTATTAAGAGGTGTGAGTGATGCACAAAAGCATCAAGTAGTCAAGTAGTCGTGAAAATTCAGTGTTCTTAATGTGACACACCAGGAAAATTACACACGCCATCAACTCCGCATGAAACCTGTGACTAAAGAGAACAATTACTTTTTCATTTAGGAAAGAAATGTGAAACTGTCTTAAGCAATCACCTGCCTTAAGCAATGGGTCATGGAAAAAAATAATAATTGCAAGAACTTTCTAATGAAGGGGAAGCCAAAGCACATGGAACATGGGGCTAAGACTGGAATAGACGATTTTACTGTTTTTTTTTTTTTTCCTTTCTCTCTCTCTTCCTAGCCCCCATCCCCCGTGCTTTTCCCCTCCTGTAGCGGGGAATGTATCTGTATTTTTTTCATCGTGGAGCTTGCTCAGCTAAGCCTGAGAGAAGCACTGTGGAAGAGCAAGGTGAAGGTAGCTGTGGCCTGTTACCTAATATGAGAATCTTGTACAGTTTTTATTAATAAAATCTTTGAAATTTCCCAGTTCATTAAGACTCCAAAACATTTATCGATAGTGGTATTAGTTCTTGCTCTTCTTAGCTGAGCAGTAGGGCGGAACAAACCTGGTGAATAGTAGCATTGCAGCAATGGCTTCTTATAGTGGAGGCTTTATATGTTGCAAAGGTGCTTGGATGTCATCACGAAAGGTGAGATACTCTGTCACCTTTCTTTCCTTTGAAGAAACAGGATCTTTCTCTAAGTGATGGGCGAATCATCAAGAATGCTGTATTATTGAGGTAGAAATTGCAAAGATATGGCACACAATGCACCAGAAAATGTATGTGTGGGCAGGTGGTCCAGGAGTTCCTACCCTTGGTTATATTTCTAGCATGTCTGATAAGGTGAATTCTTCTCAAATTAAAACAAAAAAAAAGTTGGACTGCAAATGGTCATTTCATTGGCCTAAACAGGAAGGGATGAGTCGGTATTCTATTCTGATAGTTTTTGTGTCCGGCACTTTTCCAGGAGATATCATTTGGAGGATCAAAGGCTGTGTTTTGCAGACATTGAACACAAGAAGGCTGTATTTAGCTGTTTTAATTACACAATTTGTTTTAAGTTCCATCACAGAACTTAACGTCTTTTTTTTACAGTGCTTCAGTATATAATCCTGTTAGGAAGCTGCAGATTTATAATGAAGCAGGAAGTAGCAGTGTCATCGCTTCAGCTGATTGTTTCCCTTGCGCTGGGGTGTATTAACTAAGTAATGCTTCACTTGGCTGTGTAGAGCCAATTGCATTCTCAAGGACATCAGGCATGCCTGAAGATGAGTCATTACCTTTGGTACAGCACAAGAGGTATGATATGCAGTCTCAGCAAGTGTTTGTCCATTGAAGTTGGTTAATAACCTATAGCCCTCTCCGGTGGCAAGATGCCATAAATCAATCCTTTGTGCATTCAGCAAACAGAAGGGCTGGTGTATCGACTGCCTCTTCAGTGTCATCCCTTTATTCCCATTCCTAGAGTGAGCTAGTTAGTCTGCAAAGAGATTTTTTCGTGTCGTAGACCTCCCATTCCGCCCCAGTTCCTTGAGGCAGCAATCACAAGGGTAGCCATTAAAACCAGGGGAGAAGCACCACAGGGTGTTATGTGAGTGACTGCAACCTCCTGTAGACTTCCTCAAGATTGTGAAAACCTATAAAATCTCAGAGCCAGCCCCTGGGAAGTAACTTCCTCCTGTGGAAAATGGATAGGACCAGTCAGGAAAATTACACAAGATTGAATTCTACAGTGTTTACTGTGCGATCAATTCTTATTTTTTGTTGGAGGTAAAGCAACAGCTGGCAAAAGCAGTTTTTCCTCTGTCAGGAGATGTAAAGTGGCTTTGGTGCCATTCCAATCCATATGGCAAAGGATTCCTTTTCCTCGACTCCTGTGGCAGTCCTCAGTGCAATGCCTGATTAGTTAAGGCCATGGGCAAGAGGGAGCTACCTTGTAATAGGCAGGAGTTATTAGAGGAAGTTGTTGTCAAGCCTCCGTGGGGTAACGGTGATCACTGCACGCTTTTAGTTTTGATATCATGAAAGAGTTGTTCCCTCAGGGACAACACAGTAACAACAAACTTTAAAAGGGCAGATTATAAAACTATGAGGAAAATGGTTAACAGCAGGCTGAAGGGCAAAGAAAAGTACTTAAAAACCATAGAAATCTGCCTGGAGGCTATTTAAGAACATTGTATTAGAGGCACAGATGGTTTGTATACCTCTGAGCAAATACAGCGTATGAGGAAGAATGAAACTCACAGGGTTACGTGGGAGAAAAGCATGAGTATAGAAAGGTTGAAAACATGTCCCTTAAAAATGACGACTGTCTGCAAGACAGACTAGGAAATGTTACCAGAAGAGTGGAAAGAGCTGGAAAGGGTCAGTGCTATGAACAAGACTATAGCAGCTGCTGACTTACTGACTTCATCCTGGGTCGAAACACCAAAAAGAGCGATTCTAATAATGTCCTGAGCACTTTGCCTTTAAAAACTGGGCTACTCCAGATGAGACTTCACCAGAAAAACAAGTATGCTCTTCATCTGAATTACTAGCACAGATCAAAATCTCAATAAAGCCAAAGCAGTCTGCAGTTTTTAATATGAGACTGGGCCAAATTTAAGAGTAAAGGAGCCCATTCAAACACACTTTCTCTATACTAGGACTTTAATTTCACCTTGTGTTAGACTCAGTGCCAAAAATGATGCTTTTAATCTTTGCCAAAGAAGGTAGAGATTAAAAAAGAAAATCGAACACTCCTAAAAATGCTAATTTTATAGTAAAAGCAAAAAGCCTACATTTGTTCTGGTACAACTTTGGGCTGGGAGGAAGACTACCTGATACGGATGTAGTGAGGTTTGCAGAGCTTTTTTGCACCAATTGTAATTGGGCAGATGCAGCATTTTGTTGTCATGTATCTGAGAACAGGAACACATCTCAAGTATCACAAATCTGATGATGTGTGCTAAAAAAGTGTCCTTGTGAAACCACAGAAAGTTTTCTTCTGCTTTAAAACCAAAAACTATTTTGGCAATACCAACTTAATGCACACAGTCTCAGTGGGACTACAGCCCTGGCATCTAGGCTGTTTTATTCTGCCCTGTTAAATTGAAACAAACAATTCAGCTCCCTGTGTCTCTTCTTTTCTCCTCTGACATGCCAACTATCTCGAGAGAAGAGATTAAGCATTGTTAGATCAGTACCATAGCAGCAGCGGTTTTATAATTTAAGGGCTGCATAAAATTTATGGAGCACTGAGAAGAGCTTAAATCAATTTTATGATTTTCATAAATTATTGCAGGCAGACGGTGTTTGTGTAGAAAACCGGTGATGTCTGAGCTGTTTATCCAATGGACAACAACATTCAAAACAGGGATTTTCAAAGGCACCTGTGGGAATTATGCATTTGAGTTTGATTGGAGTTAGAAGACTTGTTCCTTTGAGCTACTTAGTATTCCACTATTGATTTTTAATCAAGCCAAATTGTTTCAAACACTTGGTAAAAATCAAAAGTAGAGGAAGGTCAATTTCAGAACAATTTTTTAATTTCATTTAAATGCTTAATGTGCTTATAAGCAGTGGGTGGGTAACTGGCAATTCTATTTCAGGTGAAAAACCACTTAGACACTTGAAGAGTTAACCTTTTTCTTACCACAGTGTTTTGGGGGGTTGTTGTTTAGACCCCATTACTGTCAGGAACACTGTCCTCTCTCTGCTTGAGGCTGTAGCTGCAAATTACTCCAGCTGCTACAGAGAAGGATCTGCCTGTAGAGCAGAAAGAGAAACAATACCTGGTTCTTCATAGCACGTTTCAAAATTATATAAGAAGACAGATACAATTCCATACATTACAGATATGAAGAGGGCTTGAACTTTCCTTCTGGACAACTAACCAAGGTGGAGCTGATAAGGTACAGTTCCCGTTTCATCCTAATTTGGCTATTATTGGCCCTCACTGGGCATTGTGTCCACCAGGATACAGATAAGTTGGAGACCTTTCATTGTATCGGATACCTCTAAGCTCTATATTCAGTGCTTAATTTTCTGCATTCTAAACTCCTCCAACTTCTCTGAAAAGAAATCATTGTGTTTTGGGTTACTGCAGACTGAATATGCTCAACATGATATTAATGGGAAGAACGGTTGCTGAATTCCTCTCTGCTGGATGAATTAGCTTGGGCTAATTTCTTTTCTGATGTGACCCCAATGAGTGACACTGATAGATACATGAGCTCCTTGCTAGACCCGAACAAGGTAGTCTGTGACAAAGAGGTTTAAATTCAAGGAAGCGAAATGTTGGACACTCCAGGATCTCGCCACTGAATTCCTATAGCCAACAACATACATAAATGATGGGAGCGACTGACTCAGTGGTCATTCTGCAGGAAGGGGTCGGTGACTGCTGTGAATTAAAAACTGAACACAGGCCACGGTGTGAGGAAAGCTAATGCAATTTCAGCTCTATAAATAATGTGTCATGGAGAAGAAATGTGAAGCAGTCCTGCCCTACTTATTCTCTGCTTCAGACTTTAGCTGGAGTAATGTGTCTACTTTTGTGCACTATACTTCAAAAAAGAAAAATGTAGACCAATTGGGAAGTCCAGCAGAAAGTAGTGCTATTGATCAGAAGTCTAGAAAACATGACCTGTGAGGACGGATTGAAAGCAGTGGGTTTATACATCTAGAGAAAGGAGATGCGGGGGGGGGGAATAAGAATGTGATACCAGTCTTCAGATATGTAAAGCTTGCTGCAAAGAGGAAAGTAATAAATTGTTCTCTGTGTCCACTGGGAATACAAAAAGAACTAATGGATTTAAATTGCAGCAAAGGAGATTTAAGGAAGACATTAGGACAGGCTTTCTAGCTGTAACAGTAGTGAAGTACTGAAACAGATTGCCTGGGGAGGTTGTGGGATCTTCATTGCCAGACATTTTTAAGAACAGGTTAGACAAACATCTGTCAGGAATGATTTGGGTATAATTGATCCTGCCTTAGGGCAGAGGGCTGGACTAGGTGACCTCGCAAGGTCCCTTCCAGCCCTATTTTCTACGGCTCTCTCGTTAGGAAGCCTGATGGTGATATTCCTAGGACCTTAATCATTCCTTTTAAAAGCAAGAATATGCTATAACAGATTTAAGCTGGCAATATCTGGGAAAATTCAAAGCTTAAGGTTGATATCCCACCCTTAATTACTAACATTTGAGTTAGAGTTGGACTTGTTCAAAGACTAAATACTTGGAGGTTATACAACTGAGTCTTTTATGACCAGACCATGATCTTTTTAATAGCATGAGAATCTGTTTCTTCTGATGTGTATTAATCTTACATATTGCAGCACTTCCATTTTGTCATTTGAGTAAGTAGCAGTCATTGGTCTTTAGCATCTAACATATTACAGGTGGGGACACTCTCATTTCACATGTCATCACACCTTTGGCCACGTGCGATGCTTCCACTCGCTCACCCCAAAGCTCGTCTTCCACTCCATCATGACGCTAGTGCTCACCTTCATTGCGTGGCTGTGTGTAAATCACTAATACCACTGTTAATGTGCTTGGTGCACTTCTCCCCGTTCTCAGACACTGGATAGTCCTCCTGCTGCTTTCTGCTCACATGTTCTTTTATTCCTGTTGATAAATTTCATTTTCATCTGTCTTTTGCTGCTTTCCCTTCAAGCTGTGCTTGCGTTACAAACTGCGGTTCAGCAGTTTAGCAATTGGATTGCATCCAAATATTACCAAATGCCACATCTTTTAATATCAGGCAGAGCAGCTTGAATTTTCTTCCTCAGAGTGCTGTAAAAGACACACTGCCGTGTTTTCTGTGCAAATGCCAAAAAAAAAAAAAAAGGTTTAACAAAAGATGGGGGGTGTGAAGCAAGCTGAAATGTCTGCATTCCCAGAATTTTGTATTTTCCCCGATTTCAGATTTTAGTTCATGACCCAGCTGCTGATTTATGTAACTTGCTGGAACTATGCCAGTTTTGAGCAGCCAAGAATTTGGCACTGTCACTTTTGTGACTGGCGGTACCTTAATGTTCAGCAATGTGACCCCATATGTTTTTCTCCCCAAACGTCTGTCCATTGATGATCAAAGTATTGCCAAGCCCTCAAGTTCTAAAAAATCCAAGTCAAACCATGAAGTGGGGTTATAATATACATATGTACACACACATGTATATATGTATGTATATATTATGTATTTTATTTGAGTTCGGCCCTTCAGCTTTCATGGCTTTGTACTTTTTCTCTACAGCTATGTGGAGATTAGAAACTAAAGTAAAAATAAAAATAAAAAGAACCCCCAACAGAATAAAACTGGGCTTTTCACATAGCCACAGAATGCTTCCAAAAGCTGAGACTTGAAAAAATTCAATATATACCATGAAAGCTGGTAACATTATGACTGGATATTTGGCCATTAAATTGTTTTACTGCATCCAGCAGACAGAAGGATGCTATCAGTTGTTTTTCATAATGGTGAAATGCTTGTCAGGGTGTTGTAAGGTACCCTTTGCTCTATGTATCTTTGATATTTCTTGTTGCAAACCGACCGTGTTCACTGAAGCTGTGGGTATTGCATGAGGTTTGCCGTAGAGGAGGACTTCCCTTGATTGCTGTGGGCTTTGGATCAGAGTCAAGAGTAGCTTTTGCCATGGTTGCTCATCATCTGTTTCGCTTGAGGCTTGCCCTTCACATGTTTTGGAGATAAGGTGGCCAAACACCACCAATATCCTGGTGCATCCAGATTGTGGCTACCTTCCTTGTCTTTGTTGTGCATTCTTAGTGCGCATTCCCCATCTTCTGCTGTGGCTGTGCACGTGGGGGATAAAGTGCACTTCCAGGTCGGTGCTCCAGAACCCATGTGCCCCTGAAGTTTCCACTTTGGCTCAGCACAGTCCTTTGTCTGAGGACGGATTTGCCCCATGTCACTTGTTTCTACTTTGTGCTTTGCACTGCTCAAAGCACTCATTTTCTCTCCCCTGTGGGTACAGTCCGTGGCAAGGGATCACTTGACCTTGAAGTATGATGAAGTATCATTCATTTTGCCCACTGGTTAACGCTGAGATTGAGAGGAAGGTAAGCCTTGTTATTAGGACACTGCAATGGGGGTCCTGCTCTTGTCACACGTTTCCTGGTTAATACTGGTTCTTAAAGTCTTGTTTTCCCATATTGGCAGTTTTCCCATATTGGCAGTTTACCATATACCATAGAATGAGGAGAATATTACTTTTTTCCTACCACTTTTGTGTCTAACTTGCTTATTTACATAGGGAAGCTTTTTTTTTTTTTTGATTGCCAGTGCCCAATGCATTTTTCCTTGCACCTCTTTGGCCGTTTGCTCTTTAGTTCTTCCTCCCCCCTACAGCCCCCACGCTGAGGCTAACACATCACCCATCAAATCTGCCCTGCAGGGAGGGAAGGGGCCCGTTCACTGCACCTCTGGAGCAGAACCGGAGCGAGCATTTCCCATGCAAGCCTCTTTCTCAAATTCAGTGAGGTAAGGTGTTTGCATCCTGTTGCACCTCTGCAAACCTCCTGTGTTGTCCTCTTCACCCTCTGCTTTGGGTTGGCCCAGGCATTGGCCGAAAGTGCCTGTGAATGGTGCTCCACCATTCCCCCAGCTCCTCTGCACCCCTGAGGAGTGCAGAGAGTCCACGGTGGCTGCAACACCAGCTGGATTTGTGTTTTGAGTGAGTTAGAGACTTTTATGTGTGGATGCTAGCTTTTTAAAGACACTTTTCAGTTCTTGAGAGCCTGTGTAGGCCTTAATAAATAAATAAATGCTTTTATCATCTGGGGTGTCAGCTTTAGTGCAGTCATTCAATACCACATCCACAAATATATACCATGGATCTCATTGAGCTGTGCGGTTTAGAAAGCCAGTTCCTGGGTGATGGTTTGAGGGACAACACTCCTGTATTATGAGTTTACGCAGCACCTACCCCAGAGGAGCCCTAATCTGTGCTACAGACTCCAGGGTGCTACTTTAGTACAAAAAATAATAGTAATTTGTAAATGAATCAGGGAGATTTTAAAATCAATTTTCTTCAGCAAACAGCAATTATTGAAAAGGATGCAGTTATCGCTGAGGACTGAGCGTATAAAACGCTTCAAGATACAGAATTGGATTCTATAAACATATAATTCTTTTATCAATAATTCTTAGAAGCAGGCTTCTTTCTGCAGTCTCCCTATTGCCAAAACTCTCCTCTCTATTATATACTGAGCTCATTTCCCTCCTGGATAGCTGCGGATTTGTTGGTATACAAATTATTTTTTTTATTGACTGGAATGAACATTTGCAGGATAAGAATGCCATTGCTGTTCATACCTAAAGGTAATCAATACAGGTACAGAGAAACAAATATTTTCTAACTGAGTAAGCATCCTCTCTAGCCTTATTTCCTTTTTCTAAAACCTACAGGACTGTATCCTGGCTGCTGTACGTGTGAACAAAGCAGTGAGAGGCAACACCATTTAAGTCTTGTTACGAAAGAAGAATCATGACAGAGAGAAACTTCTCACCTTGCCTTGGCTCTTCCCATGCTCCAGCTCAGCAGTCACTCACTCCTAACTGCTGACCCTTTAACTGCAGTGGTGATAATTATTTTTCTGTGACCAATTTATTGCCCCCAAAACAGTGGAGAAGAAACAAATTCCCTACTTGAAGTGGCGTGACGTCTGCTTGAGAATGAAAGACAGCAGTCTGTGGCTACAGCGTTTAAGAGAGAGGATGTGAGGAGATATTATGATGATTGAATCATAGAATTGTTTTGGTTGGAAAAGACCTTCAAGATCATCGAGGCCAACCGTAAACCTAACACTGCCAAGTCCACCACTAAACCATGTCCCTAAGCACCACATCTATAGGTCTTTGAAATACCTCCAGGGATGGTGACTCAACCACTTCCCTGGGCAGCCTGTTCCAATGCTTCACAACCCTTTCAGTCAAGAAATTTTTCCTAATATCCAATCTAAACCTCCCCTGGCGCAACTTGAGGCTGTTTCCTCTTGCCCTGTTGCTTGATACTTGGGAGAAGCAGCCAACCCTCACCTTGCTACAACCTCCTTTCAGGTAGTCGCAGAGAGCGATAAGGTCTGCCCTGAGCCTCCTTTTCTCCAGGCTAAACCACCCCACCTCCCTCAGCTGCTCCTCATAAGACCTGTGCTCTAGACCCTTCACCAACTTTGTTGCCCTTCTCTGGACACGCTCCAGTATTTACATCACCCTGGGATCTGTCTGCAAAATGAGCATTATTAGCACATAAAAAGCAAAGGAAAGGGGAAAGAATAGCACAAAGTGGTGGGGTTTGCCCTGTTCCCAGCCTGTTCCCCTGGCCAGCCCCAGCTACTCCCAACCAACCCTTGGTGCCATCCGTGGTGCTCCAGGCCTCTCCTTGCTCAGAGACACCTGGGAAATTCGCACTCCCTTGTAGCCAGATTCTGCCTTAATTTACGCCTCAAATCAGTCAGGGGCTGACAGAACGTCATGAGCGAAATCTTGCTTTGCTTCAACCCGGCTGGCCCTTTCACAGGGTTCGCAAAAGGAGACGCTGGAGCCAGCGGGAGGGAGGAGGAGGCCGGCCGCCTCAGCCAGCGGCCGGCCAGCTGCCCCAGCGAGCCCGGCTTCCCTTCACAGAAAGGCTTCCTTCAATGCATTTCCCTTCAGCCAACAACCCGGCTGAGGCCGCTGCCTCTACCGCCCGCCCTCCCCGCCGGGGCGCCGCGGGGCCGGGCGGCGGCGGCCGTCAGGCTGCAGAGCGGCGGCGGGACGGCAGGTGGCGGCCGCGCCTCAGGCAGCGGGGCGGTGAGGCCGCCCCCGCGGCGGGGAGGGGCGGGCCGGGCCGGCGGGGCCGGGCCTGTTTTCCCGGGGGGTGATGGCTGGATCTGCCGTTACCCGCGGCCCCCGCCATCTGGCGCTCGAAGAGCGCGGCTCGGCGGCGCTGCCGGCCCGCAGGAGCCGCGCCACAGCCGGCGCCCCGCCGCCCTTCCCCGCCCGACCTTTCATCGCGGCGGGCGGCCTGGCTGGAAGGCGGCGGGGTTTTCCTCAGGGCTGTCTGCGGGAGAGTTGCAGGGCGGGTTTTTTTTTTTTTTTTTTTTTTTTCTCCAGTTGTTTATTTTTTCCTTATTTCACAGAATGACTCACAGAATGGCAGGGGTTGGAAGGGACTCATCTCGTCCAACCCCCCTGCCAAAGCAGGTTCACCTGGAGCAGGTTGGACAGGAACGTGTCCAGGCAGTTTTTGAATATCTCCAGAGGAGACTCCACAGCCTCTCTGGGCAGCCTGTTCCAGTGCTCTGTCACCCTCAAAGTAAAGAACTTTTTCCTCATGTTGGGACGTAATTTCTTGTGTTCCAGTCTGTGCCCATTGCCCCTTGTCCTGTCACTGTGCACTGCTAAAAAGAGTCTGGCCCCATCCTTTCAACACCCTCCTTTTAGATATTTATACGCATTGATGAGATCCCCTCTCAGTCTTCTCCAGGCTAGACAGATCCAGGTCTCTCAGCCTTTCCTCATAAGAAAGATGCTTCAGTCCCTTATCATCTTTGTAGCCCTGCTGGACTCTCCCCAGCAGTTCCCTGTCTTTCTTGAACCAGGGAGCCCAGAATTGGACACAGTACTCCAGATGTGGCCATACCAGGGCAGAGTAGAGGGGAAGGATGACCTTCCTCAACCTGCTGGCCACCCTCTTTTTAACGCACCCCAGGAGACCATTGGCCCTCTTGGCCCCAAGGGCACATTGCTGCCTCATGGTCAGCTTGTTGTCCACCAGTACTCCCAGGTCCCTCTCTGCAGAGCTGCTCTCCAGGGGGTCAGCCCCTAATCTGTACTGGTGCATGGGGTTATTCATCCCCAGATGAAGCACCCTACACTTGTCTTTGTTGAACTTCATTAGTTTCCTCTCTGTGCAACTCTCAAGCCTGTCCAGGTCTCGCTGAATGGCGGCACAGCCTTCTGGTGTGTCAGGTGCTCCTCCCAGTTTTATTCCAACCCCCTCGCCTCTTCCGTTTTTTCTCCTTCTCCTACTTATCTAGCGTAACATCTGCTGCTCAGGATTATATTTAATTTGGGATGAGGGAGGAACAAAGTACTGTGAGGGGCAAGATACAGTGATTCCAGCCTCTGGTGAAAGCTGTATTTCTTGGGTTCCCGGCACTTGCTACCTGTTGAAAGCTGTGCCGTGGGGCTCCGTGGGGCACCCGCTGTACCCCCAGTGCCCACTGGTCCTCCTTTGGTGCTCCCGGCCACCACATTGTCTCCTGCCATGCAGTGTGCCACTGTGGGCAAGCGAAAGCTGGGACCCAGGGTGCCCTGCTGAGGGTGTTGGGGCTGGCCAGCCCTGGGGTGAGGATGGGGATGGGGACAAGGATGAGGCATGCCAGCCAGAGCTTGCACACTGCTCTGGCTGCTGGCCGCTATGATCCAAAATTAGTTGTCTAATTGATGGGCAATGCTGAGTCAGGCCCATCGCATTGGGTAGGGACGGGTGGGAGATTAACTGTGAGGAGGATGGGGGACTGCCTGTGGAGCACCCAGAAAAAAGACAAAAAATAGGGCTTAGCAAGACAGCCTTAAAATACAATGAAGAAAAATGTAGTGGAAAAGATTCCCCTTTCTGATGTAGGATTTAAGTTACGGGCTGTGTTTTGCAAACAGTATACACAGAGGTGTAAGCTTAGTCATGTGAAAAGTCTCAACTGGCTTCAAGAGGAGCCTCCATAATCAGCCCCGCAGTGCGTGAGGGAGGCATAGCCCAATTCTGTGAGCTACTGTTGAAACTTCAGTGTCACCAATGTCTAAATCTTTCAAGTTCTCTTTGATTTAGCTGGATCTATTTGCAGCACCTGACCTGCCATCTATTCATGTTATTTATGTCTTCTCTCCCAGCACAGGTGTGCCCAGAACTTTATTAAGCAAAACAAACTGGTGTTGAATATTTAGGCTGAAGTGCAATCTGCAATGCAAAAGAAGAAGCCCTAGTAAGGTGCGATTTCTAATACGCCGTAAAGTGCAGAAGAGTTTAGGTCAATTAATAAGTATTTGTGGAATTGCAGAGTAAAATTTCCAGCTACGGGGTGTTTGATAACAGGGATATTTAATCATTAGACCTTGTATACTTACACTGAGCCTGTATGCATAGGCAATGTCTTAGAAAGGCACAATGTGTTGGAGACATAAAAGTCATTCTGGAAGCGAGTTAGGTTTTTTGATACCTCTGTCTGACCTGTTATAGGAATAGGATCCATGCACATATCTGGTAATGAAACTTGCACAATATGATATGGACAGGAGCTCATTTAAATGGATCTGCCATTTGGTGGCTGCCTGACTACTCACAGCTTCTCCTCTGAGCGCCGGTCCCCTCCTGTCTGAAATGAGGACGGTAAGATAGCTGTCCTTTTAAAAACATTATCAAACCTGCTGGTGAGAATTTTCACATTCTGTTTTCCCTTTGGTTTGTAATTATATTTTTAAATAGCAGTGGGCAGCAACTGAGATTTTGAACCAAACACTTAGGAATGTAGACATAGGTGGAAAGCCAGTCGTATGTCCAAAAAGTCCACCCTTCCTTCTTTAACAATCAATTCCATAACCTTGAGTGCTTTTCAGAGACCTCTTAGACCTAAATAAAACCAAAGGATGAACAAGCCATTTTGTTTCTCAAGCAAATATGTAAGTCTATATTATTAAACATGAGCATCTAAAGTTAAGAATCAAAATTCTTATTTTTTTCAGGTCGTAGATTTTTAGCTTTCTGAGGCAGAGAACAGTCTTTTCTCCATCACAACTCCCAATTTCTCAGCAGTGTACGCAGTAGAGGGTGCGAGGAAGGTAAAAGGAGACCATCTCACCTGCCCCGGAGTTCCTTTGCTGCAGCAGAGCAATTTCTTTAAGCACCATCTCTCTTGAGCATTTTGAGGCATTGAGCAAAGGTTCCCCAGGCCCACAGTGGACTTCTGTGGTCCTGCTGATGGGGTTCCACCAAGACAACATTGAGACACATGTCAGAGAGCAGGGAGAGAGGAGGAAGAAACGTGGTCTGTCTCTAGACACTTTTATTCTGTCCCACCTTCATTTCCCTGCCACCAGGAAGCATAATTTCTGTGTAGGCTGTCTGTCTTCATCCAGAAGACAGCGGTAAGCCAGACACGAAGGCAGCAGAACCATCACTGCTCGTTATTCCTTGAGAAGGATAGGAGCTGTGGGAGTAACTGTACTGTTGCCGCTGAACCAGTGCAGGCCAGGGATGATGCCATGGCCACTGCGGTGGGACCTCACTTAAAGCTGCAATTTTACCTCCTCTCCTTTCTCTGCCAGCCTGAGCAACTGCTCACCTTGCTTATGCCTTGAGTCGGCCCTCTTTATAGCCCCAGCGATGACAAGGGACTCCTAGGTGAAAATTATTCCAAATAAATGGGTATGCATAAATATCTGCTAGGAATTACAGAAAGTAATGCTACTGATGATTAAATTGGCAACACCATCTGCAGTGCAGCTGACCAGGCGTAGCTTCACTTTACTTCCGCAGCTGTGTCCACACTGTCTTGAGGTGAAACTTAAGTTCCCCTTTGCCTGTCAGGCAGGCGGTGAGCCTGTAAGCGTAACTCTTTGAAGCCAGGCCTCTTTACATGGCCAAGCACGTCCAACATGCTCCAGTGCCACCAGGCACACACGGGGAGCTGGGCCACAAACTATCTGTGGGGGCAGCGGAGCTCACTGTAACTAAAGCCACTCCAGAAGCTGCTTTGTCAGAGAGGTCCAGATGAAACCAGAGAGGCTGTTTACTCCGCACAAAATAAAGGTTTAAAAGCTCTGGCATCCTTTCTAATCTATAGCGAGGGGGGCTCCGTCAGTCGTAGCATGGATATTGCTCTATTTCAGGAAGTCTGAATGTGGGGCAGTTGTCCCCCCCATCCCGGTGGGGGATCACAAACAGGTGCCAGGGTTTTATGACCATCCGGGCCTTCTCGGGTTGCTAAACGGGTGGGGGAATCCCTTCCAGATCCTGCCCAGCTGAGAAGGGGATTCCAGGGGGTTCCTGCAGTGGAAAAGGCTGGCAACCCAGCTCTGCTCTAATTATAGCATCAGAGGGAGGCAATATTAAAGGTGCAGATGATGGAGGGTATTTACTGCCCCCCTCCTTTCTCCAGGAAACACTTTCTGTTCTTTGCACCCAGTTTTAGCAGCTCAGAAGTACTGAAAGCTCAAGAGCTCCTGGTGCTTAAGCCAAAAATGAAACAAAGGAAGAGTGAGAGAAGGTTGATTCAGTTTCTTGTATAACAACCTCCACCCTTCAAACTCCGGGATAAGTGTTTGCAGAACTAGACCCTTCAGTGAAACACACGCTTTGAATTTCAAGCCCAAACTTCTCCCACCATATGCAAAGACTTTGTCATCACACTGATCCTTGTCATCACATCTGCTTGATCAAAGCGTTCCTGGACAGAAAGTGGGGGTTGCGATTGCCAAGCAGAAAAAAATAGTAGCTGTATGCCTTATCCAAGCCTGTCGTTGCTCTTATGGCTGCACTCACAATAGGTGCCGCCTTTGCCTGCAGAGCCAGTATTTAACACCTTTGTTTACAAAATCTCCAGATAACCTCCTCTGCAGGAGGTGCTACAGAAAAGCAAGACTCTCTCCTAGCTTATTCAAGCAGAGCCCCAGGGTTTCTGAAGAATGTACAGGAAGCTCTGTCCAGGAATTAATATTCCCACTATCCCTTGCCGATTTGTCAAAACTTAATTTTGTTTAATGGGGTTTTTAAATCTGCGCAGTCTTTTCCACATCCCTTCTCCTCCACCCTGTGGTAGTTCGTTCCTGGGCTATAAGCATTTGCACTGGCCAAATGTATCAGTGGATTTAAAAAAATGAAACAGGTACTTTACATGTAATTAATTTAGTGATTTGCTCAGCTGCTGATTCACGTGCATAACCTCAATTAACATTAATGGGAGTTATGTAGGCATGTCAAGGGCAGAATAGACCCCTAATAATCTAACATGGAATGTTATTACATTACTGCTGTAATTATATCCTGCACACACATCATTTCTACTTTGCTTCATGAACTGCTCTTCAAATGCGGTGGCTACTCATCTGTTATGCTGTATGCATTAATGCTGAGGCTACACTAAGCATTATCCTTCCTTCTTCATTGTTCTGCTGCCTGTCCACAAAACACACACATAGCTAAGTAAGTAACCAGCCAGTTCGTGTTTTGCAAAGCTACAAATTTTGTTTTTTGAAGGTGATCTTGGAAGCCAGAAACAATCAAAAAAACAGCAAACCTCAGCAGAACAGCATGTCATCTCTCCTTCAGCATTTTATTTTTATTTATTTTTAATTGGAATCTGAGCAAGCATGGCTGAGACACCTTTAGCCTCATGGTCAAAGAAAGTCAGGTGTACATGAATCATACATCTCAAGGAGGTGTTGAACAATTCTGCTGTTCTAGAGGTTTTCTGGTCTTCATTAAATGCTTCCTCTTTCAGGGGGGAGAAAGAGGGAGAGTGGTCCTGTCCTGATATACCAGCTGGATGTTACTGGAAACTAAAGAAATTGAGAAAAATGAACCTTATCTAACCCGTATAAATAGCAATTTTCAGGTGATGTGGCTTAACAGCTGGCTCAGTCTGTTCTGTCTCTTGTTCTGTCCAGTAAAGTTGTTGTATACGGACAACCGCTTTCCAATTTCAGCTGTGGGATATATTCTGCCTCTGTGTTTGTACCGCCGCTCTCTGAACTGTCACATACACTTCAGTATTTTTGTCTCGAGGCTCTCTCCTGCACTTCTGCAGAAGATAAGGCCTAATACATTTCTGACTGTGCGGGCTACTGTTCAAACCTGCGTATTTGTAGCAGCACAGTATATCCCTGCAACTAATCATCAGCTCCCTGTGGCCATCTTGCCGTGACAATCGTGCCCGGTACCTCGGATATGATACTGCTGTGGAATCAGAGGTACACACAGTACGCCTGCACCTTTACAGGATCACACAGCTAAGCCAAGTAGTTCAGATTAGTTTGGCAATTAAGGGATAGTGAAAAGCAGCGAATCCTTAAGGCTGACTGACAACATGGCACTACTCGATGAAAAGGGGGGGGAAAAAAAGAAGCACTTGCAAAAACTTGAACATTGTGAAACAGCCAAAGCCCCCAAGTGAACGCACTTTCTGTACAATCCCCATCAGGCAGGCAGCGTGTTCTAGGCTGAAGGTACTGGCTGATACCAACATCCACCAATGTCTCATGGAGGAATTTGGTTTTACTACTTCTGTTTGTGTAGGCCCTAATGTTTGTTGAAGTGTTTGCTAAAACAGAGCTCTGTTTCCAAGGTAACAGCTACCTAACTTTTTTACTAAAACTGCACTAATTCAAAGAGGGATCTGAACAAACAGATTCATGTTAATTTCAAGCTCCATTAAAAACACAAGGAAAAAAAAAATCAATGTTTGCCAAATGGAAAAAGAAAAGAAATCAATAGAGAAATTTTATTTTCAGCCTTTTAAGTGGGGTTTTGTAAACAATAGAGGTTAAAAAAGTAGAACTAGATGAGAGTGGTACGCAGCACCCTTGTAAGCTGTACTGTAAACAGGAGAACAAAAAGATTCAATGATAATGTTGGAATAATCATTAAGGCTGTAAAACCTTGAGAAATAGAACCACAGTAGAATGACCTGTCTCATGCCATGTGCAGTGAGGTCTCTTAACATCTTGTCCAATACCCCCAGGCTGTGACTCAAGAGCGATGACCAAAAGCCTCAGAGAAGAGCAAAGGTGTGATTCTGTTGTGTCCTACATTACTCTAAGTAGTGTGGGCGACACCGGCTGTGCCTGTGTTACCGCCGGGGCTCTTAACATTTGCTAGCAACCAACATACAAACGCTTCAGGGATCCTGGTTTTGTGGTTTGGTTCCTAATATATGCCAAAGACCCTGCTGCCCCCGTTTTCCCTGCTGTCATTACCCTTGCCGGCAGAAAGGCAGGTACGCCTGCACGTGCTACGGGCACAGTTGCAGTGTGCCATGTGGGCACAGCCGGTGGCATGCTGGCACGGTGACAGCTGGGGCTATTGGGTGACATGTGCTGCTCAAAGGGCTGTTGGGGATGGGGTATCGCTTGCGGTCGAGACACCGGCAAAGCACTCGGGAGATCTGCATCCGTCTCCTCCTTGCTCTGATCCTCTGTGCTGTCCCGCCAGCTGTAAAATGGGGGTCAGAGGTCTCGGTTTCCTGATGTCATTTTAAGGCTAAATCCATTATTCTGGGCAGCTACTCAGAAGGCAGCAAGGCTTGGGGGATGCCGAGTGAGCCGTTTTGAAATCAGGAATTTGCATGGTAACTCCAGCATTGGTTCTTCATGCTTTATGTGACATTTATCTGATCTGAGAAGACCTGGTTCCTTTCCTTTCAAATGAAGGCTGTCTTGACAGATCCATGAGTTTTGAAGCTGCTAGAAAAAGATTTTCACAAGGAGTAACAATGGCTTTTCCCCTTCACTGGGCCATATCTTTTCCAATTTGCCACTGTTAATAAATATTCTCTTTTCCAAAATCTGGATGGAGGAGGGAGAGGTATATAGAGATAATTTTCCTGAATTCTCCACACTAGTGTGTTCCCTAGACAAAATTTCATTTTGTTGTTTAAAAGATTGAAAATAAGTGACTCTAACCTTGAAGTGCCTTAAGCGCAGGTACTGGGAGTTCCTGATAGAAGTCCATCATTCAAGATCCAAGTTATTTCATTATTTTAAAGTTTTAAATGTTTCATTTCTTTCTCTAAAATGTTAACTGAACCCTGTCAGTCTCTTTGACCAGGGAAATTTTAGATAGGTGTGTGATAGTAGATTTTACCCCCCTGACTAGAAAACAGTGAAGGTAATGTCACATTCTTTCCCCTTGGGCAGAGCTCTACCAGGTTGTCCTGGTTTCAGTTGGGTTAGAGTTAATTTTCTTCCAGTAGCTGCTGTGTTTTGGATTTATCATGAGAATAATGTAGATAACACATACGGTTTTAGTTGTTGCTGAGTAATGTTTACAGTAAGTCAAAGACTTTTTCAGCTTCCCATGGAAGCTGAGAGGGAGCATAGACAGGACAGCTGGCCAAAGGAATATTCCATACCGTAGACATCGTGCTCATTGGCCAGGGGATAGGGATCCATGATCGCTGCTCGGGATGGATGGACTGGGCAATCGATCATCGGGCGGTGAGCAATTGTACTGCATCACTTATTTTGTATATTCTTTTACCATTAATATTAGTATTATTTTCTCTTCTGTTACGGTTCTATTAAACTGTCTATCTCAAGCCATGACTTTTTTTTTCCTTTTTCTCCCCCTTCTCCCTACCCTACTGGGCAGGGGGGGGAGTGAGTGAACGGCTGCGTCATCCTAGCTGCTGTCTGGGGTTAAACCATGACACATGTGAATAACACATGATCTAACTCAATAAGAGTCTCCAAAAAAACGCAGGTAGGGCACAGAATATGTAGCCAGTGATTATACCCCAAGCATCTAGTTTTTAGTCTTTACCTTGATGGTACCTGTAAAGAAAAAATCTGAGAATGAGAAGATGAAAGGTGAAATCTGTTGGGCATACACTGATAAGGCCTATCTGGTAAAGAAACAGTGTAAATGAGACAAAAACAATCTACTGCACAATGCAGTCATTTATTTGTTATCCTCCTAAGGATAACTAATGATTGAAATGCTTTTCAGAACACGGTAAAAGACGTGTTAAAAATAAAACCTGAGTGCAACAGTCCTTTCAAAGAAGGGACTGATGACAACAGAAGTCTCTGGCAACGTTTGAGATGATTTTTGTCAGGACAGCTGGTTTCTCCTCTCATTAGTCTTTTGGAGAGGCACCCTCTATTAAAATGGCACATGATACCCCTTTTCCTCCACTCCTCTCCCCCTTCTCTAGCCACCTCACTAGTATTATATTGTTTGCCCTGTATTCTAAATGGTATTTACTTTAAATCTTCTTTGATTCAGTTGCTTCACCTTGGCATCCCATCAGCTGGCAAACATAAGTAATGAAGTGAAGGGAACATAGTTAAGTTGATATCTTAAATGCACACAAATCCCACATGCTGTGGCAACAACAAAATGAATAACAAACACACTGCATGAAAATCCTCTTAAGTTCCTTTTTTTTCAATTCCAGCCTTGCGTACAACAGGAGGAACATCTTAAAAAATAATCCCATAATATTCCTGAACTAACAGCATTGGCATGAGGCACAGGATGGTCGTCTTATGCTTCCCTGCATATCTCAGACAATCACAGCTGCTGCTAGTAAATTAATGGCTGCAAGGGGGCTGGGAGAGGGAGAACAAGGAGAAAAAAGGGAAGTGGAAAGCCTCGTAGGTGGCCTTGTCTCCGCCAAAACTAAATATTTTCATTGGAGCTTTTTCCATTCAACAATTGGCAGCTTTACCCAGAGGCCTTAAACAGACAGAAAAATTCTTACTGTTTTAAGAGTGACTGCTAATGGGATGCAGCACTATCTGCTAATGTACATGAATGAAGATCTATTTAATAATAGAATTGTTTTCTCCTAAGGTACCTTTCTTCTTTCTTTTCTTTTAAATTCTTGCCTGTTGTGTCTGCCCGCTTCCCTTTGCCCTAGAAATTAAACCTTGGTGCTTTCTTTATGCAAGATTTATGCTAGAAACGTTGGCTGGTATTTCATTGTCAGTCAGGGTGTGATTCTGCTGTGACATTTCCAGCTATATTTTTATGGCAGCCGCAGTTAAACCAACATCAAGCATAAAAACAATCTTTTTTTTTTTTCCCTGGCTGAGTTCATTTACATCAGTGAACCAGACTAAAAGGTGCACTACCCAAAGCACTTTTGGCTGGTGTTACTTACATCTGCCCTAGAGGGCTTTGCTAGGATGAACATAGCTGGACTGCCAGTAGCTCAAATGGGGGGGTGTGTGTGTGTCTGTGCATGTGCGCATGGAGGGTAGCTGAAGCGCAGAGTGAATAGGGAAAGAAAAAAAGAGTTCAAGTATGCAATGTACTATTCTGGTGTTTGGGTGAAAAACCCCAAAGTGCTGAAGTTTGGAGAAAAATTAGCAGGGCATCCTGACATGTAGAAGACCGGCTGACTCACGCTGTCTGTTGGATTCAGTGGAGGTGGCTGAAGAGGTTGCTGACTTCTGCTTGCCCACCTCACCTCAGCCGAAGCTTACTGTGGTCAGAAGCAGGCCATGATAGAACAACTGACCTGGTTGTTCCTCAGCTGCCCCAGGTAACAACCTACCATATTAATTTGATTCAAAGAAGTTCCCAAAAAAGGCTTTATTCTTAACAGTCCTGTGAAAGGTCTGATTTTCATTGTCAAAGCTCCCAGCCTGCTCTAGACTTTCCCAATTGGATTGGAAGGGTGGATAGAGCACGCAGGAAGAGTACTATTAAGCTAGAAAGTGATTTGATAGCCACAGTCAGTACTTTAATCAGGACAGTTATCCATGGGGCTTAAGTCCTTATTGCTAATAATCAATGGCCAATGGCTCTTTTCTTCACCTACCTCCCGCCTTAATAAAAGCAGAGCCCCCAAAATCAGTGGTGAAGGGACAGGGGAGGAAAGGAGACAAAAAACATCAGGAGATGCCAGCCAGATTCTGTGGTAGTGGGAGGGATCCTGGTGAGACAGAGGGAGAACAGTGTGAATGGAGGCATGCAGAGCCCCATGATGCAGCAGACTAGGAAAACCCTGAGCAAGGAGGGAAAGGGAAGCTGTAATCAGTGGGCACCCATTATTATGAACCCATAATCTCAGCAGGTAGAGTAGAGTGGGAGTCCCTCATTTACTTGCTTCTTAAACGTACTTTTCCTCCTTCTCAGAAGAGGCTCAGAGGTGGTGCCAGCGGTTCAGGGCTGTCCAACTGCAATGCCTTTTCCACTGGAAACTTTTCCCAGTTCCCTGGGAATTTCTTCTGCCTCTCTTTTCCCTCTCTGGCACATAGTCTTTGCATTGTTAAATATTGATGCATTCTCATTCTGGAAGGTTCTCTGCCACTTGAATTTCTTTGGCCTTATATGTTGTTTTCTCTTCAGCGCTTGCTTTCAACCTCTCTGGACCCAGGGGGAGAGAGGGGTGGGGGGAGACTGATGTAAATTAACCATCTAGTGTAAATCAGTATAACTCCACTGCCTACAATGAAGCTGCACTGAATTACTGTAGCTGAGAACCTGTTTTGTCATGTCTCTCTCTTCTGTGTGTTTTATATTGCCTGTTGTGAAAAAAAATCAACCAGAAAAACACTCCACCAAAATTCCAGTTCTTTCTGTTTTGCTCTCCTAAGAGGTGCAGCTGTATGCTAATAGTCTACTTCTCTAGCGGGAAATAGAAAGGGCTATAGCATGCTTTGATGAACCAGGAAGCAGACTCTGATGCTAGTGTGCAAGGAGAGAAATATACAGAGCTTTTTTCCCCCTTTTCTCTCCCTCGCATCAATTTCACACTCTTTTAGTTCTGTTGACCTCCATGGAGTCCCTCCTAATTTACAGCGCCATAAACAAAATCGGAACGGTGCCCTCTGAAACGTGCAGAATTGTTCTGAGCTTACACCGAAGCAGACGGCATATTCCAGGGATTTGCAAAGGCATCTCTCCACTTGGTGAGTTCCTTGCGTTATACACCTTCTCCCGTGCTTCTGCTGCACTTACTGGCATGTTTTCTGTGGATGCATGAGAGATGCAAACAGTGCTGCAATCACATGGCCTGCTGCTTCAGAAGGATCTGAGGGACTCAGTTTCTACCATATTTTCTTGTAAACAAGAAGCTGCTGGACGTTGTGTGGTCATGGCTGGAGCAACAGTCAAGCCCTCGACTATGCCAGTACCCTGAGGATGGGTTTGGAGTTATCGTTTTTGCTGATTAATTTCATGCCACGGGTGGACTGGAAGCACTTTATTTTACCGTGTGCCTCCCTGTGCCTCAGTGCATGTCCAAGGTGTGCCATTAATCAGCCTGACTGTATGGGCTGTTCCATCTTATTGCTTAATTAAGACTCATCAGTAATTTACTTGAGATTAATACCTATTTATATGGAGCTGAAGTTTCATCCATTTGGGGGATGAGTTATTGAACCGCATTATGTGAAGCAAATCAATAAAATATTACTGGAAATGAGAACGACTCTCTCTCCCTTGTACTTCAGTCCTTTCACCAAGCTCACAGACAAAACTCACTTAAGGGAGGCGTTCACGTTTACTCTCAGCTTTCCATCTTCCACCTAGGCGTGATGTCTATTAATATCTCTGATCACCTTGCTCTCATTACCTGAATTGTATTGTAAAGTCAAGACCTGAGGGAGTGCTGCTAAGAGTAAGAGATGCTTTTAATCAGTTACGGGATAGTGGCCCTGTTATGATGTGACCCAGAGCCCAGTCTTTCCAGGGGTTACTACAAAACCAACACCCTCAAACTGGTCTCAAATTGCTATTAAAGGAGTGCTTTTTGTCACCATATATACACATTATTCATGAGGAACAGCAGAGGGGTCATCAGTAGGTGATCATTAACTGGCTCCTAATGGCTTGGATAGGCATACTTTTTGCTGGGTAAAAAATTGGCTGGATGGACAGGCCCAAAGAGTGGTGGTGAATGGAGTTAAATCCAGTTGGTGGCCTGTCACGAGTGATGTTCCCCAGGGCTCAGTATTGGGGCTGGTTGTCTTATATTATGATATCTTTATCAACGACCTGGATGAGGGTATCGAGTGCACCCTCGGTAAGTTTGCAGATGACACCAAGTTGGGCGGGAGTGTCATCCTGCTTGAGGGTAGGAAGGCTCTAAAGAGGGATCTGGACAAGCTGGACCGATGGGCTGAGGCCAATGGTATGAGGTTCAAGACCAAGTGGCAGATCCTGCACTTGGGTCACAACAACCCCATGCAGCGCTACAGGCTGTAAAGCTGCCTGGTGGAAAGGACCTGGGGGTGTTGCTCAACAGCCAGAAGAATATGAGCTGTCAGTGTGCCTAGGTGGCCAAGAAGGCCAACAGCATCCTGGCCTGTATCAGGAATAGTGTGGCCAGCAGGACTGGAGAAGTGATCATCCCCCTGTCCTCAGCACTAGTGAGTCCACACCTTGAATACTGTGTTCAGTTTTGGGCCCCCCACTACAAGAAAGACATTGAGGTGCTGGAGCGTGTCCAGAGAAGGGCAACGGAGCTGGTGAAGGGTCTAGAGGAAAAATCTTATGAGGAGCAGCTGAGGGAGGTGGGGTGGTTTAGCCTGGAGAAAAGGAGGCTCAGGGCAGACCTTATCGCTCTCTGCGACTACCTGAAAGGAGGTTGTAGCAAGGTGAGGGTTGGCTTCTTCTCCCAAGTATCAAGCAACAGGGCAAGAGGAAACAGCCTCAAGTTGTGCCAGGGGAGGTTTAAATTGGATATTAGGAAAAATTTCTTGACTGAAAGGGTTGTGAAGCATTGGAACAGGCTGCCCAGGGAAGTGGTTGAGTCACCATCCCTGGAGGTATTTCAAAGACCTATAGATGTGGTGCTTAGGGACATGGTTTAGTGGTGGACTTGGCAGTGTTAGGTTTACAGTTGGCCTCGATAATCTTAAAGGTCTTTTCTAACCTAAATGATTCTATGATTCTATGATGTCCAGAATGTGTAGCATAATTGCAGGCGTTTGTTAACTTCATTTGCACTTGCTTACCAAATGCAAATAGCTTCCACTTAATATCATGTCTTAACTGTGTTCCAGTGCCGAGGAAGATTTTTCCCTGGCTGTGTCGCCTGCCGGTGGTGACTTCCTTTTGAATGGGGCTCTCTGAACAGGACACCTCTCTTACCAGAGGCATCCTGCCAGGAAAACTCCAGCTAGTCTTGAAAAACAGAGCTAGCCTTTCTGCCTTTTCTTCCCTATCTTCTCTTCCTCTCCTAAGCTTGACCTTCTGGAACGGATCTGACATAGGTCCTCTCTCTACAAAGACATATAGTTTTACCTTGGTGGATGGCTGGTTACTTTCCATTCCCAGCTTTCCTGCTTTTCACCCAGCCCTATCCCAAAAGAGAAGTGCAGAGGCTTTGTCTTTTTCTCAGTTTCTGTGAAAAAAAAAAAGTGTACTTATGATACCATGTGATTAACAACCTGCCACAGAAGAGGACTTCCAAGAAACTGGAACCTTATTTTCTGTGTAATAATTGTTCCTATCTTTGTAATAATCTTTTCTAACACCTGACCAGAGTCAGGCTGCAGGGACACGAAAGGGTCTGATGCTCACCAACTCAAGTGGCTGCTGTAGCAAGTGCTAGGAGAGGGGGAAATGCTAATAGTGAGTGAGGGATGGACTTCAGTTCAGAGGTGCTCACTGAGGTGGCAGAGTTCATCTCTAGCCTGGAGCTTCTGTTGGTTTGAAAAAAAGCCACCCCCTTCCTAAAGTTTTGGTGAAAACAGAGGGCTTTTTCTCTTACTTGTGTGTAATTCAGAAGAATCGTTTGCCTAGACACTAAAGCAAGGACAACCTTCACCTCTACCAGCTTCTCACTCTGTCCCTTTTTCTCTTCGTTGCTTCTTTTAGCTTCACTACCGTCGTCACTGAAAAGCCTCCTGAATGCTTGTACCGTAGGGAAGAGTTCACACGGCTAAGAAATGAGATGCTCTCTTGGCAGCAGGTGCTGTTTAAAGCAGGGGTTAATGTGCTCTTCTGGCCTCAGATGAACCCAGTTTCAGAGCACCCCCATGCCCCAGCTGTCCTTTTCCACCCCGCTAAACATTATCCCCGCTTTGTATCTGCCAGCATAACTGCAGGTTGGAGGTGCTCCCTAACCCAATTCTGTCACAGTAATCTGGGTCAGCCTCAACACTTCCAGTACTACGTTTATTTTTGTAGCTCTCATCACTTCAACAGTTGGGTTAGAGAGCCCTTTCGTGTGCAATTATGCTGACAAAATTGAGGGGGAAGTGAGCTCCAGGGGGGGTGCTGAGTGGAGCAGCACAGGGGTGCCAGTGGCCAGGACAGCAGGCTGACCATTGCCTAGACCATACAGTAAACAAACCTAGGGAGGGACAGCCCTCACCAGTTTTTGGCATCTTGAGACTTTTGTCTTCTCCTGGTAACAAGAGTAGGTGGGAAGTTTACAGACTCAGAATTTCATTCCCAAGTTCATGAGGTACTGTCGGGATAACAAAGGATAGGTTCCTTAGCTAAACTCTTTCCACCTCGGCACAGCCCTTCTTCTCTAGCAGAACTTACCGATTTGGGACTCAGCCTTGCAATGAGCCTCATAGGGCGTAGGTCTCAAACTACAAAAGATTTCCTGAAGAAATTCCTTTTGGTTTCTCAGGTATGCCTTCAAGTTCGCTGAAAACATGCACAAGCATCAAAACAGTGGAAAAACTGATGCGCTCAGCCTCCATGGAAACTGCACAGTAGCAGATGGATTTGCTGAGGAATGTGATCATTGGCAAATGTGAGGATTTTTTATTAAATATCAAACAGGGGAAAGCTACAAAGTTTGGAGCTGAACTTCCATGAAGTTTAGTAGAGGAGCAGGAAGGAACTGTGCGTATCACAGGTTTTGGTCCATCTCCTCCTTTGATATTTAACTGTTGGCAAAAGGCACCAGTGAAAGAAAGAAAAGAAATCATCCGGACACTTTGTTTTATTATTAGCTAAGTTTGATATTTTGCTAGCTGCTCTTCCTCTAACCCTTCCTGCCTCTATTTCTATCCTTCATTTCACTGAGATTATTCTATATGCTGGAGCTGTTTCTCTGCAAAAAAAAAGCCAACTACAAAATCTTTAGACATTTGCCCCTGGAAAAGAAGTATGCTGTAAATAATATACAGGAGTAAGAGCCTCATGAGGATCCGAGTCCAAGCAGATGTCACTAACTTGGAACTGAATATAATACCTCTAATACCTCTGAAAACAGACCAGCCCTGCCAGTCCCAGCCCCTGTCACCTCTTCAATAATATCTGATCATCGGAGCAGGCCTGGCAATTCAAGGAAAGCTGTCCTTTGCCCCATGAGAAACTGGCACACAGGAGAGCATACGCTGCCAACTCAGCGTCGAACTGTTGTGACACTGGAGTCGCTAACCATTTTACGCACAGTTGGAAGCAGTTTTTACATGACTTCCACCTCCTTGGGCTTTTCAACCTCTCTCTTCAGCCTCTCCCTTTATTAAACATAATGAAAATGTCAAGACTGTTCTTAGACCCACTTGCCTGGGCATGTTCACCTCCTGAGTGAAAATGGGTTTGCGGCTGTGGGTGCAATGTATGTTTATTGAACTATCTCCAGAGATACCGGTGGTCGCTTTTTCAGTTCAGCCTTAACTAACTCCACATAGTGGTGTAAATAAATAGATGTTTTGTGCCTGCAGTTTAGGTCACTTAACCTGTATTTTACAGCTGAGGTAGAGAGTTAAGAACTGACTGCGGCAGAAAGTCTTACCAGCTGCCTGCACCGCAGTACGTGGCCAACTCCAGAGTAAGGATATCCACAGTGGACAGTGCCCGAGTAGTTGTATGAGTTTAGATTCACACTTCGGTTTATAGTACTGTAATTTTGCCGTAGAGCCAAGTTTTTAAATATTAAAGTGAATTCATTCCCGGATTTACATCTGTATTTAATATGCACGCATGTACGTATTTATCCCCTGTGTGTTTACCCATGTGGTAAACTGCCAAAGCAGGTGCTAAATTGTACTGAATCTAGCTTTCATCTTTGATCGCCTCAGTCTTTGGCCTTAGTTGCTTAAGAAGGCTTTTCCTTGAGAGCCTCTTGGTTGCAAATTCCTCTGGGATTATGTAGCTGGAAATCTCAACTCCAATTAGAACGCATTTATCTGTTTGTAAATAAGAACAAATATCTGAGATTTCATACCTCAGCCAATTTACTTTAAGCTTCTCTGCATTGACCAACAGCAAAAATTTCCTTTTTGAATACAAAATCCTGCTTACATTCAAAAATCAACCAACCAATCAATCAATTAGTCTACCGGCTGGTTTTGCTATGTGTACGATATTCAGTCCCTCAAACAGTGGCAGTTGTAAGAAACAAATATCAATATATATCATTATAAGTGCTTGAAAGAAGGCTTTCTGCTACTGGATGGCTGAGAAATCCTCCTTTCCAGAGGAATACAGCAAGTGTTTCCAACCGTGGCAGGTTGGAAATACAAGATTTTAAAATTGTGACACTGACTGACAGGACTGCTGTTTTAGGGAGTTGCTTAGACATTTTAAAATGCACCATTTATATTTATTTTCCCTCCTAGGTCTCTGCTAAGGCAAATTAGCAGTATAGGTGGAGGGATTAAGAAAGCAGATGTTAATAAAGTCTCAGAGTTAGCGTTTGTGTCTGTAAATCCTTTGGCGTAAACAAGAGGCAGTGGTGTGGCACAGTAAAAATCCAAGTGTCAGTCATGCCAGGGTGACTAATATAACTCACTTGTGGCCTCGTTAATCATGAGTGGAGCAGGCATCCCAAATTCATGTCAATAACAGCTTTATGCCACCCCAGCGAATAAGGAATCCTCTATAGAGATGCTCCGGTAGAGTGAGAAACCCCGATCCTTCGCTGGTGTAAACCACCTGAGCTCTACCAAAGACTGACGAGTGATGCCCATTTTTCTTAGCTAAGCATCTGACCCACATTTGCTATTCATTATTACCACGTTGTTTTTTGGGAGTCAGCAGAGTTCTTCTTGCGGCTCGGAACAAAGTGTTTGCCTTGTAATCTCACCAGGCTGGGGAAGTCTCCAAATACTCTTTGAGAACTTCATAAAAAATGCAACCTTCTGCCCCAGTGATAGAAAATAAATTTAAGATTTTTTTTTCCCCAGGTGAAACTGATACCATCTTTGGACACTGGTGATCCCTGAATAAGGGGCTCGCACAAGTAATCCTAACAAGCACGTTTATTGCTTGAGTGGTTAGATTGCGAAAGGGTGGGAATTAAAAAAGAAAATTAGGTAAATAGGCCCAGACTTCTTTAAAAGGCCTTTGCTTCCCCTTCTTCCAAGTTGTGCGTGTGGAAGATCTTGCCGCCCTCTCCCTGTCTCTGCACCTCTATCTTAATATTCATTTGGGATGACAAAGAAGTGTTGGCGTCAGACAGCTCACTCTAACTTCATTTCTCACCACGTGGAATTTTCCTTTGCAGGAGTGACACTGAGATTGCTGCTGATGGTATGGTGTACTTCACTCCAAGAGCTGAGAAATGGGCTGTGATCTCTTTCACAGCCAGTTTAAAGCAGCATAAGAGTGGCTGTGCAGTCTGCCCGAGGAGAGGACTGATCCGGTTGAAAAGCCATCGCTATATATTTTTTTTTGGTAGGAGTAGTGTCCAGGTGGATTAGCTCCTCTCTCCAGGTGACCTCACTGCCACATGCACTAGCAGAAGGGAGGCAACACAGACACTGGGCTCAGGGCAGGGCGGTCCACCTTTTTTGGGGGTTGTCTGCGTTTAGGTTAGGTTAGTCTAAGAGCCGAAACACACTGCCAGGAGAAAATGATCGTATGATTCGTTCGACAAAATTTGGTCAATGCTTTGACTGAAGGTTGATGAACCTTACAGCATGGTGTTTCTTAGCCCTCCAAAAGTCCTGCCAGCATGGCAGCAGGTTGGACTGCCCTGACATTTGGATAGAAAACCAACCCACAAGCAGAGGAAAGGCTCTTCTGTGTACTATTCTGCAGCAAAAGCGGGCAAGAAAATCCATTTCTCTCCTGCATCTCCTTTAAATGTATCTCTCTCTATTTGCTTCAAAATTCAAAGTTTCATCAAAAAGCTTATCAGAGGGCGGTGCTGTTGAGGGGTCCTCCCACCTGCTGCCCAAGACCTCCATCTTGTACTCGAAGAGCAGTCTGCTGTTCCAACCCATCGGTGCTCAGCCTGCTCCCCGGCCCCAGACAGTGAGCCGCGGTTCAGGTCTGCGGGGCTGGAGCCGGCTGGGATGCCTGTGGAGTCGCGTCAGCCTCCTGGGGCTGCCTCTGCCATGCCTGCTGCAGCAGCAGCGTTGCATCTGGATGAAACATGAGGTTCAGATTTTGTGAGGCGTTCTTGGGCCCAAGATAAAATGGTACAGCTGATGTTTCCTTTCAACGCGAGCCGCCACACAGGGTGACGGAAGTGCAGCCGACAGGCCACATGCGGCTCTGGAGCACGTCTAGTGTCATGGCACGTAGTGCTTGGTGAAAACCCCCAGCAAGGCTGAAGTGCGGCAGCCAGATGTGCCCTCATAGTATCATAGAATGGTTTAGGTTGGAAGGGACCTTGAAGATCATCGAGTTCCAACCCCCCTGCCATAGGCAGGGACACCTCCCACTAGACCAGGTTGCTCAAAGCCCCATCCAACCTGGCCTTGAACACCTCGAGGGACGGAGCTTCCACAACTTCTCTGGGCAACCTGTTCCAGTGCCTTACCACCCTCAAAGTGAAAAATTTCTTCCTAATGTTTGATTTAAATCTCCCCTCTTCCAGTTTGAAGCCATTCCCCCATGTCCTATCACTACATGCCCTTGTAAAAAGTCCCTCCCCAGCTTTTCTGCAGGCCCCTTTTAGATACTGGAAGGCCGCTATAAGGTCTCCCTGGAGCCTTCTCTTCTCCAGGCTGAACAACCGCAACTCTCTTCAGCCTCTCCTCATAAGAGAGGTGCTCCAGCCCTCTGATCATCTTTGTGGCCCTTCTCTGGACCCACTCCAACAGGTCCATATCCTTCCTATGTTGGGGGCTCCAAAGCTGGATGCAGTACTCCAGGTGGGGTCTCACGAGAGTGGAGTAGAGGGGCAGAATCACCTCCCTTGACCTGCTGGCCACAGTTCTGATGCAGCCCAGGACACAGCTGGCTTTCTGGGCTGTGATCACACATTGCCAGCTCATGTTGAGCTTCTCATCAATCAGCACCCCCAGGTCCTTCTCCTCATGGCTGCTTTTGATCCATTCTCCGCTGACCCCATATCTCCTTCCCTCTGCTCCATACAGCACCACAGGCCAGGAGGGATGGCTGAAAGCAGCAGAGGAGACAGTGCCAAGTACCCCAATTCTCCTCTCAGCTGGAAAAAAGGAGCTTCCTAAAGGTAGCAAACTGGTGTTGCAATATTCTTCTCGAATCCAGCACGTTTAAGGCACTGTCAAGACGGTTGAGTACCCAGTTGATGATATTTGAATGCTTGTGGTCAGAAAGGTCAGATGTTTTCAGCTGAAGTTGATAGGCTGATCATATAGATGAGTGGAGACTGAGCAAAGAAAGACCTGGACCAGAAGAGTTTTCTGGTCTTGCTTTAAAAGTCTTTCCCTCTCCCCAGGGGCATAGGAGCTGGTGGCTATGATTACCAGTAGGTGTGCGGCAGTGTGTAAGCCTAGTTTGGGCAGCGTGGCACGCTACGGTGTGCAAGAGGATCAGGCTGCTAACCGAAGCCTGCAGATTGCATCCCAGATGTGCAAGTGGCCAGCAAGGTGCCCAGTGGAGCAGTCACCCATGTACCTACATGACGTGAAAGAGGTATCACTTTGCTTTGTGTGTGCACGCCTCCATCTGGAAATAGAAGCCAACAGAAAAAAAAAATTAGGAAGGAAAAAAAGGAAACAGAAAACCTTATGAGGTTTCTGGTTAGCTTGACCCTGTGCTCAATTTAAAACTATGGTGAAATATTCATTATTTGTAGGCAGTAATAGTTATATCATGGATTATCAGGGAAAAGAGGAAAAAAGGTAGTCTTGGACAGTGTTGAAAACATACTGACATCCCTGCTGGTATTGTCTGTGGGTCTTGCATCTCTCAGGTGCTGTTGGTCCCACAGAAGCTGCAATGATTCCCACAGAGCTGTGTTGAGTCCTTTGGAGCCAGGCCAATTCATACCAAGTTTTTCATACCACTCATGTAACTTGCAGAGCTAAGGCTTCATTTTTAATGAACCCACTGCATGAAAGGCGGCGTGTCGGTGGTACTGGTTGTTCTTTCAGCTTTGATGGCAAAGATTGCTTTGCTACCAGGGAAATTCACGGGGAGTTGCTCATGCCCGCTTGCACACCCTGGGCTGACCCAGGGAAGACCCCCTTCACATCTCGGAAGCTCCAGCAGATGCTCCGTGCTCTGGAGTTCATTCATGCTTTGCAAAAAGGCCACGTCCAGGCTCTCAATAATAGACTTTTTTGGTGCATTATTGCAATTCCAGACTATAACTCCATCTTGGTGGTTGATGTGGTTTTTCTCCATGCCTCATAGATGGGAGACATGGGGAGGAAGAAGAGAAACACACAACAGGCTCTCTATTTAGGGCCATACCATGAATTAACATCGAGGCAGGTTCCTAGTGATGGACCCAAAGCAGAGGGGCAGTCATTTAGCTCAGCCCCAAATGGCCACTGGCCATCAGGAGCTGAGCTAAATGGCTGCCCCTCTACTCTTCCATCAGCCCTCTGCCCCGATAGCTGGCTAAACATCCTCGATTAAGGTCAGTGTGTGGTCACGAGCACTCCCAATGTTGAGTGCTGACACAGTGGTAATTGGCAGATCTCATCAGGCTGGTCAAAATGGAGTTCTCCTTCCTGGTAATTATTGCCCAGGGGGGAAAAAGGGGAAAAAAAAAAAACAAAACCCAAACCTGGAGGCAGGGAATTAGAGTAAGAGCTGATGAGTTGGCAGAAGCTGCCAGATCAATGGCCGTATCATGGCAGGGAAAGCCACGACAGCCCTCTCAGAGCCATCAGTCACTGTTGTTTTGGGTAAATGCCAGCGAACGAGAGCGAGAGGAGAGATGGGGGAGGGACGCACCAGCCTGCTGGGCCACTTTTAATTACTTCAGGTCACATCAGACAGTGAACTGCCCACCGTGACAGATCAGTCCCGCTCAGAGGGCTTGCACGCAACCCGGGGTAGCAATCAGGACTTATGTTCGCGCAGCCCCTTTTATCCGGGGAAAAAAAAGCCACAACTCAAAGCGCTGCCGCAGCCAAGCGACAGGCAGAAGCATATTGTGCACATCGCCGCATCCCCGTGCCGTGCGGGGCTCCCCTGGGCTGGAGCGGCGAGGGGCATCTGTCTAACAGCGCGCGCAGCGGCACTACACAACTTTCCGGGCAAGAGGGAGGGTAGGGGAGGCTCGGCAGTGCGATGGCTTCCCTGGACGGGAGCCAGAGCATTAGCACTTCTGAGGTAGGGCTCATGTGTCTCCACATGGCTCGAGTTGTTTGCCACAGCCTCCGGAAGGGGGTCTCGCCATTGCCTCGCTACTTTTCTCCTTGGCTATCGCCCTCTTCAAAGTCGTCAGTGGGGCTTGCGGCAGCAGGACCCTCCCCTACTAGCGCTCTGCAAAGCCTAATTTGTGTGGGGTTTTTGCACCAGCAGCAAGGTGTTGTCCCAGGAATGGTCACAGCCTTTCTGTACTTTGCGGCCACCACAAATTCCTTAGAATTTCTCTAAAAAAAAAAAAAAAAAAAAAAAAAAAGGAAAGAAATGTCACCACCATATAAACATTTTTATGGCTGAATTCATCACTGCCATATGTGAAGCTCATATATGAGCCTTGCTTTCTTCCCACACAGCAATCTCCTGTTGACTTCCCTGGGAGATGCATTTGCATTCGGGTTGCAAGGTCAGGTTGTTAATTATGCAAACTCACCTGGTCCTCCTGAGCTCAGCACAAATTCAAATGGACATGCCCTGATGAAAATACGTCCTCCATTGCCCTGCTATAGATTTCAAAATACTAGTTTCCCTGGTGGAAACAGCATTTGGTGTTTCTAGAAGACTCTGATGGTGTGTGGCTCTTACTTTCTTCTCAGGGACAATCCTGGTGTAAGGGCTTCTGTCCCTCGCTCTGTGCTTCTCCTTCAGCGGAGCCGATCCGATTGCTTGTGGCGCTTGGGCTTTTGGCTATATCCATGAGCTGATCCAGGTTTAAATAATAAATCAGGCAGGGTTGGTTTTACAGCGCAAACAATTTTACCTGGAGATGATGCAGGGATGCAAAAAAGCAGAGAGAAGAGAGGTGAAAATGCTTCAAACTGAAATTTGCCACCATAGTGTTAAATTGCAGTGGGAGTCAAAATTAAACTGCTCATCGGCCAAGCCAACACAGACTAGGAGAATTAGGCGTTGTTTCTGTTTCAAATCAGATGCGTGTATAGTCCAGGGGTGCCATTTTAGCCTATATAAAGGAGAAGCCTTCATTATAAATCTGAGAGGCCGCTTTAATGAGCTGGTTTAATCTGACGTAGTTCGACCGATTGTGGCGAATTTGGCACAGATGCTGCCGCGCTGCCTGGGGGACCAGAGCTGGCAGCGTGCTGTACGACCCCCTGCAGCACCCCCGCACCCCTGGGTGCCGGCGTCTGGTGTGGGTGCGTGCCCCACAGTTGCTGCAAGGACGCCTGGGTGGGGAGGGGGTGTTGATCTCCATTTGACTTGGTGTTTTTCTCTGCTCTTTCCATTCTCCACGTTTTCTCTAGCTGGCTGGCTCCGGCTTTGGATAGAGGGCTTTCAGGAACGGGCATCTTATTCCTGAGACACAGCAGCTCTAAATTACTACCCACAAGATAATCTTTCCCACCTGAGTCGTGGGGTTTTCCTCCTATGATATTCATAACGGTGTCTTCTTGTGCCACGCTGTCATTTAGGGGGACAGCCTTTCTGCTATAAACACACTGCTTCCCCCAAACAAGGTTAAAGCACAGCATTCGTATTCTTAGTCTGTCAGGCAAACAGAGTGATAGAAAAAGGAGACATTTTAGTGCCACCCTAGACTAGACTTTCCATGTAACTTCAGGAAGGTTACTGTAATGGTAGAGCTGATCAAATACTAAATAATACTTTCTACTAAAGGTTGTTTTCAAATATTCATTGCTATTCCAAATAATGACTCTACTCTACAACAACTCATACTTTGTTTACTTATTTATCTGCTATTTGAATATTTACCCAAAGGGACTTTTCTTGCACAAATATTAGGTCGATGGCTGTTCTTTGTACTAATGTCCCTGTTCCACTGCAAGCAAAAGCATTTGAGGGGAGGCAAGAAACACGTTCCTCATTGTTTGCCAACTGCTCTCCTTCATCTGTTATTGCTGTTACTGCTATTGCTGGGGAGTCAGGAAGTTTCGGAGAGGGTACAATCACTGTGTGTGTGACCTGGCTCAGAGCCATTCTGACCAGCCGAGTGAGGTGATGACCTGAATCGGGATCTCTAAGGCATTATACAACCATAGGGGAAGAAGGGTCCGCTGTGAAGATCTCCCAGGTGAGAATTCACCTGCTTTTACAGATTCCAGCATCAGACCAGGGAAGAGACTCGATATCATTTGGTGGGAAGAGTACTCAGTAGGGGAAGGAGAGCATATACAAGCAATCACAAATACAAAGGTTAAAATCAAATTGATAAGTCACAATTACGAAAAAAATCCCTTATAAATCAGCTATTAGTGTAAGCAGTGCAGGGGAGATGGAGGAGGGGAGGGGAGATGGCTTATTGACGGAGAAGGTTGGTGGATGGGAGGACACTCAGAAGGTGAGTGGAGACTTTCCAGTGGGATACAAATATTTTTCACTTGTGGGCTGCAGATTCACATAGGTACTGAAATCCGCAGGGGGGTGGTTGTCCCAGTTTCTGGTGGTAAATTTATGCCACCAAAACCCCCAAAACATTTGTCCTCCTTCTTTCACACAGTCTCTGTCACATTCAATAGGGATGCAGGACAGCCTTCATATTTTTCTCCTCCTCTACCTCTCCTGTTCACTCCAAGCGTCTGTCCAGATTGAGGCAAAGCTGCGTTTCCAAGATGCCCATCTTGCTCCCTGCCAGACGTGAGACAGGCATTTCCAGTCTTTGTGCTGTGGGCTACCAAAGCAGTAACATTTTTTTCCAGGAGTGCTAAATTCTGTCCAGGACTATTTAAAACAAACAAGCAAACAATTTCTTTTTGCTAAGCACTTACTGTATTACACAGGCCCAGCAGCAACTTTTTAATGACAAATATTTCCTAAGTTTTCTATTCACGCTTGGACACAGCGATTGCATACAGAAGCTGCATTATGCATACATTGGACCAAGCATAACAGCACCTGCTGCTGCTCCTGCTGCTACTAAAGAGAGAGCAACTAATCTCTTTAATTATTGGAGAAGAATTAAGGCTTTGATTTGTGTTATTGCAGAAACATAGGTATTTCCCCCCTGCAGGCTGGGGAGGAGATGCTCTTCGCCTTCCTGTTCCTGCTGCAAGAGGGACTTAAACTGTTGGGTGGGTGGCCCCTGCCAGCAACACCCGAAGGAGGAGCAGGGTTGTACGGATGCTCATCCCTCCGTTATCTATACGGGAATCAGCACGTATGGGTTTTATCCCGCACTGGCAGCCCTACATGCAAGGCAGAGGGGCTGGTTTGCTCCCTGGAGCTGTGGTGGAAGCGATTCCCTCGGGTGCCCTGGGTGGCAGAGGGGGCAGGCTGAGGGCAGGGTTAGGCTCTCTCCGGGAGCAAGGTGAGTGCCAACGGCAGCGGGATTGTCTGGGCAGCTGGAGCCCACTTGCCTGCAGGCGTGCTGCACGTTCTGGGCGCGCTGGGGAACCACAGGACCGCCGGCGCATCGGCTGTCACCAGCAAAGAGATGGGCTTGTCATCAAGCCAGCACATCTGCTTCTTCCGCCTGGGAGGAAGAGGTGGTGAAGCGGGAGTAGAAAATAATCACGGGGTAATTGTCTTCTTGATGAGGATTTTGTAGCATGTCATTAGGAGGACCTAGCTGGCCACATGCTGCAGGGGCAAAGGGAGTTGGAGGAGCTCTTTCAGGACAAGGGAGGGTCTGTTGCCAGTCCCCCCCAGTTAAAGCTGGACCTGGCTGGGCCGTAGTGGTCTTCTCTCAAACGCTACCAACATTTGGTGAGCCTCCTTTTCTAAACTCCCCTCCCAGTCCCCTTTTTATCCCCCTTCCAGACATTTGCCTCCTTGTCAATGTTAAAGCAAGCGGAGTGCAGCCATGGAAAAGAGCAAAAAAGATCCTTTCCATCCTTTCAGCTCCCCGCTGCCCTCCCCTCCCTCCCTTCCTCCCCACAAAGGAGCCGTAAGTATTCCTCTGTACCACAAAAAGGACGTGCCAAAGGGTCTAGGACAGAAAGGGTTAAACTCAGACGAGCACTAGCTCCAACACAGTTAATCCATATAAAGCTCATGGATTTCTCTGCAGTGATCTTTGTGGTTGTCATTTGCATTTTTTTCCTTTTGTGAAATCTTTTCTTCTTTCCTTTTACACTCGTATGCATGCAGAAATTAGCATATTGTACCGAGAGTGGGAGATGTAAGAAGCCGACCCCCTGCTGTTCAGCGGATTGTGCAATCTGCAGGCGGCATCAATTTTTCAGCAGTTTTCTCATTTCTCATTACAGTCAGGGCACCGCAGAGCTCCCGATTCAACACAATCCCTAGTGGTCCTACAGACAAGCATATGGGCTGTCGAATATCCATACTGGTACTTTCATAGCATTAATATCCTTGTTTATGCTTCCACTGTAATTAATCCTGGTATTAATATAGTTTGGGCTTAGCTTTACTAATTATGTATGGGCTAGCAGGATAATTATGTCAGCAGACTCTGGTGCTGATACTTGACAGCAGTTTGCTAACCTTAGGAGCGGCACATAAACACTTTGGCCGATCCTGCCTTGGAAACAAGGAAGGCGAAGAGACGAGGAGGAGGGTGGATATGGCGAATCGATGTCTGATAACTATAAATAGTGTTTTTAAAATAAGGAAATTTCACAAGCACAATAAAGTTGTCCTCGGGTATCAAACTCTGTGGTTGTCATAGTGATGTGTGCATTATTAAGAGGGTGTTGTTCACTCTGGCATCTAATCTTATAATGAGGACGGCTCATTATCGGCCCGAAGAGAGTCCCTTTCCCCACTGACCGCATCGCAGCTTGGCGGGTGCTTGGGGCGGAGGAGAACTTCTTCCCTGCGCTCCTTCCCTGCCCTCCATCCCACCCCACCCCAAATAATCTCAGCAAGCCCTCGTTTTGGCACAGGGCTAACGGATGGCCAGCGCTAGGCAAGCCGTTTCCCGATTTTCCTCTGGTTTTGAGCATGCCTGTGACTTTAACGGGTACGAAAAATTGTGTTCTGGCCACTTCAGTCTTTTTGGCTCTCCCTGGCCCTCGTGTTCATTAACATTGCAGATTGGGGAGTTTAAAACGAGCCGTTGGTTTGCTTTTATTTCTGCACCTGTTTCTGCTGCCTGACCGTTCCCAGCAAATATCCTTCGGGGGGTCAATGATACCCCTTTGCGTCAGGCGCATGGCTTAATGGAACTTCCTTTGCTTATCATTAGCCACTTTGCATTTTTATAGAGCGCTATTAACCGGGATGCGGGCTCGCTTTTAATTCCCTTCTGAGGTTTGTACACAGTGGTCGCGTCCCTCCCCCTCTCCCCAAACAATCCAATTATCACAGTTTGTCACACAGGCGCGGGTGACCCACACGCCACCTGCTCCGCTGGCGGGCCCAATCCTCCGGGCTGGCAGCCAGGCACAGGAGTTTGAGTTTTGCTTCAGCAGGACCCTTTAAATGGCTTTAAAAAACATATATCTCCTTTTGTTGGCAAAACCAAAACCAGAACCTGAAATCGGCTGTGAAATTGCATTGTTTGAAAGTCTGAGATTTGAAAATGGCTTAAAAGAATTTCATTCTTCCCTTTACCCCTCTTTTTTTTTTTTCCCCATTTTTTTTTCAGAAATAGATTTATGTCTAGACAGGCAACCTATATATTGTTCCAGCCAAGTTAGGATGAAAATGACCCTGGCGATGTAAAGATCAGATCAACCGGAAAGTCTGAAAAGTGGAAGTTAATGGGAGTCCTGCTGGCAGCCTCCTATACGGGTACGCGAGTGAGCGTGAGGTCAGAATTAAGGATGTGATTAAATGTCATCATCTTCAATTGGATTTATCATATGTTGATGCGTTTTCCTGAAATGGCTCCCAAATCTTACCCAAAGACATGGGTGGAAATATTCCCCATGTCATCAGTTAATTTTGGAGGAGCCCCTTTAGGCTGTGCCATTAAACCCCCTCCAGATTGGACTTTGCTCATCTCAGCCCTCCCTGCACGATTTCAGCCCCTTCTCAGCAGCTTCTGGCTCTTGGCCAATGGCAGCCCCACGGCTCCTTGCTCCTGCTCACCAGTGGCTGGGCCACCATCATAGAGCATGATAACATGGGTCCTGCTCCCAGATCTGTTTCTTTAAGTTAAAGGGTCACTTGCTAAAACACAGAACCAGTCCTAACACCAGGAACTTCATCCCAGGTCTCCTTCCTCCCAGGCAGACATTGCAATTAGAGAGAACAGAGCCATGTGCTTTCGTTACCCCCCAGCCCTGAAGTTTTCTTTGCCCAGCAGCAGGGTTTCGGGATGGGTAGAGGCCAGTCTGAGTGGTGAGTGTGCAGCCTCACGAATGTCATGGCACTGGGCTCATGTACCCTAAGAGATGCTGAATCCGTGTCTTGGGTGATTGCCAAGGGTGAGCTGTGATTTGCCCAAAAAAGAGGTAGTGCCTCTATGCTCTCCACTAAGCTTTAATGAGATCTCTTCTTATAGAGTTCTGTATGTTTATATACACACCAGGGTTTCTTCACAGCTTTCTTCCAGTTTTTTTTTTTCCTTTTGTCCATTGTATTTCAACTGAAAGTAGTGGAGTCCCTCCAATAAGGGTTTCATGCTATATGTTCTCTTTGTCACACAAAAACCAGAGAGAATTTTGCTTAAAGAGGCCCTCAAGGTATAGCTAGAAGGTCCTGTATTCCTCTATCAGTCCACAGCAGAAAGCCTCCTGCCCCAAAGCAGTCACCTCCAAGGAAAATCTATGTGTTTGTGTTTTTAGACTCTGGAGGGAATTTGGATAAACCACGGAACTGTGAAATGCTATAGATGTGGTGAAACTGGACATATAGCCATCAACTGCAGCAAGACCAGTGAAGTCAACCGCTATCGCTGCAGCAAGTCAGGGCACCTTGCCACGGGAATGCACAATTGACGCTACAGGCTAATTATTTTCCTTTTTTTGTCCCTCCTTGTCCTGATTGATGGTTGCATTGTTGGGATGGAACTGTACGAACCTTTTACCTTTCTGCCAAATCCCAAATTTCCAAATCTTGAGATCCAGATTGTCTGAAAGTTATGTGTTATTTAAATGCTGTGCATTCCTCTCAGTTCTGTGTCATTTGAAGGCTGAGAGTCGATAGCAGGGAGCAAAATAAGAGAAATGTTTTAAATATGTGTGACTAGCAAATGGATTGACATTTTGTCTTGTATTTCAAAAGGCTTTTTCTACTGGGAAATTAGTCTCTACTCATAGCGTTGTGATAATCCGCTTATAGTCCGGTTCATCAATATCTTAAGTACCCTCATGCTTTTCCTCTACAACAAAGTAACTTTGTCGTTTACGTGCTGGTTGTCAACCATCTCAAGTAAATGGCCTAGCAGGATATGGGTGACTTTTAACCAGCTCTGTATACTTTAATAGCATTGACTAAATAGTGCTATCAGTAATTGTATTTTCCAGTTACCAGGAGCTTGTTAGACCCCTCAGACAACAACTACATTGCTCTCTACCCTCAGGACCTCGCAGGCTGACGCCAGATGCTGTAGGGAAGGGAGGGGGAAACACGGGCATCAGCATGAGAACGTGGCTGCTTGGCAGAGGTCCATTGGCAGAATGGAGAGGTAACAAATGGACAGGATGAGCAACAAGCATCTTTTGTTTGGCTTATTCTTGACAAGCTACATCAGTCAGTAAACGTGGTCCTTTTGGATTCCCTGAACAAGTCCTCAGCTTTGCATCCCGGTAACTCACTGACCACAGAAACAGCTCGTAAGGCTACAGCCACAGGTTGCTGTGCCAGCTTTAAGTGTAAACGGTTTTGGCAAAGTTTTGGGCAGAAATGGGGAAGACGGATCTACTAGTAACTAAAACACAACCCGAGACCCAGAGAGTGCCTAAATTGCTGATAGGCAGAAGCTGAGGGGGCATATCAGGGAAAGATCTTTGTATACAAACCCTTTTTCTGTTCTTTCTCAACATCTGCTTCTGACCACTGTCGCTACTGGGCCAGACAAACCCTTGGTTTGATGCAATGTGGCCTTTCTTAATCCATTTTAGGGTGTACTGTTGCATACCCAGTGCTTCTGCCTTTGTGGCATTCCCTCTGCTGCAGGTAGCACTGCAGACTCCTGGGCAGAGATCAAGGCCCTTGCTCTCCATCTCTGTGAGTCAGGGTGACAAAAATTCATTTCATCCCCCGCAGGGGTAGAATTACTAATTAGAGTTACTAAGAGCTTGCCCTCTTCCTCTGGGGTCTTGAAAATGGAATCCGAGCAAACTGGTGTGGGCATTAGCTTGTTTTCCATCACTGCCCTGGGTTACTGCAACGGAGACACAGGGGAGTGGAAACATAAATGGAGCATGGGATGTTTTTTCATGCATGAGCATTGAAACTATTACTTATGGTGTATAGTTTGAGTCAATGCAGTTTTAGGTTAGCTGCTGCACATGAATTCACCATACACAAACATCTGACAGCAATTACACTTAGTCATCCCATTGGAAATCAGAATCATATCTCCTCCCTGAGTTTATAAAAGGAACTTTTCAACTTTAAGACCCAAATTAGCAAGTCAATTCGTATGTGTTATTTTAAACATATGCTTTAATCCAGGCTCACTTCTCTAAGTGCACCTCAAGATGAGCAAGTAGGGGAGTGCTTTGCTCAACCAGACCTGGGTGAATTTTCCAAGCACTGTTCAAAATTAAACAGCTGGATTTATTTTAATATTTCCAAGACTGTCATGTCTTTGTAAGGAATCCAGACTCTGATAAAGTGCTGGTTAATGAAGTCAGTTGGAGGAGGATAATTCTGGTTTTGGAGCAGCTTCTGAGTCTTGCCATTTGTTTTCATTCTTCCCATCCAACATGGTGATGGTGGTGGATGAGAGGTGCCCAGCTGGGGCACAGAAGGACAGCCAGGTTATTGGGTTATTGACTCCTGTCCAGAGCTGTGGATGAGCCTGGGTTTTCCTTCCCAAGGGCATAGCTGAAGGTAAGTGGCGCTGCTCCACACCCAATTTAGTCAATATAATATTTGCTCTCTTTTGATGTACACTGAATAGGTGAGCTCACCCACTTTTTTTATTCATCACTACACAATGATCTTTGTTGCACACCAGGAATTAATCCAGTCTGTGATAGCACCCCAGTATTTTCTCCCTCATGAAACTTTTCTCATGGAAGGTAATTTGCCTTAAAGCTTTTGGACTTCAGCAAAGCAGAGAAGACACCAAAAACGTCCCTTCAGCAATTTCTGCTCTTAGCATCTGGCCCCTTCCCCAGTGACGTCCATAAGGGTAGCAAGGGCCCAGGTACCAGTTTGTCCTTCGGTCCATGTGGCACAGAAAGCTCTTGGTGACGAGTTCCCACTGCTGCACAAGCCCCAGGTGTGCCAGGGGTGAGCTGAGAGATCTGGTCTTTCCCTGCAAATAAGAGAGGCCAGGACAGAAGGAGCGGGTCTCTGATGAATTGCATGCTAAAGGAGATCCACGTCCTGCCAGTTGCGTGATTATACTCTGGGACATGTTTTTTTAATGGAGACGGAAAACAGACATTTTGACAGGACTGAGTTTTTCTCAGGGCTATCTATGTGCTGCTCTCACTGAAGCTTCTTGGCCAAGTTTGTCCCTGGTTTGAGAAGACAAAACTCTGCCGAGGTGTGATGGAGCTGAGCTTGATACTGCAGTGCAGCTGAAGAAAAATATTCCATGCTGTCTCCTGTCAGGGCAGTGTGAGGAGCCCTGTGAGAACCTAGTTATGAAATCCCACTGCTGCCCTGTGCTTGTTTGGCTGGCAAGCATGCAGATTTAAAGAACGATGTTTTGGTTCTCCGATTGATCTTTAATTCCAATTCTCTTCTTTTAAGCTTGTCTCGTTCAACACACTCCCTGTGAATAAACTGTTATTGGGGCTTTACCTGTTTTGAGCATCAGAAAATCTCAAAAAATGTCTAACTTTCGTGGGCATAGAATTTTATTGAACTATGAATAAATAAGTAAATAAATAAAAAGACAGAGAAAGAAAGGAAAAAAATACTGAAAGGAGTAATCTGCAATAACATTTCAACTCCTGAAATTCAAGAGGAGAAAAACTTTTCAAAGTTCTTGGATGTGGATTTTGGCAGAAAAGGTCATCTCAGCACAAGGTGACATTTTCTTCCCTTTGGTGATGGCGCTAGCAGGGCTTTGGAGAGCACTGGTGCCCTAAGTACTGCAGCATTGTCATTATATAATTATGAGTGGAATTTCTTTCCCTTTTTTCAAAGGTACTTTTGTTTGAAATGCCTACACTGGTGCTGAATCATGTCTCTGGAATACTTCAGGTTGTCTAAGCCTGTGTTGGAAGGGGCACTGTAGTCAGATGCAGGTGAGCTCGGTTGAACTGCAGGAGGATAAATACCTCGCCTGTATTAGCCCTTGGCCCATATTAGATGGAAAGTTAGATCAGGTGATTTGATAATGAAACCTAAACCAGCTACTACTGTACTAAGAGTAGATAGCAGGCTTGTAAGTTAATGCCAAAATGTCAACAATAACATCTTCCTCAGAACACCTCAAGAAATATTGGAAAGAGGTTTTAGTTCAGCAAACCAGATTTCACATCCTCTATGCATGTCAGCCAGTCCCACTGCAGTCGTAGTATTTATTCGTGTCTTTTGGCCCAGACATGTTTAGCTCCCTCGGCAGACTATAAGTTTATCATGAAGTGGAGTTTGCATGCTGTTTTGAGGAAGAAAAAATGGCCAAGTCCCTTGTGACCTCAGAGATGGGAGAGCGAATGGTTTGGGAATATGATTGGGCTCTTTCCCATGCAAGGGCTACTGTATAATGGTACTAGCGATGGTTCTTGCCAGCTCCCTGTGGCACTCATTATACTCTATAGGTAGTCCCACCTACCTATCTGTTTCATTTCACTGACCTGAGCTAAAGGATCCTGCAATAACGGTACTGGAGAATAACACACTTAATTTATTCATTAAACTCACTGAGCATTGCCAGCCTCACCCTGCCCAGGACGGCTGTGGTACCCTGTAGAACTGCATGGGAAGCTCATATTTCATATGATAGCTCATATGAACTCATATCAAGTTCATTTGAGTTGTCTCCTGAGTGGTTCAAAAGCCCACTGGACAGTGGCTAATGGTTAGCTGCCAGCTGTGGCCGTTAAAGCTAACTGAAGTCACTCTATCTCTCGCAACAAAACTGACTCTATCACTTAATCCCCTCCATCACTGAGCAGCCAACCACTGAAAATTAATTTAAGCCTTGTCTGTCTCTGCAGGGCCCAAAATGAAGGTGTGGAAGACAAAGCTCTCCTGTACCATTGAACATAGCAGTCTGTTTCCTCCTTGTTTGTGAAAGAGTGTTTCTTTGGATTTTTTTTAGGAAAAGTCAAATATGACAACAGGGTGTGGCAAAAAAAAAAAAAAGAAAAAAAGAAATCAAGCTGCCTGCAATGAACAGGGAAATAATTCCGAGAAACAAGGCAATTTAGATACTAAAATCTTCTTTCTCCATGAGAGAAAAACCCATCCATTAAAACAGTCATAAAGCCCTTTAAATCAGGCTCAGGTACCTTTTTGGAAGATGATTGCCAGTTCAGGATCTGTTCAATGTGGAGAAGTACAAATGTACCGGTTTTAATCATGATAAATAACTTCTCTTTTATCAAATCATCTCTGCTGGAAATAGTTTCACTCTGTGCGGTAACGATAATTTGCACACTTATCATTCGGTACCTTCCCAAGACAAGCAGCCAGCCATGGGGTGTAATTTAACAACTTATCAACCACAGGTTCATCCAGCCCTTTCCAGCCAAAAGGGCATTTCACATTATTTAAGAGGCTTCACCATATATTGCCACCAATTTAAGATTTCACCAGCCTCTAGTCATTAAAATTTTCCACTCAGCACTTCACTTTATAACCTGGGGACGTGGCTGCTGAACGGCACCAGCAGGCCCACTGAATTATCTGCTCCGTGCAGGTAATGGGATAATTACCAAAAGGATGCAAATCGCTAACTGACTGTCAAAGGGAGCAATCATGATTAGCTGTACGTGTCACATACACGGGTTGGAAAGGCATGGTGGAGAAAAGAAAAAAAGGGTATCTGCGGCATGCGTATCCCCCTTCTTGTGTGTTTCCAGCTGGAGGTCTCACTGGGGTTATGTCTGTTGGGCTCTCGGAGGGATGGGGTCTGGCCTCTGACACGGTGTGTTGCACGCTGTCTCCGTTGAGTCAGCAGCGGAGAGGCAGGGAAGGTCGGCAAGGCCCCACGATTCGCTCCTCTGCAAACCTGGGTGGCAGGTCCAGGCCTGGAAGAGCCCTGGCTTCAAGGTCAGAGCGCGTCTTCATGGCCATTGCAAAGGTGCATCCTATGTTATCAAAGCCGGGAACGTAGGAGTTGTGTTCAGGAGGAGCAGGCGGTCGTTTTGGTACTAGTCCATGAGACCGTTAGTGCACAGGCTTTCCTTCATCTTGTGCATCTCCCCAAATCCCTCTGGGGCCGGCAGCAGACCAAGAACTGGCTCAGCAGCTCCTTTGCTGCTTTCTCTGGTTGTCCCCTGCCAGAGGCACCTGGACACCTTGTCTGCTACTCGGCAAAGAGAGGGAAAAAGGCCGCGTGGAATGGCAGACTCTTCCCGGCTAAAGAAATCCATCCTACCAAGTAATGCGGGATGATGTCTCATGGCAAAGGCAGGTGGCTGTTGGGGGAGGAGGATGGCAGATGAAGTCTCGGGGGATGGCAGCAGGAGTGAGGTCTGGTGGATCTGTCGAGGGATGTTAAGATGTGCTTGTGCTGTGCAGGAGCTGCAGACAGAGGCAGTTCAGAAAAAATCCTGCAGGGGTTTTGCTGACACCGGGGAGAAGTGGGAGAAGAGAGGTGGAAATTCTGCCACACTGCAGCTGCTGCAAGGGAATGCCTGAGCAACGAAACTGGCTCTTACCTTTACCCTGTGACTGAAGAGGTGAATCATAGAATCATAGAACAGTTTAGGTTGGAAGGCACCTTAAAGATCATCTAGTTCCAACCCCCCTGCCGTGGGCACACCACCTTCCACTAGAACTGAGATAACTGTGGAAATCCTTTTAAAAAGAGAAGTTTTTAGTAGGATTTTTTTTTTTTCTTTCTTTCAGGTATTCTTCATTATTTGTAGCCTCTGCAAATTAGGTCTCTGGGGGTGCGGTGCTAGTGGCTAGACACGCCGCTGCACGGCTCGGTACGGCTGGCAGGCGGCTGGCATGTCGCCGGCAGCTCCCTTTGCAGAGAGCACTGTTTGGTCCCTCCCTCACGCTTCTGATCGCAGCCTGGTTGTGTGCTCACTCTCCTGCTCTCACGCCTTCTCCCTGGCAGAAGGATGGGCAATTAGATGGTGCTGTGGAGAGGGTTTGCAGAAGGAGTGCTGGGCGCAGGAGAGTGCTTCTCTGTATTTAGGGCACAGTGCTTTGAGTGAGTTGACCTGGGGTTTGGGATCCCCTCTCTGCTGCAAATACCTGCTTGGAGGAGTGTGACTTCTTTTAGGACAGCAGGCTCAAGCAAAAACAGGTCAGAGGGACTAATGGATGGGACTTATCCATCTAAAGAAGGATTGCCCCATTGCAGATTTCAGCAGCAGGGACCCTAAGCTTCCATTACAGTCAGCATTCACATAACTAACGTAGTCTTGGGTTTCCCCCTTCTTGTCCTAAACTAGGTCATGGCACCCTAAAACTGTGTTGTTCTTCCCCTTTATCTATAAATCGAGACGGGGGTGACCAGCTTGGTGGCAGACTTCTGTGTTGCAGTGTGAATAGTGAGATGAGTCCTACTGGCTCCTGCTGGGATAGATTTCATAAGACTGAGGACCATGTCTGGCCTTTGCAGCAGCTTTCTTCTGACAGCCTTACCAGCTCTTACTGGTCCTGTTGTTGTTGTCTTAAAAAAAAAAAGCACCAGTGCAATGCTTTCTGGCCTCCTAACACAAACAATCAGGCCTGGTGCTCTCTAGTTGGTTATTGGAGCTGTAGCCAATTCCCCAAAAGCCTGCTAAAGTCTCATTGCAGCATCCTCAGGTTCCTAACCGTGCCCCCTACCCCTCCCAGGAGCCACGCTGCTCATGGCTTCTTCCTGCCTCTTCCTCCTCACTCACATTCCTGCTTGGATGGGGAGGCTGGAGGAGTAGCGACAGCATTCATAGTTGTCGGCACGGTGGATAACCTTTCATGAGGCCTTTCTCCTCTGCTGGCTGCCTTGAAGCTCACAGGAATATGATGTGCCTGACCAATCGGCAAACCTGGCTGAGTCGGACCAGCCAGCTCGAAAGATGTCAGGGGAATTGGTCTGCAAGTCTCTCTTCCGTCAGAGCATCACTTATTTAAGGTTTTGCTTCGTTTAAATAGAAGTCTTTCCCCTCCTCCAGCTACTTCTTGCTTGGGAAGAAAAAGCCTATAATCCTTTCCATAAATGGTTCAACATCCATTTTAAAACCCTAAAAAATATGCAGAGGTCATCTGCCTGCACTCCACCTGCTGCTACCGCTTGGGGATTTGAACATAAGACCTACAGCATAGGAACCAGAAGTCAGAGACCTGGACCAGCCTTTTACAAGGCTGCACGGAAATAAAAGGAGAGAGGAGGGATAGGAAAAAATGGGGGAGGTAAAATAGGACGGAGAGAAAAATATGCACATTAAAATGGATTCTAGATGTATTTTATCCAATCATTTTTAACGTTGAGGTGACTTTTGAGCGGATCGTTGTGCATGGTATTTCAGCCAGACCTGTTACAGCAAAAGCTCGCAGTGCAGCACAACTTAATTAAGAAAAAGTTGCAGGATTCCCAAGCGCTCATTAAGCCTCCCACCACCGCTGCGGTGCGGGAAGGCGTGCAGAACCGGGGGCTGAACTGCCTGGTGTCACGCAGCACCCACGTCCCTGGAGTCCCCGGCGCCTGTTTTAGTCATCGCATCGTTTTTTTCCTCTGTGCACCTCACATCTCTCAAGGCTTTGCTGCCTCGGGAGCAGGCAGTGCCTGGTGTTTTTGCAGTTGGGAACAAGCTGTAGCAATCAAGGCGAGGGGGGGAATAAGAGGGCTGGCCGTGCTCCAGCTGTTTGCCACTGGCACCGCACTAACGTACTGGTTCGGGGACCGTCTGACCGCTCGCTGCTGTTGCCCTCTGCGGTGACATTTAGTGCTGGGCGCTGGAAGATGTGCGGGCCAAAGCACAATCTCACAGAGTTCAGCAAGTACCTTTTAGTTTCTTGCTAGCTAACAAAGTGACCCTGCCATCGATTTGGTAAAAAGCCACTCTGCTGCTTAAGAAAGGAAGAAAATCCCCACTACCAGCTGTAATGAATATATTCCTGGGTTTATACCTGCGTAAACATGAGGAGAATGAGACGGGGCTTGGCGTGACAGTGCTGGGAGAGAGTTATGGCTGAGAGAAGACTTTAAAAAGATGGTGTTGAGAATAGTGCTCTGCCTTTGCAGCTAGGATCATTATCTCTCATTGCCATAACTTTGGGGTAGGCTGCTTGTGTCTGTGTAGCTGTTCGTCTTCCAGATGGCTTACAGGTGCTGTATGGGATCGGCATTAAAGTCTGCTTGCATAAGCTATTAGGGAGGAAGCATTTACTTGGAAAAAAATCACACAACTTCTCAAAATGCAGGACAACTCTCCTACACCACCTCATTATTAAAACGCAGAGATCAGTCAGCAGAGCTTTTGAGAGAGAATCCAGATTTTCAAATGCTCTTTGCTTGAGAAGGGGGCCAGGCTTTGAGCAAATGTCCCTTCTTGCCTGCACGGGTAACCACAGAGCACAGTCTTCACCAACACCGGGCGCTTTGCATCACGCAGGGAGCTGCTCACGGCGAGAGCTTCTGTTTTCCAGAAGCTGGTGGGTATTTTTGAAGTCTGATCTCAATTGTATCTCTTCTGAAAATACACCTGGGTTGTTCTTCAGTGAGGTATGGAGACTCTCCCCTGAGCACAGCTTCCCCTCTCAGGGCTGCAACCTCGGAGACTCTCCCTGTGCTTTTTCTCCACCTGCGCGAGTGAGGATATCATTGCACAAGCTTTCGGTCCTGGGCTGTATTTTGGATCTGTGGAGGTGCAGCGTTTGTGTTCAGCGTTAAAGAATTTCCAGGGGATGTGTGTATTTTTTTTTCCAGAAGTCCTGCAGAAAACCTAACAAGTGTATTTTCTTGTAGCTGTCATTCTCCTGGGAACTGCGTTGGGATGCACGTGCCCGCTTGGCTCCCGCAGAGTTAAATCAGCGCTTCCCTCACCTGCATAAGGCCCAGGGAGGTCCCAGCACACCACCTTTTGTGGGTGACAGCTGCATACAGCGACAGGGCATGTAGAGACATCTTCGTTCAATAAAACCTAGCAGTTGCTGGCAATCAGTGAATTAGGGAACTTCACAAGCCAGAGGCTGCAGCCAGATCCTCATGTTTAATAGCTGCCAGTGGGCCCAGTCTCCACAAATTTGTCTAATCCCTTTTTTAACCCATTGGTAATTCTGGTCTTTGCAACATCCTGCGGTGATGGTTGGGTCTTTATTTGTTTTAAACCCGATGTCTGGACATATCATTGGATGGCCGTTTCTCTTCCTGCCAAAGCCACTTGGCTTCACCTCATTTCTTCAAAGAGGGCTCTGATGTAGCACCATAAATCATTATGGCCAGAAAATATCCTTTGAATCCCACAGTATCATTTCAAAGCTCTGGGCTGTGTGTGGTCTCTTAAATACAAAACGTACACCTAAAAAATTGAAGGGTATTTTTTTTTTTCCCCCAAGTGGTCTGGAAAGGAGCAGATTGTACTTGGACTGTTTGCAGAAGCTGGAGCTCAGCAGCTGTCGTTTGCTTGGCTTCTCCCCACCTCCAGGACTGATGATATCCTGGAAGGCAGGAGGGGGACGGGGTTCGGAAGGGCTGGGGCAAGTGGAGCGAGGTTTTGAAATTGCTAGCAGGCTTGTTTTCACATCCTAAAAGATCTCTCTTCTCCCATCTCTGAAATTTATTGTGCTAATTTGTTGTTTCCTTTGACCAGAGGCCAACAAACAGCAAGCGATACATATATATTTAGCAGAACAAAACTAAGGAGTGGTTTCTGGTAGAGGGCAGATGCAGTCTTAGAGCATTATTTAAGTATCTAGATTCACCCTGCATGATAGAAGGGGAAGAATCAATGCTGCAATCAGCTATTTAGAAACAATTCCTTTCCAAAGCTTAAAAAAAAAAAAAAAAAAAGGCAAAAAGAAAGAGCGAAACTTCTACCCTTTAAAAAAGAAAGTGAAAAGGAATTTGAGCAAGTTTAAATTTGGTGAGCGTTTTTTGAGATCTGAAATAAAGTGCTACAGGGAGCTCAGGGTGGAGCAAACTGTGGTTCACTGGCCCGAGATTTCAGTCAAAGAGTGAAACGCACTGAACTCTGTGCTCCTGAATGCGTTGAAGGATTAAGAGATCCTATGCTACTTGGAGGTAGTGGGACTTTTGACTTGGTTAAGCGAGGGTCAGCCCTAAATAAAGGGCTTAGGTCCCCCAAAAAGCAGGTGTGCTGTCCTGTTAGGGTATGGGCGAAACACCTCTGTCTAATCAAGCAGATCCTGTTGTCCTGGCGAGAAGTCGGAGCTCATTTCTGCAGGGAATGCCCCTTTCCTTGCTTCGGGAGAGCAGTTTCCCAGCAGCTGCAGCCGTGCAGAATATCGCTTTGCAGCAGACGGCAAAGTCCTTACGCTCTTGCAGCGTCACAGAGGAGCTCTGTATCTACTACAACCATCCTAGTACAGGGGATCTGCATTTTGTTTCTGCCTAACTCATTTGCTGCCCACCCTTTTAAACCAATGAAGGGGGGCCACAAAACGTGTCCTCTCACGGATAGAGTACAGCGGAGCGAGCAGCCCAGAGAAGCCAGGCAGGGAACGCCGTAGCTGTCTGCCTTGTCCAAAAAGGAGCAAATTCTTTTGCTCTGATACGTCGCGCTGGATCCCGACAGTAGTGGGCTATTAATAGCAGCAGGTCACTCTAGGAGAATGCATGAGGAGGGTGAAGCGTATAGCATATGGTTTTGCACATTGAGGGACGCAGCAGTTAGTTAGCCAGAAGCTGGCTTCATCTGGGTCTCTCTTTTTGATCGCAAAAGCTTTGTCCTCCTAAATGTGCTTGGAACAGCCTGTACCAGCGGTTTCGGTCACTTTGGGACTTCAACCTCGAGTTGTGCAAAACCGCAGACATGTACCGTGCAAAACTGCCTTTAGTGATTTGTTAAACCAAGAAAGAAAAAAGAAGGAAATGTCGCCATCCTGACATCTAGCCTGGTGCATGAGTTTGTCCTGAAGACAGCCATATGTACACTTGCCTCTGAATCGGAGAATCTAAGTTAATTTAGTTGTTGAGCTATTTCTTATGCCAAAGATTCCACAGCAAAGGGCTTCTGATTTTGTATAGTGCTCATGAATGTGGACTGAGTTTACATAACCAGATCTTTATTGTGTTTATCCCTTCTCGGCTAAAATCTAGATTAACATTTGAGATGACAAGCCATATCATTCATAAAAGGCAAATTATACAGCATCATAGTGTCACCAAAATGGACTCCCCTGTATAATGGTAGAGTAGCATAGACAGGCATTAAAAGTGAATATGGCTCTCCGATAGTTAAAAAAAAAGCCCCCTTCACTGCCTGTTTAATAGCAGTGGCTCTGAAAATGACATTAGTTTTGCTGCTGTCCTTAAGGCTAAAAGGAGAGGCACATGTGACTCTTTGGTCTTTCAATTAAAATGAACTTTATTGCAAAACGTTTGTTCTTTTGTTGTCTTGCCAGCTGGGTGGCTTCAGGAGCTTGAATAATACATGCGCAGCATTGTACAGTAATTGTTCCCCATCCTCAAAAATTCACAGATTATGAATTCATAGATTGTTTGTGCAGCTGACTGTGGCTTTGAGCTTCTCCATCGTTAGAAAAGGACTGAACCCGGTGCGAACTGCATGTATACAGCTTCAGTGAATCCAGATCTAATATTTATCCTTAGCTTGAGTTAGCAAAAAAATATGTCAACCCCAAGCCTACCACAAAAGGTAGATCTGGGATGAAGCCCAGATTCATCCTGAGAAAAAGGGAAATCTAATTGAGGTGTCTGCTTCAAGAGCATCACCTCAGCATCTAACCTAAGCCAGCACAAGCGAGACCACTCCAGAAGGCGATGAGACTGGGATGAATCACCCTGCAGGACCTCTTTATCTGTCTTGGGAGAAGAAAAATAGAGCTCTTAGGGGGACCAGTCAATGATGCAAAGTTCAGGTAACGCATTGACTTGGCATGCACCCCGGCCTGCATGCCTGAAAGCGTTCAGGTCCTTCCAGAGAGGACTGTAGAGCTCGCCAAGTGTCAGAGGGACTGCTGTTGTATTGCTAGGACTGCTCGGTGGCCTCGCAGCTAGAGGTGGGAAGGAGAGAGAGAAAACAGCAAGGTAAAGGCAGAGGAGCAATTGGGAATAATGGAAACGAGGAAAGGAAGGAGAAAACACAAGAAAAGCTGGAACAAAGAAGCTGAAAAGGACGTAACACTGCGATTAGAGCACTTTATAATGCTGTACATATCTGCAAACCTGCCCTGAGCAGCGCGTTTGTTCCTCTCTCAGCAGAATGCATTGGTGCTCCACTTCCTCGCCGCTGAGTGGCTCTAATGAACGCACCTCTGTAGTCTGCTAAACACCTCCCATGGCTTATGCAGAGTGCACTAACATATTTGTAAAGGTTTGCTTAGCAATGAACAGATCTGCCCTAACTTCAAAATACATCAGTGGCGTGTAGCCTCAGGACCCCCTGTATCTTAAATGAATCCCCCGTGGCAAGCCAGATTTAACTGTACACAAAAGCAATGTTGTTTTCTTTTTTTTAGGGCACAGCCTTTACATTCAGCTCCAGGAGTTGCAGCCATCTACAGCACATTGCCCTGATGTGAGCTGGAAAGGAACAAAGGCGTTTTCTTCACAGGTGCATTTGTCCCTGCGCATCGTGGGTGCAGGCGGCAGCTTCAGCGCTGAAAAGCATTTATATTTGATTACTCTTCTTTTAAAAGGATGTCACTCTCAGAGAGAATTTCGGTGCCTCGGGGCACAAGGAAAAGATTGTTTCAGTTGTTTTGAATTGAGCGTTGGCTCTTTGCGTGTCAGGGTACTCCACTTCAGTTTCCCATTTGTGGGCTCTTTGCCCTCGCGCTGGTGTCTTTCAGCAGACCTTGCTGGGAGTAGCGTAACAATGGAGTGGATTAGTGCCATCTTTCAGAGGGTATGAAACTTGACGGGATATTTCTGTCTCTAAAACAAAGAAGTTATGCCTGCAGTGAGGTCCTGAAGACTTTGGCAGGTATTTATGGTACAAAAATTGGACATAGAAGTCTCAATCCTAAATCTCATTCTGGCCGTATGAACACAAGCGCGCCACAAAGGATTACTTTAGGATGGACATTGCACCCAAAGGAGCAAATTTTGCATGGAGAGACGGATCTCTGCTGCCTCTGAGCACCAGGGATGAGTGTGGCGTGAGAGGGAATGGCACTGGAGGACCCGCAGCCTGCCTGTTCTTGGCTGCTTGACAGCCCTCAAGGGTTACTGCATCTGGAGTGTGGTTTGGAGCAACCCCGGGTCACATCTCGAGCGAGGGGCTCCGGGAATCTCCTCTGCAGTTCCCTCCCATCTTTGGTGCTCAGATCTGAATCCCAGAGGTTTGAGGCTTTGAAGAAGCCAACCACATAAATCCACAAGGTTACTGAACATACAAAAGCTGCTGATGAGTATCTGCGACAGGAGGCGGTTGCTTCAGAGCAAGGATTTGCTGATGCGGAGTCGCTGAGGAAAACTTAGTCTGAATTAACTGAATGTGTGAATTGGAAGTGGATTAGCAATGCCATGTAAATGGATGGATTCCTTAGATTCTTCTCTTCAGAATTAAAATGGTCCTAATTTTTTTCAACATGGTTTTGAAAGAGAATGTCACATAGGCCTTTAACGAGGTATAACTTACTCACCATAAAAGTTAGTCTAGGTTAATTTTTTTGTGTCTCCCAGCAGGGGTGGGATTGGAATACAGTCCTGAATTTTTTTAGTAGGAAACTTGTATTGTCTTTATTGGGGATTTTAGTAACTGATCTGATAATGTAATAATCTGTTTTTATTATGATTATATTATTTTTAATCTTAGGATATAAAACCTCTGAATAAGCAATTAATTAATCCTCACCATGTCCCTGTGAGGTTGGTAAAGGCCTTGTAACAATAATTTTGTTCGTGCTGCACTATAGCTGCTTTTAGTGTGGAATACAGCAAGGCAAAGCAGTGCTACAAGATACGGGAGGGAAGATGAATATCAAATTTTATTGAATGCATGGGAGGAATTAAGCAAGAAAAAAAACGTTATTACCCAGTTTAGAATTTGGTCAAGCCACCATGATGCGTTGGCGAGAAAATGTCAGGGGAGCTTTAGCGATCAGGGCGTCTGCTTTATGTCTAACCAAATCCACAGCACATATAATGGTACCACACACAGTGCACTGTGGTGGGGAGCAGCTTAATAGCAGGGTGTAAATATCAAGGATTAAAAAGAATTTATCTGATTTCCTTTTATTTGGAAATAGGATTTATCTATTCAAATTACATTTCTTAAAAAAAAAAAAGGAAAGGAAAGAAAAGAAAAGAGAAAAACAAAGCCTCTGAGATCATGACTGCTCTCTGAAGGCTGACCCTTCGTTTTCATAGCCTGCTCCATCAGTGTTGCCGTGCAAAGTGGTACTCCTCACTGTCCCTTCTCCGTACAAGCAGCTTCTTGCTTTTCCTCAACGGACAGTTTATTTTCTACTTAATGCTAAGTCTCATGTTTCTCTTACTTCTTTAAATGAGAGCAAGGACTGCGCTTTTGTTCTGCTCTTTTCCCAGTGCCTTTTTGCTGATCTTCTCTGCATGTATCTGAAAGGTCAGGAAAACAAATCAATACGGAAAAGGACCTCCTGCCCCTTTTAACCTAACTTGTAGGAGGAAGGGAAGGTAAATCGTCAGTTACATGAAAGGGAATTTTAAATATGCTTGCAAAAAGCACAGTGGGAGTGAGGGTTTGGAAGGACAGGTGTTGACAAGACCAGTCTCTGCAGTTCACAGGGTGTCTTTATGAACTCGTGGTCTTCTCCTCCATGGCAGTGTATATGGGCAGATCCGTAGAGCTGAACGGCATCCCATGAAAGAGGCACTGTAACAGAGAATGGCCCTCTCATTTCAGCTTCACTGACCGTGAAGGTCTCTGCAAGGGAGACCTTGGTGCACTGGGAGCTGGACTGAGACTCACCACATGATCTGAGAGCTAGCAAATGCTGACTGCTGTCTTGTACTGGCTGGATTTGCATCAGTACTTTCTGGTTACCACTATCTTATTTCCAGTCCTCTGGGTGACTGGCTCTTTCTTCTGCAGATAACCACCGAGCATGATGCAGAGCATCAGGAGGTGGGAGAGGCTCCATATCTGCACAGCAACTGGACTCCTGCTGCACCATCACTGGAGCAGTGAGGCCTATAATTGAGTCTTTGCCTAAATTCAACCCTGACTATTACAGTGAAGTTTACTAATCATGGCCTCTATTCCCAACATCTAGCCCCAAGCATTCAGCTGAGAGTCCTCCATTAGAAGAGCTCTCCTGGGAACTTCCTTGGTGGTCAATGGAGAGGAGATAGCTCTCCCTTTCCTTTCTAATGGTGACAACTTCTAGACTGCTCATATAGGGTCTTCATTCAAGTGTCTTATGTTAGATGCTAAAAATGCAGGCCTTAATCTCTTGAATTATTTTAGTCTTTAAACATCTGCCTTTGAATTTAGCCTTGATTGATCTATCAGTTGCAAGACTCTTGAACACCTGCTAATGCGCCTTCCTTTCCCCCCAGCCCCACCTCAGATGCCTTTTTAAAAACTGCTTTTCACTTACTACTTTACGTGGCAAATACCACAGCGTGGAAAAGCAGCCAATTGCTCTGCCCTCCTTCCAGCGTCGAGGTCAGCAAACAGAGAAATGCAGAAAGCAAAGTGAGCCACCGCTTTAAAAGCCAGGAGTTTCAAACAGTGCCCATCCATCCTGGGTAAATAGCAACACTTTGCCCAGGTATCAGCGGATATAGCCCTCTTGCAGGGGAAAACAACAGTGACTGTGTTTCTCAGAAAGCTCAGCGTTCGTGCTGCCGAGCGTAGGATGGTGATTCTCCTCCTGCACGCTGGAAGAGTGTCAGTCACCACAGCAAAGGGACAGAAACAATAAAGTAAATGTTTCCCCTTCCCGAGATGGTCTGTTGTACTACTACAATTGCTTCATTAAAAGAAAGCTTTTTAAGAATAAAGTTTATACGTCGTTTTCAGTAAGAACCTTTTGCAAAAAACCAGGTGTTTTAGAAAAACAAGGTTCATTTGCAGATGCTAAACACAGAAGCCCACATGATGGATGTTTTTCAGTCTTCCTTTTTCTTCCTCCTTCGTGCCCTGCACCAAGCCATCACATTTTGTTGCCCATTACTGCTCTTCAGCTGACTGCGCAAGGCCGACAGCAGAGCCAGGCTGGAGATGGATGACGCTGGTGTGTTGCACCCTCCATTTTGAAATGTCTCCTGGAAAGGTCTGTGTGGATAAGCTGCTGACGCCTGCAGTAAGGTTGCTGTGCCTCTTGGTACCCTGTTTTCATGCAAAGGACAAACTGTAGGACTCCAAAAAAATAAGAAACCAAGCGAGGAAACCATTCAGGGGTTTGAGGTTGTTGTGTGAAATTTCTTATGCCGAAATGCCCTGTGTTGTCAGAAAAGCGAGCCTAAGATTTATATCCTCGGAAATGAAAACAGAAATTGGTCCATTAGACTGAGCAGAGAGCAAATTACCTGCAGATGCCTTTACTCTAAGTGAGAACATGGATGCTTTACTAGGGAGAAGCAATAGACTTTGAGACAAGATGGGACCATGAATTTGGCTTCCTGTGCAGCTCCAAGCAGCGCTGGTCTTATTTCAGATCTTTGGAAGGCTTCAAAATGCTGCTAATAAGGAATTATTAACATTAAGGCCCCTTACGTCGCTGGATTGTAGATGCCTTAATGGGCCCTTCTTATGGAGGAGGACCAGATTTTGATCCCAGTCGTGTAAACCCGGGGTAGTGGATTTCCTCCAGAAAAATCCACATATAATAGTAATAAAGCATTTTAAAAGCAATATATTTTTATGCTGGTTAGCTTCCCTGGTCCTTCAGTCTAAAAAATTGTTTGGTTTGAAATGGCCGGTCAGAAAGACATCTAATCAATCACTATTAACATTGTTATGGGAATTTCCCTCTTGCAGTCTGATGTGCTTCAGAAAATGACACTGAATAGTTTAGCATCTCTCTGAGGTGATGGTATGGTCACCCATCTGTAAGTCGCCCGGGAGCATTTTGCAGATCTTTTGAGGTTTAGTTGCTCAAAACATCATCCAGTGATGTTTCACATGAACTTCCACTCACCTTTATCTCTCAGTGGAGACAGCACTGCCGAAGCAGTAATCCCCCTGGGGACTCCTCGCCTAATGCGTGCTCTAAGTGGTCAAGATTTGCTGCTTACCTTCTTTCTCCTCAACCACAAAACGGGGCTTGCTAAAACTTGAGCAATGCAAATCAGAGTGACGGGCTGTAATGAAGTAGATTGATGACAGAAAAGCTGGGTAATCAACATGTAAAAGTTAATTGTTTCAGGCATTATACGTGGAATGAGCTGTTTTATGCAGAGACAAGCTCGGCTGTTTGTTGGGATACGGCAGGGTAGACTGAGTGCTGTGGGCTTACGCGGCGTGCTTCACACCACAGCTTGGCATTCATTCTGCTGATTGGATAACTCCACAGGCAGTTACCCCCATCGCCCCATGCTGTTTAATTTGTACCGTGTGCTGAAGTGCTTGTCCTCTGACATAGCTCTGAGCATCCCACCACTAAGTCATAATAGCAAGCATGATGGAAAATCATCTTCATCTTTTCTCTCCTGCTATTTTGACTCAGACTCTGCTGAAAATCTGGCACCACGTTCCAGAAACTGATCAAACCCTTGTGTACTGTACTTTACTCACAAACACCCTTTAGAAAAATGCTATTAAGAACAACCCCCAAGGCAAGACATTGTAAAATTGTGCTGAAATTGTGTGCCGAACTGGTTTGTGATTCTGATACCTCTGGTGTTTTGATTCAAGGCTTTATCTTAAGCCAGCAACAGGATGCTCTGTGTGTATGTGTGTCTGCATAACACCATCATATTTTTACTGTCCACAAACTCACACACACAATTAGACAGAGCAAGCTGTCACTGCCCGTAGGTTTGTGTTCTGGAAACAGATGTGCCTGTATCTTGCAATGTCCTCAGATCTCTAGAAGAGATGAACCGCAAAGATCCAGAACTGAAATGACTTAAAAAGTGAATCTCCAGTAGTAGTAGTAGTCCCCTAAAAAGGCATGAAGAAATGGTAGACATTTACTCAAAAATCCTTCTACATGGCAATTTTTAATCTGCAGTGTAAGAATTGCACTTGCTTATATAATAACAGAGAATTCTGAAAATTTTATGCATGTCCAATAAAGCTAATAAGTGAAGATCAGCCATTGTCTTCCATGAAGTCCTTGAAATGGTGAGACCCATGTAGCACCACAGTGCCTTTGGGTTAGATGGCTTCTTCATGGAACAGAACTGACAAAGCTCTGGGTAGCTTATTGGAGGGTATGGAAAACGCCTTTCATGGGTGACTGGTCTTTTAAATTCCTAAAACCACCAAAGATTTCCAAAACACACCTAGCCATTACTGAGACAGTTGTTCATACATAGCCGTGTCGTTGCTTACATGGAAGAGGTAAACTAAGACCTCTTTTTTGAGCCCTCTTTCCCTGGCAGACTGTTGGGGTACAGATACGATTTGAGTCATATCTCAAATTTGAGTCATATATGAGTTTGGGGTTTAATTTTGCAAAACACTAATCTTCCACTTGAACTTTCTAAAGAGCATCTTCCAACGTTACCTGATGCCAGATTTCCTCTTGTACTTGCAAGGGTGAGAGCAGCCAAGATGCGCAAAGGGGACCTCTGGAACCATACGACTGCCATCGTGCTGGGTGATCTAGTGCTTCAGTCCTGCATCAAGCAGCACGTGGGGGGAAAGGGAAGGGTGCACGCTGGAGCAACCATAGCTCCATCAGCTCTGCTGCTAAATTTTGGCTACCCTTGGAAAACACTAAAATCCCAAAAGGGAATGCAGCTCAGTGCTTAGCTTCTCTAATATGTGAACAACGTTGGGTACCACCTAGTAGTAGCAGCAGCAGCAGTAGTAGTAGTAGTAGTAGTAATAATAATATTTTTTTAAAAATGCACTGCCTACCCAATTGGTGTCCTTCATTCTGGGTTAGTATTGCGGTAAGCGACATCTAGTTTTTGTAGTTTTCCTGTCCTGGGTTTCCCAGGGCTGTTTATAAGTTTTCCTGAAGCAGTAGTTTGAATCCTTGAGAAGAGAAATTACCTTTACTTGTTCTGATGCAACCTCTCTGACTAATCCAAGACCTCCCCTAAAATACTCTTGGCATGTCTTCTGGACATTGGAGAGATGGTAAAAGGTAGGGAGGAGCAGAGGAGCCTCTGCAGAAGACAAGCGCTTCAGTCCCAACGCTGAGTTGCTTCGTGTGTTCATAGGGGTTTATCCCTCTGGAAGGGCCAGAGTCTGCCAGTGTCACTCCGAATTACACCACAGCTGCCTCTGCTATCATTACTCCCTGTAATCAGTGTCACAGCATGGCCTTGTTGCTAATTTTTCCTCCTTATTTTATTACATAGGCCCCTTTCTGTCTGCAGGCAAGGCAGGCAGCGATCTTTCCTGCGATGACAGCAGGCGACAGTGTTTACTGCGGGGAGCAGAGCTGTCAGTTTGGGAACGCATGGGAGGACTGCAGGAAAAAGGACGTCAATCTCAGTATCTGCCTCAGCTTCACGCAGGCTGAGCTGAGCCTACCAAAGTCTTAGAGGTCCGAGTGGGTGACGGGGACTGTGAAAAAAGCAGCCATGAAGAAATGTGGGAGGGATTAAAAGAGTAAGTCTGTGCATGGTCACCCAGCGGTGCCAAGGACTGGCTGACTCCAGAAACTGAGGCCAAACACATGGGAATGAAGTGCTAGTGTGATTAAATTTGGGGTTACAGACTCCAGCCAGCATCAACAGGAGCAGCCGTGGAAACAACCAGCAGGGTCCCGCAGCGCAGGATGTCTAAGGCAGGGAAGCCTAACCGTCTTGCTAGCAAGAGATGGTGGAGCCAGAGCATGTCACCACCAGTGGTGTTGACCCAGCACAGCCCAGTCCCCAGAGGTGAATCCACTTCCATCAACAGCCCAGGAGCGCGCTCACTCACTGGCTGTCTGTCGGAACCCATGAAGGATCGGGAGCTGGATACACGCGGAGCAATTTGAAGTATCTGGGATGCTGCTCTGGGCTCTCGAGCAGAGAAAATGCACCACTGCTAAAGCTGGTGTTGGGTCCATACAGAACTTCCCACTTATATTAACCCAGCAGTTTTGCTGGTTGATGATTTCTTTAGAGCTGGGAGAAAAGCTTGAGTTAGGCTGAGGTTTTGTTTTCTAACTATAACCTTAATTTGCTCTGACTTCATATGAACAACAAAATTTGTTAAGTGTCACTCCTTATAACCTACTTTCTCAGGGGAAAGAGAGAATTACTCTCAGACAAACAGTGCCATGCAACCTTTAAGGAAAAAACCCCAAATAGGTGGTTTGTAAATTAAACTGCTTTGGAGCCCTGCTTATTAATCACTTCACTTGATTTTGGTATCCCCCTTCTTGAAACCTGAACTCACGCTTTGGAATAATGGTGGTGATTCCAGCTTTTAAAACACCTGCTAGCAACTTTATTTGACAATGCAAATTCCCTGATCGCAATCAAGTTCAGGCTTTGGCAGTTGCTTTTCATTCATGCCGGCGAATGCAGGAGCAGAATAGGATCCTGATAATTAAAATCCCTGGAAGGCATTCCTTCCCCTCCATGACTGAAGGGAAGGCTGTAAACACTGCATCCAATACCCCTTGTTACACTGGCTCAGAAACAAAGTTGAGAGTGCGGGGTGTGAAACCATTAATTTTCAGCTGAGGACTAAATTTTACACTTACACTGGAAAAATGACACAACTCTGGATTTACATGGGTGAGGTTATGTTCTGTCTGAGACCTTTGTAGGTCAATAAATAGGTGAAGATGTTGGAAGGATAAATTTTGAGGGGAATGGGATCACCTCATCTTAATCCTGACGCTTGGGCTGAGATGAAAAAAAGTGCAGCAGAATACTGCAGAATAGGCTAAGGAGATGGGATGTCCTCCTCATTTCTGTACTACAGAGAAAAGAAACAAATAAAGCCAGCTCCCAAGAGCACTACTTTTTGCATAAACTTTACCAATCCCTTGAAAAAGAGCTATAATAAATTGATAAATACTAAGCAAAATTCTTCGCGAAAGAGGAAAGAACTGGAGTTAATGACAGTCTTTCCCAGCCCCTGGATGTACTCGGGCTGGTGTTCCTGGAACACTTGGGTTGTGGCATTTCAGCAATCAAGTAACATCATCACACAGACGTGGCATGACAGGTCTCTTATCGCACACAAGCTATGTGCGTCGGCCGCATAAACACGCTTATCCCGTGTCTTACAATAGATGCTGGTGCAGGGGTGCCAGTTTTTCTCTCCTTAACGGTAAAGCAATATTAATCCCACAAAAGACCTCGCACAAACCTCATGAGTCAGTCAAAACTGGTTTTGCATGGAGTAGCTGTTACTTGTTTTGTTTGGCTTGTTTGGGTTTTGTTTTTAATTTTAATTCATATTCCTGTTCCAACATGGCTTGCAGAAGTTGCCTAGAAACCATCTCACGTCAGCTCACTCATCCAGGACTCACGGCTCCCCATATGCAGGCAGAGAGATAAGCTTAACTTCCTAATTTTTTAAAGAAATGCAATTAACCCCCCCCTCCCCGCTTTCCCCCTCCCATGGATATGATATCTGAGAACTCAGGGTAAAAAAAAAATAAAATACATCACCGAGTCAGAAAAGTCTGGCAGGCACATCGCGTGGGGATGTGCGGATGGAGAAGGCGCTCTCAAGGCGGTGGCAGAGTCCCCGTTTGTCACCACTAGAATGTCCAACAGGCTTCTGGCAGACCCTCCACTGCTTCTGGTGACCAAAGAAACCTTGGACTTAGTTCAACTGAGCTTTACGCTTTCGCCTCCCTGTTTGTGAAAATACCGGTCGTTTCCTTTGCCGTGCATCCTGTCCGAAATCTCCTCTCAGCTTTCCCTATCTCCTGTAGTAGTTGTGACCCACTGTTCTTCTGCAGCCGGTATGAGTTTTCGTGTTGGGCAGTCAGAAAATTGGCGGGGCCTCTTGTGTTCTTCCAGGATAAAATCACTTTACGTACCATAAATCCAGAGAAGCTGGGAGCACTAAATGCAGATCTGATGGTGGAAACAGGCCCGTGCCAGTAAAGCTCGAAAAATAAAGGGTTTGTCTTGGGCAGTGGCTGGACTGGAAGAATTTGGATTTTGAACCAAACCCCAAAGGTTTTATTAGACTCTCCGGAAAAATACAAAACCAGAAAAAATAATTTTGGGTTGACCTGTAACACTTTATTTGGAAAATATTTCTTTTGGGGTGCCCAGCCTTTTCGCTTGTAACTTGGGATGCTTTTTAAATGAAAAATGCCATCTCAGAAAGAAGTGTTGAAAGGAATTAAATACTTCTTAAGTTGAAAATGAATGTTTCAACACCGCAAAAAATATTTGCCCCCTTTATGACACTTGATTAAATTTGAATTGAATTTCCCAATGCTTCTGCTCTTCCCAAAATGGCACTTTCTGGCAAGGTTTGCTATGCCTTGGCCATTTTTTATGTGTATGCAGATAATAAATAGAGGTTTTAAGGACAAATGTGAACACCTGCACTATAGGAGGACCTGGATTGCAACTTCCAAATGTAATTCACTACCAATTTTAACCCGTCCCTCCTCACTCCTTCCTCTCTTTCTTAACACTCTCTCCTGCTGCTGTTGCTTTTTTGATGGGATGCTTAAACCTGTTCCCCGTGAAATGGACTTTCCATTGAGTGAAGTGGCTTGTGTAAAGGAGGTTATTAAAAAAACCCAAATCAAACCAAAAAGCCACACTGCGCTGCGCTGCTGGTGAGATGAAGGTGGGCAGGGATGAAGGGCTGAGCTCCTCGGGGTCAGAGCTCGCCGTGCCTGCAGGAGGTGGGGGAGAGCTCCTCACTCACCATTCAGGGAATGGAGGCAGGAGCCTCCAAGTTGACATCTGGGCAGCGTGGTCCAATACTGTTCAAAGTAGCAACCTTCTGGTGGAAATGGCTACTGACCGACTGACAGAACTTCATGTTTTAAACCAGCTTCTCCGCTTGCCAACTCAGAATCTATTAGCACTGGGAAGGTACGCAAAGCTTTCATTTAGAGGTGCTGGTTGAAACGGTATGGCTCAGGTGGTTTGGAGTCGAAAGGGTGAGTGCATGGGCATGGTATGGATTGTTTAAATCAGCTCTGATCCTATTTTCCTGAGCATTTCAGCAGGTGCTAGGGTCAGAAGGAAGGAGGACTGAGACAACTTTATGCATTAGGACTCAGTGTTTATCCGCGACTCTCAGAAACCATGCGTAGATTTTGATCGCTGCCAATTAATAATGTCCACTTGCTTCTCCATGTGCACCCAAACCACAAAGGGCTGGCTCCCACCAACTCCAGAGTTCATGGGCAGCCCTTCACGGAGAAGGTCTTTCTCATTGGATGCCCTAGGGAACATGCTGTATTGGACTTTCTGGGTGAGTCTGAAGAAACGTAAGGGATCCTTTGTTTATACCTTCTTCTCCCCTGAGAGTGAAAAGAGCTATATGAGTATGTGGCGGAGACCTCTGAGTGTATATTTGTGGCTGCTGGTTGTTCCCACCTTTCACAGGATGACACGTGAGCCCTGAGAGACACGTAGCATTTACTGGCAGGGTAGGGGTCAGGCAGCATGACATTGCTGTTTAGAAGAGGGATGTGAAATCTGCTTACAGATTTAAATGCACACATTGGTCTCGGCAATGCAAGCTATCCTTTAAGTCTCGAACACTGACCTAAGGAAATATTTCTAATAAGGATAACTAATTTCCTGGAAATTAGAGCACATCACAGGCTTTTATCTGAAATCATGCAGAATACCGCTGTTCTAATGATCTAACAGATGAAGACAACTTCTAATTGTAGGGGCAATGGTGCCACTATCACTGAATAAATGTTCAGTTCCTTTGGCCCCAAGCAACTCAAATGCAAAGTCCTTTAAGGTGGAGCATTTATTTCACGAATTCAAGCATAGAGGGGGACATTTGAAAAAAATCTTCGTCTGTTACTGCGAGAATGAAACAGGTTAAATCTGCCAAACACTCCTAACTTTACCCTGCAAAGGAAATTGAAATCTGTGAAGCAAAAAATTATCTGGAGCGGTAAAAGCTCAAGTGCCTTCTTGTTTGGTGGTGTGGCTCCAGCGTAAGCATATGGTAGTCTCTCTGCAAGTTACAGCCACCAGAAGGGGGATCTCAGTAGTCTAAGGGTTGGGCAACATTTGAAAGGGATGTAATGTGTTTTTGAGCACAAACAGGGCAATGCTTTAGGGATCTCTTAGCCCTCAAGTCAATGCAATGAGTTGCAAATCTTCTTTATTTCACCTGCATAGCCAGTTATTTCTGGCAGCGTGGAATGCTTGCTTCAGACAGTACATTCGGCAGCAAAGCAGAGCAACGTGAAGAAGGGTACGCTCGACTTTAAAGTGTTTTGAGTTATGTGAGGTGAGTGCAAAACGTCTGAGGCCCATGGTGATACAGGACTCTAATTTTTGGTTGATTTACACGGTTGACTACAGCAGCTGGTATCCTGGAAGTTCCTGTGGTATTGGTGGCAATCCCAAGCACACCTCGTCTATCTCAAGCTAGATAAAAGCAGGGCGTTCAGTTTAGTTGTCTTAAGCAACTCTCTAGTCAGTGCAGATCTATGAGGTGAGTCGCCTCTGGAGAGACCTGTCCTAAGGTAAGTCAGAAGGGATCAACTGCCTTTTGGATGTGTCATGTTCTCCCTCTGTTGCTCCTAGAGAAAACCTAGGCTGCTAATTTAGACCGGGTGCAGGTGGAGTGAATACGCCACAGGGGACGGAGTGCCTTTTTGTTGCCACCGGTGCTCTGACCATAGGCGATGGCACGTTATCATCAAGTGTTGCAGAGAGAGCTGGTAGTTTTTCAAACATTGTTGTGCAAACTACCAGGCAGCTGTGGAAATGACTGATCTGTTGAGTGGCCCCTGGCAGTAGTCTATATAATCATCTCACTTATAGAAACCATTACCAGCTTGACTTAGTTACAAGCTAATGTCTTCAAATGCAGCCTGGTCACACAAGAGTTTAATTTTTAATTGTACAGAAACATTGAACAGAGGACTGGCAGAAACGATAAGAATGACAGAGACCCAGTCTTTATTTTTAATTGTGTCAAAAATGCATTTAATGGATATTGTTATAAAGCTCCTGAAAATTCTCATCATACTTCAAGTGCTGCAAGTTTTTAAAAATTAATCACAGGTAAGGAGGTTGAGTTCCATCATGGAGGGAGCTGGTATCTGAACACCAAGATGTGGTTGGTACTTCCCTAGTACAAACAGCTGTCCCTTACAGCTGTTTTCTCTGCGTTCTTCAGTTTCCTTCCAGTTATGGATATTCTTGGTTATCCGGGCTATATTAGTGTCTCCTGTAGAAGTTAATCAAGTTTTCAAGGCAAAGTTGAGCCTTTATTGGTCAGAGTTTTCTTGAGAAGAACTGATAAGCAGAAGAGCCACAAAACTGAGATGGAAAGCTAATTGAAATTTGGCATTCTCTTCTTTTTTAAAAGTAGAAGAAAAGGCATTATATTCCAGAAATGTAGTAAAACAAGTGCCATTTTGGTTTCGTAGTGCTGTAGTATATTTGTATAGCCAAACCAGTCCTCTGCTACTGAATCTTTGGATGCCAGGGCTGTTAGGTCACGCTGCTATAGTTTCTAAATAAGCAGTCAGCTAATGAAATTCTTTGGTATGAATTCACATGTGCCTTTTGCTGTGTCTTGCAGCTTCCCCTAAAGAGTTAGTTAAAAGTTGTAGTCACTTTATTCTCTTCTTTTGCTCACATGGAACGCTCTGGTTACTATCAAAGTAGTAAAGTTCACAGACACCACAGTGCAAAATTCAAGTGCTAAAAATAAGTACCAGGCCAAATGCTCGAGACGTTGGGCGCTATTTCCACTGAAGTCAACTGCAGCTCAGCCTCAGTTCTCTGTCTCTCTGCAGGAATACTTATATCCAGCTTAGTGGTCACAAATTGTGCAGTTGAATTTGAGTTTAATAAACATTCAGGAATGTGCTTCGCAAAGCTCTGACTAAACACATCCTCCTACACCGTGCTGTTTCGGCAGCTGTCTCCTATGTCTCCCAACCCCACAAAAGCACCTGGGGAAGGTGTCTGTCTGCTTGGGCTCGGCAACCTATCCATAAATCCCTAGCTGTCATTCCTGTGCTGAAAGCTGTCAAGGGGCTGCTGGAGGAAAAATTATCCCAGGCTTCAGCCTCGCCTTCTGTCTAGATATATTCTCCTTACCTGGCACGCTGTGGAAGCGAGGAGGTACGCTGGGGTGTTCGCTGATGCTGCATCTGGGAATCACGATAAATAGAAAATGTCTGAGAGCTGAAACTCAGCTTACAGCCCCTAAGCGCAGGAGAGCAACACAGCACCTGCAGCCTTGGAAGCTGGGCTGAAAGATAAGTGAATTTTTACACATGCTTTTTAAGGTTGTTACCAGCCTCCTCATTACCGGAGATAGTTTAGGTAGTGAAATAAAATGCTGGCGGCCAGGCTGGAGCAAAACAGTGGGTCAGATATGTGGTTGGGGTAAACTGGGGTGGATAGATTGTAGCTGCAGCGTCTGGGAGCAGAGGAGGAGACAGCAAACGTACAGCCGTGGACTGAAACCCGCACGGAGTGATGTCTGCACTTAGATGAAACATATTCCTTAGCAATATCAGGGCTGCTGTTGGGGACTCTAAATGGGATTCTGTGATGAGCCCGATCTTTGATGGTATTGGATTAACATCACTGCTCATTCCAGCTTATTATGTGTCCTGCAGTACCTGTCATGTCTCTCTGCCATCTACAGCAAATAATGACTCCGGCAATTATGAAGGCTTTGTGCGCCTGCAGATCAGAAATGCTATCTCGCAAAGTGCAGACTTTCCCCATCTCAGCACTGCAAATTTTCCCTTCATGTAGTGATTTGGCCCTTTTCGTCTCCCCTTCCCTCTGTACCGGCTAGTTTGTGAAACAGCAGAAGCTTTACAGAAGAGAAAAAAACGAGCGGCAGCTTCACCTCCTATCTTTACCATTTTTCTACCCGACTCTCCTCTTTTTCTCTGGAGCTGGAACAGAATTTGGTATCAAACACGCAAGTTCTTCTTTGCTCAGGGTCTGATCCAAAGTCTGCTAAAATCAATGGAAAAATTCCCACGGGCTTCGCTGTTCTCTAGATTATTTCCAGCTCCTATTTGGCTACGTCCCTTTGGCTGTACGGGCATGCGGGGCAGCTGTGGGAGCTCAGAGGGGGGGATTTTTGGCGAAGCCGCTCACAAAGGGCAGCCTTGTCTCCCTGTGCGAAGTGTGAGGCTGTTGAGTTTTCCCCTTGGTCCAAATCTGCGCTTCATCTGCTTTCCCATGCTCGTGTTCACATCGTAACACGCCACCAGCCAGGCGTGGGACTGAGTGCAAGGCAGTCGAGAGTACATTTTTTCTTGCTCTCTTTTTTTTTTCTCTCATCTTTGACTGCTCCCTGGTCCCCCCTACCCTCCCCACCTCAAGCCTGCCATCCCGGAGCAGCGGTGATCCACTTCCCAATCACCAGAGCATCCTCCTCCATGTCTGCTGACACCTGAGATGGCTGTCAGGTTAGGGCATGCCGAACATGGTTGGAAATCCAAATCAGAGCTTGCTTTGCCATCGTGTCCAGATGCCTCTTCCACCATCCCTGCGTTACTGCCACATTGTTGAGCGCATCTTCACAAAATCATCTTGAAACCACACATGGGGTCAGAACAACGCGGGTACGTGGAGAGGGTCTGCTCAGAAAGAAAGCGTTGGAGGTAACGCTTTACATTTGACACACATGGCTTCAGCATGGGAGCTCTGGTTTGGCAAAAATATGGAAATAATAACAGCGCTTTTGATCTTCAAAGTGCTCTTCATTCACTAACTAATGACTGTAATGTTAGGCTTTACAAATTGGTCATACTCTGAAAATACATTTGGTAGCAAAGACCAAGGGTCATGCTTTCTGCTACTGTAATGCCTTTGAAACATCGGTGCCAATTTCATGGTGTGAAAATTAAGGACCAAAGTCTGTTCTAAGGGTACAACATCTTACTTAGTCAATGGGAATTGTATGCCTGTTAATGAGAGCAGAATCAGACCCTAATTAATTTCAGGCTTGCCACGTATATTCTTCCATTTTAATACACATGATTACTGGCAACATCTGGCCTCACATGTAAACAGACCTGAGCTTTGCAATATATGAATTGGATATTGCTCCTAATATGAGGCTTAATATACCAAATTTTCTCGTATTGGTGTCTGTGGGATCCTTTGCCAGGGGAGAGAGAATGACCCAAAAGTACCCAGCCAGTTCCTGTTGTACAATATCACATGAGCACAGCCCAACACGCACACAGGGTCAGCTGTAGCTCTGCGGATGCCCTGGTATACCCAGGAATGAGCCTGGGATGTCGCGTCCTTGGTTCCCCCATGCAGTCAGGGGTCTAACAAGAGCGAGCTGCACGAGCTTTGCTGTTGACGTACGGATGATGTGGCCACCGCTCCACTCGCTCCAGACAGGATTATGGGAGGAAGGATCCCAGCCTGAGACTGGCGTGGGAGGGGTGGGGGGCCTTCTCCAGGAGCAAGACCAGAGTCACAGCCTTGCAAGGTAAATACGAAGCAAGCTAATTTTAAAGGTATCAAATTATTCAGGATTGAATAATTCAGCTCTGCAAAGTGCAAGGTCCCTCTCCGGTATCAGCAACGGAGGTAGCTAAAAACTGGCCTATAGCAAGCAGGGCTTAGATCTGCTGCATTAAAGAGCTGCAGGCACTGATTCCCAATCCTCCTGGGTGAGAGACAGATCAGCGTTGTGTTTGTGTTTTCAAGATTAAGTATCTCAAATCATAAATGTCAATAGAATTATGAAGTACATTGAAAGCTTCCAAGTTATTTAAAATTAAATAACAACCCTGTAATGCAGCCAAGCCAAGTATTGCTCAGATCCGTTCGACCCTTGCAGGAGGCAAAGGAGGCTTTCAATTTCTTTGTTCAATCACTTCATTAAATTCCAATTCCTCTTAAAAGCTTGGCAATCCTTATCCTCCTCCACTTACTTCTGATACAAGTCCCCTTTGTCTGTGTTCAGGTTTCTCATGCCTCCTGTGCTTACCCACCTTCCTATATCCCAATGCTTCGCTGAGCCTCAAGGCAGTGTCCCTAGTAAGGACAGCTAACGGAATTTTTGCTAGAAATTTACTTTTCCTGTGTCGCCACTGCATTAGCCTGGGATGTGGCTGTGTGTGTGCAGGAGAAACCCTGCACTGGCGTTTTAGGGGATTTGCGATGGGAAACGCGCTGCACGGTGTTAGCCAGCGATGCCTTTGGGGGAGATGAAAGTGTCTTGGCTAGCCCTTGTCCTCAGCAAGGTGTGGAAATAACCTGAAGTGAGAGGCAGGGCAGTCATGTCAATGGATGCACGTGCTAAAGATGAAGCGTCTGACCTCAGGAGCGTCATTATTGCACAAGAGAAAAAGCAGGGCTGAGTTGAGAAATGGCCAGTATAATCCCAGCAATGCTACCTGGTGAAAGTCCCTGCCACCCTGGTCAGGCACCCATAATGTGGTTTTAGGCTGTGAGAAACACTGCTGCAACGATCCCTGGGCTCTCCAACTTCAGGATGTACCTCTAGACCATGGCAGTGTCTTTTCCTGTACTTTTCCCTCTGAAGACAGGTATTGTGTTAGCGTCTTCTGTGGTAGGAGGGAAATACACCCAACAGGCTGCAGCTCAACCTGAGCGTGCGCTTCTATGCACAGGATTCATTAGCTTTCCTCTCCACTTCTCTCACAGATACAGCAGAAGATGCTGTAGGACAGAGCCACATAAATAAACCATAGGTCCGGAAGGATGCCACTTTCCTCTTTCTGAAAGAAGTTCTGGTTGCAGCTGAAGTTGCCTTATGCTTTGAGTTGTGCTTATAGCAGCCTGTACGGGCAGTGGGCTTTACAGCCTCTAATGTGTTCTCATTTCTGCTGGGCCGTCCCACCAGCACATGACTGCAGTGCCTGGGCTTATTTTCTTTTATAATCTCTTTCTAGGCTCTCGCTGAGATTTCCTGTCTTGGGGGATCTTGCTTAGGCTGGATGGATTACTCAAATGTTCTTGGTCCGGCTCCAATTCCGGCTTAATTTATCTCTAGCCGTTAGGGTTTCTGACTGGAAAAGCTACCCTATAGATTAATGAATTCCTACTGAATGAGGCACAGGAGCTGACGTGCAGCAAAAGAGTCGGGATCCCCATGTGCAAGGCTCACCATTAGTACTGTTGCAGAAGGAGATTGCTCTCAGCGTCTGCATGAAGGGCTCTTGCCACCAGCAGGGCCGGTCCTCCTAGGAACGAAGAGTGTGGTTTTGCCCATACCCTGAAGCAGGCAAGAGGGTGTAGGCTGCGTAGCTCTTTGCCCATGGGCTTCCACACCACCATACCTATTGGGGAGAAAGGGTCAGTACTATACCTTGCTTTGAACACTGTTAGTGACGAAAAATCAGATCTGGATAGAGGAAGTTTTCAAATCCTCAGCACGCAACGTGAGGGAGAATCTCATGTCTGGAGTTTTCTGGACTGGTGCTGGGTACACACCTCCTTTGCTATGCCAATCCTTGTTAATTCACCTCTGGGTACAATTCCTAGGCAAAGATCCTCACGAAGGGCCTGCAGCAATTGGCATGGGAGGATACATGCAGCTCTTCTACAGAAATAACAAAAAAAATTGTGGGGATTCCAGCTCTCTCCATTAAGACAGGCATTCCTAATGGCTTTGGGCAGCAGTTTTGCCATGGCCAGTGAACTGGAAAGGCTGGACATGAGGCTGGCTTGGCAAACTGCTCCCAGAACCAGTGCCTGAGGCATGGGTTTTGTTCAGTTCATATCTTGTCGCGGTACCTGGCTTTCAGTAGTTCAGTGCAAGTTGCAGATCCCTCAAAGTTTGTCTGTGCACATCCTAGTATTCTTTCAAAAACTGAAGCTCCATGACTTGAACACATACTGAGATTAACCTCAGGTCTCTACCAAACCTTTCACCTCTTGTCCATGCCCTCACATCTGTGCTAAATATGTTTAAAGGTTTGACAGTGGCAGACAAAAGTTCAATATCACATCAAGGGCTTAACATACTCCTGATACTCCATAAACTCTATCGCACCATGCCATAAGAGAACGTATTTTGTTGGCTTGTAATGTGTGGCCTACAACATACATTTCACTAGCCTAAATTTGCCCAGCAGGGGCCAATAGTGTTGCAAAACTACCCAGATCACTGCAGTATTTCTGAGAGGTGATGCTTTAGTTAAATTAGCACGTCTAGAAAAAGACCTTGTTATTCCCCTGCAGGGAGATTGTGCATGAGCCATACTAACTGCTGAAAGAAGTGGTCCCAGGACTGTTCCAACTGGCTGATCTAGTGACATGAAAGTGTTGTCGTTTACATGCTCTGAAGAGCTTCAGGATGCAAGGAAGATGGATGGTTATTCTTCTTGTGCCCACTTAAACAATATATTTGATCCTGTCACCTGCCCTGTGTGAACTGCCTTCTTTAGAAGTCAGTATTAATGATGCAGATCAAATCTCAGTGCTGTCACTTACCGCACTTGCTCCAACAGCCTTTGTTAAAAAAAAAAAAAAAAAAAAAAAAGTCTTTTTGACCTTAAAAGTGGCGGCAGTATTACTTTTGTAAAACTGTTAGGAGAGGCTCTACAGACTAGAAAAGTGTTTCATTGGAAGAATGTATTAGCAAATGCTACTTGACCAAAAGGACACCCGTATCCTTGGTGGGATATGTAGAAAACAGACCTGTCATCATGTCATCAGTTTATATTCCTCATACATTGGCATCACTTGTTCTCACAGTGGTCTGGCCTTGCTTCGTGGTCTTTAAGGACCCTTAAAAAAAGCACTGCTTGACTATACAATGGGTGTATCTTTAGCAGATAGCACTCAAAGCCCATTACCACCTTCTGCCTCTTCTTCCCACAGTTTAGTCCCACATCATTACTACCCAAATGAGTAGTCTTTTCACCAGACTTTCTCAGCTGGAACCGCAGCAGAGATTTGAACTAAGCTGTCCAACTCCTCAGGCGTGTGGGCTGAGGAGTTTAAGCTGGAGAGTTTACAGATTTGAGTTTGGAAATAATCAGACAAACTGTTTAAACTGGGTAAAAGAGTGAATGTGATAACTACTGTTAGTGTGGGGAAAGGCTGGGACAGTGAAGTGTGCTTGGGAGTGGTAACCTTTTCACCTCAATCAGCAGCAACTGGAACAGTTTGCCCTCAGTCTGCCTGTCTCCGGCTTGCAAAATGTTCAAATACTCCATGCAGAGTGGAGCTGCCTGAATTTACAAATACCTTTGGCCACCCTGAAACCGCCTTTTTTTTTTTTTTTTATTTCCAGCAAATAAATGATTCGCCAGCCAAAAATATCACAAGCACCTATCGCAACATCACCATTTGCTCCTGGGTGTCTAAGAGTTTACAGCAGACCTGTTAACTGGCAGTCTCTCTTACAGTGGAGGAGGTGGTGGACACATACATTTGACCAGGCAGGGTGTGCTTTCCACCAGGGCACTGCTGATCAAGGCTGGGCTGCCTATTTCTGCCTAGCCCAGGGGGAACTCTTCATTCTCATGCAGGAATGGAGTCCACCACCCTGCTACAGAGCTAATAATAGCAAATGGACAGAGCTCGCAAACAATCGGGAGGCTGAAATTTGTTTGCCCCAAGTGTTTGCCAAATAGTTATGAATACAGAAGAGGTTTGTTTAAAATAAAGAACCTTGCTTGCAAGCAAACTGTGAACGGTGAAGGCCGGGATCTCTAAAATTATTTGTGACAAATAACTTGGTCGGTTCTATGAGCCTCTGTCTAACTCTTGCACAGATGGGAGTCACTCCGTTCCAGAGTAAACAGAGCAGCCCGGAGCGCGCTCTGGTTACCAGGCTGGAAGAATGCGGTACGTTTTCTGTGAGTATTTGCTCTGACTTAAAAATATGCTTGCTTTATCTGTGTTCACACCTCTCTCCTGTTCATGAGCTGCGAACACTCAAACAGTCAGGATTTTCTCCTCTGGATACCTACGGAAAGCAAAATTAAACTTCATTATTTGCAAATGGGATAATAGGTTTTAACGTGGGATCCTGTTTTCAGAAAGCTCTGCCAGGTCTCTGGAACAAAGGCTACGAAGTGAGCCAGACATGGGTGTGCCAGTCTTCTGTAAATAAAAACATGCATGTACATAAATGCGTCTAGAAAGTACTCAGACAGAATTAACTGTAAGATCCATATCTTGCCAACAAATCTGTCGAGCAGCCTAAGCTTGGTTTGTACTTTTTTTTTTTTTCTTTTAAAGTAGCAGTGCCTCAGGCAAAGGTCCGTGTGGCCCAGAGAGGAAGAGCTGAAAATGGTCTGTACAAAACTTGTGGTCACAGCTTATCTGCCTCCTGTCCCTAGGCAATGAAAGCCACAAAGGACCTTTGCAAAACCTTCTCCTGATTACAAGATTTGTGCTTATCCAGGTAGGAAACTAACACTGCCGTGGGTTTTGGGTGGCCCCGTTCTGCCCGAGAGGACATTTGCAACAAGCTGTTGGCAGTCCTTTCCTAAAAGTGGGAAAAATATCTCTAACTTCAAATAAACCTGGGGGGCTGCAATCTACCAGAGGCTGATGCATGGCGAGTGTCTAGTCTTGTCGGGTAAGATGTTTCTGGCCAACGCTACCCTCTCTTTAAACATGCAGAGCAGGAGGGAAAGCTCGTTTCTTCCTTGCCTGCTAAATCAGCCCATTGATTGAGAGAACGTGGCTGCTGGTTGGTGGAGAGATAACTGGCCCAAACCTCTCATTTGGAAAGGCTAAGTAAGTGCTGCTGCTTTCTCATGTCCCGTGTAACTGCCCTGCCTCTTCCCAGGCCTCCCAGAAACCACACCAGAGCCAAAGGGTTGAAATAGTTGCCCGGGTACCTAACCCCTGTGACTCAGCTGATGGGTGTAGGGAGATGCGTTATCTGTCTGCTCCAGGAGTTTGCGCCTCAGCTTGCACAACCTGCGTGGCTTCCCTGCTCCCAGCAGCGCTCGGCACACCGGCGGCGACGGTGGCTGAAAATCTACCTCGTGTGTGTCTCTGTGAGCGTGGGCATCGACATACTGACACAAGCAAATCGTAAAAAGTGGCTCCTGAAGTTATGAAGTCTGTTGGTCGAAAGTTAGGAAATGCTGTAAGTGACTGTCCATGTTTTCATTCTGGTCTCCTTTGCCTCCACCTTGGGCAGGGGTCTGGTGGACTTCATTGCACAGGTATATGTGGAAGAAAAAGTGTTCTGGGAAGGCTGGTATTTCCTACGCCCCAAGTGTTTGACTTCATACCCTTCTTGACGTTCCTGCAGGGGAAGTTTTTTTGCCTGCAATTTCCCAATGGCAAACAACAGCCCTTCGAGCCAGGCCTGAGAACGGCTCTTGTGACTAAGCCCTCTGCTTCTGTCCTTTGCTTTTGTTCGCCCTCCCCCCTGCTTTCCTCTTCTCTTGGTCCCCAGCATCCCCAGTGCAGCATGTGGCACTGGTGGTGCCACACAAGCAGCGTGGGACCCCAGAACCTCTAGAAGTGGCAGTAGTTTGCTGTGGGGTATTTTGGCTCTGTGCTAAAAGGTTTCGGAGGCATCCTCAGGTGGGGAGGGGGAAGAGTAGTGGGGGAGGGAATGAGGGAGAGCAAAATGGTTATTCATTTTTAATGTCTTACCTACTTTTAACAAAATTAGGATAGCAGTTCACAAGTCTAGTAAAAGGCACGGCTTTAGCCTGAGGGCTCTACCTGCTGCATTTGCGATCTCCTGCAAATAATAGTTATCTCCAAGCATTTCAAAAAATCTGCACAAATTATTTATCATGCAAAACATTAGCCAGCCTAAATACAGGAGTAACGGCCTGAATGATTGTCCCTCGAACTGCTTTTTATGCCTGTTTCTCAACCAACATCTGTGTGCTCTGAGCAAAAGTGTTTTCCTCTCCCCTGCTCTACCTTACAGTAACGTGGTTCGTTTATCAGCTTCTGGGAACTTACTTGCCGCTTGCGCAGCATAAAAAATGTCTCATTTGGTGGCCCCGATGACGTGTCCAAATTTCGTGTTTCGTGGCAAGGTAAGATGACAATCAGGGCAGGAAGTTTTCTTGGAAGTCAATGCTGGCTTGGCATGGCTGAACATCGGGGTAGCCATGGAGACCTGTTCTCAAAGCTGGTGAGAGCCTCGAGTGCCGCTGCCTGTGTCCAGCCGGGAGAAGGTGGGTGGGAAAGGTCAGCGCTGATGGTGATCTGTGAACTGCCTCAGGGGAGATGGGAAGATGCATAAAATAAGGTGGTAGGGCTGGTGCAGGAGAGGGAGACTGCCCCGGAGGAGTTCTGGAGGCAGACAAATTCCTTTGCATTCAAGGGTACATGGTATCAGGAAAAGGTGATTGCAGAGCCTAAAATGAAGCCAGAAGGGATGTGGAGATGCAGTAAATGAAGCACTCGGCTGGCTGTTGTGCCAGGCAGGACTGGTATCTGGACCTCCTCCTTTCCTCAATCTCTTCTCTCTCATCTTGCAGCTTCCACTTGTCCTTGTCCATAAGTTGTGCCTTTTTCCCCACGAGGAAGTCCACAGCAGGCTCCATAGGCACCCAGTCACATCCTCCTGACTGCAGCTCTTATTCCAAAGGCTGTACCTGTGCAAGCTTCTGAAGTCACCTCATCACAAGGATGCAGATAGCACATGTCTGTGCAGAAAGAGGGTTCAGGTGAGAAGAAACTCCACTGTAAGACATCAGAAGATCGAGGCTGTCAGAAAATATAATCACATGGAAATTACTGTATTAGGTAAGTCCAGTGGCCTCTCCAGTCTGGTGTTGTATCTGATGTGAAATGCTCACAGAGACGAGTGAAAAGCCCTTGCAATAGGTAAATATGGAGTCTTCTACAAGAAGTGAGTTTTCTCCGCATGTCCATTATTGACACTAGTGTAATCGTGGCACATGTGGCTTTTTATTGCTACTGAAACTCTCTTGGTATTTAGTTGTGCATACAAAGATTTCATTATATGAGTGATGAGAGACCTGTGGCCTTGATGGCCATGAGCTCCATGGTACATATGTGTTTTCTTGCTTCTGTTCTGCTCCCTGATGGATTCTTTGAATGATGTCTGCATTGGGAAATGAGAAGAAATTCAGTATAGCTTTTAAATACCATTCGTTTATGTTCTATACTCTTATTTTTTCCCTAGCTGGTTGTTGTTTCTTCCGTTGTAAAGTGGGTAAATCTGAGTTTCTCCTTCTCTTTCTCGGCCCTCTTTGGGTTCCCTCTGTCTCATCCTTGATTTATTGCTGGCCACCCTTCCTTCTTGAAGTTTTCTGCTTTGCCTTTTGCATGGGTTGTTCCAACATGTACCTGCTGGCCTGGCATTTTGACCGCTACTGTGCTGCTTGTCCACCCTTTTGGCAAGCTGTTGTGATATTTTCTTGCTCTTCAGATGTTACCATCACCTGCCAAATTTCCCACCTTATTGCTTCTGCATGCAAAAACCCCCACACTTCGCATTTCCCAGTATTTCTGAGGGGTTTTCTGCAGATGGAAATGAATGCTGCATGGGAAGCTAAATTGCTCTTCTGTCCTAATGCCCTGTGTGATTCTTTTCATGCTCCCTGGGAGAAGTTGCTCCTCACAAGGCCCTCTTGGGCTCTGTGAGGTGACAAACACTGAATCCCTTAGCTTGAGGACTTTCCATCCGTGCTGCTGGCTCTTCGCTACGCCATGGTGTGGGCTCAAAGTTTCCAACCGGAGCTGATTTGGGGATTAGTGCTGGTGAACCAGCCCGTAGCACAGTCATACCAGTCCCCACCAGACCCTGCCAGCAAGAGCGTGTGCCTGGGCAAAGGCTTAAGCACGGTTCAGAGCTTGGCCTGTGTACCTATGGGATTGTAGGCAGCAAATGGGAATAGTGCGCTTGGAGCTGAAAAGATGCTTAGGGTGCGCGAGTCCAGCCGTGCTCTGTACACAGGTGCAGTGATCACTCAGGATCTAGGGCAGAGTGACAAAACTTTATTTCCACACTCATTCTCTGTGCTAAGTCCCCTAGAAGCAGACTTTAGCTCATCTCTTATTGCTCTATAGCCTGTGGGCCATGGTGAACCCCTCTTTCCTTTTCTCAGGACACAATTCATGTCCATTTTGAGCCACGTGGGATTCCAGCGTATTTCTAGACCTATGATCTCGTCCTGTTATCTCTGGTCTTTTTCCATCCTTTAACTGGCAGGCAGTCCCCGCTTCACACCTTGAATTCCAGCTGCCTGGAAAACAATCAGCAAATAAACATTGGAGGAAATATTGGGGGGGGAGGGGGAGAACCAACCCGTGTCTAGCAATTTGGTTTACTGCTTCCAGGCAGGTGCAGGCTCCACGTGAACAGCAGCAATTCACTCAGCAGTGATTTTGAAAGCAAGGCGCTGACGGCACTGGGAAAGCCATGAGTGATGCGATGGGTCTGGGGCCAGGGAAGCATCGCGTGTGGATGCCAAGCAGACGGCTGAATTTTAGACTCCGCTAATTTTAGTTCAGCATGATTTGCTTCACTGAGCTCTCCTGGTGCTCTGAACGCTGTCGTTCAGGTTAATCATAATTCTTTACAAGACTTAAAACTCTTGGATACACAAGAATCTGCCCTGAGGTTTTTTTTTTCCCCCTTAAGATGAGGTTTTCCTGTGTGCTCTGACCTTACCATGAATGCATGCTAGACCAATACTAGTAATCATGAACCTGCTGTTCCATATTCTCTCTCCTCCTCATGATGTTCTTTAACCTATTTTACATTTAAAACCTCTCATAATATGCAGCCAAGTGTTTAAGCATTCAATTCCCTTCCTTCACCCGCCCCTCCCGTTCCTGCGGTTGGTTGCAGATCGCTGCCTGGAAGTGGGCAGAGAGAGAGCAGGCAGCAAGGTGAGTTTTGTTCCTGTGAGAATACCTCCTTTCAAGCAATTCTTTGTCCAAGGTGACCATTGTGCACTGATACCGTATCTCGGCTGAAAGCATGGCAATTTCTGACAGTGCAGTCATCTGACCTTATCCTTAAACAAAGCCGCGCTCTGGTCCCTGGGCAGGATTGCTGCAGAGAGCCAGGGGCGGGAACAACTCCCCACATCCTCCGTCTTCCTTAAATCCTGCAACTTTTCCCTGTGTTTCTGGGCTCAGCTTCCTATGTGTTTGCAGCGGTGAGCGGGGAGAAGGCCTGCATGAAAATTGCTCAGGTGTGAAAATGAGAGAATGGTTAAAACCTGATTCAAAAATAGAGCCAGGCTAATAGAGTTTCATTTAATCGCCAGGTTGCCGTTCAAGATCCAGTTTGTGTAGGTTGTGATGAAATGTGGTTACCACCAGACAAGTATTCAGTGCTTCACGTAATGAAAATTGGCACTTTGCAGCAATTTCTAAACAGACCCAACTGCAGCTGCCGTGGAAAGGCTGAGGCCATCTGTTCCTCCCTGCAGCTGCTCGCCCCTTGTCGTGGCCCTCCTCATCCTCGTCCCTGGCCCCGCTGCGTGCAGCTGGGAGCACCCATGGGCATGGGGTGGGCGGTGATGGGATTCGTCACACTTCGGTGGTTGGAGCTGGAGCTGGTGCAGGGAACCTGGGGCTGCGGTTGCATGATTCCTGTGTATTTCTGGGATCTCTTACTCCAGATTTGTATATTTTAAGTGGGAGTTGAGGTACAAGAGTAGTGGAGCGTAGGAAATTTGTGTCATTGACAGTCTTCTCTGCTTGCCTTGTGTCCATTCAAAGCTGAGTACTTTGGTTTGTGCTTCTGGTTTCAGTCTATCAGGCTCTGGGAGCTTTCTTTGGGTCAGATTTACAAAGCCATGCCTAGAGAAGGCTATGACATATTCCTTTTTTTATTTGCTTGTAGCAGTACCTGCTCAGCATACTGCAACCAGGGTGTCAGCAGGAGCGTAATACTAATCTTGCCCCGTGAATGCCTGCCGAGGTCTGGTCCGTGTAGACCAACATTGTTCTACAGTGGTTCCTCTCTGAACACTTCTGCTCTGGAAGAAGAACATGTATAAAGGCAGTTTTTCTACAATGGTGAAGGGGCTTTGCATTCAATACTTGGTTTATTTTGTCTTCATTGCCCTGCAAAGACAAATTTTGAACTTGTAGGAAGTTCCAAGATGGATGCTTGGCGTCTGATTACAAGGAAGGCTGGGGAGAGATGACAGTGTTTCTGCCAAACCTCCCACCGCCCTGGTGTGCTCACCTTGCTCCTGGAGTAGTCTCTGCTGCAGGATTGAGGTAAGAAAGGATTTGATTGCCCTCAGAGATACATTTCCAGCTTGCATTAATATCCAAGTTGCAAGTAAAGATTTGTGGAGATCAGGTGCACAAAGCTGATATAGTTTTTGTGCAAATATGAGGCAAATATGAGCCCTAATCACAGAAGTTTAACAACTATAAATTTCAAGACTGGCCCATTTATCCAAAAAACCCCGGGTTTTGTGGTAAAGTTCTCCTTTTGGTTATGAAAGTCTCCACGTGACATAAATTTATTTTTCTACCTGGGCAGAATTATCACTTGTGTCAACGAGGTTCCTGCCTACGTGAGGGAAGAGAGGGAGGAGAGCGGGGAACCACCACGCAGCGCAGCAAGTAGAGACTTCCTGCAATGCCTTTGTTAATGGTGTGTTTCTGGGAGCTGGTCCAGGGCCATTTCAGAGTGTCAGTATAATTTTACTGTTGTTTCTCGGGTTGAGTTTTGATCCATGAACCTTTATCTTTGGAAACAACCGTTTCCCAGAGCAGTGTCCCCGTCCTCATGATGAAGGGCTCTGCAGTACATCCTTTGGTTCTCTAAAACACGGCACGCTTCACAGACCTAAAGCATTTCCTAGCTGATTGATGGCAAGTCATTTAATGCAACGTGTAGGTCTAAAACTATGAATATATCGAGCTGTGGAACGATATATTTCTTCTTCTCGGGGGTGCTTCTCGTACACCACTCTCACTTAAAATGGAGGGAGCAATTGCATTTTATCACCTGCTTGCAAAAAGTCATTATCAAAGGCTAAAAAATTTACAGGCAGAACCTCTGAAATCTGATGTCTTGACACACTATGTTTTTATTGTTTGCTTTATGGCCCTGTCGGAGGCACAGTGAAAGCAGAGCCCACTCCGGCCAAGCAAAGGTATCGTACTATCAAGGTATGGACAGAAAGTAAATTAGAGTGAACTGCCAGTGAGTTGGCAGCTCCAGGGCACCTGCCTATGTGCATCTTTCCACCGACACTACACGTGAGGCTGATCACCCCTCTTTCATCAGAGGACGGTTGAAGCAGTTGGTCAGAAACAGGCTGTGTGATCCAGGGATGGCCGCGGCAAACAGGCAGTGGGAAAAGATGCCAGGAGGAGATGTGAGCATGCAGGCAGGGAAGGTATGGCTTTAGTGCTAACCTCCTGTGTCCCTCTGGAGTGTGGTCCTCACACTGACCGCGTGCTCTGGCCACGTCCAAGGCTGGAGCCTCTGTCATGCATGCAAAGAAAATAACTGATTATCAGCTTTTCAGCAGTGTACGGGCCAAATGCGCGTCTGGTGTAATCAGCTTTGACTTCTGTGGGCTCAAAGTTGGTAGAGATTTCAAGCCATTTGTCTCTTCTGTCATGTTATGTGTAACAGCCACCACACAGCAGGATCCTAGTGATCGTGGGGTCTGAAGGAATGAAGTTAGTGCTGTTTGGCTAATCCAGGGCTCCTTTCGAGCACCACCCATCTCAAAACCTGGATTTTATTTACATTTGCAGGGACCAGGCTGGGCTCTGCTTTGCCCGTTTCTGGATTAAATGTTAATATTTTTATCGAAAGTTGGCTAACTGGCTGAGGGCCTTTTTGAACTTGTCAGGATTTACAACAAATATGTCACTAATAAGGATTTTTTTGCTGCATTACCCCATATTTAATAGGGGGTGAACCCTTCGAATTGCAATACTGATGCATAGTTAATAGCTTAATTTGTATAAAACACGTATTGCATTGCTAGCAAATAACGATGAGCTACATAGTGACTATAAAAGGTTCTGTGCAACTGAAGATGTTGCACATCCTTACCAGGGTTTAGGAAATGGAAATAAGCAAGCAATACAATGTGTAGTTTTTAGGCAGCCATCACCAGCAATGACTCCCCAACAAATTAGGCTGCAACACTGTGCATTGGTTATATTTTCAAACAGATCACCTAGCCTATAGCTGCTTATATTAAATACACGCCAGTCTTATGCACAGAGGCTCAGTTCCAGCTCCTGCAGCCACTTCAGCATTCGCATTTCCTTTGCTCTCTGTGACCGTAACCATAGAACCTGCTACAACACTTGGAGAAATATAATCTTTGGCATTTAGTACATTTTCTCCACCCATATGCACGTGCACTTTTGAAGAAGCAAACAGAAAATCCACGTAACTCCGGTGTCCATGGCCAGGAAAAGCTATGCCCGGAGAGAATAAAAAAAAAAAAGTAATAGTTATAGAGGGGAAAAGCATTAATTTGGGGAGTTACAGCTCTGCCAAGCAGATAGGCTGCTAAGGCAGAAACGGGTCAGGGGAACGTGCCCTGCACCAAGGTGCCCAAAACAGTACCTGGGCGGGGTTTCAGCCCTGCCACAGGGCTTTTACTGGCCATTACGGAAGAGATGAGTTTTAATGGAAAGGAACACAAATAGCTACTACGGATGGCCCCGGGCTAAATGGCTCACCCAGGCTATTTTGGCAAATACTTAGGAATGACAAATATATTCACCCATCGGGGCTAGCTTAGAAAATAGGCTGGATTAATGATAATGATTGCAGTGAATAATTCAACTGGATCTACTGGTAGTCTGAGAGTGGGTCGTATGGGCAGAGAAAATAGGAAAATTGGGTGGGTTGCTTGTGTGCTCGATGGCAGGGAAATAAAGAGAAGCAGGCATGTAATGGAGAAAAAACCTACCCAACAGCTAGGGCACTCAGCTGGCAGACAAGACACAGGTCCACCATGTTGCTGCTTAGACCCAGGCAGAGCGGCGTTCAAATGGTGGAGCCGCTCTGGGCCTTTTCCAGACAAAACCATGCAGAGAAGGAGAACAAGCAAGATAAGTTAGGCAAGACCAGGTCCAGGTAGGGACCTAAGGAAACTTTTGTAGACACGGATGTATTTCTGTAGGAAGTCTCCATTTCTTTGAATCAGACTTTTCCAAGAACAGAGCATTTTGTCAAAAGGCCCTTGTCCAGCAGTTCAATGCCATTGCTTTTGAATTTTATTAAGTCCCTATAGCTGATACACTTATGCCATCTGAATGGCCACAGCCTCAGCTGCACTGTGCCCAAATGTTTCCATACCTATTTCCCCTTCCTTTCCCTTCCCAGCATCTCCGTCACTGAGATCCAGTGGGTTTTGCCCAGGAGTGGTGATCTGCTCACACAGAAAACATTGACGGATTTAGAGCTGAGCTCATTAACATGGCCCTGGGAGTGAGTGCTAGGGAGGGAGAAGAAGGGGGCGAAGTTGCCACCATGTTCCTAAAACTGCTCCTTGCAGAAGATTTAGCATTGGCAGCACATCCCTTTTTACCCCATCCCTCTCTCCATGCGGCTGGTTCATGCACTGGTCTGGAAAAGCCCTCCTTTCAGCTTCATCTTTTACTGCCACACAAGGAGCTTTTAGATTAATTTCAGTTAATCAGCCCCTTGTGCTGCTGTTTCTCGGTGCCTAAAATGTGAAGGACTCACAAAAAGACATGTAGGTCATCTCCCATGGTTTCTGCTCTTTCTTCTGGCATCCCATTTTGGGGATCCCCACGTAGTGTGGCTTTGTAGGGCCTCTTTTAAGAAGGTTTCTGCCTGGAGAGGTTTGCATCTCTTTTGCTTGCAGATACCTTCCTGGTGGGGTCTGCTAGCTAATTAGGAAAGATAATGAGGATAGCAGAATTGATTTATGAATGAACAGGTTACTGGTTATGTTATTTTAATCACAGACCTAGCCTTGCATTGAGTATAGGAGCTCGGCACTTCAGCAGGGGCTACCACAAGCTTTAAAGATGAAGAGGGCAAACTGTGGCCATTCTCACCTTAGAAACAGGAACAGGAATGAGAAGAAGGAGCGAGCCGCTCCATCCCATGCGGTGCTGCGTGTCCTGCGTCCACTGATGCTCTCAGCCAGGATGCCTGAGCAGGCATCTGGGGAAGGTCAGAGTGCTCTGCCTTAAACGTCAAGAGAGGAATCAATGCTGCTGAAACTCGCCTCTGAAGGATTCCCCTCAAACTCCCGTACCAGAGGAGTTGCCCGCGGTGCTTTGATTTCTCTCCAGCGGCACGCAGAAGAGGCAGTTCAGAGATCCTCTCCTACGAGGAGAGGCTGAAGGAGTTGAGGCTGTTCAGCCTGGAGAAGAGAAGGCTCCAGGGAGATCTTATTGCGGCCTTCCAGTACCTAAAGGGGGCCTACAGGAAATCTGGGGAAGGACCTTTTACTAGGGCATGTAGCGATAGGACGATGGGGAATGGCTTTAAACTAGAAGAGGGCAGGTTCAGATTGAACATTAGGAAGAAGTTTTTCACTTTGAGGGTGGTAAGGCACTGGAACAGGTTGCCCAGAGAGGTTGTTGAGGCCCCATCTCTGGAGGTGTTCAAGGCCAGGCTGGACATGGCCTTGGGCAACCTGGTCTAGTGAGGGGTGTCCCTGCCTATGGCAGGGGGGTTGGAACTCGATGATCTTCAAGGTCCTTTCCAACCTAAACCATTCTATGATTCTATGATTCTGGAGAGCCTATGGGTCCCAGTTGTTCTCCATCCCCTCTTGCTGGGGACGCAGCTCAGTGGGGACAGGGACAAGGTGAGACAGGTTCCGAGCCTAGGATGTGTGGCGTGACTGCTGAAAAGGGCCAAAACCTGCTGGTCCCGGGGCTGAGTGGTCCTGGCGCAGGGGCAGTCAGCACACAGAGCAATGCCTGTGTGCAGCGCTGGGGAACTGAGAATGAACTCTTGCAAAAATAATAATAATAATAAAAAAAAAAAAAAACCAACCCAACAGTCAGGCCTGTATTTCACATTTCTCTCTGCCCTTCCAGCAACCCTTCCTTGAAAAGTTTATGTCTACATTACAAGAAGCGGTTGGATTTTCACACAGCCAAGTCCTCTCCTTGCTGTTTTCCGTAGCTGAGCTGGCCTTTGCATAGCCTCGGCGATGCGGGGCCTCTCACGGACAGAGCCGTGTTTGTCTCCGAGGCATGTTGAACTTGGCAGGTACCGTATGTCTAACTCCAATTTAAACTACCACCTTTCTGAAGGAAAAGAGTCTGCAGTACACTACAGCAGCCACCACAAGGAAAATCTGCTTGCCCGGCTGGAAAAGTCAAGCTGGGTTGTTAACAACAGTTTCTCTATCTTTTCACACAAATTTACTCCGTGGTCTCACAGACGCTGACCTAGCTGCCATTTTTTTCCAATTGAAAGAGGCTAAAATGGGGCAACTTGATTGCAGTCAACTCAAATAAAGTAACGTGTGTTGAACCAGGCAGAAATACAACCTTAAAAAACAGAGGCCGGGGTCCTTCCCCCTCACGAACAACTGTCTGGGCCGCGTGTGGATCTGGGATCAAGCCTGCTGTGCTCCTCCGCAGCCTGATCCTTTCCTGTGGCTTCATCACTTCCCATGAACTGCAGCAGAGTCAATATCTGGTGGTGCATTTCTTTGGAGCCCGATCTGGGGTGTGTGGGGGTGTGTGTGTGTGTTCAGCTTTTGCTGGTAGAAAGCACAAGCTGGTTGCAGATGGGGGTGTTGATGCAAGCTGCTTGATGGTGGGTCTCCATAAGGGTCCACAGTAGGGGTCATGGACTGGAGGGTCTCAGCTTGCTGGTGGGAAAGGGGAAAGCTGGTCATCTTGAATAGGGAAGAGACATCTCTTTTTGGAAGGGCAGCTCTCAGGAGGAGCAACCCCAGACAGAAATCTCCGTTGGCTAGTGGGACACATGCTGTGTCTGCTGGCAGTGGGGAAGACGACGTGGGGTGTTTCTGGGCACCAAAGCCTGCATGCACACCACTGCGGAGTACAATTGTTCTCCATCGCCATTTCCACCACCTCGTTAAGCTTGCCGTCAATAATACAGTGTTTCTTGTGCAGCTGAGAGCAGAAAGGGCGGTCGCATGGGAGCTGACTCACTCTGACTCACGTCTCCCAAGAACACAGGGTCATTCAGGTTAATCTCAGCACTCCTCTACACCCAGAGACCCCAGCGGAGAGCAAGGGCATCCCCTCTGCTCTCCGTCACCTGCAAAACCGGCTTGTCCTGGGGCAAGGAGAAACTCCTTCTGAAGACTGGGCTGAAGCAATGGATGAGGGAGCCTGACCTGTGCCACCAGTTTTCCTGGTCCTCCACCAAAGCATCAGTTCCCCCTCTGGAGTGCCAGGAGCGCTCCCAAAGTGCTCTGGATGTTCTGGGTCAGGCAGGCTGACCCGGGCAGTCAGGTCTCCCTGGGTACTTTGGGGCAGCGTTTAGAACAGAGAAATGCAGCTGAGCTCACTGCACCATTTCTTCTATTTTTTTTTTTTTTTTAACTTGCCCTTTTGGGAACAGCAGAAAGACAGGGCAGAACAGGCTCCCGGGGAAGAAAATCTAGTTTCCTACACTTCATCATTTAATGGGGTGAATTCCGAGGTTGGTCTTTGCTCAGGCAGAGCAGAAACTTACTACGCTTGATTTCTTAGGAAAGGAGGACTTGGGGGAAGGAGGAGCACAGCAGGGCCCGTCTGGCTGAGGCAGAGTTAACTGTGCCGTACTGCTGCAGTATGCCGAAGCTCTCAGCTTCCACAGGTACAGCCTGGCCTGGGGGCAGCAGCCAGTGAAAGTCAACGGTGATCTTTCCCTGAGTCTTGACATAACACTTCAGCTCGCAGGGATCTTCACGTCCGTTTTGTCCTTGCTTTTGCTTCTCTCCCAGGATGAGAGGGTGAATGCAGGAGGGTTGATTGAGCAGAAAGGTAAAAGACCAAAACCAGCCTGTATTACCATCTTTCTGGCAGGTGCCGTGATGCAGAGCCCATCAGATGGGCGTAGCTGGGGTTGGGGAAGGATGAGGGAGGAACGAGAGTTTTCCAAAATGCTTGTCTCCAGGCAGTCTAGACCCGAATGCAAATTTTCTAGTAAAAAATAAATAAATAAAAAGCTTTGGCACTGGCAGTCTGCCTAAACGTGTTTTTTATAGGAACTCTTAAGTTTTGGAACAGGACAGCAACTGTGATGGAGCAATAAACAAAATGTTAAAGTAAATGAGACTGATTGAGGTTATTTTTGTGGTTGTACACTGATGATGCTTTCCAGATTCAGTTACATTTTCCTGTTAGTGGCGTGCTTCTCCCTCTCTTTTTTTTTTTTTGTGTGCCCACTTCCTATTTTCTATTTGCCCTCTTCCCAATCTATTCCTTCCACTGTTGCTCTAAACCTTCATCTGTCCCAACTTTTCATGATGCCCAAAGGTCTTTGCAGTTCAAATACCTGCTTTCCAAAGCCTCCAAGAGGTTTTCAGTCCCTTCTCTGAGGCTGTGTTTTTTTCCTCAGTTCACTCTGCAGACGGGAGACCACTGCTATCCTAAAGCATCACTGGATCCAGTAGACCAGATCCAATATCAGATGCCGTCATTGGCTGTGATGGATTTACCTGTTTGTCCCCTCCCTATTTATTCAATGTTTGATTATCACTTTCCACTACCTGTCACATTTAACTCGTGCACCAACGTTTAGTCTAGGGCGAGGGGGGAGCAATAAACCCACAAGGCACAGCGGTAGCTCAGCAGTGATAAGAGCTCTCCGGTGAAAGGTGTGAAGCCTCTGTCTCCCTCATCTCATCGGGATGCCTTGTATGGTACCCAGAAGAAATGTTGCTAACACCAGCCCTTGCGCGTTGTCGTCTTGGATGTGTAGCAAGACCCTGTTATCAAGGTCCCCTCTTCTGGGTGGCAACCAGGGCTCTGATGCACAAAATTAAAAATCCTGTGGCAGCTTATTTCCCATTAGGGGGAAAAAGCCACCCAGCAGATCCATTGAATTAACCAGATGTGTTAATAACATAAAGTGTGGCTTGTCCTCTGTCTCATGTCCGTCTCAGTATCTGTTTATGCTGTTTCCCTGCACTTTTAATTTTGTGTGCCACAGCTGAAAATCATATGTCTTTGTTTTTGTTTGTGCGCAGCCCATGCCACAGTGCACTGGCAAAGCTGCTGTGGGGAGGCAGGAGGTCCCGGCAGTGGGACAGGCGGGCTCTTCTCACTGCAGGGCTGGGAAGCCAGTTTTGGGCTGGGCAGTGTGAGGAGCCCGGTTCTGCTGAAGTGATCAGAACTTCCATACACATGGGAGTTGAAAGCCATAGGATCAAATTTAACTTCAAGGTTTAACACTTGGGAGTCTGTATACTACATGCCTTCAAAACCAATGAGATTAATCATGTTTTCATTCTAGTTCTTAAGTTTTTTTGTGCCAGCACTTTTAAAGGTTTCTCTGAAACTGAGAGGAAGAAATATCATTTTCTCTGTAGACAGCTGATCTTCTTGTGTAAAGATTTGGGGAGTCAGGACTTTGAGAGGAACACAAAGTATCGTCATACTCGCAGTGTAGTTGTGGCACCTTGTGACATTTGTTTCATTGCTTCATCATCAGCTTCATCCAAATTAAGGGAGACAGATGAGTGTTAGTTCAACTTTTAAAAAGAAAGTATTTCTTTCAGCTAGAAAGTCTAAAGCTTAAGTTTCCAAATTCCTTACCGAAGTTTTGCAGCTGAACGGTTCCCTAAAAGTCATGGCTCTGCCTTAGCATATAGACACATTTCAGCTTTCAGAGAGTAAATACTGCTCTATGGTGCTGCAATTTATGCTACTGGAGGGCTGGCACTAATGCAAATACGCTGTGAAGCTGTATTCTTCCTGCTTGCTCTGAGCATCAAATTACTCCCACCTTGAAAAAGCTGGTTTCATCTTTATTCACAGAGCTGTTCTTATCTGCGATGTACTTCCCTGGAAATAAAGTTTCTTCTAAGAGTTAAAAAATATACATAACCCCATAAAGGGTTTAAAATATATCCTAGTACCTTTCAGTGAGGGCTGCTTAATTGGAACTCCCACATAGTGCTTTGCAATTAACCGTGATGCTGCTGTTTAGAAAAAATAGGGAGAGGGGCTCGAAGTCCGAATACAAAGTACAATAATGTCCTGTGTGGAAACATGATGAGCAGCTACAGGCACTATCATTATCTTTCATTTTGGTGTCTCCTGATGACTCCTACTCTTCTCCCAGCGTATTTTTTGAGTGAAACCCCTGTGGTATAGGGGAGCCTGGGGGCTGTACAGCTGAACCGCAGCGCGTGTTCCTCTTCACTGCACTGAGCAGTGGGTGGGAGGCACTGACTGCATGCCAGGTATCTCCTGGGTCTTCCTTGCTGCACCATTTCAATCCTGGATTCACTGGGCATCTGCTCAAAGGCTCCTGAACCTGAAGATGCTGCTTTGGGCAGAGCAGGGGAGAAGACTGGCTGATGCAGAATCCCTGAGTCATGTCCCAAATTCCCCTCTGCAGCAAGGCTGCAGGGTAACCTTGAGCTGCGCTCCTCTCGGTGCAGAACGTATAGTAGGATGCAACCCTGAACTTGTGCATGGGAACACCTGCGTGAGGAGCCCCACCAGTGCTCCCCAGCTCAGGACTAGTGAAAAGCCAGCTTCATAATGCAGTGGGAATCAGCATCCTTCATTAAATCACAGAGGAACACAGCTGTCGGTAAGGACTTATCCTGTAGCAAATGAGGAGGTTTTCCTCCCTCCCTAGTCCTCTAGTTCACCTTTGTGTTCAGGCTTGCATTTCCTCCCTGACCTTCATGGAGTTTGGTTGAGATAGAGATGTTGGGGGCCAGGGCAAGTAAGGGGCAGTTATTTAACTTCTTCTCACATAACTGGCTGATGAATGACATGAAAAATCAAAGACTCCAAGCACGTGGAGTTATTAAAAATTATGAAGGGGGGCCAGACAATTGATGCTGGTCACGCTACCCAAATCCCAGCAACAGTGTGATCTTAAGCTCCACTGCTGCTTTTTTGCAGGGCATGATAAGCTATGGGAGGAGAAGGCCCAGGGGCACCTGGGCTTTGCTTTGTTTGCCCCAAACCCTCCCCTAGATTAGACAGAGCAGTTAAAAAAACCACCACCACCACCACCAAAAAAAACCAAAAAACAAAAAACACCAAAAACAAAACAAAACAAAAAAAACCCCAAGGACAGGAATTTCCTTGTTGACGAGAACAGACTGGCTGAGCAATTCCTGGGGGCTTTCAGCAGGCTAACCACAAATTTGCTGTGGAGCCTCGTGCTCTGAGAGCAGTGTGGTAGAAACTGCTCCCTTTTGATGTTGGACCTTGAACCCATTTCATTTTCAGCGCAACTGGCCTTGTTGCCATGGTTGTTCCAGCTTGCGAAGGTAAAGTGGTGAGTTCGCGCCAAGGGAGGCTGGAAGCAGCTGCGTTTCTTCCTCCTGCCTCCCGCCGCTGCCCCCCACCCTCCGTCTGACCACACCGAGGTTTGACGGTGGGGAGATGCATTTAGCTTACACCGAAACATCCTTACTGCATTCAGCTGTGCGTATCATTGCTGTCGCATGGGGACAGCCTGGATCCCTCATCACCTGCCCCTGCAGACCTCATCGCAGCTGCCGGGGTAAGAGTCTCGCAAGCAAGCCAAGTCCTTTGCGTAGTCACTGCGGCGCTCATCCTACCAGGAAGGCGCTGTGTGCAGGACTGGTGATGATCAAAGGCCAGCTATGAGTCATCTCAAATCCAAAGAATGATCATTAGTTGGGGGAAGAGGTAATTAAACTGGCTTCGCTATCTCGCTGTTATGCTCAGGGGACTAATGGGGTGGTATTGCTGCCATTGAAGAACTTTATTTGTTAGGAGTGACTCATTGGGTATGCGTCACAAATTATACATGGGAAAAACTACCGGTGCTCCCTGTTGGGAGTTGAAAGTCCAGTGCAATGTGCCCAGCCAATCCTGGCAGCTGCCTGATAATGATAGCATCACCTGGTGAGCGTCTCCTTCCCTTTCATCTCACCTAGAGGGAAACTATCAAAGTCAGGTCCGCTCTTGCCACCAGTAGCTCCATGGGCTGCCTACCTGCCCCACTGCAGAAGCTGAAGGGAAAATGGCTTTTGACAAAACTAGTGGAGAATCAGAGGAACCGGATGCAGAGCCCTGGTATCCTGGGCTGCCAAGATCCCGCGCAGACTTTGTAGCCCTTGAGAAGTAATTTAACCTGCTGATCTGGGTCAAAGCTTTGTGACTGCTCTGTTTCAGTAATCAGCTACAGTGAAGTTTGATCGCACAGCCAAGACACTTGCAGTATCCAAAATCTGTCCCCAGATCTGAATTTCACTGTTGAGTTAGCCCATCTTTTGCTTTAAAAAAAAGACTGAATGAACTTTTATTTGACTGATTTTTATCCCATGGACTTGCAAATTTCAGCTGAATCAGGTCTTCTTAATAAACTTAATAAACTTTTTAAAGATGTATTTCCTAATGTTTTTGCTTCCAGAACAGCCTGAGGTTTGGAAGGACAGAGGCAATCAACAATAAAAGGAGGCAAAATAATTGCTTGGATCTTTACATTCTTTTTGCACTTTGAAACCTAATTTTAGATTGCAGCTGAGGCTTAAGGTTTGTTCTTAATTTGCCCAAACTGTTTTTCTTTCTTCCACTAGAATACACCCGGTCAAACTGTGTTTGCCCTTCAAAACTTCATTCTGAGAAGTGCCCAGTGCGGAGTTACTCAGTGTAATGAATGTAAACACCAAGAAGATTATTTATTTCCTTTGTGCGTGTTCTTCTGAGTTGGAATTTGATTACAGCACTTGAAGAATATCCTCTTACTGTATAAAAAACACAATTACAGAGACCTGATCTTCGTCCTCAATTCAGAGGAGGTGTGCTGCTAAGGTGTGTAGGTGTAAAGCAAGCGTGTCACTTCTTCTGGCGGGATGCTGTGCTCTGAGGCTGTTGGGATCGCTCTGTGGTGTCTGCTTTGAGATGGTGGGTCCCGGGCCAGATATTTCTGCTTTTTCATGAAAACAGCCTTTGCATAATCACAGACACGCTGAACGGGTAATGAAGGGCTTGATCCTGAAAAGATGCTGACAGCTGCAGCACATCCAGAAGCCAAGTGGTACCTCCCTGCTGCCCATCCCAGTGACCCTGAAGCAGAACCAAATTTCTCGTGAAGGTGACCATCACCTTCTGTTCCATCTGTGCCCCCCGTCTAATGTGTAGCCATTGCTTTCCTGTGCAGGGCCACGTGGAGGGGACCTGTGGGTGTCTCTGCACTGGCATCAAGGCAGTATCCAGCTTAGCAATATCCAGCTGGTCCACTGGAGGTGCGTTGCTGCAAGCCCTTCACATCCACCACAGCCATCGGGTGGGCCTGGCAGTTGCAGCCTGTGCCGTCATTGATACTGGAGATAGGTAAATTAAAGCTACCTGTTTGCTGAACACGTGCAAACACATCTCTCTCTCTCACACACAATACAAAGCCAGAAAAAAAAAAAGAGGGCAGAACTGCAGAGTATAACGTCACGATAATCCACCAGAAAAAACTCGATACCCGACCTGCCAAAATTCTTCCATTCTAGTGTTAATGTCCAAGAAAGAGAGAGGTGAAACCAGATGGGCGTATTACCTGGAGGTTTTGGAAGAAGAGAGTCGATGGCTTGGTTGTGGGCCAGTAGGGCATTAGGGAAGAGGGGATTATTTTCCAGCCTCGAAGACTTCCTTGGGTTTGAGCTGCACCTTCCTGAAGTGCACACCCCACTCCCAGTTACTGGGGGAGCTGCAGACCATACAGTGTGCCTGGCAGATGACTGGGATGGCAGTTGGTAAGCTCTCCAGGACACCGACTGCATTGCACCACCGACCAGGCACTGTGCAGACACACCAGAACTCTGATCTCTTCTGGTCAGAGCCCCATGGTGTTTCTGTGACTTGATGGGGAATCCAGTCCTGTTTTCCATCTATTTCCAAAGGAAATGCTCATTTTGCTTTCCCCTCCCCCAGCAGTCTGGGTGGCTTCGTTAAGAAGAAATTATACAACTAATAGCCAGCATGAAAGGCCAAATCTTGAACTGATCCATGAGCAGGACTGCACTGCGGGTGACGTGTGCCAGGCATATCTCTGGGATGCTAATCTCCTGAGTGTGGAACACAATATGAGGGCAGATGTAGCTGTGGGGCTGAGGAGGGAGCTGTTGGAGGGACACCCAGAACAAGGGACACACGCTGCGTTTTCTAGCTGGTGGGAAGCCCATGCTGTGCTGCTGGTATCTCTGCGGATGAAACCACAACTTGGCCAGATGTCCCTCATTTTGCTGTGAAGATCTATCTCTCATGAAAGAAACTGTCTTTTTCTTTCACTGCATTCAAGCCCTGTTCACCAATCAACCCTTGTATCATCTGCTTGTCACGTCCCTTCCTTCCGAATTCACACCAACAGAGAATCAGGATGGACAGTAGCTAATTCTAAGTAGGGAGAAGTGTTCGCATCCATAGCATCAACACAGCGGTGCTCGGGCATTTACCCGGTGCCTGCAAGGACCACTGCTCCTGTGGGGCCACCACTGTGGAGAGCAGGATGAGCTGCCCCGGTCACTGTCCCGTGTGGGGTGCAGAGCAAAGGCTGCCTCTTGGGTGGGAGGGGAAGGGGAGATCAGATGCTGCCGCATGTTTTATGCTAACATCTTGCTGAAAGCTGTGCCAGATGTTGTAATCAAAATGGCTTCTTCACACCCTTTCGTTTTGGTGGTCAGTTTTGCCAGGATCGTGGTGGGTTCTTTGTGAAGACACAAAAGGCAATTAGCAAAGGCAGGGCCAGATCCTGAGCTGGAAGTGGGATGCTACAGCAGATTGCTCCTGCTGATTTTCTGGCTTATAGTTCTCAGTCATGCTGGCTGCAAGTACAGCAGACACAAAGTCTGAGTACGCAGAGGGTGACACTGCAGATCCCCACCGAAATTAGTGGAAATCAGAACCAGGGACGGGATTTCACTGAACTGACTCAAAAGGCAAAGATGGTAGTGACAAGCGGAACGTTGTGAACCTAAACCTTCTTGCATTTTTAAGATTGCAAATTTAGTCTTCCTCTAATCCTTTCTGAGGATTTCTTATCGAGTGTTTCTTTTTCTCTGCCACTAAGCTGCTGCTGCTGGCGGCCAGGGGGACTGTCAGCCTGTCCCACACATATGCCAGGCCTCACATAGTTTCTCTGTCAGGGAAGAGGGAATAGCGATGGAGAGCAGCCTGATAAACATGTCATCCATGATCCCTTCCTATGGGCAGATCATTGCTGTCCAAAGCAAACCCAACTCACTGGCAGACAGACACTTCACCTTTGGGGTCTCCTGCAGCCTCAGTGAGCCAGGGGCAAACGTCTCCTCTCCCTCCTTCTTTTTTTTTAACTCATAAAACCAGAATGGAGAAGCAAGAGGGGTCCAGTACACCTTGAAGTCTTAACATGTTTCAGACATCTTTCGGGGAGAGAGAAGATCCACGGCAGAGCTGGGGCTTAAAGAGACACAGGATGCTTAACACGGTCCAATTTTCTTCACTTGCCAACTGAAGTCTTTTGCAAAGGGAAAAAAGGAAAATCCTAGTAAGCTGGAGTTTTACACCACTTATTATACGATTATCATTCTGATAAGTGACTAAAAATACATAAAGGATCTAGAAAATCAGGTTTTCTCTTTTAGCAAGTTACTTTTTTAGGTAGAATTAGTTTTATGTTAGCTTGACGCTGCCTGACATACTACCTTATTTTTAATAAGCCAGAAATCTGCTCCAAGATTGTTGTGGCTGAAGAATTAATAAGATAATGTTTCCATTTTAGGAAATGCCCTAAAAACAAAGTGTAAAAAAGCCTAAAAGCCACCAGTCTGATTTTCAGGGATCCTTATTGCTCAGGGCTCCCATCAGTCAGTGAGACTGGAGGTAGCACAGCTTCTCCCAGATATCAGCTCTACAGTGCTGAGGGGTTTTACTGGTGCAGATGGGAGGAGAGCCTGGCTTGCAAAATGAGGTGGTTTGCCCCAGAAATTCCCATTCTTTATTCCTCAGTTCTGCCAGAGTGAGACCTCTCTCTGGCTGCCTGCATTCTGACCTTCCTGGCGATGGAGTGCCCATGGTGCCCACAAACAAGCCTCTCCATTTATTTTTTTTTTTTGCCTAACCCTGACACTAGAAAAGCCATTTATCTGCTTCTCAGAAGAGGCAGCTGGAGAACCGAACCTTCAGAGCATGGGAAGGGAATTTATTAAAAACAAAGGAAGTCTGCAGGTGTAAAATGTCTGTCATGCTAACACCTGAACAAACATATCACTGTGTTCTTGCTTATCTCCTTCCCACTCACTGCCTTTATTGAGTCCACTGTCCTGCTAACTGCAGACATATTAATCAGGCAGTTAGATTAGAACAAAGTCACTGCCTCTGTACAGTCTTATCTAGACCATATATATGTGTCATTATATAGATCAGGGCCAGGCCAAAAGGGTTTTTTTTATACCTTTGTGATGACCAAGCTGCTCACTGCTTCCTGTTTACATGAATTCCCCGTGCCTCAGAGGGAAAGCCGGCCTCCTCAGTGACTGCAGTAACGTTCTCCTTTCATCCCACCTATATAAAAAAGTATATATAAATATATAGTATTTTTCTCCTAACCCATATTCATTTCATCATTTGCAGTCCTTTCCCCACAAATGTCCATTTTGTCCTTCAAAAACCAGATTGATGAAGCAAGATCTCTTTTTGACCCCGTACCTTCTGCAGCCCGTAGTTGCGTTAGTGGTGGAGTTTTGCTCAGGGCAAATCTCTCTCAGTCATTTCTGCTGCTATGAGTTTCTTAGTCCTCGGTTTGTTGCTGGGTTTCCCATCCTTTGCCCACTTCCCAGAGTTTTGCTATGAAGAGGTTGACATACCGAGGTGAAGCTGCCCCAGCTACATGGGAAGGCGTTTGCCCAGGGCGGGGTGGTGGTGGAGGAAGGAAGGAGAGGAGGCAGCACCCCGCTGCCCTCACCATGGGACTGCATGGTGATAATGCCTCCTTTCTGCCTCTTCCCTCCCCTGCCACCGCAGGGAGAAGTCTGGTGGATCTGACCTGGTTTTTTTTTCTCCCAGGGCCTGGGCTTGCCTTCTATCCATTGGGTTTTGTCTCCCCAGCCCACAGCCCTGGAAGCTGTGGCAGAGAGCACCTCCCTGCATGAACAGAGTGGAAACCTGTTTTTACGCATACTTGAAAAACAAAAATCTCTCCCTTTCTTTTCCCCTTTTTACATTTTTGATGGCAGTAGATAAAGCTGTATGCAGACAAGAGCTTTGAGAGTGTCACTGTCTGCCTGGTGTGCTAAAAGCACATCTGTAGTGGGCATTCAAAACACAAGATATTTCTGTTACAAAATGAGTTGCGGGCACCGTGGGAGCAACCTACAGCTGTACTCTAGCTGGGTTTCCTCATCCCCAGCTATCAGAGTACCTCTGGAGAAGCTGCCCTGGTTTTCAATCACCTCCTCTTCCTGTTCCTTGTTCCGTTTCTGGTTCATTAGAATTAGAGGTGGACTAAAGGTATGTCCTGGGAACTGAATGTCCTCATCCTTTGGAGATCTCTGAGTCACAGCTGAATGCAGGAGCAAATGTCATGACTGAGTAAAGGGGATGGGGTCACAAATCGATGTGGCAAGTGTCTGACTTTTTACAAACAGCCGAGAAAAACACAGCAAAATCCTCACAGCTTAGTGCAGGGTTTAGTACTCATGTACAACATACATGGTTATAATATTCGTAATCAAAATAAATATGTTTACCAGTTCTGTGAATCTCCATAAATCCTTCTTCCTCTTTTGCACGTAATGTAATTCTCCAAAGGCTCGAAAATGTGCATGGTGAGTCTCTAATGCACATTTTTATTTGCTGATTTCCAGTGGCTCCGTATAGACATTTTAGCTTCAACAGAACATCTCAGCAGGAACTTTCTTATCAGGATTTCTGAGGCTCACAACCATATTCAGAACATCCAGTAGAAAGATTCCTAAGTCTCTGGAGACATCCCCGCTTAAAACCATATTTGCTTTCCTGGCAGTTTCCTCTGAGAGCCTTTGAATGTGAGGAACAGTACCATGAGTGTTAAGCTTTTCTCTCCCCATCGCTAAAACTCCAGCAGGCGTCGAGTCTCATGTGCTCGTACTCGCCACGCTGCCGGGGAATCTGGTGCGCCTCGAAAACGACGGAGATTATTATGACAAAAGGTCCCCTCCACCTTTTGTACCAGGAACCTCTTTTGCCCTAGGAAATGTCTGTGTTTCTGAAAAAGGCTTAGCAGTAATCTTGCTGCAAACCTGTTCTCTTAAAGGAGCCTCTCCGGTTCGCGGCACCCTGGGCTGTCAGAGGGAGCGCGCTGAAACAGATGCGTCATGTCTGGCAACTTTTGTGGTGCTAATTTCTACCACAACAGTGATTTTCTTTAAGCGGCTTGCTGGGACAAAACAGGATGAGAATACAGCACCTAAGCTGTTAAATATAAAGGAAAGCTCTGTCCTTTGCTGCAGATATGATGCGGCCTCCTTGCTCCTCGGTGTCTCTTTCTCCTCCATACGTGGAAGCCTGATCACCCCTCACCATTGCGAATGTCATTACTGGCAGGCCATGGAGGCTACAGGAGTAGGCAGTACGTCGCATTGTACGTGCGGTAGATAACCCTCAAATGAGTGGAGAGCCAGAATATGCTCGGGAACTGCTAATGGCTCCATAAACTTTGAGAACATAACTTTGAGTGGCTGTAAGTGACAGGCAGGTCCCCAGAGTGATTGTGGTCATGTATTCACTCCAGTGCAATGTGTACAGTAGCTATTTTTTTCTTGTTTGCGTAATAAACCTCTCTCACAGGTTTTTGCCTTTTAAGTTCCCCCTTGAGTGACATTTATGAAGGGTGAGATTGTCACTGTCCCTCTGAAGTCTGAGAGAGGGCGATGCTGTCACTACTACTCTAATGGCTGTGCACTGAAAGCAGGTTTTAACGCCTTCAGAGCAAAGATCTCAAAGCTCTTTGTAAACAGGACACCATGTAGCCTCAGAGATACCAAAGCAGGCAAATCTGAGTTTTCTCTGCAGCTGAGGCAGGGTTATACAGGGAAACCCTGCCCCAGTTTCAGTGAAAGAGTCGAGCACCAGCCCTCGTGGGTGCCTGTGGAACAGAACTTGGGTTTCCGAACCCAAAAAGTCTCCATCACTCAAGTAGGAAATCCTTTCCTTCAGGTGGGTGTCATCTTGCGCTTTCAACTCTACGATTTGCATGAAAAGATCTCATCCTGTTGTCAAAACAGCAAAGCCCTCACATTTTATACTCCGCCACGAACTAGTAAATATGAAATATATTCAAATGCAGAAGGCATTCTGTTGCCTCCTTGCAGAAGCTGATCAATATCTTCTCTCTCAGCGAGTGCTGCTTCAGTTGGCAGCAGACAAGCTGTTGGGTTTAGGCTTCCTGGGCTGACTTTATTTTTAGCTGGGAGTGGCATTTTTCCTCTGGAAGCTTTCCCTGCCTCACATCATGCAATGAAAGCTGCTTGCTGGCATGACACTTTCTCCTCCTCGCTACTATTTTCCCTCTGCTGACTTTGTAGCCTTCAAAACATCAGTTTGCTTATTAAATTATCACGCTGCCCACAGCGAGAGAGAAAAACGACTCAGTGCACAGCTTGCGGCTGAGCATCGTGTCGGGCACCTGCCTGGGAAGGGGCCGGCTGGTGCTGGGGAGGTGGGCAGGCTGCGGCGGGCGCTGGGGACAGGGTGGCAGGGCAGGGGCTGTGCGGGAGCTGGTGCAGCGGTTTTGCAAGGCGTTGAGCCCACCAGCACCTGGCACCCCTCCCTGTGCCATGCCAGACATCTCCCAGTTCAGGTCTGCCAGAGAGAGGCAAAGGTGTGCTACGCACGGCTGCAGGCAAAGAACTCCTTTGTTGAATTCACGGGGGAAAAGAATAAATAAAGTTTTGCTGCTCATCTGCCTGAGGATTTTGAGGTGCAGCATGGTTGGCCCTGGTGAGAACTCAGGTGGGTCCTGACAAAAGCAGCATGAGGATGTGCTGGGAGAGACCCCCCCATCAATTACCGCGTGGCTGGGATTTCGGCCAAAGTCCTCGGCAGGAGATGGAGCAGACCCCAGAGCCTGAGCTGATGGAGACAGGAGAGAATAACGGCATTGTCTTATGTGGTTTGCTCTCCATGTTGAGACCATGTGCGTTCTCCAGCAGGGCTCGTGCTGTTTTCTGTCACTCCTTGGATAGAGAGATTGCCACAAGCTCCACCTCTTGCAGTGAGTCGTGGTTCAAAATGTGCACTCTATTAAAGAAAAAACAAAGGGAAAAACAATAAGTCACGAGGGCTATGAAGAAATCTTTAACAATGTGAGGGAGTGCGCACCATTTCAACATCAAATAAATCTTTAGAGAGCCCTGAAAACCTGTAAGAGGTGGATGAACTCACCTCCATCCCTTAAACCTAATGACAGTTTATATCTCTATGATGAAATGATTTGTGCACTGACCTATCGGTTCTAAAATGCATCTCCTTCAATGTCAAAACTCCTCCCTGCCCTTAAGAGCTGTATCTCCAAATATTCCCTGCATAGCCACCAAAACGTCCAGCGTCCACCTCTGTGATACAATTATGCGCAGTAAATATTAGCACTGACTACCCAGGTGCTGGGCAGAATTAATGCAGCTCTTGCCTCTTCTGCAGTCCAAGCATGTTTCCTGAGAGCAATGATAACATCCTGAGCAGGCAGGTAATAGCAGGCTTCAAACTGAAAAGATGCACAGATGATCCTTCCTCCCTCCCTCCAAACCCTTCCAAATTAGATGCGCAAAACTGGCTGCTGCCTTCTGGAGGAGTATGCTGCAAGAGCGAGGGCCTCGGCAAGCAGAGTACGAATTGTCTGTGATATTCGAGCCTGTTTTGAACTCTGCACTTTCCTTCCCTCACTAGATAACATTATCGAAATCCCAGCGTTAAAGACCTGCTGGGTTGTAATGCAAAGCTATAGGGGAATAATTCTGCACGCCCCTGACAGTCTCTTCTGCTGGGAAGATCTCCTGCTTGGGCCTGTGAACGCATGAGCCTGTGTGTCTGTGTGTTTTAAAATCTCTGCCTAGTTGTGGCCAGATATACCTCTAGGTCCATACTTCTTCCTGCTCCTTCTACAGTGCATGCGCGCACATTGGGGTTTTTCTTTATTATTTACTTATGTGAAATAAACACTCATGAACCTGCGCTTCCTTTTCAGCTCCTAAAGGAGCCTTTACTCATGTTATTTCTTTCTAAGACTCATAATCCTTTAGTATTTAGAGCAGTAAGAACTGCCTTCTCTGGCACATGGGATGAATCAATGTAATTGTTCTTCACTTCCATGTTGGGGGCAAGATTTTCACCCACGCTGGTGAAATGGCAGTCACCAAACACGTGAGACACGATGGATTTGGCTATGGTTGTTTTTTAGCATCAGTGACAACAAATGTTGCAGCTCAGTAAACTCTCCGGCTTGGGCATTTGACTCAGGCAGCACCGTTCGAGTGGAAAATGTGGTTTTCACCAGCTCATAGTTAATTTCCCCTTGTCCTAGTGTCATTGATACTCTTGTCACTTCCCGTGTCACTGATATTCCCAGAGTACCCTGAGAAACACATGCCGTTGTGCAAGCACATACTTCTGCTTACTTACAGCCGGCCGTGCTGATTAGCCAGACCATGGGCAGAACAAAACCTCCAGCCCGCTGCTGTTTGTTATATTGCTCCAAGGGGAGAAAAAAAAGCCCTGCTGTACATCATCCTCCCTCCCCCCCCCAAAAAAAAAAGAAAAAATTAAAATGATATTAATTTATTTAACAGCACACCCTATTAGGAGTAAATGCGTGTTCTTAGAGGGCTCCGTGATGGAGTAGAAACGCCTCATTAACATTGGATATATCAACTTGGGAGCAGGAGCAAAGTCAGAGAGAATAGTGACTGGCAGTACAATGAGTCCACCCGACCCCATGCAGGGACGTTTCCTTTGGTTGCTCAGCCTGCATTCAGATACAGCCCGCTCTCCAAAGACACCATCTGTGCAGGTTTCCAGTGCCTGGGTCGTACCTCTGCAGCACAGCCCTGGCTGGATTCCCTGGGCTTTTCAGGGCTTTTTGACCAAGGAAAGCCGCTGTGGGCAGGCTGAGTACAAGCCAGGCCCCAGCTGACCTTGAAACTGCCTCCCACAAGCTATAAATATTGCTTTCTTGGTATGCTGCGGGACGAGTTGCCCATTAAGAAACAGCGTTTTCTTGGTCTCCAGCTCCTCTGATCTCCAGAAGTAACTGCCGGGAAACCTGTAATACTGTGCTATGAGCCACCCTGGCAAGAGGACTGAGCTGCTTCAAGCTTTTTTGTCCCAGTGCAGAGCTGTGGTGATTCATCAGTCTCAGCACTGCTGTTTAATGGCACCTTTTCCAAAGAAGAGTAGGAGCTGTTGGAGGGGCAGAGGTGGATGAAGGTCACCAAGTGGGCATGGCTCCAAATAGCACCATGGTGGGGACAAACCCACGCAGGGAGTAGAGACGATAGATGTCCCAAGGGCAGTCCTTGCTCCCTTCCTGCTCCTCCTGGGTAGTGGGGAGCAGAGTGCTTCTCTGTTCTGCCCTGGGGTTGTCCACTAGAGATGCCTTCACCCCGCATTCTCAGGACTCAGCTGGTGGCAATGGAGGAGATACTGAGATATTGGCAGCTGTTTCTAAAAGGTTTTTCCTTCCAGCACCTGGAGAAATACTTTCCACAAGTCATATTTCTTTCTCAGGCTCAACCCAAACTTGTACACTTCAATTTCTTTTGCTCTGAGGTCTCCCAGTTCATTAGTCACTCTGTGCTGAACAGACCACCTGGGACCATTTCGTCCTGTTTCTCTCTACGGACCTGGACCCTTCAGGAGGAAGAATTGGTGGGAACCTCCTTCAGGATGGGTAAATTATGATACACCTGCAATCAATTGCTCCTGCTCTTGGACAGGGCACAGAAACATGGCTTGCTCGAAGATAAGCACACGTTTGGGATGTCGGGCCCGCAGCAGTGACAAATTAACGCACAAGCGGTGATGGTTCATGTGGGTGCTCACAGAGCCTGGACACCACTGGTGTCAGTAGGGCTTTCCCACTGGAGTGTGGGGTCTGCTCTGCCCAGAACCTGGGCAGTCATGTTTTCTGCCACATGTGAGCTCTACCTGGGCATTGCCACTGCACTCAGCCGTAGTCCTCCCCGTGTAAAGCGTTGTAGCAATGCCTCTGAGGGGAAATCGCTATTCCCTGAGAGAAGATTGGCCCCGTATGAATATGTAACAGGTTACATTTCCTTCTGGAATCTGATATGCCTATCATAACTAAACTTCTGTTGCATCTAAATGGGAAAGTTGCAGTGGAATATAGCATTGCTCATGTCTAATGTCCTTCTGTAATTAACAAAGATCATTTTCTGCAATGTATGTGCATGTAATTACCATTCTGAGTGATCATCAAGATGTACATAGCAGGAGCCTTGCTACTCATTCATCCCGAGAGACCTAGGGAGGGAAAGCAGGGCAGAGGAAAGCACCTGGAAGTCCAGCATTATGCTTGGAACGTCTTCCCATCTGCGAACGAGGTACGGCACGCTGGCTTAACCTGCCAAGAGGAATACAGCCGTGCAGGACCTTGGGGCTCACGTTTTAAACCGAGATATACATTACCAAGTCAGCAATGGGTGCGAGGGCGCTCAGTGCTCTTTGCTGATGTGTTTACGTACCTCTCACCCTGTTTTCTCCGGGGCCTTAGCATGGTATCCGTCACCTCCTACATTCCTCATGAAGCTGGAAATTTCTATTTTCGGGTACCCAACAACTTGGACACCGTCTGTTTCTTCCTCTGCCGAACTGACTGCTATCTGACTGTCTCACAGTCTCCCTCTTATTAATTCAGCTCTGGCAGGCAACCGAGTGCTTCTAGCTATGGCCGAGGCGCTAAGCCTAGGAAAGGGAATGCATCGTGTCAACCGTTGCCGTATCTGACCCGTGTCTGGTTTCAATACAGTGACGGGGTGAATGAGAAGGTGCCTGCTACGTTCAGAAATGTGGGAAGCATTCGCAGCGAGGAGTGAAACCGCGCCAAGACAATAACTGGGAATGGCTTTATTTCCAGCAGCTTGCGTTGGGTCACAGCCCAAATCCGTAAGGTTAGGCTTTTTCAGGTACTCCGCGTTGGAATGTCGTAGCACCTCGTAAACGCTGACTGACATAGTACCACAGCCCCAGAAGAAGAATAGGTTTTAAGCAGCAGGTCTGAGTGCAGCTACCTGTCCAAAACCAGTGCCTCAATCCCAGCGCCACGGAGCAGCTGGGAGATTGTTCCTGCCTTCTTCACTGCTTTTTAACCGGACCTCTGCTGCCAGCTGGGAATGGCGACCCGCGCAGCTTAAAGGTGATGAGCACATTCATTCATATACCCATGAAGCAAACCTGCTTACTTTTGCAGAAGCTTAATTAGGGTCGACACCCTGTTGGCTGGAGGGAGAGCGCGAGCCCCTCCCGCCCCTGCCCCTGCGAAGGTCTGCGTGCCGGTCCCAGTCCCACCCCTCCCAGCAGCCCCACTCTTCAGTTTATTGGTGACTGAAGTGCACGTTTTTGCCTTTGTCTTTTTCCCTGCATTTGTTCCTCTGAGAGACCAAAGTAAAGATTCATCACTTTCTCCCGCATGCTGGCCAGAAACATCTGTCTCCCAGTCTGTCTTTCAAACTGTGTCCTCCTACCGCTAAGCTTCCAGAGCGTGGGCAAGGAAGGCTGGCTGCAGGTGTGGCCAGAACATCTGCAATGTGAATGATTTGCGTTTCTTTTCATTTTTTTTGTCAAAGTAGTGAGGTGCCCTGGCCCAGCCTTTCCTCATGGGTTACTTTGACTCAAAAATCAATGTTTCCGGCAAGATGCAATTGCACAGCAAAGTTTCATTTCTGCGTACGGTACAACCACAGCACAATTTCCAGACTGGACAACCTTGGAAGGCATCAGGAACAAGAATAGTCATTTAAGGGGATGGCCCGGATGGGCAGAGGTGAAACCAGGTCAAGGAAGGAGATGCCTGGACCATACTCATTAGTTGAGAAACTTTGCAGGACAGATGAGTATATAACTCCAAGAGAAAACAGGGAAAGGGGATTTGCTGACAAGTAAAGATCGGGTGACATTTGTTATTTTCCAAAGCAAAAGAGACAAGCGAACAGCAGAGGCTTGTTCCAAAGCACAGTGAAGTTCAGGAGAGTCTTTCCTCTAGTCTCAGTGGGCATTAGAGCAGGTCCCCAATACTGTCCAAGGACAAGCTGACCTCAGATACCGCTCTGTTTCTTTCTTTTTTTATTTCCACTCAGGAGGTGCTGAGGACTTTCTGCTGATAACCCGCTCGCAGATTACATCTCACACTGTGCCTGTGAGCTGCAGTGAGTGCCTTGCGAGGGTCTGCAGCCACCTCCACCCTCCCGAATGCTGCTGGGAGAGGCGCTCGCTCTCCCTCTGTCTCTCCCTCCTCCTCTTCAGCAACATACAGACTGAAAATCCCACCCTCAGTGATTCACATCAACAGACGTCCCTGTTATTTCTCAGACTGAGAACTCTTAACATTTCCTGCAGACAGCTATTTTGGGAATATTAAGCCCCAATGTTTTGGTGGAAAGTGAATTCAAAGGGCCACAAGAGCAGGGGACTGAGTGAATGAACCCAAGCAACTCAACAACACTAAACATTTTGTAACGCTTTTTTTAAACACAGAGGGAGCTTTGATACTGCACATGGCGACAAAGACTTTTGTCATGTAGGCTGCTTGGAGTTAATATGAAAGCGCCTCCATTGTGCCGGCGTTCGGTCGCAGGAAGCAAAGCTTGCAGTGGAGCGTGAGATAAAAATATTTTTAAGGCTCATCACTTTTTTGACATCTCCACTCCAACACTTCCTCCCCAAAGCGGTGTGTACAGACAGCTCCGTCGTGGCTGCTGCTTCTGATCTTCAGCCTCACCCACCCAACACCCTTGGAGCACATGTGCGGCTGCAGACTTTATGAGGAGGTGGAAGAGCTTATGGTGACAGCCTGAAATCAACGGGGACGGCTCATCTGTTTAAGGTGTGCAGGGTCTGGCCTCCAGTGAGCAGTCATTATCTTTCACACTGAAGCACAAAGGAGTTGAATCTGTCTATGAAATTACATTATTCTACAACAGTGGGAAAAATCGACGTGCTGTGGTCATGATTATGCAAGCGTTGGGCCACTCTGGAGACCACTATGTGGTTTTGTTTTATTCTGAAAGAAGCAACCGGGCATTCAAGTGTTTCAATAAGATAAAAATCCTGATTTTCAGCAGAGGTAGTGCACGCACTGGATTAGTATCTGTCTGCCTAATTTCAAAAGTGTATTTCTTTTGGAAAAAAAGCTTTTACGTTTTTCTCTTCTTCTACCTCAAGATCTCAAAGCAGAGCAAGATTTGAACAAATTACAGCTAACCAGGAACATGTAATATTTATTCATAGTAAATGCTTTTCCTAGAAGAGTTTGTTGGAGCACATTTGCAATAAATTGAATAAAAATTTGCGTTTTAAAAGAAGGTTCAGCCTTTCTAGGTCTACTCAGTGAGGGACCTGCCCGGCTAAATATTTCCCTGTAGCTGCAACAAGCCTTAGTGTGGTCCTGGTGCTAGAAGGGTGCACACTGGCCAATTGTCTTGGGATTGGGTAGACGACATGGTTCAAATGGGAACATTTATCCACACTACATAAAAATGCAGTGTGTAGTACAGTTACAGGGAATATAAAGGAGGGTAGCAGGACACATGGGGTCTGCTACTACCAAACAGTATAGCGTATACACTATGTATGTTTGGTACGCCACAGATTTTCCAAGCTCTGTTTCAGCCTCCGGGCACATATTTGCACACACCATATAGCTGATCGCGTCTATCCATACGGTCCATAGAGTGGTTTGGGTAGGTAAGCCAGGGACTGACTTTCAGGAGAACACACCGTGGTTTGCTGATGTGCCTGGAGAGACTGGAGTCCTGGCTCATGTCCTTTGGGAGTGGTGTGGAAAGCCCAGCACTGTGGGGTACCAGCTCAGGTGTGCTTGGGGCAGAGTCTGCAACTCAAGGGTAAAATGAACTAGAGACCCAGGCATAAATTTGGTTAAGTCATTCCTGGGAATTTGACAATGGATTAAGCTTTCCATGCACATAATGCCGAGTCCTGCACTGTGCTGGCTGAGCAATTCTTTTCCTGTGAAACTCAACCCTGCTTGGCTTCAGGTCTCCTTGTACTTTCTACCCCCACCTCACCTTTCCAAGGGGACCTGGCAGAGGGCAGAGGTGAGACAGGGAACTTTTACAGTGAACCAGTGCCTAATTTCATATTGAAATAATTTGGTTTCAGCAAAAGAGGATGATTTTAAGTGATTGACAACATCATGGTTTCTGCTGAATTGGACATTGGATTTTGGAGATCTTTTGATTGTGTACCATGAAAAAAAAAAGGAGAGAAAGGCTCATGAGACCCTCCTGGACCCAAAGCTGCTAGGTGTAGTGCTTCTTTGCTACCCAGCGGAGTAGAGTGAGTAGGAAAAGAGAAAAAAAAATGTATGTAATAATTTGAATTTGAAAGTGAATTTTGATTTCATTGAGTTCAGCAGTCCTTCTGTGTTTGAATTCTGCATTTATTTGTATATTCGAGAACTACAAGCAGGAGGGCTTGCCAAGTGAATTTTAAACAGAGGCGCTCATGTACTGACCATCAGTGAATTCCAAATACTTTATTTTCTTATGAAATTTAGAGTGTGCTGCTTTGTTACCTAACTCCCCTTACCAGGGAACAGAAAGGGAAATAGATGGATATGGCACATATTGCATATTATAATTTATAATGGACTACTCTACAGAGAGGAAGTTATTTGCTGATATTACTACTGAACATAAATAATGAATAAATTAGAGAATGTTGCAATCTGTTTATAGACAATTCTCAGACAAAGGTGAAATTCATGAAAAAAATATTAGTTGCAAATGATTTGCTCAGCTCTAGTTCTTACTCCTGTGGCTCTGAGGGACCTTGACTACTCACGAGCTGATAACCTTCAATTCCAGCATGCAGGCTATGAACTCCTCCACATGACTTATAGAATCAGAAGAACTTTAATTAAAAATATTGACTAATATTCATGCCCTCCTTCATCTGTTAAATAGGTGAAGCTTATTGTGCCTCTTGGCCCTCAGTACAATGTGGATGGGGGGAATACAACGCTGAAATTTTATGTCTAATGTAAAGTAGCACTCATTGCCACCTAGGATTAAGGAGACAGATCAAAAATCAGCCAGCCAGGGTGTAGGGAGGAGGTTGCGATCTCATGGAAGGGCTGATGTGGGGGGGTTTTGTGTGAACAGGCTGCTGTTAGCGTAACATCTTTTGGGAAAAGTCTTTCGGATAAAGGACGTATAGACGACAGCTTTATTCTCATCTGTGTCAGAGACTTAAAAAAAAAGCCATTTTGTCCAGACACTTTAAGACTTAAAGCAGTAGTGTAGGTGCTTAGCTTCCTGTGATTTCTCCTTGTTATGTTTGTGACACCTAATTATCATGTGGATATGAATTTTGAAGTGGTCCATGCCCTCTCCCTGCCTATTTCTATTTCAATAAAATAAAGATTATAATCTCTGCTGATCTCACGGGGATGCTGTGAGGGACCATTATATGGCTTTTTGTCTTAGAAGAGACACTATAAAAGTTCATAATATCTTGTCAGTGATGCAGATCAGTCAGGAATGCCCACAAAGGCTTTTCAAGACATTTTGATGAAGTGTTTTGAACCAGTGAGGGCCATCATGCCCTCAACCCCAAACTCAGGGGGGTTCATGCAAGAGCAACTGGTTCATCTTTGAGGCAGTTCCTGTGCCCTGGGTTTCAGCAGCTCTTTTGGAGCAGTGTGGTTTGGGATGGAGAGAATGAGTAGTCCCTGAACAGGACGGTCAAGACATCATTTGTCTCTTGCACACTTGTCTCATGCAAAAGAAATTGCCAGAATTGGCTTTCTGAGAGCCTATGAAACCCTTCCCACACCTGCCATGTGGCTGTGGGTGAAGAACTGACCACGGTCACCCATGGCAGCTCCCACCACTGCTGCGAGTCTGAAATAGCCGTGCAGATGCTGTCCCCTGAGGTACTCACAGGCCCACTTGTCTCATTTCAGGTTCCTCTGAGTCCCTGGAGCAGGTCATAAAGATTATAGAGTATAGGGTATTAACAGACTCTTTTAGGCTTAAGGTTTTTGCATGTTGATCCCATGCTTGCTAATTATCCGTGCCATTATTTCTATTAGACTCCCCATTCCTGCCTGATACACATTATGGAGAATTTGTGACAGATTCAAGCAGAAATAAAGAGGGAAAAACTCTTTTTCCCAATTTCCAAAGTGTCCTCAGTTCAGTTTCTACCTTGCTTTGGCTTCCTCCTCCTGTCTCTGTGGCATCTTTGCATCTTTACACCTATCTCCTGTGCCTGTCTCCCCTCCATGTGCCCAGGGGTCCCTCTTGCCTGGGGCAGTGTCACCAGAAACAGCTCCTCTCCAGATGGGGGGATGGCCACGGCTTGTAGCCCCCCCCCCCCATACTCATCAGTGCTGCAGCTGGATGTGGCTCATCCTGCCTCAAGCACCCTGGGATGGGAGACACGAGATGCTTCAGCTTCACAGACTGGCATGGAGAAATTGGGAGGAACAGTCTGTCAGGGGGAAACAAATCAGGCCAATAAGTCTTCCCACTCAGTTACCTTAAACCTGCTTGTCTCCCTGTTCTTTTCAAGGCCTTATTTTATTCTATTCTATTCTATTCTATTCTATTCTATTCTATTCTATTCTATTCTATTCTATTCTTAATTTAAAGATTCCCTCTTTCTGAGCAGCCTCTAAGGCAGGCACCAAGTTATTGTCCTTTTGGTTTTCCTGTTTGAGATTGAGCCAAGATTAGCCACGGCATAAACTCCTTCCCCAGTTGCAGTGCTTTCGCTTTGTTGCATGCATTTCAGCTTTAAAGTCATCTTCTCTCTCCAGCAGCTGTAAACCACCCCCCCACCCTCACAGGGTATTTTGCCTTGAGATTCATGTGAGCAGGGTAAATAGACATTTGCTCAGGTTTCTCACATATGGGTTTGGCAAGATCCCTGCCCCCCTGCCCCTCTTCGTTACCCCCTTTGGTCTGGTTTGCTTTCCCTGTGTGCCTGACTGTGCTCCTGTAGGACTATAATAATACAAATAATAATTCCCTCAAGCGAATCCTGTTGGGAGAGGCATTGGAGGACAGTACAGTAACTGAAACAGCACATCAGGGCTGAGCAAACGTAATAACAAGCTGTTCTGCAAATTGTGGCCTAAAAGAAACATGAAAACAAAATCTGAGGGAGATTTGCTGTTATTATGTTATAGAGACTGTGATTTCTCTTGCTATGTTTTGCCACTTTCTTGTTTTTAGCTTTCCACCTCTGTGCTGTATGAGATTACAAGACTTTAAAAGCATTTAACTGTTATCCAGAATATAAAATCTCAGCGCCGATTACTAGTTCAATCATAATCTGCTATGATATAATATATGTTATCTCTCCTCTGCATTAAATCTAATCAGGAAAGGGGACCCTGCAGCACCTCCTCATCCATCCTGCCAGCACCAGTCGGGTGGGAGCAACCAGGACCACTGTGGTGAGCACCCAACTAACTGCCTGTTACGTTCTTGAAAAGGATGTTTGGGAAAGGTGGGACCTAGTACAAGCAGCTGAAGTTCTGGTGGGAAAGAGAAAGTAGCCCTGTCACCTGCTGTTTGCTCCCTTTTCCTTGCCATACTGGTTTAAATAACGCCACGGTGTGCTGCTGAGTAGTGGCCCCCTATAACCACCAGCACTACAGCTGTGTGTCGCTTCTGAGTGTCATCGGGGAGGTGGAGACGAAGCCTTCATTCTTACTGCAACATAGCGTTGTGTTGCCCGGATCTAGCTCCTGGCCCTGCCGGACCAAGCTGATGCCCTCCTTCATTGAGGAGTTTTGTTCCTTTTCCCAAAATCCAGCTCCAAAAAGGAAAATAGTTCGATGTTGAGTTCTAGCAGGTGTGGAAGCTTGTTCGCAAATTACCAACCCACACAGAATTATGAGGGTTCAAAATGAATTTTTTCAAGTTTACTGAGATTGTGCTGTATCTTGCGGTGTGCAGTTACAGCCCGTATTTGGTTACTGTCACAGTATCACAGTATCACAGTATGCTAGGGATTGGAAGGGACCTCAAAAGATCATCTAGTCCAATCCCCCTGTCGGAGCAGGAACACCTAGATGAGGTTGCACAGGAAGGCGTCCAGGTGAGTTTTGAATGTCTCCAGAGAAGGAGACTCCACAACTGTCCCTCAGAGTGAGCTTATGGCTGACCACGTGGATGAAGAGCTCTGTGTGTGCTTTCAGAGAGCATCCCATCACCAGCTCCTGTCCACGTTCCCACATACAGGTCAACTGTATAAGCAATCCACCCCATCACAAAGAGAGGGCTGAACTCAGGGCTTCGTGAGGTCTGCAGGACAGCTTCCGTCAGCTCTGCAGGGCTTTGCCCAAAGCACACGGTGACAGCAAGGCACCCACCCTTTGCGGGAGCAGCTCATCAGATGGAGATGGAGTCAGCCCCACGGGCACGTGCACGCGCAACTGCTGAGGGGGAGGCAGGCGATGGGGAGTTTATCTTTTCGCCATCGGCAAGAAAGCTTTCACATCCCAATAGGAAGGTCTGTTCTTTCGGAGGGGCAGAGTGTAAAGGTACTGAGAGCTGTCAGGGAGCGCAGAGGTGGAGTCAGAGTCAGCCATGAGTAAAATATAAGCTCTTGAGTCCATAATATAAGTGGTTCAACACCACTAGTCATATAGCGGGTTTGTTTTCTTCCCTCTCACACTTCCACAGTGTATTGCATACGAGATACCACTAAATAGATGACATGACACAATATCAGAGTGGTTTTTTCCTCCTCATAGCAAGAATATATAATAATCTCTCTGGGAAGCACATCTCAAGCTATCTCCAAGAACAATAGATGCTTGTAAGGCATCCAGTGAAGTCAGAATAGCTGGAGGCTGCGAGTCACATAATAACTTTTTGTGCTTGCATAGTGTTTCGTTTTCAGGCTGATCTGAATCGGAGACAGGAAAAAAACAGATTTTTTCTTCTTTAATTGGCTACTCTTCAAGTTGGTGCGTTTTTTGGAAAACCAGGACTTGCCATCTTATTTATCACGCTGGTAAGAGCAGGACCACGCCACGGAAACAGGAGGTCACCTGTGGATGCTTCCGCTCTTTGGAGCAGATCATGGGAGCGGAAGGAGAACATGGGGAGTTTGGAGAAGGATTTAAACGACACTGCATGCGGCGTAAGAAGGAAAAAGGCCTCTGGAGCAGGTCTAAGTGACGCCCCAGCTTGTGCGTGGGGCTGGAGCCTGCAGCATGCCGTTGTGGCGACCGCTGGGCTGCGGGTGCCACCACCTGAGCTGCCTGCCACTGCCTGCAGCGTGCCCTGAAAAAGGGATGGCGTGCACCACGTACCCACCAGTGCTGCTGCCGATGCGCAGCGAGCTGCAAAGCTTCAGGTGCGGGGTGTAAAGGTGCTCTCATCTCCTTACCTAAATACCGCAAGATCACTACCGGTGCTAGGGAAAAAGAAAAAAGATCATCGCAGAAACTCATGGGACCCGATTATTCTTTACCATGACTGGGTTCCTTGAAAGGGGGGGGCCCTAATATTTAAGATACATTTTGCTACCTGTCTGTGACAGCAAATCCAGGTTTCACTTAGCCTGGCTTGGGAAATGAGGTGGTGTTACTATACATCATTCAGGCTGGGATGAGGTCCCTAACGTGCTGTGCTCTTCCCAACGGTGTGGACAAGATCACAACAGCTCTGAATTAGTGTTATTATATATTGCTCCTAATTGTGTGTTGCATAGACTTGGATCTGAGGAGGATTTTGAGGAAGCTGAGAGCTTATTTGTGTTTGGTTTTCCCCTAAAAAATATTTTTAAATTTCATTAAGCTGCATAAAAAAAAAACATAACATACAAAATCATACTTGCTGGAGAGGGTTTTCAGCATTCCCTGGGAAGAAGTCGTTTATGATTATCTGAATTACTGGGATTTGGTGTGAGAAGGAGGAAACGGCCTCTGTTCAATTCCAAGCCCCATTCTCTGACTGTGTCACTGTCACCCATATTCTGGGCATGTGCTTTGTGCTACCAGGCAGAGGGGAGAGAAAGCGATAAGACACAGATTTGACTGGAGGGCAGGTAACTGAAGTTATGGCATTTAAATCAAGGCTTGGGTTGTGCTTTTTCCTTTACATGGTTTAAATTGCAGCTTCTGACAGAAGCTGAGTATCTATGTACGTATTTTGGCATAGGGGCATAGATGCTATATTCTACTTGGCTGATACATTTAGTTGAAGTATACGCTACTAGTCTTAGGCAAAATTTTTCATCAGCAAATCATTTATTCCAGTGTCAGGACAGGAAAAACAATTCAGCAAATATTTTCAGGGAATACAAAAAGAAAAAGCAGATGCATTCAATGGACTCAGTAGCATTTTCAACCCAGAGATTTTCCTTTTGCAGTTGCTGTGATTTGACACATTCTTTGAAAATTGGAGTAGTTATTGATAAAGAATACCCCTTTTACCTCCTCCCCCCTCTTCCCTCCATTGCATCCTTACATGCATCTTTACATGCATACTTGCCATCCAAATGTGAGGACACACTTGGGACAGGGGAGCACTGAGCTCCAGTCCCTTCTCCGTCTGATTTGTACTTTTGGAAAGGCCCTTCACTATTGAGCTTTAGGATATTTTTGGATATTGACTCTCTTTTATGTTGAAATTCTTTCACTCAAGTTAAAACTTCTTGAATATGCAGAGCAAAATGTACTTGAATATTTGGACCAAAACTTGACATTCAGCTTCCCGTGCTGTATATGCACCCAGTAATTGTCACCTTGTCTGAGCTTGTGGGTATTTACCCCTTTCAGTCTCACTCCTTTTTTTGTCGTTTGAAATCTCCCTTTTCTCTGTCCCTCCCCCACAACTAATTTATACCCTTCTGCCAAAAAATAAACAAAAAGCTAAGCATCTCCACCCACTCTATCTTGAGTGGTTTAGTTCATCTTGGGTCCACTCCATAGAATCATAGAATGGTTTGGTTTGGAGGAGACCTTTAAAGGTCACCTAGTCCAACCCCCCTGCAATGAGCAGGGACATCTTCAACTGGATCAGGTTGCTCAGAGCCCCATCCAACCTGACTTTGAATGTCTCCAGGGATGGGGCATCTACCACCTCTCTGGGAAACCCATTCCAGTGTTTCACCGCCCTCATTGTAAAAAATTTTTTTACTTAAATCTAGTCTGAATCTACCCTCTTTTAGTTTAAAACCATTACCCATTGTCCTATCACCACAGGCCCTACTCCATTCCATAGGGTAACCCCACACTTCCCACCTGCCTCTCTGGAACCTGACCTTGTTCCAAGCTTCTTGGAACATGAAGCTAACCCGTGCCTGAACCTCTTCCCCAGGCTTTCTTTTACGTGCCTTTTAACACTGTCCTGGGTCAAAAATCAGGCAGCCAAGGATGGCCGTGCTTTGGATCATCTCTCCCTAGTGGTACTGACCTTGTTCCCCTGCATCTCTCTTTGCAGAACCTACAGCATCTTGTAGAACGTGTGGATGGGGCTTTTCAGGCTTCTCCAACTTCCCTCCCTCGCTGTCGGGGTGGATCCATATGCTCCACCCATATTGCAGGGGAGGACCTGAGCCACTGGCTGGGCTTTGGAGGAGGAAATGAGAAGCCCTTTGACCACCTGCGACCTCCTCAGTATGTAGAGTAACCCCTGGGCCCAAATCGGGGAAGCTAGGCCTGCGTTGCCCTTTTCTTTTGCTCTATTAAAGATGTGGGGAAGCAAAATGTTTTGGGTTGAAGAAAATGTTTTTTTGGCTCAAGACAGTTTATTTTTCCTTGCTGAAAAAAGGGAGAAAAATGATTTTGGACAACTCAAACTGTTTTTTTTTTCGCCTTTTTTTGGTTCTGGCCACCTAACTGAAAATATCAATTATTTCCACGGTCACAGGCACTCTGCCAAACTCCTGCTCCCCATGACTAGCGCTCCAGTATAACTTTATGGATTTGTTATCACAGCAGATTCAGCCTCGGCTGTTTGGCTTCTGTAAACAATGTTTTGCTGTTCTTTATGGTTCCTCACGCCTCCTCAGAGCACGGTGCTAACTGCACCGCTCCCTGCACATCTGCACATCTGCTACCTGAGGATAAAAGCACTTGACCCAGGCACAACCCAGGCACTCCTCTTTCTGTTGGAGCTGTGCCCTTCTCGGCCTTTGCGCTTGTTCGTTGTGTTGTCCAAGGTGTAATTCAGCAATTGCCACCATTCCCCAAACAGCTAAATCGCTTATATTTCTTACGGCTGACACAGAGGCCAAAGTACTTTGTGCTATTAACCAACTCTGTGTTTAGCCGAGTAGGTCATTAGGCCACCCCTGCCGTTAAGGCTGCCTTTTCATGCAAGTGCACGAGTGGCGTGCACTTGGCCCTACTTCCCTATGTGCAAAACCGGGATGAAGTAGCTGGGATTGAGCACGATGTATCTTGTGACAAACTCAGATGTACTAGCAAACCCTGTTGTACAGTTTGCTGCTGGTAGGAAAGGCATGACAGGCTAACAAGGGAGCAGAAAACAATGCAGATGCAGGGCACCATCCTCGAATGCTCAAACAACGGATGGAGCTTTCAAGACTTAAAAGTATAGCCTCTCTTTCCTGGGAAGCTGAAGGTATGTATTTTCCCCAAAGCTCCTTTAAAGTGCTATAAAGGGAAGACCAAAGCTATCAGGGCAGGTCACAGCATTTGGAGGTTCTCCAGACTGTAATCCTTGTGGATTTCATGCCTACAGCTGGACTAATGCACAATTCTTGCCTCCCAGAGCAGGGGTGGCCTAACATCTCCAGACCCGGCCTTGGTGTTTTGGACTGTTTATGCCATTTTTTATCACTCTAACTTCAATTTGCCATAGGTTTTGGACCGCACACGAACCACTCGGGATTTGGGAACTGCGTTCCTCAACCACAACCGAGGATCTGGAGCATGATGTCCTGATGAAAAAATTATATGTTCCCTGACCAGCACATGCTTATTCATGAAATTCATTGCTTCTGTCGTTTAGAAGTCAAGTTGAAGTTTGACTGCAAGTTCAGTAATATGGTTGGTGACACATCATCCATGCCACAGAAGTCACTAAAAATACCATTTCTACCACAAGAATTCACCATGAAGTAATGTATGTTTTCCAGGGGTTTTGTTCATACTACACTTTAATGCATAATGCAGGTTTTTATTCATTAGATAATAGATACTTCAGGTAATGAAAATTCATTCTGTGTAGCAGAAATACCAAGAAGAAGTGGCTTCTTACAACTGTTCAAGGGCTCAAAAGTGGATACTTGTATGCTTTCATGTTTGATTCTTGTTCCACATCACTTCAGAAGCATAATTTTTGTTGACAGAAAATTGGCCAGGCTTAATAAAGCAAGGTATTTCTATATCAGCTTCTGGGTTCTTTCTAATGTGTTGTCATTTTAGGAGCTAATTGACTTCATAGGCAAGATACATTGGGACCAAATTTTCAAAGGCTTATGGGTCTGTGAAAAGATAAGCCATGAGAAACTTTTTTTTTTTTTAATACTAGCAAAGATTAATCTGTCTTACTTCCCAGCTCTGCAAGAGGCAGAGCACCACTGCACATTATTTCAGGGAGAGAAAGCACATATAGTTAAACTCCCGGCTCATGCATGGATGACACTAGAGCCATTTTATCATTGTCTGGAGAAAAGGAGCATCTTGGAGTGTCTTCTGGTTTGTGCAACGGGAAGCCAGAGAGCTGACCCACTTGACGTAGCTCCAGATCCCTTTAGAGGTTTTCTGCCTCCATCTCCATGGCAGCTGCATAATTTCTGATCCCTCTACCTCCAAAGCTCCAAGAGCTGAAGTCGCTCAGTCCAAGGAAAATAGATACACTCGTTCCCTTGGATGTTACTGTCTCCCATTTTGTTTTGCAAAGAGAAGCAAATCACCCAAGAAGACTTCAGAGTCAGCTTGTCAGAAGATATTATGTAAATTAGCAAATCACATGGGCTTGTATTTAGAGCAGGCAAGTGAAAAGAGAGAAGTGTTTAGCTGTAACGTAGTCTGAATTAACTGCCTGACTTTGAGGCACAAGATTGTCAAGTGACTTGCTCACTCAGATGAGATGTAAGATTGGAGGAAACCAATCATGTATCAAAACTGAACTTTCCAAGATAAGAAATTTTATATATATATACATATATCCATACACACACATATGTATGTATAAAAGAATTAGGACATATATATATGTCACACACAGATGCACATACTTCTCATTTGTACCCTTTTGTGAAGCTATCCTGGTAAAATTACTGCGTATGTCACAAAGTCAGGGATTGTTTCCATTTAAAACCTTTCATGCCCTCCTTCCCTTCTCATAACATTCAAACCTGCAGCCCTCAGGAGCAGTCTGGCAAAGCCCTGGAAAGAGAATTGGCACCATGTGCTATTGCTTCAGCTTTCAGGAGACCCTTTAGGCCCACTGATTTACAGATTTCTGTAACTCACGTTTTGCACTGCTAATTATCAGAGGCAGCATTATAGAAAGGGCAGTCACTGCTCCCGGGCCAGCCGTTCCTCCTGGTCCTGCATACAAGGCGGCCACTGCAATCTGTCAAGGTTTGCGGGTTAAAATAGAAGTGCACAGAGATGGCTCCAATCTGAGCTCCCATACGGCACTTCCCAAACTCTGGAGCAGATCGGGAACCGCATTTGAAGAGAATGGGAGACCCTCTCTGCTCAACCCCTGCTCAGCCCTGGCTATGCAGAGGGGCACGTTTCTCTGTTTATCAAAAACTGAGGTCCCGTCTCCCAAACATTGCAGTGCTTGTGTGAAACATGGATGAATGGGGCTGAAGAGCAGTTGTCTGAGGTCCAGAGAGATCAGGCTGTGGCAAGTGGAAGAAAAGCCACAGAGGAGGCAATTGCCAGTATGGTACAGCAGTTTGGGTTCCTGCTGAATGACTGACCGTAAACACCACAAAAGGAGGGGCAACGTCTTCTTCTTGCAGCATATCCATGCTCTGATGAGTGCAGGAAAGCTGCCTGTTTCAGGAGGTCATCTGAGCAGGAGCTCAGGTTGGGCAGGGGTTCCTGAACGTGCTGGACCTTCATCCGCAGAGCGCTCCTCCTCAAGGCCCTCGCCAGTCACACATTTACCAGCTGTTGTGCCTACAGAGCTGGGAAGCCTGCTTGTAGCCCTGCAGACTGTCACATCTTGAAGGTGTTGCCTTCTAATGGCTGACACAGAAACAGGATGAAGTAATTGAATAGTGTCAGACTCCAAGAAGGAGGTAGGTGGGCATGTTTCTTTGAAGTCGAAGCTCCACAGATTCACAGAATAATAATCATAGTGGGCTGGAAATACTGAATTTTGCACATCAGCTTTTCCCGAAGATTTCCATACATATATTTCAGTGAATTACGGCTTATTTATGTGTTCTGTAAGTACTCCAAGTTCACGGGCAGCACTTGACTTCCTGTGAATGATATAAACCTGCCCGCACCCCCAGTGCAATCTCTGAAATAGTTTGTCAGTGTCTGCAAACAAAAACAGGGCAAATACTCCCGAAACCTCCATCTGGTCACTGTACTCTCCCTCCTGTGCTGCGGTCAGATGAACAGCAAGCGCTCGTCAAACGGGTGGAGGAATATCCCCTTACACAAGGGTTGCACGTACCAGTTTTGGTCTGCCACTTCCTCACCCCCACCCCCCACCCCCCTTCAGCGCCATAGAGTTAAGAAAGCACTTCATCTGATAACACTGGGAAAGGTCAGAGCATTTGGTTTAGCGTTTTACTGGAAGAATAAGCAGCCTGGCTCTCTGGAGTGCCAGGGACGGTGATCTAGTGGCCTGCACACAGGACCAGGAGCTATAAATTCCTAAGTCTTAATCCCTGCACTGACAATTACTTCTCCTGCGACCTTGAGCAAATTGCTTAACCTCTCTGCTTCTTCTTTTCCCCATTGTGAAATTGGGAATCCTGCCTCGCCAAGCTGTTGTGAGGGTTAATTATTCCATGTCTGTGCTTAAGTGTCCTTCTGCTGGTGTCTGTTGTACTCTGTCTGTTTATCGGTGTCTAACGCAGCTGATCGCTGCCTCGAGTGGATGTTCAGAGCCTGGTGGGCAAACCTCAGGCAGCAGTTTCATCTCCAAAAGAGGTCATCCAGCAGGCTTGGGGCAGGAAGAAGGAGTGAATGCGGGAGGCTACAGGAGACCGTTGACCTGGCAGACTGTCTTTCCTGTAGGAAGTGCTGTGAGAGCTGTGGAGGGAGAGAAGGAGCATGGACATCACTGTCTGTTGATGCTTCAGACCATACGGAGGTTACAACTCTTTTCTCTGCCTGATTGCCTGCTGCAGAAAGCGGGGCTGTGGCTTGGAGGCGGAACAACTCTTCTCAGAGCTGCAGACGAGCCACATGGTGTATGTGCTGCTTCTTGCTCCGGTCTACAAACAAAATCATTAACTTTAAAGGAGCACGGAATCAGGCCCTTCACAAAAGTTGCACTCTGAAAAGGGGAAGAAAAAGAGAGGCAGCAGTATACGCTCCAACTGTTTCACTTCTCTTTGCGCTTACATATCAGTGTTACTTCATGTGCCGTTAATTAGACTTAATAGTCTATACTTTATCTCCCTTGTCATAATAAATTAAGTGTGAAAAATTTCAACAAAAAAGCACTCAAGTGATCTCAGCATTAACAAGCTCAGCTTTCTTGAGACCTGAATTCAGCAAAGTGCTTCAGCATCTGCTTATAGTTCTGCATGTGCTTAGCTGAGCTGCAGCCCGAGACAGTACCAAGTGAAGGGCAAACCTCCAAGGCTGGGCTGCTCAAACCTCCAAACTGATGTCAATAGCCCTGCCCTGGGCAAATGATTATGTCCATCCAAGTGGCATTGCTTGCCTAAACAAATAGATGGTGCACGCCTTTTGTTTGTCACTGATCTTCAGCTTAAGGGGAAGTCTTTCATTTGGAACCCAGATTTTCCAGCTCAAGTGGCTACATTTTGGCTTCCAAATCTGGCTGCTTATATTTGAATTTTTAATTAGGCAGGAGACCAGCTCTGAAAACTTTGGCTCCAGGCAGAAACTGCATTTCAAATAAACTAGCCTGAGCAAACACCACACTTGGAGCTGGGGAAGGGGATAGCTCTCAGAGCTGCTATCCAGCTGTTTTTGGTTCCAGCTTGGGTCACATACGCTCAGTCTCACATTCTCAAACTTGAAGAACATGAGCCATGAAAGTCGAAAACCTAAAAGACAGTGGCATCACTGAAGGAAGAGGTCTCCACTCTCCAAGAAGCATCTAAAAATAGATCAATACTAGATTTTGTATAAGGTCAGTTGAGTTGGAGACTCAGTCCCCTCCACTAAAGCCAAAAGGATCTAGTTCCCTTTGAAGGTCCCCAGATCTTATTGAAAGTCCTTAACAGCTTGAGGGGTCAAAACTGTACACTATAAAAATATTATCTGGAGCTTTTGAATATTTTAGCTTCTGATCCTGGCCCAAATTTGGAAGACCAAATGAGTTCAAAACAGGGGGAAAAAACAAAACAAAACAAAACAAAAACAAACCAAACCCAAGTGCTCACATTTTCACTGGATCTTGAAGGGTTTGATTTTAATTTTGTTTGAGGGGGGTTGTTCAGCTGTGCTTCTGTTTTTATTCCAGGTGGGTTTGTGCACTCCAAAATGAGCACTTAATGCAAGAAGTAGCATGGCATGAAATAATCTAAGGTTATGCCTTCAGAGCAAAAAAACAGAAATATGTGCTGCTGTAAAGATTCCTGCTGTGCTGAGGTCCGAGGTCTGCATATATCTTTACTGGTGAACTCCTGCAGGAACAAATAGCAGGTGAAGGCATGCCTTGAACCCAGTTGCTTGTTACTGCTGCAACCGGAATTCAGCCCCTGCTGCTGCCAATTAGAGGGCTAATTGGGAAGTGGATCCTTAACCCCTTCGGAAGTTGCTATCTCAAGGAAATTTCCTGCCTCTCTCAATGGTGCTGTGATACAGATCCAGGCAAAGGCTGTGCGAACAGCAGCCGGCATAAGGCACCATGAAGGAAAGTGCTGTTCAGGAAGAAAAGCGTGATGTTTCAGTATTTATGCAAAATTTAAAGAGCATATGCAATTTGGAAGAAAACAAGAAGGCAGTCTTGTTTTCTTGAGATTCAGGGGCTCATGTCCCAAAGAGCAGAAGCGAGTTATGTCTTAAACTGTTGAGTATGTGTCATTCACAATCCCCTGGACTATGGCATGCTGGACTTTTCCTGTGGCAGAAGCATTTCAGGCTCTCCCTTGAGGAGACCTAAGACAACGTTATTTATTTAGAAATTCTTCCAGAGCGTCTGTTTAGTATTCAGCCACCCACCTTTGCCATCTTCCCTCTCCGTCTACAGTCTCACCCCAAAAGCCAGCTGAGCTGATTAGTTCTTAAGACCTAACACATAGCCAGGACTCTCACGTGAAATCAAAAGATTAAACCTAGATTAAATCTGATTGCTCACCGTTGCAACTTCACTGAAATTGTTTAAGCTTAAACTAGGGATGAATTTGGCTCAGCGCCATTAATTGGTTTGGGTATCTTGCAGTTCTTTGCCTGAAAGACATTAAATACTCATTTATTTGTTGCAAAACGGTTTTACGTCACGGCCAGTATCTGGCATGGAAGGAAAGAAAAGCAAACTACCCAAAATTGCCAGGAAGCTGTAATCCGCAGGGAATTTTCTCCTATCTAAATTGGAACTACCTCAGTAGCAGAAGGTTACTCGGGGATATCTTAATAGGAAGGAGTGAAACAGATATTCCATTGTGATCAGCCACGCAAGTTCCCTCTGCTTTTGGTAGAAGCAGGATTGAATCTCAGGGTAGGAATATATCTGGACCACCACCCAAACCCGAACCATCATTTTGCCTTTCAGAAGGGTTCATTTTTTTCCCCAGCTACTTTTCCAAGTTAATTTGCCAGACTTTTAAGCTATGACTGGCAACAGAAGTGCAGCAAAACAGTATGAAGAAAGAGGATTTTCTCCTAGGATTCCTGACCTGAGCAGAAATAGGCAATACTGGAAATAGTGCAAAACCCATCTTCCTTGAAAACTTTCCAGCCCATTTTTGCAGACTGTAGGCATTTGGGCAGTCCAGATGAACTCTGGATAACCACCCAAATTTTTGGGTTTGCCCATCGTTAAAAATATCACAGACTGGAGGGCACTGTCTTGAACTGAGCCTCCAAGCATTTTGAAATTCACCCAGCCCTGGTTGAAGTGATCATTATAATCTGGCAGGGAATGCAATCTGCGTTCCAAACTGTAGCTATTTTTAAAATCATCTTGCCAGAGCCCTGTTGGAGACTGAAAACTGTTTTAGCCTGAACAGAATGATCAATAATTTCCTATTCTTGATGCAGCATTTGTATATGATAGCGTATACAATAGCACGTGTTTGTAGGTAAATTGCGTACAGCTGAGTGACTGTTGAGATTTGTAAATCTTGCTGTGGAGTCCACAATAATAGTAATGATGATTTTAAAACCCTTCAAACTCTGTTACAATTTTTAGTTACCACCTACTCATGGCCTCCCACGCACTCCAGGAAACCAGCTAGCTTTCCCAGCTGCTCTGCAGCGAACTCTTCACAACCACGAGTACAATTGTACTCTAAACAAGGCTAGAGGTTTCCCATGCAGACGACTTTACTATCTTCTCTTCCAATGCATGAGGCCAGAGATGTCAAGCCGTACGGTGGGCACGTGCACCAGCGCCGTCAGCTGAAACAAAGGGAAGGAAGCCTGGTTGCATTTGTTGCATTTGGGAATGCCTTTCCCAAAAAAGGGTTGTTGTACCCAGACAGAGAAAAATTGATAAAGAGCAGCTTGCAAAAGTGGTAACGGATAGCTTATTATGGGGGATGCCCAGCTTGGGAAAGCTCTCATTTACGATGAGACTTGTGCGTAGAGTGGGAGAGAGCAAGGGAGTGCATCATCAACGCAAAGAGGACCCTAAACAGAAATAAGTGATCAGGGCATGAAATCCAGAGAAAGTACAGTGTGAGCCGTAGCACAGTGAATCAGTTGAGAGTAGAAGACTACAGGAGTATCACCTGTCTTAAAGTGTGCGGAAGGGGGGACTGAGGGACAGGGGTGGATTGCTGGCAAATCTCTTACTATTTTTATCTTCTATCTGCATGAGACAATGATGGATTATCTACATGTAATAGGAATTTATGACCCAACGAGAGATATTTAAAGGACTCAATGGTGCATTTAATAACCAAACATTCTTCCTGATTAGCGCTCATTTCATCTCTTGAGGATAGCGCTCCCTCTGACTGAGATGTAAAAAAATGTCCTTGTCTCCCTAATGCTTGTGCCAAAGTCCGGGGATGGTACAGACCTCAGGAATATCTGAGAAATGAATTTTCCCTGAGAATGTGTGAACTATACAGTTTATGCTGTTTTGGTTGCTCGCTCTCTCTCAAAATAGCGTGCTTTTAGAAGTATGCAGAAGTTGGAAAGCAGAAATCCTGCTGATTCTTCATTAAACTGGTTTTTTTTTCCTTTTTTCATCAGATTTATCAACTCTTTGAGCATTAATGCAATCGCTTAGCCATTTGCAAAGGTGAACAAAATTGATCCCAAGTAATGTGCATGATTTTAATCATTTAAATAAAAATGTAAAGGAACAAACTTGTGCCACTTGGCAGAGGCTGCATTTCTTCTTTTTGGGGTTGCATTTTCACAAATACACTAGCTCAGAGTCTTAGCTGTCTCTCTGATGGGCAGAGAAGAATCGGAGCAGTAGAGAATGGGAAAAGGAGCATTATTTTTGGCATTGATAATTTATTCCTAGAGAGATTACTCCTTGTCCACTACTTCTGGTCCCAAAGATAATCAGGTACCTGCAGTATCCTAGGAGAAATGGGTTCCTGCATACCTCTGGCCCCATACCTTCCTTGGTATCCCTTACACTTTTGGGGATTACCCCTAAGGAGAGGAAATCAGCCTTCACCTTAATCTTGCGGAGGTTTCTCTTTTCCGCTCTAAACTCCTCAAAACCTCTTAAATCTGTTTCAGTGAAAGGCTCAGTGAAACCCTCATCATCTATCCCACTGCCGTCCTGAACTTATAGGCAAACATAAAATGTCTGCTGCAATCCATGCATTGCATCATTTTTAACCTTCTGCTGTAGGAGCTCTGAAAACAGGATTTGTATCAGGAGGCGACCAGCTGATGAATGGTGGCTGTTTCCTTCTCGTTTACTCTGTGACAGCCTTCCTAAGTTAATCACCATTAGACAGACATGGGCAAACAAATCTTTGCCCAACTCAACAGCCTTATGTTCTCCTATACCATAGGTTACTGTGACACAGCAGATGTGGGAAAACACTGAGGTACTTCTTCAGGGTTTCCTACAAATCACCTCATCGCAGAGAAGGATTTACCACCCACAGCAGAGTAGGAGCCAATTCCCTCCTGTAGAAGCCTCTTGTCTGTGTGCCGGCTTTGCTGCCTTTAGCCAAGCTGCTCAAAAAGGAGCTTTACAGGCAGATGCATCAACTTCAATCACATCAGCCTTAATTTAATAACCACTCCTTCTCAGTAAGGAGAAAATGCTACCTCCCTCTACCACCTCCCTCTACCCCCCATGCCTGCCTCTGCCGTCTCAAGGACCCCCTCCATCTTCAGCAAGAACCTGCTGCCCGCAGCAGTGCAGGAGCTTTACACCCGTTTCTTTCAATATGGACAGGCCTCCATCATCCGCCTCTGCTTTATTTCCCCATAGAAGTCGCAAAACTTTTGATGACCTCGCCTTCTGCCCCCGAAGAAAGGTTAACAGCCTTTGGGGCTTTTCGTTTTTCCTTCCCCATCAGGAAGTCAGCTTAGTTTCAATGATAAAAATAAACAAGGCAATTGAAAAGTCCCCACGGATCCAAGCCTGGTTTAACTGGGCAGAGGGGCGTTTCACCCTCTTTCTTTTGTCAATTAGGCTTGCCACTGAAACCTGTACTTGAATTTCAATGCTGTTGGTTTTTTTTTTTTTTTTCATTTGGGCTTGATTTATTTCTAAATTTGTCCTAAGTTTCCTTCTAAAGCTCATTCTTTCCTGCAACACAATAAAAACATTATACAACCCATTGCTCCCTACAAAAAAAAGGGGTTTTATAGCAGTTCAAATGAGAAGTCATTTATGAATATTGTTAGTACACTGTGCTATTGTAATGCCCTGTAAATAAAAACCTATATATTCTCCGTACCTCGATCTAAAGCTTTACATAGTAGTACCCATGCACAGAACCAACCCTGTCTAGTGTGCGACAGATTGACACATACACAAATTCATTCTTATTGTATTTGAAATACTAAAATAAAAGTGCCTTCTATACTTTCTGCAGAATATTCCACCTTAAAATTGGTCCAGGTAGTTTCACTGTAGATGCAGATGAATTTTGTGCTGTTCGTATTGCTGCAGTTCTTAAATGTATTATTCATTCAGAGTGATTGATTTGGCGTGCTGTCCACACTGCTTAAAAGCCACTGTCTGTTTGTCTGTCTGTTAATCTGTTTTGGCATCTGGCAGAGATAAAGCTATAGAAAACACTTTTTGTTTCTGTTGAAGTAGTGACCAAAACCAAAAAATCATAAAAAAGGAACTACTTGATCTTTGGATTCATATACATAAAAAAAAATAATCTATACCACTGAGATGGCTGAATAGCCGAAAGGAGAGATTTTTATATTCTGCTAGTGGTGTGCTAGAAGCATGGTGCATTTGTTTCTGCCTGATTAGTCGGATGCTGGGGCAGGGGAACCAGGAGGAGACATCGCAGCAGAGGAAGAAGATGCTCTCCGTAAGATCATGACCTCCATTCCAGTGTCATTTCGCACCTCAGGCAGTGATCTTTTTACATCTCATAAGCTAAGCAGGGTCAGCCCTGGTCAGGCTAAGCGCTTGAATAGGAAACTTCTAAGGAAAAACCTCAGGTGCTGTGGAAAGTGGGGCTGGTGGCTTGGTAGGTGACACTGTTCCCTTGGAGTCAGTACAAAAGACACGCTCTGTTAAGAAGCCTCCGTGCATCGGCCGTGACTCTGCTCCAGCAGCCAAAGGCACTGCCTCTCAGGTGAGTCAGACCCAGAGGCGGCAGCGGCTGCAGTTATTAACAACATTTCTTCCCCGTTCTCCCCGGAGCAGAGGTTCTAACCCCGCTGGCCTGCCCAAGCTCCGTTCTGGGTGGTTACGTGTGTCCCCAGCAGCTCCCCCCTGCAGTTCCCATACAAGAGGTCACGCTTTTCTTCACCCTCCTGGCAAGCCGTCCCAGGCAGTGTTGCTGACAGGTTCCATGCAAAGCACCCTGCAGCTCAGGAGGAGGAAAATTAAACATACGTGGCTGGGCGAGAAAACCCACTATTTTGGAAGGGTACTTATTCAAAAAACGGAAATAGTGAAAAGCCAAGAAATGCTCATGTGAAAATCCCCCTGGTGCTCCCGACTCTCCTGCCCTCTTCCCTTGTGTTCCCAGTCACAGGCTGTCTTCTCCTCCCAGGAGCCTCAACTCAGCTGCGGCACAAGTCCCTTGGATCCCTACTGCCCGCCGCACGGAAGAGTGTTACTCCCCTCATGTCCTTGCAGAAGGCTCTTCCTGCCATCAGAAGGTTCTCCCTGAGAAGTGGACGTATCCTTTTGCTGTAGTTTTTGGAAGCAATGTGAGGATTTTGGAAAGAGAGGAGGACAAGTCTGCAGTGCATTTTGCTTATTGGATGAGGTGCGGGACCTACTGCTATGGAAAGCGGGTGAGAGAAAAAACTTCCCCAAGCCCATATCTCTAATGACAACTACACTTAAAAGTATGCAGATAAATGGTACGATGTTTAACGAGATGACTAATCCAGCATTTAATCAAAACAATACTCTTTGCCTTATCAGTGTGGTCTACATTTCAGTACTGAAGCTCATGCCAGAAAGTGTTTTGCTCAATGTTTTAACTCTGAATTTTCTAAAGTGGAACATGTTTCCTAAGTCCACTCTCCATCTCTCAGTCACAAAACGAGTGGTGAGATGAACGCTTAGGCAACCTCCTAAGGATAAACCAATTCAGGCCAGCAAACCTGGAACCAGCCAAAAAAATTTTGCTTAGTCTTCAGATTAAAGGTTGGTTCCCCTCATTCAGTGCAAAGAAGTCCTTCAGAAGACAGTGGCTCATTGCTACCCCCTCTCAGCACGGTGACTCCTCCACCGGTTTGCACTGTAATTGCATGTGCCCCTGTCCGAGCCCTCGTGCATGGTTGTGGGTGCCCGTGGCTTCAGATGCAGCGCAGACGCCAATGCTGCTGTTATGACCCTAAAGATTGAAACTTCTGACTTCACGAGCACTTCAGACCTGGTGCCGGCTCCCTGACTAGTGGCTAGAGGAGCTCTTCACAGCCCCGTCCTTGGCACAACCAACAAACAGTCAAAACCAAGCCAAAGCTCTATTTGAGGGTCTTGGAAAATATTCTTTATGTTTCATGCTTGCTTTCCTGGTCGTCTATAAAATGCCATGCCCCAAAATGGCGTTAGGTGAACAATAGTCATTTCCTGAAATAGAGGCTCTCTCAAATCCCCTTCATTTGTGTTTGTTGCTGTTGTGATTCTTCACCTGCTGGCTTTTATCTAGCAAAGCAAGGTGAGTTCAAAGACAACTCTGGAGGTCTGTAACGATTTTAATGATGAGGTGAAGTTGGAAGGTCCTGTGTATTATGAACTTAATGGGGCATTCTTCTCATTTACGCTGACATCCTTTACATGGAGTTGTGAAAAGGAAAAGGTATGGACAAGTGATCACAAGCGATTGATTTATTAAGAAATAACTGCCCCTTACCTGTAAGCGAAGGCCCAGTGAGGGAAACAAATACTTAATAAACCCATATAATCCTACTAGAGTTACAATGGACTTAAGTTCCCATTGTCTTCTCCCACTTGCTTTACTCTGCTATATGAAGCCATCAGATAAAGAACAATGACAAGAATCAATAACAGAGCTGTGTGAATAACTGAGATTTTGATTTTTCCTGGCTATGCTGAAAAATCATGAGAGAAATTCATTTGCAGTTGACCTGTAATGAATTCTTTTCAACATTTTTGGTGATCACTTTAATTTAACTGTAGCATTTTCTTCAGCCGCAGATTAATTATTTTTTCTCTGACTTCAGCATCTACAAGTTTTCCAATTAAAAAATAAATTGAAAGAAATATCAGTAGTGGCATAAGTTAGTGGAACAGAATGGCACTAATTTATTTATTTTTTTTCAATACCAAAATAAAAGGTTTAGATTGTTTTTACTGGATTTTGTTTGGAGTAGCACAAATAATCCACTGAAATTTTCAAACCATTTTATTGCCACCAGATCACATGTTTTCTCCAAGGAAAAAAATGTTGCTATGAAAGGATTTCCCAGGGCTCTACTTAGTAGCTGCATTCCCAGTGTTGATGCTGAAGCTGTTTATTCCAGGCAATTCGTGATCCTGTGGAAAACCCAGAGTGATATGCATGAGACTGTTACAGGCACACAGCAGGGAACTTTATTATGGAGCATTTTGGGAAGGTATGGCTCTTTCTTTTGGAGTTTTGGGATATTTCTATACTAATAAAACTAATGTCTGAATGATCCCCCCAAAAAATTCTTTGGTGAATATTTACTGGTTTTAAGATTAAAGTGTTACACAACTTCCATGGCAAATATTTTCTGCAACAATTCTGAAGAGCTAAAAATTTTCAAGGTGTGTAAATCCATCTGTGCCTGCTTTCCCAGGGGCTGGGACAGACTATTTTAAGGTTGCACTAGAAGACAGACAATACATTGGGGTTGGTCAGGAAACGGAGTTAAACCAAGAGCTCAAGTTAGCATTGCCAGCCAAAAATAAGTAGCTGAGTAACTACAAGTTATAGAGGAAACGCTCGGTTTAATACATTCATTTTGTTCCAGGAAGTGATGTCAAGCTATTGTCAATGGGAAGCGGTGAAACCCAATGGGTTGTGCAATGGTGGGGAAGTCTGTGAGCGTTTGCAAGACACCCCCCTCCCGGTGCCTTCTGGATGAACTTGGCTGCTCACCTCCCCTCTGCTTCCACCTTCCCCTATTTATTCCCACAACACGCTGTCATGTGAGGACCTGAGATGCTGAGAAGGAAAACGACTTTGTGAAGGTCATACAGAAAACCAGGAATACGGTTGTCCTTCATAGGCTGGTGTGCAACCAGGAGACCTGTGCTTTTCAGCAAGATTTTGTTGGACCTGCCACACTGAACAAATAAGATTATTTTCTACTGCCTGCTTATTTGTCCTGTGTACTAATGGGGGGTGGGGTGAGGGGGGAAGCTTGCCTTTTTCTTTTCAGAAGGAAAATCCTGCACTGAGAGCCACCAGGTCTACGCCTTCATTTGTGTGTTCCCACTTGTAGTAGGAAGGATGCCCATTATTTTGGTAAAGGAAACATCGAGCTCAGGAAAGGCAAGCAAGCAAGTAAATTGAAGGGTTGGTGCCCGAACAGCTGTTTGATAACATTAATGCACCATGACTGCAATAGAGTAACCTTTGAAGAGGGTCGTCAGGAGCCCAGCCACACAGGCTGGAAAGTACACAGCACAGATTAAGCTGGAAATGGCTGAAACAACAGTTACCAAAGGAAAAGAGGGAGGAACGGGAGAATCGGGATGCTTCTGTAGGGAAAATCTTTTCACAAAAAAGGGCGGATTTGCAAGAAATGTTGAATCTGTCTCTTCATGGACACCAGACTCCAGACAGACAGACGTGTATTTCTGAAGCTGGGGAAGAAGCAGAGCCCCGTGACAAAGTGATGGCAGCGCCATGAAGATAACATTCTCCTTCCCCGTGGCCGTATTTTTAGACCTGTTACTGGGCGAGGCAGCCTGACAGCCAGGCGTGCGCTGAAATTCACCGTAACTTTGTTCACAGTGGGACGCGCACTCACGCTGACCATCAGCCGGTGGATCCACCTCTTGGTGCGCCTGAAACAGAGCTTTTCATGTTCAAAGGGGACGGGAGGTTTGAAGGTTTGGAGGCTGGCACAGGGTATGAAGGTGCCTGCCTCTGATCTTCATATGCCTCAGTTCTTCCAGGAAAACCCAAGCTAATTGCTGTTTTAAAAGGCTATTTAATTTTAAAACCTTCACCCCCCCCTCCCCATTACTAAGCCGGCATGGCTTTCATCACGGAAAAGGTGTGGGCCATATAAAGAGAAAGCAAGGAAACGTGAGGCAGGCTCCTGCAGGTACTAAAAATAGTGTGTGTATGGAGACAGCCAAGGAAGTCACTTCACAGGAGATATGGATTGAGTGGCTTCCACTCTATGGGGCTTTGCTGAGTCCAGCTAATTAATGTTTCTAAAGCACTTTGAAGATGAAAAGCACCAATTTATGGCTAAGTTTAATTATTTGCATCACGTTACTTAAGACTTTCACTAGCTACCTTCAAACGCCACCAAATTCTTCCCTCAAAATGGCGAGCGGGCCGAAGAGTTCAAGGCAGAGCTTCAGAAGTTGGTGTGAGGACTCTGGGATGGCAGCAAAGCCCCAGCAGTACAGCGCACTGACGCCTCTTGGTCTGCGGCTGGAGGGTGGGCTCAACGTATACACCTTGACTTTGACTTTACGGGACCTGGGGTTTTCAGAGACACTTAAAGAAGGCTTCCTTTTGAGTGCCTAATGAATTCCATCCCCCTTTAAATTTGCGGTGTATAATTAGGGCTCTTTTATGCTGGCAATTAAAAGGAAACCAATTTTGGATAGGATCGCATTTGCACTGCACAATCATATTTCTAACACATGCGATAAGCACCAGTGATAGAACATGAACTTCTCCTGCTAACCGCGTGCATGCTAATTGGCAATCCTGTTAGCTAACACATGCAAACTCAGATGTAGGTGTACCAACAGGAGGAAATGTAAGGAAAGTAATCACTTAAACAGCAACCTCCGCTCTTTGAAGAGAAAGGCTTTAAACAGATAGGACTAAACTCATTGGGAAAGCTCGTCAGGTGAGATAAATCAATGTGATGGCATAGACTACAAATTTTATTTTGAAATGGACCAATATTGTTCACATTGATATAGCCAGTATTCTCTCTTTTTTCAGATGAAGTAGTTAAAAGATCCCTCATCGCATTATTACACCTGTCTTCGCAAGTGAGGCATTTTACTTCTTCAAATAGCATCCCTAGGGGACATTTAATTCTGAATGATTTTCTCATTAAAAAGTATGGTTCTACTCATGAGAAACAGAATGTCCTAGTAAAATAGGACATGACAGAGCCAGAGATTTATGGGTTCAACACAAGAATTGAAGCCTTGATTACTGAATAGAAGTGCCTACAGAATAACTTTGGGTTCTCCACTCGTCTCACTGGGATGCTGCTCATCATTTTCCGATGATTAAAAAGGAAAGTGTTCCTTAGCATTTGTAAACTCTAATCAGAAACACAACATTAGCTCTAAGGATGAAAGAGCCTCATCAGACAGTGATAACTCAGGTTTTTGCCCAAATCAAACTTGGAATTAGTTCTGGAAACTCAGTTTGCTGCATCCTCTCTACACCTCCTCATTTAGCTGCGGACTAGAAAACTGAAACATGAAGGGCATCTCTAAATCTAACATTTTCTCAGGAATCTCCTGAGAGACTTTGCAAGATCTCCAAGCTAGCATTTAGCTCAGCAAGATTTGCGCGCGCACACGGTACAGGAGCTCTGGAAACTTTGGGCACCTTCTCCTGTCATTTGCCATAGGGAGGGTCCAAGACTGTTTGCTGGGGAAGAGGCTGGAGGGGTAAAAGCTGCTTGTACCCGCAGCTCTCGCCTTGGAGCAGCTGCCTACCAGTAACTGGCAGTCAGACCTGACCCTCCACTTTTAGGAATTCAAAGGACTTGTCAGGGAAGGCTCCCTGTGACAAAGGAGTACATTTGTGTACAGGAGCAAATATTCTGACTTTTGCTTCTTTAAGGAAGACCCCATTCTGCAACACCGCAGAGTACGTTCTGAGAGGACCAAGGTTGTGCCTTTTTAAATGCATACAGAAGGCAGCTGGGGTCCGCTCCAGCAGTGGTGCACTTCTGTGACGGGCAATGAATCCATACATGTGCAATTTTTTTCCTCTTTTTATCTGCAGTGCAGATTTCCATTACACATTCTGCACTTGTTTCACACACACGATTCCTGCAGAAATCAATGGAAGTCCTATGTGCAGAAAAAGGCACAGAAAGTGCAACAGAGATTTGCACCACGGATTAAGAGATTCTCAGTGCTGATCAAAGAAGAATTTTGTCCGAGGTTTGTAAAGCACTTCTGAATCCTTCTTGATGAAAGGCTCTATAAAAATGTAAAGCTGCTGTTGTTGTTAATGTTCCCTTGGTACATAACAGGAGAAAAGATGCTGAAATTAAAGTCACATATATTAATATTGATTAAGAAATAAGCAAATTCTTCTAGAATTTGATCTGCCTTTCATTATGTGCACTTGATCTTCCATTTTCAAGCAGGGCATAGTTACGTCCTGGAAAATCACAGCCTTGAACTCCACCAAACCACAACTACAGATTATATATTATTATATATAATTTTGGAAATCTGTCTGGAATACACCATAAAGCAAGAATAAAAGAAAAACTGTAAGGACATTTGTATTTGTCAGCGTCTCCCCAGACAGAGCCCTGAGGATATGATATTCTTAGAATAAAGCTTTCATTTCACAGCGCATCAGTGGGAAAATTAACAAGCTCTCCTCGTACTGTTCCATAATTCATTTTCTTTGTTTTAGATATTGAGCTGAGCTGGTACAGTAACTTAAATAGATAGGGGAGATTTTAAGCACAGATTTGGATTCTGGCTGGTTTGGGTTGTTTAGTTGTGTTTTGCTTTTTTCCTCCCTTATCCTGCAACTTCCTAGTATCTAAATAAGAAGTTGCCTCAATTTATTTTAGCACTTGCTTTTTAAATGGAAAGTGCCAGATACTGCTATAATGATTTAAAATACATCACAGCAGGCTCACGTCAGTTAGTGCAAAGGGGGTAAACTGCATCTCCTACAACACCAGGAGCGATATTTTTTCTGCGAAGGAAAGAGTCTGCTCACCTCCAGCAGTGGCAATCAGAGACCAAGATACCAGAAAGCTCAGAGAAAAGTTCCTTGGGGTGAGACCAGCTACCACCTGTGCTCCAACTGAACCTCAATTAACAAGAGGCAAGTGCCTTAAAATGACAGCAATTTTTTGCTGTTGTTTTCTGGAAATATGAAATTATATTCTGCACAACATCACACAAATGCTTCTGAACCAAAAGTGACGTTCCTGGCTCTATTTTCTATCAAGAAGTTCCCTCTGTCCTTAGAAGTCTTGGGACTCCAGGATCACAAAAAAAAAAAAAAGGCCATAGCAAAGCTAACTTTTCTCACTGAGAAAACTCCTGCTTGAACAGCAAAAACACCAAAAACTTTGAGAAAAATATCATCTGTCTCCTCCAGTGCTGCTCATTCAGGTGTTGGGCAAAAAGCTTGAACAGGCAAAAACATCAAATCTTTGAGAAAAATATCATCCATCTCCTCCAGTTCTGCTCATTCAGGTGTTGGGCAAAAAAGCGACACTCCAGCAGCAGAAAACTACAGTTTGGATGTGTAAATATGTGTATATAATAGTGGGACAGGGTGGTGAAGGTGTTATGGTCCCTGAAGCCCAACAGCCAGCTCCGACACTGCTTCAGTGATGCCCCCCTGCTTCTGCCCCCCTGCTTCTGCCCCCCTGCCTGCACAGGAGCAGAGACCAGCACGTGGCTTCTCTCAAACATCCCCAGCAAAGCACTTGCCCACTTGCTGATTAAAACTACTCTGGTGTGTTTAGGAAAAGATTGCCTACATCCTTCCCCCTCAACAAAAAATTAAATTCTGGGGGAGAAACGTGGTACGCCTGGTGCAAAGCAGTCCAGTGGGGACTTGTGCAACTTTGGTTTGCTTCCACCCGATCGTCTCCTTTGGCTATGCCTGTACAGAGTCTAAGAAAATTGAATCGCCCAAAAGTACCGTTCTGTCCATCTCAGCAACGCTGAGCCAGAAGGAGGACGCAGTTTGACACGCTACCTGTCATAAATATGGAGAGTCCAAAACAGAAATATCACTTCATGCTTTTAAATGGTCTGGCAGCTGAGGGGAGCTTGTTGATCTAGATGCCTTCATCACCCCTATGCAAAATATTATTGGTAGCAGTGAAGACTGGGGCCAAATGTACAGAAAATCTTGTTACGAACAAAAAGTGGAGTTGCAATCGAGACAGATGACAAAGTTAAATACGTCCTTTGGGCATCTGTAGTAGGAAAGCCGCCCCTATTTCTCACCGATAACCTCAAAGACTCCCTTGCTTGCTGCATCCACTTTTCCATCTCTTTGCAGTCAGTAGTTCCTCCCAGTGTGAGACTGCTGGGTTTATAAGATGGGAATCTAGTACTAGATGAAGCGGGTGTCACTGTGATGGGGGGAAATGCATCCAGCCGGCAGTTTTCAACAAGCAGCGATGCTATCTGGTCCAGAGATATCTCTTTCCATGTGCCCATCGACACAGTGGCTGGCGCACTGTGGCATTGTTGCAACACAAATAATAGTGGGGGCGGCACGTAGTGAAAATGTATTCCTCCCTAGAATAAGCTTCCTCCTTATCGCAGCCAGTAATAGCACTGTATTATTCTGGCTTTTGAAAGAGTTGAACATGTTTTTGCAAAGGAGCGAGTGCCCTCAGTTCCCGTTGACTTCTGGCGTCAGCTAGCATTGTTCAACGCTCTGTAAGAGCGAAGCCGTGTGGGAATGCTACTAAGGGAGGATGAGGATGCTCTGACAATGTCAACCTTCTTAGATGTATGGCTACAATACTACTTGTCCAGAAAGTCACTACCACAGTTGTGACCCCAGTCCGTGATAGGGTTTGCTGTCAGGTGGAAGATCTGGTTCTTCCCCATTCTGTCTACAACTAAGGAGGATGCCTGCATCAACCTATAGTGAACATTTCTTACTCTGTAGCAGAGTATAGCAGCAGAGACAGTATCCGTTACAGTTCGGTACCTGCGCCTATATAGCCATGCATACTTTAAATACTTGTATAAATGTCTTGGAACCCTATAAAATTAATAAAAACAATGGGCTCCAAAAGTTAAAGAAAGATCAAGAAAAAACAGAGCCCTGCAATTTCCTAGTTCAATGAATCTGCTTTGTGCCACAATCACAACTAGCCATGAACCAGCCCCAGCATTTCCTTTGATGTGTATAAAATGTATTTTTAATTTCACTAGGCTGCTGCTCACCCTCATTTGAAAGGGTATTTGAAAGGGTAAGTGGGAACGGCTAGGTTGCCTTCTCTGCACTTTTTATTGTTTTACTACCTCTGTCATGTCATCTCTTATTTTTCTCTTGTGTGAAATACAGTCGGAACCTTCTGAATCCTTCCTCACAGAAACCTTTCCATGTCTCTGAACATTACCATCACCTTCTAGACCTCTCTCTGGCTGCTATTACTTTTTTCACAGTGCAGGCATGAGTGTAGCCAGACCCGAACAAAGGTATTGAAGCTAAGCATGTCCCTGCATTTACAAACGCCTTTATAGTCTTTCTTATTACAAAATATTTATTGCAACACCTACTATGTGGACATGCTACAAAGCCGCTTTTCTGCCTGTACTGGGAAAACTTCATGCTCTACCAGCAACCTTGTTTAAACAGGGGCTACTGGGGCTGCCAGCTATTTCCAAGCAGAAGAGATGACAGCACCACAAGGCATCCGTGAGCTGCTTGCTGGGATCTTCCCTGTCAGTGAGTGGATCTTGCTCGGTGCCGGCTTCTCACTCAGGGCTTTGCGTTCCCTCCACCAGATGGACATTGGCAGATGGCAACACCATTTTGCTGTTTAATTATTTAAAATGCTGCATGCAAATCAACCTTTGGCATTCAACGACAGAACAGGGTGTTTGTGGTCGATATCTCATCTGATACGCTGTTTCGTATTTCCTTCTTTATGAGGCTGCAGAGATGATTCTGGTTTGAGGTACTTACACATGTACCCTGTTTTTTCTGTGGGTCTCCCGTGTAGGGGGTTGCACACTTGCTGCTCTGCACTAGGACTACCTGACAGGCAGTATCTAACTATAAACCACAGGGACAGTCTGCAGCCTTCACTCATGTGAATAATCCCTTTGACTTCAACCACCGATGCACAGAAATCTGTCTTTTCAAGGAAAGCAGGACACAATTTTAGTAGTAGAGGTTATTAAAAATGGTTGATCTTTGAAGCTGTTGGAATAGTTGGAAATGATGCCAACCTGTCACTGATTGAGAACTGAAGGTTGTCCATCCTGGTTTTCAGGACCAGCTTCAGTAGAACAGGCGGGACAAGTCTGGGCTATAATACAGAACCAGACCCTAGCAGGAGTGGAGGAGTTTGTCATCAATGCTGGTGGTGACATGCTTTGATTTTCTTGGTGCTCAAGTTACTATTTCTACAAACTTTTTGGAAGAGTTTCCCTCATTTTCATCTAGTCACCACCTACTGGCTTTAAGTTTTTGCCAGTTAAAAAGTTACTATAAGCCATTTTTCTGCTTGGGTTGAGGTTTTTGTGAGACTGCAGAATGCAGCATGACAACAGAGCCCATAAAACATCAGTTCCCAAACAGGGACAGTCCACACAGGGTCACGACCCAAACTCTTTTTTGATGTCCTCCATAAAACAGAACATTGCCCTCAAAATCTCCATTTATTCCTCGCCCTTTGTGTCCTGTATGACTGTGCCAAGGCTTCTTGGTCTCTGGTCACATGTGGATCTGTTTGTACATCATCAAAAGAGGCACCTATACTTGCAAGTGTCTGGATACAAACCTTGTCAGCACGGCAGAGCTGACAAAAGTTGACTCAGCCAGTAGAAGACTGTTTTGCAAGCTGCATCAGTGCTCATACCAGTACAGCCTTTAAGAAAAATCAGAGGACATTTCTTATGCCATTGGCCACACGATGAACTGCTCCCACTGGACGGGTGTCAGCAGAGGTGGCTCTGCATGGAAGGGCTCAAATCCTCAGGGGGAAGGACCAGCTGCCCTCAGGGTCTTTGTGTTAGGGCAGGAAGAGTGATGGGGCAAATGGGATGGGAGAAGCATTTCAGAGCACCACATTTTACTAATCGGCCAGCCATCCATTGAGGAATAATGTGCGGAGATGATGACCTGCTACCCCGAGGGATTAGAGTTGTGAAAGAAGCCCCACAAAACAGCTTTTATGACAAACAAAGCACAAGGTAAACAGCAGAAGGCCAGTTAACCTGTAGATTAGTTTAAAAGGAAAAGCAACAACAACAAACACATTAATATAACTTAGTGAGATAATAGCTACCCCAAGCTGCACTGATTGGAAACAATTGGCAGAGCCTGGGATATAAGGAATCACTTCCTGCAGCAATTTCCTTTTATTAAAATAGCATTTAAGCATTTATCAGCTTTTCATTTCTTATGTTTAACTCTGTGCTCTCCTCAAAGACACTGTTCAGTCTGGCTGAATGCATGGCCAGGCCAGGAGGAATTTGATCAGAATACAGATGTTTGCCATCCCAGCATCGCTGCAGAGGATATCACCCAGAAGATGTTACTGAAATTTTCTTGAAGTAGGAAAAATCATACAGGCGCTTGGCAAACCACCCAGCTTTCCAACCTAGGCACAGCAACAGCAATTCAAATGCCTAGGTATAAAAGTGCGGTCCATCACAAATGCAGCTAGACAAACATAGCACCCTCGTTTCCAACACAAATGGGAATAGTTAAATCTCCAAGGTCCATAGAAATCCAAAACATCACTGAAATAAGAGCCAAAACCACCTTGTAATAAGTAATTTGGCAAAAATTTTGCCTCAGCTAAAAATGAATGTGTGCTCGCTATGGCTTCAGCTAAGATGGGTGTGTGCTTGCTATGCCTTTGGAAAAGGGATAGTTTTAAATAGGATATCAGACGAAAGCAACAGTTAGAACTACTGAAAATTTGCAGAACAAAGGGTGGTGTAGTTAGCTAAGATAACCACGGAAGTGTAAAGAATGAAGAAGCCACAAGAAGGACATGGTGATAAAGACTTTGGCCCTCCCTCCATGGACTATCAGGAAGACCCCTGAAGAAGCATAGCACCTGGGAGGGGGGCATGTTGCATTCCCAGAACTCATTGATTATGTATTTGGGGGTGGGTTGCATTCACAGAACTCATTGTTTATGTATTTGGAGGTGGGTCGCGTTCCAAAAACTCATTGATTATGCAAACTATGTTCCAAGAAGAAACATGAATAATTATAAAGAATACAAAATAAAAACAAGCGGTTGTAAAGGGAAAAATGAGGCACAGGAGGAGAAACCCCCTGTGTAACTCCCAGCGCTGTAATAAATATTCTTTGCTCCACCGAATTTGCCCCGGACTAAAATTCAATACAGTGAGCGCGTTTCTCACAATTTGGGGGCTCGTCCGGGAGACCTGAAGCCCACGTTCGGAGCCTTGGACGGGTGAGTAGACCGGGACGGCGCGCCACTGCTGATTTCAGCAATCCTCGGATTCTCCCCGCCCTCGGTGACGGACCAGCGGCAACAGCCCGGCGAAGGGGCTCGTGGACCAAAGAGGGGTCCCAGGGATAACCGCGGCAGCCGATAATACTTGTGCACGAGACCCGGGTAAGAAAATTGACTGTTAAGTACTACTCGGGCGGCTGGGTGACGGGGGATTGAGAGTGGTGTGAATGAGACGCGGACTAGATCTGCGAAGCGAGTGCGGAGTCTTTCTAACCGCGGTTCCGTATCTCCGCGAGGAGACCGGCCGGTGAAGAGACGAAGCGAAAGGCTGGAGTTGAGAGATCCCCCGGGGAAAAAAATTGGGACAAGGGAAAAGTAAAAAGGAATTTAAGGGAAATTCCAGGAATACCTCCAGACAGTCCATTAGGGAGGAAGTTGTTACAATGGGGGCAGGAAGGAGAGTCCTGCACCCGGGATAAAGATAAAGGAAAGAAGATTATATATTGTATGTTTAAATGGACCAAAGAGCCCATAAGGCCAGAGAAGTATTGGCCAAAGTATGATTCTATAGAGGGGTGGCTGTGTCAAGCACTAAATGTATACGTTAACTCTAAAGAATCATTTGATGAAGAAGAAAGCAAGTATGCAGCATGTTGGAAAGGAGCTGCAGGGATTTTTAAATGGGAAATACAAAAGGAGAAGGAGGAAGACCAGAGACCAGTCTGGGATCTTCTTGAATACTTACCTCCCCATATAACCCGGACCCTCCGGAAAGCGCAAAAGAGCCTCAGGTCCCCGTTAGAAGGGAAAGCCAGAGGAAATGGAGGCGGGAAGTGAGGACGTCCATAGTGGAAGAAAATGAGAAGATGACGGAACCAATCGGGCTGCATCCTTTATGGGAAGTCCCGATGCCAGGAGTTCAAAATGGGGCAGGATTTGTGAATGTGCCCCTAACCAGTACAGAAGTCAAGAACTTTAAAAAAGAAATGAAGAAATTGTTGGAAGATCTCCTAAGTTTGTCAGAACAATTAGACCAATTTTTAAGTCCAAATGTATACACTTGGGAAGAAATGCAATCCATCATGGGAACTTTGTTCTCCCCGGAAGACAGATAAATGATTTGTTTAGCAGGGATGAGAATATGAGAAAGGAAAAATGTTCATAGAGTGGCGGGGGACCAAAAGTTATCCCTACAAAGACCTGATTGGAATCAAAATGACCCCGCAGGAAGGAGAAACATGTCTGATTATCGGACGTTAATTATAAGGGGCATTAAAGAAGCAGCCCTGAGGGGGTCAAATGTGAGCAAAACTTTTAATAAGTAAATAAGGGAAAGAGGAATCTCCGATGGAGTGTTTGGAGAGGCTCTGAAGGAATATTTAGCAGTTTTCTAAGAATGACCCAGAGACTGTGGCTGGCCAGGAATTATTAAAAAGTAAATTTTGTCACCCATGCCTGGCCAGATATTAAGGAAAAAAAAAAAAAAAAGAAAAAGATGGAAAACTGGCATAAGAGAAGAATCAATGAGTTGTTACAAGAAGCACAAAAAGTATATATGTGAGGCGCGATGAAGAGAAGCAGAGGGAAAAAGCAAAACTAATGGTAGCGACTGTAAAAAAAATAACAAAAACTAAAGCGCTCCAGAATCCAGGGCCAGGGATGAAACCATACAAGATACAAGGAGCCCATCTGCCATCACTCAAAAAAGCCCATATGAATGAAATCAGGAGCCCCAGACGGCGGAAAGTGTTACTATTGTGGGCAGGAAGAACATTTTAAGAAAGAGTGTCCCAGGCGAAAGAGAGATGAGTGTTATGTCAACAAGAAGAATACACTACCAATTAAGGGTGTCAAAGGCTCTACCTCCTGGGGAAAGAAAGAATTAGTGATCCCTTGATAAATTTAAAATTAGGCCCCCAGGAGGAAATTTACACCTTTTTAGTAGACTCAGGAGCTGAGAAGTCTTGTATTATGAAATTGCCTTTGAATGGGAAGATCCAGACACTGGGAAGAAGCAGCAACTCCGCTGGACCTCCCTGCCTCAAGGATTCACAAAATCCCCAAATCTATTTGAACAGACACTAGAGAAAATTTTAGAGGAGTTCCAGGCAGAACCCGGAGTAAGAATCTTGCAATATGTAAATAATCTCTTGGTATCAAGAGAGAGAGAGAGCAAAAAGTCAGAAGGAGACATCGATATGTTTGCTGAAATTTTTTTTTGAAGAACAAGAATTAAGAGTCTCAACAACAAAACTGCAGTTTGTACAAAAGAAAGTAAGAGCATCTAATTAGTGAAAGAAAAAGAAAAATCAATCCAGAACGAATTACAGCATTAAGTGTCCCAAGAATGAAATGAAAAATAAAGAAGATTTTAAAGTTACTAGAGTACTGTAAATTATGGGTTAAAGGATACACTCAATCAGTAAAATTTTTGTATAACAAACTAGTAAAAAAAGGTCCAATAAAGTGGACAGAAGAAGAACAAGAGCAATTTAAAGAATTAAAGCAGAAGCTAATAAAAGCCCCGGTTTTAGCCCTCCCCTCCCTAGAAAAACCATTTCACCTTTTTGTAAACGCAGAAGAATGGATAGCGCATGGAGTCATAATGCAGGAATGCGCCGGAGAAAGAAAACCGGTGACGTATCTATTCAAAATTAATAGACCCAGTATGTTGGGGGTGGCCCACATGCATACAGGAAGTAGTGGCCACAGCAATATTAGTAGAAAAAAGCCAAAAATTAACTTCCAGAAGAACCCTAATCGTACATACCCCCCCACACACTGTAAGAACTGTCTTATCTCAAAAGTCTGGCTGGTGGTTAACAGATTCCAGAATTGTGAAGTATGAAACCATTTTAATAGAAAAGAATGATTTGACCCTCGTAGTAGACAGAAACACGAATCCTTCACAATTCTTGTATAGACAGACAAGTGGGGAGATGGAACATGATTGTTTAGACTTTATAGATTACCAAACCAGGATAAGAGGAGACCTAATAAACACACTGATGCCCTATATATATATATATATATATAAAAACAAAAACAAAACCAAAAACAACAGTAATTGAAGAAAGAGGATTAACAGTGAATTAGTCAACCCAGAGTTATGAACTATACACTCTGAAGAGAGCTTTAGATTATCTCCAGAGAAAAGAAGGCATTATCTATACAGATTCAAAGTATGCATATGGAAATTAACCATGAGAAGGAAGTCTGGTGTTTTTGCCTTGACAGGAAAAAGCCCTGGAGAGCTTTCAGAAGATGCATAAGAGTCAGTACTGCTGCATGAGAGCAAGAGGCAGCAAAAGCCTTGGAAGTGCCTTCGGACTAGAGTGGCATCCAACCCCTTTGACCCTACTTTGCTGCGATTGTAATTGTTGCGTGTATATACGGTTTAAGTGTAATAATTGTAATAAGGTCATTTTAGGTCCCCGTGGCAGACAGGAGCAGTACCTCTCCCAAGTCTTCGATCTTTAGTGGATCTGATGTGAGTATACCCCAATAGATAAGTGTAAGTAGATTAGATATTATTGTTGCAGAATCCACAGAAAATCACTTAATGTGGACCAACCCAACCAGAATGTTTATAGATCCTTAAAATATCAACTCCAATACGAGTCCCAGGACCAAAGATAGAACCCTATTGTGCCACAAGGACCAGGGATACCGAACTGAAGAAGATGGAGGGCAAGACCAGGTTGGCCTCTATACTCGCTGCCAAGAAGAACTATTTCTCGGCTGTTGGAGGCACCCCAATAGGCACGAGAGGTAGGAGTATAAGCCATGCTGTACCTCCACTTCTAGTGGTATTATCAATAGTGGCATCTCTAGTATCTGGTGACGAATGCCAGAAGTGCTCTCAGACGGTCTCCTGGGGTAGATAGTCCTTTTATACTATGACTGTGCACATGCATATCAATCACCAATGTTATACCCGTGAGAGTTTAAAAGTGTGCAAATACGGCGGACAAGAATATTGGGTTGGACAGAATTTAGGAATAGGTGGAATAAGATTAGGAGTAAAGTGTCCTAAAAGGAAAAAAAAGGCTCTGCTTCACTAAGGCAGGTCACTGGGATATTCCAGACAAAGAGGGAGTACAAGATATGGTGAAGGAAGAACTAGTGAAGAGCGTGACAAAGGTCACAAAACAGAGAAGAAAAAAATTAAAAGTACAAAACGAGCATATACCAAAAGCTGCAAAAACAGTTACAAAAAGAGTTAGGATTCCCCACTCTTGGGCAAAACTTGTTTTTAAATCTAGCAACAGACATAGCTAAAGAATTAAATGTGACTGACTGCTGAGTCTGTGGGGGGACCTTTAATGACTGAAGAGTGGCTGTGGAGAAGTGCAAGTTTGAGTCCGATTGAAATCCTGGAATGGAACTATACCCTCACCATGAGAAAAAAAAAAAAAAAAAAAAAAGGAGGCCTAACAAGTGGGTGATAAGTTCCACAGTAATTGGAAAAGTCTGTTTGACTTGGGAGGGAGGGAACTTTTCAGATCGAATGGGGGAGACCCCATGTAAAAAATCAAGTCTTAAAAATAGATTCAAATTTCACCCGAACTTGGTTTCCTTAAAAACCAAAGTCATACCTAACGTTTCAAAACGAAACCAAAAATTGTACCCGGTGTCCTGGTTTGAGGTAAAACAGAACCAATTTTGTTCAGTAACTTCGTTTCTTAATTAATGAAAACATTCTGTCGGTCCCATCTGGGGTCCGCCAGGTCCCCAGTAGCGGATTTTGGCCTAAACCACGACACCCAGGTACCAAAAAGTAGTCTCTTTAAATGTAAGAAGGAGGGTATGAATCCATTGTCAGGAATGAAAAACAGCTCACAATATTAAGAAAATGTAGAAGATACAATGAAAGAGTTTTGGCCGGCACCGGATGAGTTGTTCTGGATATGTAAAAACTGGGCATTCCCAGAATTACCACCTAACTGAAGACAGACCTGCACCTTAAGAATAATTCAACCAGGACATACAAACCAGCCACGTGGGCCCAATACAGTAGCTGGGGATATAAAACCCCATCTATATGCTGAATTATAAGACTACAAGCAGTAGTTGAGCTGATCACTAACAAAACGGCTTCAGGACTAAAACTGTTAACCCACCAACAAACTCAGACAAGGGCAGCATTCTACTAGAATCGGCTCGCACTAGACTATCTGCTAGCAGTAAAAGGAGAGATGTGTAGAAAATTTAACATACCTGATTGTCGTTTAAAAATTGATGATAATGAAAAGGCAGTATGAGAAATCGCTGCTGATATCCAAAAAAATAACACGTGCTGGTGCAAAAAGGAAATTCAATGGTAAATGCCAGTTGGTGAAATGAATTACTGAAAATCGCTTGGTGGAAGAAATTAAGACTGATTCTGCCGTGTGCCTTTTGAAAGTTTATTATTTCTGCCTTGTTTAAATATCCTGTTTCATAAGATTAATTCACAGTGTAGTCCAAAGACTGCAAGTGGCAGCCACTCCTCAGAAAATCATGATCTTGAGAAAAACCAAGAAAGAAGAAAACCTCGAAGAAGCCACTCAAATTCTTGCTAAAATAGAAGAATCCTGCGAGATAAATGTAAAACGCTTCAGCAAAATTAGATGATAAAAAGAAAAAGGGTGGAATTGTAATAAGTAATTTGGCAAAAATTTTGCCTCAGCTAAAAATGAATGTGTGCTCGCTATGGCTTCAGCTAAGATGGGTGTGTGCTTGCTATGCCTTTGGAAAAGGGATAGTTTTAAATAGGATATCAGACGAAAGCAACAGTTAGAACTACTGAAAATTTGCAGAACAAAGGGTGGTGTAGTTAGCTAAGATAACCACGGAAGTGTAAAGAATGAAGAAGCCACAAGAAGGACATGGTGATAAAGACTTTGGCCCTCCCTCCATGGACTATCAGGAAGACCCCTGAAGAAGCATAGCACCTGGGAGGGGGGCATGTTGCATTCCCAGAACTCATTGATTATGTATTTGGGGGTGGGTTGCATTCACAGAACTCATTGTTTATGTATTTGGAGGTGGGTCGCGTTCCAAAAACTCATTGATTATGCAAACTATGTTCCAAGAAGAAACATGAATAATTATAAAGAATACAAAATAAAAACAAGCGGTTGTAAAGGGAAAAATGAGGCACAGGAGGAGAAACCCCCTGTGTAACTCCCAGCGCTGTAATAAATATTCTTTGCTCCACCGAATTTGCCCCGGACTAAAATTCAATACAGTGAGCGCGTTTCTCACAACCTTAAATGAAGGCCTGGTATTCCTTCCCTGTTAGAGCTATCATTGGTGATTTTGAGTTTGCTTTTTTGTTTGTTTGTTTGTTTCACAGTACACTGGTCCAAGTTTTTGTCTCTGAAATACCTGAAATGAATTTTTAGTTCTGTTTTGTTTTCTCATGTGGGAAAAAAGAAAGAAATGTGATTTGGGTCAAAATTTGGGTCAAATGTTTAGCTCAACTAAAAATAAAACATTTTCGTGGTAGCAACAGCGGGCTACATTTATTTTGATTTAGGTAGCCTTCTAACCTAAGCACGAGCTTGAAAGAAAAAAAATTAAATATCCCCTTTTGCCAATAGAAAGACTGAAAGACTGAAGATTTTCTGCTTTTCCTTCTTTTTTCAGAAAGGGAGGAACTGAAACACTCTGACACTTGACACAGTTGCCCAAATGCTTTTGCCCAAGCTTTGATTTTTTTGTTATCCTGGAATAAAGTGAAGAGAAACATGTGCCCAGTGCTGACTTTGGGACTTCAGGAAAGAACTGGGGCCCATCGTCCCTCTTTCCTGCACCCATCGTCTCCTGTGGGTTATCTCTCCAAAAAGCAAGTCTTTGGAGAGCAACATCGACACGGGATGAGGTGTGCAATCCTCTGTAAAAGGGACTCCTGCAGAGACACCTCCTTGCCCGCCCCAAACTGCCAGCTGGGTCCTGCCTGGGGGCAGAGACTTAGACAGAGAAAGGGCAGAAGGACAAGGTGGTAGCACTCAGAAAGGAGTATCCTCTGGAGTGCCGGCATAACCCAGTGGTCCATGCGCCACTACAGCAGGTCACACCCTCTCCGCCTCTTCCATGATGTGGCTAAGGAGGGTTTCCACCAACCGTGCACTGGTGGGGGGCAAGAGCAATCAGCCAGCAGGACCTTCCCCTGCCACGACTGGGGCTCTGCTCCACCTGCATCTGTGTCCTCCTCCATGGAGGTCCCAGACCTCCTTCCTTGTTCTCTCCAAGCAGGAAGCACAGGGCAAAGTACGACTCAGGTAGAAGAGGCTTGGCAATAAGCACCACGTCATTCCCTGGCTATACTATAAAGCATCATAGGGAGCGTAGCCCTGCTGTGAGGCTGGAGAGAGAAAGCAGAGACCACAAGGCACACAAACACAGCTCCTGGATAGCACTGGAAGAGCATTGCCAGATCATTCTTTTAGCGTGCGTGTTTCTCCAAAGAAAAGCTAATTTTTTTCTAGTCAAAGATGACCTTTTCTTAGTGTAAAATTTTGTCATAACTTAAAACAAAAAAGTTGATCTGGTATCTTTAAAAAAAAAAGTTGATTTGATGTCTATTAGGACAGACAATTTTAGCTAGCCTACTTTAGATCTAGCTGCCTCTCCTACCTCTCAGATCAGTGTCATTTAGAGGGGGAGTTTATACATGCAGTGAAGAAGGGAATGAGGAGTCTAATGACTCCTTTATTTTAATGGCAACTGCATGACACTGTTCCCATCTTTGCAATCGTAACTGTTCTGCTTTTCCAATGTGTGTGACCAATTATAACTTGCAAGAAGCCATGTATCTCATAAAGAATTTAGTTAATTTTCAATATTTTCCAAAGTCTTGTAAATGAACAATGCACTTTTTACAGGTCTTTCATCAAGGAGTTAATAACCAGATGAAGGTTCTCTTTTCATCAGTTCCTAAGTGATGCTCCATTTGATTGAAGAAGATCAAAAATGATGATCAGAAAATGAAAAGGAAGTTTTAAAGGCAGCCTTTGTACAACACTTTAACTGTCTCATTCCTGTAATTTCAGAAGTATAACTGGGTTTCTTTCAGGCTTGGAGAAAAAAAAAAGTATAAAATTCTTGTGAATTGCGGTACTTGCTTTCCTTTTACTTTAATTTTAGAAACCCTTGTGTTAATGGTAGGCAATATACCTCTGCCAGTTAGTGTCGTGGTCCTAAGTGAAAACAACAACCATAGCAAAATTATTAGGTTCTGGTATTGTTTATTACATTGTCTGTGGTCCTAATCTTGCATGCTACCCCATGCCAGCCTGCACGGTGCTGTCCCACAGTGACCCTGTCCCATCTCACTGGCACCCAACCAGCTAGCCCATCCCTGGGGGCTGTGGTGGAGGTACCTTCAGGGGCTCTGCAGGCCGGGGGAGGTGGGAGGAGAGGACAGCCCTTGTGCAGGTCTTTTATCTTTAGTGTAGAAGAATGTCATCCTGCTGCGTCTGGTTTTACCTGAAAATTTCATCTTTTCTTTAATTGTTTCTTGAAATACCTTTGTATAAATTTTCTCTCCCCAGCTCATTTCACCTTTTTTCCATTTGCTGAGCCTTGATTTACTGCTTTTAATTAGAAATAGGCAAATTCTCTGTGAAGATGTGAGATGCTTCTTCCCTAAACCCAGCCCAGATGTGTGACTGCGCTCTGCCGAGCTCTTCACAGTCCAGCTTCATCCTTCATGATGCCCCCTCCGGCATCCCAACCACCTCGTGCATGCACTCCCCTCTCCCATCCCTCCATCTAACCAGAGTTCACCCCCTTTCTGCTCTCCTCTCTCACTACTGCATCCATAGAAAAAAGCCAGTATAATCCTCCTGTTGCCACCAAAAGAAGATCCCTCTCTGAAATTTCCCGCTGTGGTTAAATGTTGGTCCTCTGCCCCTTGGCAGTGTTTTGCTTCGAAGTGGGTCGTTAATGTGCAGCTGTTAATAATGAGTGTTTGATGCAAGCTGGAGTAGCTCATTGAGACACTGGACACTGTCATCCAAACATCCAAATTATATTTTCTATACTGAGAGATACATAGCCCTGCCTCTCTGTTGCAGAGAGGGAAACTGAGCCACAGCAGAACCAAAGACATGTCACCATCCTATGCTATTCCATCCTGCGGTTTGAATCGTTGCCCTGAAATGAGCACTTGCATTCAAGTGTGATTTCAATCCAGGAGCAATTTGGGTTTCCAATACTCAGTACTTCATAGCTTCTAATCATCCTGCATAGTGAAGTCTGCAGAGAATCAGAAAATATTACATTTAATTTTGGACCAAGTTTAATGAAGCACTGGGCTTTAGGAGAAGCACCGTTTTTTCAGGCAAGCTCAGAGCACTCAAAAAAGGGCACATTTTACTGCAGGTGCTTTGCACAACCTTTGTCAGGATTAAATATGATGGAAAGGGGATAGCTAAATATGGATTGATACTACCACACTTCTTACAAAATGCTTGGATCCCACAGTTCTGAAGACCAGTTATCTTAAGATCTGATTCTTAAAATCAGTTATCTTTTCAGCAGGATGTATAAATAAATCAGCAAAAGAGCCAGTTAATGACTCACTGTTGTAAATTAAATGGAATTTGTTATGAATATGATTCATTGAAACTTTCCTAACAAATCCATTTGTTTCAATCATACTGTAATTCAATAATAATATTTAGTATTTATATGGTGTTTTCAATAGCTCATGAAACTTTCCAAGCATTAATTGTCTGCGTTTCGTAATAATATTGTGAGCTGCTGAGTTGGGCTGTCTCTCCCTTGCAGGTGAGAATGCTGACGCCCAAAAAGCTTAAGGAAATCTTTTGGCCTCTTGAAAATGTTAGCATTTCTCTGGTTTACCTTTTTTGGTATCCGCCCTCAGACACGGTGCACGGCGGTGACTCAGAGCTGTGTCTGTGGTGGTAGGGCAGTGCTGAAGAGGGTTTGGTCTGTTGTGGTAGAGCCAGCATTTAAAAATCACAGCCTGTTCCTGAGCTTGACGTCCACTGGCTGGAAGCTTTCCTCCCCATGGAGCTGCCTTCCCAACTATGATCCTTCCTCCTGCCTTTCCCCCATTCAAAGGCTGAGCTCCAGAAACCCCGTATCCCTGTGTCCGCACCCAAGGACTCTTCCCCTTCCTACACCCTGTGGACAAGTCCTGCTCTGGCCCTGACCCATCCTTCTTGGCCCCACTTGAAGGATTAGGTCATATATTTCTTCAGCTGCTCACATCTGTCCAGCTGCTGTGAACTTCAGCTTGAGCTGCTCATAAAATGGATCCTACAGAAAAAATGAAGCATTACAAACCATGTAAAAGCAGTTCAGAATAAAGGCTTAGCTTTCAGGTAGCCTATGCCTAAAAGATGGAGACGGATGTCATATAGGGATTTTAAAAGCACAGAAACAGAATAGGTACTTGATTGCTACTGACATCAGCGGGACATAGTCTAATTCAGCAATGTGAAAATTCCATGAGAAACATTTGCTTCTCTAGGACTTACTAAACTCTACTTTAAGCAAGGTGACCTAACCTTAGAGGGAGCTACTTTTGGATGCGGAGGCAGGATTAAGATACACTTTGTCTCTCTCCTTTCTTCCATGTTCACCTACGAAATGGTGTCATGAGAGGTGGCCACTGGAGTGTTAGTTGCTTACTGCTGCTTAAAGCTGGTTATGGACCTCTACATCCCACAGTACCATAAGAAGAACATATGAAGATGGCATATAGGCAACTGTAGGGATCTGTAATCTGGGTTTCTGTCTAGTACCGTGCAGCACCGTCAGCCGAGAAAGTCTGTAATGCTCCAGCTACCGTATCCTGAACATAACTGATCTCATCTATTCTTTGAAATTAAGCAGGATGTGGTCTTTCACAAAGCACGCTATTATATTATGGAACTCAGGATGCTGCAGAGGCCAAAAGCAAAACCATCTCTATCAGCAATTAAAAAATTTGTGGAAGAAAGAGCCACCAAGGACCATTAAACACAATGATGTGGATACAGTCTGTAGCTCAGGGACTCACTAAATAACAGAATTCCAGAAGCTGGAGCTTGCTAGTGGGAGAAGATCCCTTATAGACACCCATTTATTTATTATACCCTTTCTTTAGGTGCTTGCTAGTGGTTTCTGTCAGAGACAGGATGCACGGGGAAGGCACACTTTGGGTCTGGCCCTGAACAACTCTTCTTATGTTATGCTCCTGTAAGGATTTGGGTGGAACATTGGCTAAAATGGGGGTGGTTGTCATGATGTCCGTGGAGTGAAGTAAGTTGCCAGTGCCTAAATAAAAAATTATGAAACATCACCTGCCGTGTCACATGACAGGAAAAAAAAATAAGCTGTCACAGCTTTTTATTGCCTAGTTTGATTTCTTTTTTAACCACCTCCCTAGTCCTCTGCAAGTGCATATGATAGTTTGCAGTCAACAAGGTTAGTGTTTCCATACACAAGAAAGGGCAAACCTCTTCCTCGCACTGAGACAAATATTACCTTCATGCCGAGATGAGGAAATGCTGAGACAGAGAGTATGAATTGATTTACATGTTGTTACCGTGGCTGTCCTGCTGCCAGTGCCCTGGGGCCTTTGTGGGACCTTGTACTCTACCTGGTACTGGGCTATGCTGCCTAGAGTGACTCACGGACTGTGACCGCCCCCTGCTCCAGACACAGCAGCACCTTTTCTCTGACTGCGCTCCCATCTAACCCTCAGCTGCAATACCCAAGGCGCCTCCTGCAAGCTCCCAAGCACCAAGGCTCACGTAAAAGTCTTGATAACCGACTTTCCCTCCTTATTCTGAACCATTTTGAATTGCAGATGTGCAGCGTTTCTGGCTGCCCTTGGTCTTTTGACTTCTTGCTTGCGTACTCTGCACTGAACGGAGTATCGCTTAGTGTAGAAAATAAGTGTTTAGCTCCCTGCTTATGGCAAAACACTGAACTGATGTCTGGTGCTCCCTGTTGAGGGCCTTTTTTGCTATGGGCTTCGCAGGCAAATAAGTCACCTTGATGCCAATATTTGTGCCTGTTTCCTGATGCAATGCATAAATCATATTGCTGTTCCTTATCAGCTCGTAGCGCTTGCTTAATGGGTAGCTCTGCTGCTTCAGCAGGGAATTAGCTAGAACAACATTACAGTGATAAAGTAAGGAGAGTAAGCATCCATCAGTGGGTCAATTAGTAATGTTAAAAAGGAAGCCCTGAAATAACTCACACAGTAATACATTAGTTCTTGTGCACATGTTCAGATCTGTCACCTGGCGCGTATGAAATGAGGGAAAGAACAAATAATTAGAGATATGTTCTTTTCTAGATACATGCCAAAACTTCCCTTTAATAACAATATCTCTTACGGCCTAAGCAGCTTTTATCTCTAAACTCTTTAGATGATATCTGCAGTCACTTTTAGTGAAGCAGGATTTGAAGCCAACTCGCAATTCTTATCAACCATCGACAAAGCCTGGCCTATCGGCACCAAATAGGTAGACCTTTGATTTCAAACACCCACCCATAAGACGCTTCTCATACACTCACCAAAGTGAAGTAAGACTCCATTTGCACCCCTTGCAGCGGCGAGAGCCTTCCCTAGCACTGGGAGTTTGCAGGGCCATGGCAGGGGAGCCAGGGACAGCCCTTCCCAGAGCTGCTGAGAGCCCATCAGCCCCCCGTGTGCTGCAAACTGGCGTGTGTTCAAAGTCTGTGAAACAACGCCAGCTCCTATTTTATATGAATCCGGCTAGAGAGCTCTAAATCTGCCTAAATGGTGTTTTATAGTCACTGCCGAGAATTTCTCTTATATGGAACCTTCATCGTTTCGTTACAAGGATTTTGAGCAACAATTTTATTCCAAAGGTACAGGTGACAGCGCACAGCGATAGTCAGTGTCATGACGCTGGAAAGCAAGTGAATGGTCACCCAAGAACAGTAACGTCCCCTAGAAATGCACTGCCCACCCACAGCCTCACTGCAAGAGCAATGGAAGAGGTGAGGACACCAGTGGGAAGCGCAGCTCACGTGTGTCTGCAGCTATGGAGAAGGGGATATCGATGATGTAGTTCCGGTTAGAATATACCTTCTGGGGAAAAAAGAGGGGACTTAAATTTAAATCAAAAAAATTCAGCAATCATGTTGTCACCGGAGAGGTGCAGATGAACAGGGAGCTCCTTAGACTTACTCCAGCACCAAACCCATTGCAACTGCCCTGGTGCTTACCAAAGTTGTTTTCCGCAACACGGTTAATTAATGTTTTAAGTCAGAACTCTCTACACTCCCAGACACTTTCCGTATTTAAATGACCTGAAATTTAATTGCTAATCCAGTAGACTAGGAGAACAAAATCATGAGTTTAATTTCCAAACTAGTCCATGGTTATTATTCATTGCCCAAAAGCATCATTAACACAGCATCAATGCTGACACAGCAATGCCTTGCACCCTCCCAAAATGTCAGATGTACTTACATTTAAATTGCTGAAAACCAGGAAATAAAGAGTTATGGTAAAATAAATGCGTGCCCTGGAAGCGAGCTAGTTCCACAACTGCTGTAAATTAGCATGGCTCCAGTGACCATAATAGAGTTACCCCAGTGTACGCCAGCTGAGGAGCTGATGTCTGTTTTTCCATTGCTGGGCATCTGTATATGATGAAAAGTATCCAAAACACTGTAGCGTTTAAATGCCTAGAAACTTTAAAATTAAATGACTCAAGTTGTTGGTTAGATCGTAGTGACATTACGTGGAGAGAGTAAAGTACAGTGAGTGGTTTGGGATCAGGTCCTTGTCAGCAATACTGAAAACAAGCAAACAGAAACGTTGAGTACTCCTATAAATAGCTTTCGAAGGAAGCATACAGTATCTGTGCTGAGGCATCAACCTTGGAAATATTTATGAACTGTCAATATTGCTTCTAAAGATGCAAGACGCACCAAAAAATTGAGTCAAGCATCATAAGTCACCTAGAAAAAAACAAATAGAAAAGTAATCTGAGTAAATCTGGGCAGTCCCTCTGCAAATACAGTGTTTACCGTATATCACTGCTGGCTGGAAAAGAAAAATTAAATAGGCATTTATTGCTGAGGGGTTAAACCAAACATATTTATCCAGTCATCCTGGACACACAGGCAACAATTTTACAGTGATGACTGGTCTGGTGAGTTACTTGAGTCGAGCTGTGAAGATCCGGGTCTATCCCCACAGACCTCCTCATGGTAGCAAGGCTATCGTGGCCACTAACCTCGCAGATTATACAGCAGTGTGTTACCAGCACTGCCAGCGGTCCATGATGAGATGCAAACTAGTCCTCTTAGGAACTCAGTAAGCTCATCAAAGACCTGATAATTCCCACATGCTTATAAAACTTCTCAGCATTATGTGATATTTAAATTCATTTTCTTAAAATAATTGCGAGTGGTTTGCTGCAGCACAGCGCTTGAGAAGCGTTTCCTAACAAATGGATGAGGAAATGATAGGGAAGCCGTGCTTTCTCCCTTGTTTTGAATATTTGCATTAATTTTTATTGCAAAGCTTCCTGCTATGGTTTCAAAGCTGCTCTCCGAGTGGCAGTTTTCGGCCTTACCAGCATTTTACTTTCCGTGTTTCCCCTCCATCTCTGCTGAGCCAGGGGCCAGGTCTGGCCAGACGCAGTGAGGATGGGGAAGAGGCTGAGGTGAGCCCTGGGGACCCTGAGGACATGGGTGCGTGTGGCCCTCACAAGGGCTCCTTTCACTCCAAGCTTGCTCTGGGACAAGCTAGACAACTCCTAGCTATCAAATGCTGAAGAGATTGTCCTTTCTCATTCTACAGTCTCTCGATTGTTTTTTTTTTTTTTCTGTTTTCTTTTTCCCCATTTAAATCACTGTTTTCTACTATTTCCTTTTGGTGTGTTTTTAACCTTAATTTTGAATGACAGCTTTTTTTTTTTTTTTTAAGCCCCAACTCCTTGCTTTATAGTCTTCCCAACTCAGTAGCAGTCAAAATCTAATGAATTCCTGAAGGTCAGATGAGCGTTTGGAGACCCAAAGTTTGTGATGTAAATGGAGGCCCTGAGAATCGAGTCCACGCTACAGCCGCCGCTGCAGTTGGCACTAATCAGCAAACATCTAATCAATGGGAACAGTAGCACATTCATGTGCAAGAGATATTATCTTGGCATATAAATAATGAAAGCCTCTAAAGCACTCCCAGATGTTGGAAACAAGATTCCTTCTGGGCATGTGAAGAATTTGCTTAGGGGAAAACAGAGCAGCCACACAAAAATAGAGCTGTTTTAGTCTGATGAAGTTCTGTTTACGAGAAAGTATTACTGAAAAAAGAGAAGAAATACCTATATGGCTTGAATCAGCCAAAGCCGGCCTCTCATCTGCCAGATACCTGTAAAGCAGACAATTGGTTTTATCTGGGGTATTCAAGTGATATTGCTGCTTGATTATCTTTCATACAAAAGAGGCCCTGCTTTCTTACGGTTGCCAAATATCCAGTTTACAATCAGGTTTTCAATATGTCCTGGAATCTAGGCTTTCCTGAGAAAAATGAGCTTTTTGATCTCTCATAATGACAACTTATTCCACGAGATAAGGCTAAAAAAAGAAAAAGAACAATTAACAATTAATTATTTCTCATGAGAAAATGCTTTAATTCACAGTCCAAGCAAGTGAAATTTTTAACTCCAATAGTCGCTGTCTAGACTTTTTTAAGAAAAGCAAATTTTACAGAAAATTTACAAAATTAGGAAGTTTTCTTAGTTTTTTGGCAATCAGGATATAATTCATTTACACAGCTTAGTCTTGCTTAAACTCTCTATTCTTGCTGAGGACACTAGTCCTGCTGACCCAATACGGCTACTCACTTGAGTATATTACTCATGGGAGTACGGGCCAACAGTCTAGGAACAGACTGGCAACAAATGATCCTTGCTAACACAATCCTTATGCTACCAGCCAAGTCATTTTAACAGAGCCTATTTCATCTTACAATATAGAAAATGTTATTGGTGCAAACCCACCTCATGGTATCAGTCACAAAAAAATAAACTATTGTCTAACCTTGTTGGGCAACATTAAAAAAACCCAACAGTGATGTCTCTCCAAGTCCTAATGGGTACAGCTTGCCTCAATGACCTTACCAAGGCAATTACCATTATTTTACCAATGCCTGCTCAGTATCATGTGCCAGGAGAGATGTCATTTAGCTTTAAAAGCCTGTTCATGTTTGTCTCTCATAAAGCACCATAACTTTCAGCAATATAGTGGCTGAGATTTGTTAAAGCACAACCTTTTTATTTTTTTTTTTTTTGGTAAACCAAAAAATAACCAGGTAATCATTTTCACATTGCTAGATGGCACTGAATATATGAAGTTGTTGGTTTTTGTCAGTCTCTTTCTCTACTGGAGGACCACAGAACAAATAAACGGGAGTTGTCTCTTTCTCTCCCAAAGCCATAGAGGAAAGGTTCATCTGCCAAATGAAATAGCAGAACTGTAACAGAAAATGGGGCAACAGGGCAACGAGGGTGGGATGGGACAAGACCCAAACTGGTGAAGTGCGGTGTTACGGTGTCTAATCTACCACTCCACGTTTGGGTTTTGTTTACTTATTTATTTTAATTATTGTTTGGTATTTTGCTAAGATTTGTGGAAGAAGGAAGCTATGAAACTTTGATATAAAGGGCTTTAAAGAGGGTATTCAAATGTTTTATTAATTACAGTTCAATACCTATATTGCTGTTGCCCAGCAGTGTTACCACTTGCATCGTCAGCTGTTTGTGACAGTCATTTTAATGTGTTTGTGCAATGCCTAACGTGACGATCCCTGAGAGGTACCAAGTCTCTAGGCACCGTTACCACAATGGGCGTATTCCTAGTGCCATATTTTGGAGAACTGACTGGAGTTTTAGCAGGTTTTGGAGGTTGCTCTGGTTCTCGCACTTCCAGTAGGTGGGAGCGTTACAAGGCACACCCTCAAACAGAGACTGCGACTGGACCCTGCAGGGATGTATGCCTGTACTTTATGTCTTCTGGAAACTTCAGGGACTCCAGTGAGGCAAAACTTACCATTTTGAAAGAATTTGTTGGATCAGGGCTTGATTTGTAATGGCAGCTCCATTTTGTCACTTCTTAATGTCAACCTCATACATTTCACAGTAACTAAGGCATCATGAGTTACTAGCGAAGCCTTGCTTTCTCTCAAGCAGCAGATACCTAGTATAGCCAAAATAATACACTTCTGTCAAATATAAATAAATCCTGAGCATTCTTCTGAAGATTCAACCCATCGTGAACAGATGGTTATAGCACAAGACTTATTTCATAGAATTATAGAATCATAGAATGGTTTGGTTGGAAGGGACCTTAAAGATCACCTCGTTCTAACGCCCCTGCCATGGGCAGGGACACCTTCCACTAGTCCAGGTTACTCAAAGTGCCATCCAACTTTGGCCATTTCTATGGTAGCCTCTGACAGTGCCTTCACGTAGGGCTTGGCAAGTTACTTAAACCTCTCTGCCCTTGTTTATTGACCTTCATAGTCATAATACTTGTCTCATAGAAGAAGTATGTGCTCTAAACAGCATTTGGAAAGTGCCAGGAGGCTCTCTGAAGGAACGTAATTGTAAATTAATGACTGTATTGTCAGCACCTCCTCCAAAATTCTCTGGATCTAAGTCAAGCTTTATATACCCCATCACAGGAGTCTTAATGCACACTGCCCCATGGAAGAAATGACTGTCATCAGTATGCTTTGCCAATTATCTGACATGCAGAGGAATAAATGCTATGTAATGGTGTAATGCTTGGGAATGTGTCACAAGCATGTTTCCTTTGCTGGAATAATCTGTAGGTGTCAAGAGGACCTCAAAAAACGTTCAAAGACATTCAGGCACAAGGCTTGGTATTGTGGTTTGTATTTTTCCCAGCCTGAACTCTCATGACCTAGCATGCAGGGGATGACCTCTGACAGCAGTCTGTGGAGTGCCTGGCTGTGAGGTTACACACGGTGGACATGAGAGGATTAAGTATTGCCTCTGCCTTGTGCTTCAGCTACAGCACGTCTGGGGCTCTGCTCTGGCATCTGGGTGCACAGCCAAGCCGTGTCCTTGCTGCATATCAGTCTGAGTTTTGAGGTCTCCTCAGCTACCATATGCCCTGGGTTTGGTGGAAAACAAAGCCAGGTGTGAGCTGGCCAGGAGTTGCACTGCCTTTCCAAGGGGCTTTCATCCTGGGAGCAGAATCCCCCGGCCAGCCTGACAAACTGAGGCTACATTTGCCAGTTCCCCATCTGATGCTGAAACAATGGCACTTCTCTACCACATAGGAAAACAAATGAAAACAAATTAAAAAACCCTAAAAAATCTTTTAGCTATATCAGCTGGTAATTTATTCACCAGAGAAACCGGTATAAATCATATTGCAAATGAACTTTTGGCTTCAGTGGGAGAACTTCATTGTACAGAAGTCCTTTTCCCACACCTGTGGTTCACAGACATTTTGTGCAGCTGGGGACGTGTTATGGATCTGAATTAAAAGGACACCAGAACTGTGGTTCTGCATGCAGTTTTGACATAAAAATTGGTCATTTTGAAGGAAACTTGTCTGAAGAGTCTGTTCAGTCTATCTCTCCCCCCACCCAGCATATTGTGTTTGGAAGGAGGAGATATGGGTGAAGCCATTTCAGAAAAAAGCCCTGACTTTTGTGTACTTCCATTTCTTTTACATTGCTGGGTAATTTAATGTGACGCATGGAAAAAAATACAGTGTTTTATCAGCTCTCTGTTCAAGCAGGTGGTGCTGTATTTTGTATAAAGGACAGCGCTTAATTTAAGATTTCTACCATAGCAGCAATTCTAAATGACAGCATTTGTATTAAAAGAGCTGCTCTTCCCAGCAGCACTGTTACAAAAATACTGAAACAGTAGTGATATTATTATAGGTCTGCTCCCGTAACAAAAGTTCTACTGTAAGAAAATCTCTGATTTAGAAAAATCCTTGCTGTCTCTTGCCAGTGATAAATGTTCCCTTGGTTTCCATACTGGTGTGATTTAATCCTCACGATTTGAAGAGCTCGCATGGAAGCAGCTGCGTACTGTAAAAGCGCAACAGGTTGTAATAGCTTCAGTGGGAGCAAAGGTGGCAAAATCGGGCCGGGAGCAGTATGCAGGGCAACAGCGCGGAGACAACAGCTGGGACTTAGGCTGTGCTTTCCAAAAAACCCCTTTGTGCACCATGCGTGTGCATGAGTGTGTGTGTCAGGGCAGGAGGGACATCTGTCTGCTTCTCCCCGAGCCCCCAGGCAGGGGGTGCAGCGCCACGCTGCAGGGCAGGTCCCCTTTGCTTGGGGGAAGAGTTTAATTTGCTGCTTGCGTGAATCAGGAGGAGCACAAACATGCTATTAGTCTGCACCTGGAGCCGACGGCTTTCCCACCGGCAGTGATTCAGCAGTAAGGAGTGGCGTGGCTTCACGCCTTCTTGCCCCCTCCACTCCACCTCCCCTTCCATGACAGGGTCAAGGATGGGGCTGACATCGGCCTCTCTCCGGATAGATTGCTTGAGATGTCCTTGACCCACCCACCGCGGGGGTTTCCCTTTCGGAAAACCATCCATTTCTCATCCATGATGAGAAATGATTGACCTCAGTCCCATTGCATTGGTGTTAACATTTTCAGTGCAATCGGACGCCACAGCCTAGAAGAGTCGTTACCACTTTCCTGCGTTTTGTGGTAGGACTTAGAGCAGTTCAAACCAACGTGACTGGAGGAGTCCAAGCACATGTTCTGGTGGGCTGGGCGAGGGGCTGGCAAAGGCATTTTGTGCCAAAGTTCATTCATCCTTTCTCCTTGTATTACATCTAAGTGCTTTTTTAATTACACTAATGTTTTTGTCTTGTGACATTGCCTCACAGGTCACCTCATTCTCCAATTACTGCTTGTGTAAGGAAGTGCTTCTTGACACTGCCCTCAATTTCTTTTTACTTTATTTCCATTTGTGCTTATCTGCGATGGAATGAAAGTATGAACCACGTCTGAAATTAGCCATTAGGATTTTTACATACTTCAATTAGTATTCTTTTAAGAAAGCCCATTTCTCCCTCTTTTTTTTTTTTTTTATTTAATTCTGGTCCATATATAACCAGTTCTTTTTACCCTCACAAGCTTTATGTCTTAGTTTTCAAATTAACCTTCTCAATTCTTTTCTGAATCTTTCTGGTGCCATAGTAATTTCCTTATAATATGGTGACCAGGAATTAATGAGTAATTTATTTCATCTTCCTCAGACAATATTTGGAGCACCAGCCTGTACAGGAAACAGTCTTTCTTTTGAATTAAGTGCTGCTGTGGCCTACCTGAGATCTGCTGTGGCTGAGAGCTAAGTTTAGCTACGCACTGCGGGGTGGTGAGGAGAAAATTTAAACACAGGCTGCGTGACCAGACTCAGAAGCCGGTGCAGGACACCACAGGTCACTCCGCTCTTCTCATCCGTCACCTCGCTCAGTGTTCGCCTGGTGCTTGAGGGGGACTTCATGGGGCAAACAATCAAAATGAATTTAGCAGAGTTTATCCCTGTGGGTTTTTCATACTTGTCCTATCCCAGAAATATTATGTCCCATATTCCCTGGTGACCCCAGAGCTCACATGGGAAGGCAGCTCCGAAAGAGGTGGGGGTCAAAGGAGGGTCCAGAAATGGTTGCCATCCATAGGTTTGGTTTTGTTCAGGTTGTTCTTCCCCCCCACCTCAGGGATGAGAGGATGGGGAGAAGGAGAAGGGCTTTCCATCCCATCTCAGGCCACCTGGGGTTATTCCCAGAAAGGCAGTCCCCTGGTCGATTCATCAAATGGCAGCCCAATGAGTTCTCTTACCCTCTTGCTGACTCCTGCGGTGCAGAGCAGGTTAGACTTGCTTCAGCACAGGGGGGAGAATTGGCCAACAGTAATTAAAAGTGAGTGTCAGCTCACACCGATGCTCCACATTATTAGTTTAAATGAAGATACTTTCCATGGTCAGTGAGCCTTGCATACCACGGCACAAGCTATTGCATGCAATTAGCTTGCAGAAAAACCCATGACATGCCAAAGGAAATATCAGGCAGGAAAACACCAGCGTCCGTGCCCTCCCTCAGTAGGAAGAGGTGTGTCCCACAAACCGGGCTGGCTTTCTGCTGACACAGAAATCGCATGCAGGACCCGGTGAGACTCTGAGCCCAGGCCAGCCTGGATGCATGCAATGGATGTACGCAACCCCAGCTCGCCCCTTGGAAGCTCGCTCCTTGCTGAAATGCTGAAAACACGGCCTTTTTATTAACACATCGCTCAGCTCCTTCCTTGTTGAATAGTCAACTTCATTTGCAGTCAATCTGGCTGCTTCAAGGCAGGGTTAGCTATGTCGGTGTCATTTCCGATGCCTGTTTGCCCAAGCTGCTCATAAGCACCTTCCAGGCTGAGGACTACACCATCTGCCCAGACAATCTACTCCAGCACTTACAGCAGCCCTGCTATTACAAAATGCTTTCTAATATCTAGCCTAAACTGTCCTTGCTGTAATTTAAACCTATTTCTTCTTGTTCTACCTGCCACAGCAGTGGAGTACGGTGTTTTCTTCCAGCTTTTCCTCACAAGTCATGTTTTCAAGACCTTTGATTTTTAAGACTGTCCTCTCTCAACTTTTTTCACATCTTTCTTGAAGCCCAGTGCTCAAACCTGGGAACAGCATTCCCTTAGTACTGAGGGAAAAGAGCCTTCCATTTATTTCTTTTAATATAATTTACTGCCCATGTTTTGATTTGGGGAAATGTCTCACCCGTGATTTTTTTTAAACCTTGGGCTGGATAATGCTGATATCACTGCCAAAAGAGTACAAGCAAGTGTCTAGCAGCTGTGAGGAAGAGACGACCTGGAAAGAACAAAATCATATCCTATCGACCTATTATCATCTGTCTTCTGCAATGACCAGCTTCCACCCCAAACTTACTGAGCACAAAGCTTGCTCCTTCCTGCAGGGACAACCAACCATGTGAAAGGGAACAAGAAGCAAGCCATAGTTTGCATGAATTTACCTAATGCAAATCAGCGCTGTGAGGTCTAAACAAGTGATGTTTGTACCATATACCACTGCCTGTGCTGTAAAAGAGATTTACCATGTAGCTACAGTGGCTGTAGCTCTCCCCTGGTGATATGTAGGTATGAAGAAATTATAGTAAAGAGGGCTGTATGAACCCACGGACCTCCCATTCAGCCAAAGGCTACCTCCAAGACCCACTCTAGGTGGAGGGTACTGCTGGAGTAAATCCCCAACAGGAAGGGGAAAATAATAATTCCAGTTCTGCGCTAGGCTCTTGCATGCACATTCGCACAGCTACATATTGTACCCTTCCTAAACCCCCTCACATTAGAAGAAGATACTTCTCCTCCAGTTGAAGGACTATTACTGCCAATTTATGTGTCTCTGTGCAGGGATGTATCTGACCCAACAAGTTTCCAGCAAACTTCCCAACATTAATATCAAATGGGGCTCCTGTCCAGTCTTATTGTACATACAATAACATCAGTGTTAAGCAACCTAGATGAAATGCATTACAGGTGACACAATCAAATACCTTGCCATTTATGCATCATGAAGTAGACACCTAGGATTTTCTCACCAGCGAAGCTGCATGACATTAACTCTGTGCTGCTTTCCACAAAAAAACAAAACAAAACAAAACAAAACAAAACAAAACAAAAAACAACAAAATAAAACAGTGAAGACAATAGTTTCAAATAATTTCTGTCGCGAGTACAAAAGAGATATATCCAGGTCTTTATGTCCTTTCTCTCTGTTTTACATGCCAGTGCAATCTAGGGACGTAGTCTACAGCAATGACTAAGGGCATTAGAACAGCTGCTTTATAGTAGTGGATGGTTTATGACTACTTGTGCAGAGCACTGCAGATAAAATGAGTTTGCTACTAGACTGTCAGATTATCCCCATAACTGGTTAGAGCAAGGTGACCCGGGCAGGTTACTGCGATCAATATAGAAATCTCACGGCAAAGTTATGTATGTATAGCGGCTCCCACATAAAACAAATTCTTCCCATGTTGCCCATGTAATTCAGCTGCCTTTAATTCTAAATTGCCACTTTCAAGAACAAAATGGAGTAGCATTTCTGTGGGTAGTGGATGTTTTTCTGCTTCTTCATTGCAAATACAACAACAGGCCACCATTTTTGCTGAGCTAGCTGTTTCCTTGCATAGCCAAGTCTCTATGTTTTCATTGGCAGGGCTATATTGCAGATTTGAGGAGCCACAAGGAGCAAATCATGCTTTAGATTCTGTAACATAAGCGTTAAATAGTTCTGCGCTGAAATACACTGTGGGTGCAATTAGATGTCTTTGCCATACCCCAAAAAAGTAAACCGAGGTCTTGGCTGTTCACCTAAGCCCATGAGCAAGCCTGCAAAGTGTGGGGTTATTCATGTGGGGCAGCCCTGGAGTATAAACCAAGCCAGGAACAATTCAGGGTCTCGCACAGCTTTGGTGGGGCAGCAGATGGGTCATCCCTGCTCCACTCCCTCCCAACAACAAGAGCAGCAGCAGCTCATGGTCTCAGTTCCCAGCCTGGCACAGGGTTGCATGCTTGGCTGGAGCAGTTCAGACCCTCATGGTGGTGCAGAGCATGGGCCCACAGCTTCTGGGATCGTGCTGAGGACACAAGAAGTTTGCAGACAAGTCACAGTGGCACCTGCAAAATGAAATATGTGCCACACTGCAGATGTTCTTGCTATCACTTTAGTCAACCTTCCCTGCTTTCTTGCAGGCACCCCACGTGGTTTAATGAATTTTTTTCTTGGCCTATTTCAGAGCCAGCTCAGATAGGGATTATAAAAATTCCCAGAAACATCCCAATTCAGAGACATTTTTCCATGAGCTCTAACTTACTGCCACTGAAATCACAGTTTCCTATGTAAATTCCTGTTTTGAGGATACTCAGGTTCTTGTGTTCCTGAAAGAGACCCGTTTTCCAGAGTTTTGAACATCCTCCCTTTAGAAAGGAGCCCTGCTGCATCTTGGTGATCTAAAAGCTTCAGGCACCCTAAAACTACTTGTGGACATTTTAGCTGTGATGTTGCTTTGCCTGGGGAAGCATATACAAGGAGCAGGGTTTTCTCTAGACCCTCCACCCCCCATTCAGGCACTGCCTTCTTTTTTGCTATGCTTCATTTTACAATGAAACATTCAACAAATGTTTTAGGAGCGTTGTCATAGTTATTCTTATCTCCTTCCTCAGCAGAGGGAAATCACTTATAAACATTTCCAGCTTCACTCCCCTTTGCTTAGATTAACGAACTGACCAGTACGTCACTGCTCTCGGTGATAAGCTTCACTGCAGTTCAGGGCAGAGTAAAACACTCCTTCCACGAGAGTATTATCAGACCGAAAGCCTGGTGGTGTATTACACAGTTTCTTTGTCTCGCTGTAATGCTGTTTCAACATGAGTCAGTTTCTGGCACTGAGTCACCTGCAAGCGGTGAAGAGTCCTACCAAAAAAAATGTACGTATATTTTGCTTCACACTGGAAGCTATGCCATCAACTCTTGGGATCTCGTCCCCAGCCCCACATGATCCGGGTTGGTTTCAGATTTTTTGAAAGGGACAGTTAACCCAATTTCTTTTCTTTGCAGCTTGTGACATTTCACCCGTACAAATAGGCAGTTGCCTCCCATGGCTTCTGATGAGGTGGAAAAGGCCTTCTGCTGGAGGACCTGCCTGTCATGTCACTGCAAGCTGTGTGCAAACCACACTGCCCATGGCACAGAAGTTGGGTATCTCCCTCCATGGCTTCCTTGCTGGCCTGCTGGACACCATTTCTCTTGCTTCAGTATCATCCTTACAGAGGTCTGCTTCACTCCCAGGTGCCACTTCTCTCTTTCCTATAATTTTGTGACACAGATTCAGACTTTGGACTGTGAGCCTAACTGTGTATTAAAAAGTGTTGGTTATCATTGTCCACAGAAAAATGTGTTCTGCTCTGCAGAAGAAAAGCTCACGTGGAAACAGAAACAGGAACAGAAATCTATCACCCCAGATTATCATACAGTGTCCTTCCACCGGCCTTGACGTCCAGGAGCTCTTCACCCCCTTATCCACCATAGGCAACTTTCAGCCTATGGTCAGGACTTCATTGGATGTTTTCACTTTCACGTCATCCCCATATTTACATACTTCTCTCTTTGCACATCCAGTGGGCATCACCTCATTGAGCCAGTCAGCAGTTTGGCCCTTGGGAATACCCAGCAGTTGCTGGATAGCCATAAGGGAAGGGGGACACACATGAATCTCACTGAAGCTGGTGGCAATATCTGCCAGTATCAGTTTCCTGCTCAGGTTCTAGTGTCATTCATTACCTTTTTCCTCATGTTTGCAAAAGAGACAACTGAATAGGGTCAGATACTCCTCATGATAGTTCAATTTCCTGAGCATGGGTGCCCAGATGTCTTTCCAGAAGACCAACTTCCTCGAGTGGGGAGATCTCCCCATGTATTCACTATCATAGCCTCACCCCTACGAGACCTCTGTGAATAACTCACCCTCTCACCACCCTCATCTGGGACTTTCAGTGGAAACTGTGGGTGCTGAGCCCAGGCAGGGTCAGCACCATCCCATAGAGCCCATGAAAAAGCCCATGGTTTCCACCATGTCCAAACAAAAGCCACAGCCTGTACCAGCCCTGGGACCAACGTCAACCTGGAGAAGATGGTGTGCAAAGATTATCTCCCATCTTACGGGCAGTGCCATCTGGCACGGATGCACATGTGGGAGATTAAACATGTAAAAACCAGCAGCAACAACAACAAACATTTCCATAATAGTTCTCTTTCTTTTCTTTTCTTTTTTTTTTTTTTTGAAGGAAAATGTGTTGACCGTCTAATTTGGATTCATAAAGGAAACCTATTAATGAAAGGCTTCAAAGAACTGTCTCAGAACTTTTAATCAGTAGTTGCGTTTTAGCATGGAAAAAAAAAAAGCAGAGGGGGCTGGGTGGTGGGCTTTTTTGTTGTTGTTTTTTCTAGTTTTTGTTTAAAGCACCAGACTATTTGAAAGCGGGCTGGGTGAGGGAGCCCAGCGGGGAGCCTCTTCTCACCCACCTGGAGGAGAGGCCCCCTGAATGCTTGTTTTCATTAGCGTGGGCCTCTCTGGCTCTTCAAAACCCTTTCCACCCGTTGCCAAGGCAACCCGGAGCCGTATTGCGGCACACGGGTGTTGCGCATCAACTGGTGTGTTGCACTTAACTGAAATAAATAAGCAAATAAACATGGAAAATGGCCACGGGCCAAATAAGGGCACTGTCTTTTATCATGGACATCTAACATTTATAGGGATTTCAAACACTCGGTGTATCAGCAAAGAGGTAGTTGATCAAAAAAGGAAAATGCATGTGCACGCACAGCCAGTTCTTTTCATTTTAATGGGTCTTCTCGTTCGAATGAGGTGAAAGGAATTGGGTCTAGAACATGCAATCCCACTCGCAAGTTATATTTTCATGCTATTTGATGGCTCTCAGCTGGGCCTGGTATTTCAGCTGAGCTCAGATCCTGCTTCAGCATTAGAATCGCCATCAGCATCAGCAGCTATGTTTTCCCACCAGGCCTGGACACCACCCAGGCTACCAGTGGAGCTGCTGGGCACTGAAAAAGCAACCTCCAGAGCAAGTGCTGTAAATCTGTCTTTCAGGATCCAGTTGATCCTGGACTCTCACCTGAGTCATTTATACTGCAATGGCGCACACCACAGTTGTGGGGATATGAATGAAGACCATGGGCCTGAGGCTTTGGTTTCCAGGCACTGTGAGCAACCAACCTGGTGGAGAAGGAGAGTATCTAGGAAGATATCGCAGACTGTGTTTGTGGTTGAGGATCAGCACCTGCAGCCATGATAGTGAGGGGGTGTGAGGGGAACGGTCTCCCTCACCTCCTGCATGAGGTCCCTGGCATGGAGGGGTAACAGCTGAAACACTCCTGCAGATTATCAGGGAACAGCCAAGGAAAAACTTTGTATCCCTGGGAACATTTGCCGCAGGTCCAGCTAAGTACAGCTGCAAAAATAGTTTTCCTTTAGACTCAGGAAGGGAGGTGCTGGCTGCAACTGCTGGCAGGGGAAGAGGGAAGGAAGTGGGGCGGGAAGCTCCGCAAGGAGCAGCATCCATTGCCCAGTACCATGTCGTGCCATACCATGCCGTAATATTCCGTGCCGTGCCATGCCATGCCATGCCATGCTGTGCTGTGTTAGCAGTCATCAGAGCAGAGGACAGCAGGAGGAGCTTGGCAGAGGCAAGGCAGCGAGGTGCGTGCAGGTTCTTCATGCTGTTGGGTGTAGGAGCGAGGAAGGGGAAGCGGAAACCAGCAGGGAGGAGACATGAGGGCTGCCTTTCCTCAGCGGGGGCCACAACGGACTCCCGTCAGCTTCAGTGGAGCTCGTGCTTCCCTCAAGGTGACTGAGAGGTGAAGACCTGCAACCTTTGCAGGGGTTAATTGAATGACTTCTGAATGTGGCCCTGGCCACCAAATGCAGACCCCGAGCCGGATGGCTCACGCGCCCAAAGTCAGCGCTTGATCAAGCCCCATCTTTAGCTAACACCTTCTGCCTCGCCGTTTAGAAACAAAACAAAGAACGTGGCATGATGCCACACCAGCAACCTCCCTTCTCCTTGCTTCGCCTTGTAAGCCCTGCTGGCACCTTCACCAGAGCGAGCCCCTCCCTGCCAGCACCTAGCCCCCTCTGCAGGACCCAAATACCCATGGGCACCCTTGCCCAGCTCCCTGAACATCTCCATCCCTTTTGCCCCTTGGGAGCCTTGTGGTGCAAAAAGCAGCGTGCAGGCTCTTTGTCCCACCTGGGGTTTGCAGTTCAAGCACGTGCACAGGCCATACTATCAAATAGTGGTTATTTTTGACGGTATGTGTATCTGTATATGTGTGTGTGTGTGTGTGTGTAGTGTTTGCACACCAGCTAAAGGTATGGGCTCTCAGTGTGTCACCAAGTCCCGTCAGCACTCCCGTGCATCATGCAGTGAGCGGCCACGTACACCAAAGGACTTTCTCCAGCCCCTCACCCCTCAGCGCAGCCCACGGGTTTCTCTGCTGCTCTTGCAGCTCCCTTTTCTGAGAGGACGCGCAGTGCTAGCAGCTCCTCTGGCACGCACTAGCGTGGCAGCTATGTTATTTTAAGCTCCCAATCATTATTGCAACACAGACCTTCCAGATGCATGGATTCAAAAGTATTATGGTACCAAATGTGCGGACATGCCTGCATGGATACATGTACTGTGCTTGCATGTGTGTGTATAGACAGGTGTGTATTGTTGTATGTTGCATTACATATTTTTATATCCAATAGATGCACATATATTTATATTTGTTTTATATATCTATAGTGAAATACGTAATGCCTTTAAAATATATATGTACCTATCAGATATACAAGATGTGCCAGGTATTTGGTAAGGTCTAAGTGTTCAGATGATGCATTTGATTCTAGTTTATATTTTCATTTCATTTTACTTCTTATGTGAGCTGTAACCTGTTTATTTAGGACTTTCAAATATGTAGCTATATATAACTATGATTGCTGAAATGAGTGTAAACATCATTAAAAAATGCAAGCTCTGTAACTGTCACAGTCATAAATACACAAATGGAGAAGGTGATCAATCAGGGGTGTACTACAAAAAATATTTATTTATAAAGCTATGAGAAACTCTGACTTGCCCAGAAGTACCTGAAGCTGATCATGGCAAATGCATCTCATGTAAGCCAAAGACTGAAAAATGGTTTTATAATGAGGACTCCAAAATTCTTAAAAAGTTCTCATCACATTTAAAACCTAAGACCTGAGAAACAGAAGGAGCAGAAGGAAAGTGCTGTGGACGGAGCAACAGCGTGCACCCTATCTGGGGTCCATGTTGGGTTTGGTTTTGGTACCCGTGTTTTGCCTGGATCACCTGTGTTAGTTCAAAAGAAACAACGGGAAAACCTTGTCTCTTTCTGACACGTATGATGAGACCAGCCTGGGACTGACACTGCATCCGCCCACTTGTGATAACTTCAGTTCTCACATTGTGCCCATTACTGAGTGGTGTAGTTGTATCATAGTCTGTTTTCAGGATTTGGCACAGATTTGCTGAGGGTTTCCCGGCTGTTCATGTCTGAGGACTGGGAGCAGCCTGCAGCCAGGGTGGCTCTCAGGCTGGGAGGTGGGGATGTAGACTTTACCCCATGCAAGAAGGGGAGCCTCAGCCACAAGGGACTGGCTTGCAATCACACAAGCAGAGCGGAGAATTAACCCCCATGAGCATTGTTAAAAACAAAAGACTAAACCTTCTGAGCTGCCGCAATAAACATGATTGTCCAGATCCTCGAATGGTGAAAACTGGCACAAAACCCATTAACTGCACCAGAGCTCTGCTGATCTGCATCAGCTGAGGACATGGTGCAGTGAAAGAGGACCAGCTCATAGCATATGTAATAGAGTACACCTCGTCCTCCTTCCCAGCTAACATCTATCAGGTTCAGTAAGGCTGTAACAATATGTATTAGAGAATGTCCAGCATGATCTATGGAGTGGTTTAAATTGCATCAGACTTAGGGTGGCCTCTCACATTGCCCTGAATAGGGAAACTCAATAATTCTCAGCTACCGTAGCTCTGAAAAATTGTTCCCGTAAATCTCTTTCTCATCTGGCTCGTCGCGTTTCCAAGGATGATTGTGGTGCCGCTGCATCGAATATGCACCCTACAAAGCGTGTGGTTCAAAGAAGCAGACTTTGTTTTTTACACACGGTAGATAAGCGTTTCAGTTCACCTTTAAGGAACCAGCTCCATTTCACCAATCTGTTTTTCTGGTAGTACATCTGTTAGGAAGAAAAAGGCATATGGGCCTGCTCTGAGGAAAAGCAAGCTCCTCTTGGTAAGATCAGGTCCTTGAGCCCGATAGCACCAATTCTTTCCCACATGAGATGAAACCCAGCCCAGCAGCGAAGAAGAGCAGAAGTCCTGTGCACCACTTCAGCCCTATTTAAACTCGAGTGCGGGAAGGGGCAGGGGGAAGAGGAGGAAACCATATGTCAGCTGTCTGTAAAAGTATCAAATTAAGCTGATAAGTAATCTTTGCTCATAGAGGAGGGTGCTGTTGGTCTTAATTAGCCTCCTTTCGAGATTAGGCACGAGTGAAGAATTGCAAGGCCTGGCAGTTTATTTGCTGATTGTTCCCTGGTCATGTTTTCCAGGCGTTTTATGGGGGGTAGGACAAGTATTCTCCATTTCACATGGCTGAGGTAGTATTCTCCTGGAACAGGGAAGATATGGAGTAACCTAAATTAGAAAGGAAAGAACTCCAGCAAAAACACAAGACCACTGAAACAACACCAAACCACAGCCTCTGTGGCTCTGGAGAGGGTCCCGGTGTCCAAGGGGTAAAAAATAGCTTCCCATGATTTCAACAAGCTGTGGCTGCAGTCCTGCTGCCCTCGGCCCCCTGACATCACCCTATGCCCGTGGCCCTGCTGAAATCAATGGCACAGTTTAAGGATTAGGACACTCCAATCAGCAATGCACTTAAATATGCACTCAACTTAAACATCCGAACAATCCCTTTGAATTCAATGGCTGCACTTATAGAGTTAAAAATAAGCCTGCTGTTAAGTTCATCAGATCAAGGTCTAATTATTTACTCTACGTGAGTAGTTCCAGAGGAACTCAGGTCTTTGCTGTTTGGGTTAGTAAACTTAAGAAAAATAGCCTACGCTTCTGATTTATGCAATGGCAAAATGAAGCATACTTTGAAGAGGTAAGTGCTCTTAAAATCTTTTTGTGCAATGAAACCTATGTCAAACAGATTCGCATAAAAAAGCAGAGATACATTTCCGGAAAAAAAAATAAAATCAATCTTCCATAGACAAAGAAATTTTGCCAGAGATCTTACGGATGCTTTAAAGTGATGTCTTAAGACAAGGCTTGTCCTTTGGGGGCCTTTATTTGCAATCTATTTTTGAAAGTTGTTTGCTACTTCTGGGTGGATTTGAGATGGAGTTTCAATAAGGGGAAAGCTTAAATGAATAAAAACCAAAATGCCGAGTCTCCACATTAATTTCTGAATATTACTTCTGCCATCTAAGGACAATTTGTCCCCATGTATAAAACCTCTCCAAAGCCTTATGCTGCATATTATGTTCCTAAAATAGGGCCTATCTAAAGCAGGCTTTAAGGTATACCATGCTTTTATAGTTCCCCATTGCATCTGGTCACCTCTGGCCCAAGCTGGCAATCCCAGTAGTGAAAAAACTTGGCTGAACAAGTGGGTTAAAATGCCTCTTTGACTGTTTAGATCAAGACCCCCAGTCTGATCCTGTCTGAATGTTTTCCAGAATCTCTTGTAGCCTGCAAAATCTGAGGAGAAAACCTATGGAAGAGTCGAGCTTCTCCAGGAACCCCAGTACTGCTTGCTTCTGGTTGAACTGGAAGTACCATAAGAACAGGGTCTTACTTAATGAACTGTGCTTCCAGTAATGGTCACAAGCATATGCCCGAAAGGGAAGGATGGAGGCAAGAGCAATATATCTTTAAGAGTTAATGAAATCTTTCATTCTGGTAATTGAAATGAGCGCTTGATTTATGTTTTGTTCTTTTCTGGCTGGAAGCTCTCAATCAGAGCCACTTTGTCCCATCCTCACACGCCAAGCCCAGGATTCATCTCACAACACGTCAGGTGCTTGGTTTCCAGCAGCTGGGGTGAAACACAGGCTCTCCTAAGGGTGATTCACATCGTAAGTGGGCTGAGTTGCCCTCAGGAGGTGCCTGTCTCTCTCTGCCTTGACTATAATGGGAACCAAGGGCTGACAGCGCTCCAAACTTAGCCACCTTGACTATGTGACTACAGCACAATAGGATGAATCTGAGCTTACACATATTTTTTCCTCCCTCCAGGTAAAATTTCACTTTGCATTGACCTTCTGCGCTGTTCCTCTCTCAAAGGCCATCTTCAGGGGAGCGGCAGGGCTCACAGAGCACATGGACACTGTTTTGACCCAGAAGACTTTCACCATTGATGTCCTTCCCTTGGGTGTTTCAGAGGTGTCTTCCAGGGTTTGCATCCTTTCCATGAGATGCTGGCACTGTTAATATTCCTGATCATAAACTCCAGAGAACCACAAGCAATGCTCCTGCACTCTGAGAATAGCTCCAGTGCTAAATATAGGGGATTTTTATGAATCTATTTGCCATTTCCATTAGTCAGGGCAGAAATACGTTATTGTAAGACGTCTAAGCATTTTGTCATTGCTCACTGGCTGTATCAAAACGTAGTCTAAGCAGTTATCACTGTATTTCTGATTAATAGTATAACAACCACCGGCTAATCACAGTCAGCAGTGAAAACTGCTCTAATCGTTATCTTTCTGGCTAAGTAACTTCCCTGTTATTTGTTGTATACTGCAGATTTTGGCGGGTGGGGGTTCTTTTTTCTTCTAATGTTAAATGTGAGATTCTATCCTCAAAGGAGTGATTATCTCAGAGCAAAATTGGCAAGGTTAAACACTATCTATAAAAAAACATTCAGCAGTGTGCCATGAAATGAATTACATAATATATCAGTCATCTACCTGGCTTTTGAAAAACTGTGAATATGTGTTTGTTCAGTCTGGGTGAGTATTTTATATTAGGCTCTTTTTTCCATGAAGGTAAAAATGACCTTGGTTATTAGAAAGTGAAGATATATCGAACCGGGTAGAATCAACACAGTTCCGTTTCATTTAGCCCCCACTAAAATTGAAAGAAGAGAAAATACAGATTGAATTTATTTTACTATATATTGCCTCATTTGAACTTTAGGAAAGCATTAGCCACTAAGGAAAACCCTTCTCCCACCTCCCTTCCATAATCTCTTACAGATGGCATGTTAAGGAAATTGCCTTGACTTTATTGATTCTTTGCCATGAGGTTCAACTAACAGCCAGTGTGTTACTGGGGAAATGTTTGCTGTACTATAGTTACAGGAAGGTAGCACTTTGACCTGGCAACTGTGTGTAGCTAAACAAAAAAATCCCTGACACTTTAAAATCACAAATTGGTAATTTTTTTCCCCCTTAGACATTAGGAGATCTTCTCTTTAGGACCCCATTTCAAAAAGCTGTATATCGTACCAATCTGAGTATTTTACAGAACGAAGGAAAACAGTATCCTGCCAAGATGGAAGGGCACAGGCTGAAAACTAGCTGCTATATTCTGCCAGGTCATCGTAATTTTCTGTTAGGTCCTTTCCAGAAATACTTCCCTTGCAATTATTATAAAATGACCAATGTGCGATGCTCCATGCTACTGGCCTCTCACAGCTCAATCATCATCAGGTGGAACTTCAGATATCTCCACATTTAAATTTCCTGTTAGAGTGCAGTCTTTCTTCTCTTTATTTTGATTATAAGATTAATTGGAGTCTTAAAAATTCTGGGGAGCATTTTAATCTGGCATGAACCAGTCTAGCTCGCGTGGAGTCCACAGAGGTACACCCATTTCTACCAGCTTAGCAGCTGGCCCTCTGAATGTGAAAATCTACATTAGCACCTATTTTATAGGTGATAATTGCTGCCTAAGTACTGCAAGCCCAGGATATTAGCACTAGTTCTGAGAAACTTCACAGTGGGTCAAATTCATCCCAAGACTGAGAAGCTGGTGGCATGTCTTCCAACAGATTTCATCTCCCACGGTTTTCCTCAGCCCCACCACTCCCCTCCTTTCTTTGTCCTCTCCATAATGGTCCTCTTCCTGCTTCCTGAGGGGCTGCACGCATTGCAGAAGATGAAATCCTAGCTGGGAGGCTAATTAATGACAGAGCAGAATGAAAGCATGAAACACCTAACCTGCAACTCCCCCAACGCTCTTGGGAATCAGTATAATTGTTCTCCTATTTTGGCCAAAATATTTCAGACTGGTGTTTGTTTTGCTTTGTTGGGCTTTTTTTGTAAAGTTGCGAGAAGTGTAGAATCACCTACAATTCTTTGTTAACCTTTTCTGTGTAATATAAACTTATTCTTTTCTGTGTAATATAAACTTATTCTATGCCGGCTGCATAATCTCCTTTTGAAAGATACTTAAAATATTGCCGGGTCTCATGATGTCAAAGTGTCCCCCACAATATCTGCTACTAGAAAAACACGATCATGGGAAATCTCAGTTCCCATTTTAAAAAATACATTGTTAACCTTCACAACTGGAACAACTGGAGGGCTCAAAGGCCCAAATCTCCAACCTGCCTTCTGATTTGTGCTGCTTCTGCTTCTCTGTAATACATTCCTTTTTAAGCTAAGTTCCTCTTCCTGCAGGTGCTTATTTTAGGTCACAGTTTTTTGACACTTTGGCATAACAACACTGTGCCTAAACTTTCAGAAGAGCACTTAATTGGGATTGATACTGTACATGGGGCTTGTAGTGAGATGGGCTGTGGGAGAACGGGGAGGCAACAGACAACGTGAGCCACACTCCTTGATGTTAGTTGTCTGATATTTGTCATATCCTATTTTGGGGTCTGAACTTACTCCCTGGATGGATTTCAGTGGGATGGATTACAGTTCAACATTGCATAGGTATACTTCTATTTGACATGTCTCTGCAAAATAAATATAATATATTAGTGGTATAAAATCTCCTAAGGGCCTGATATGAAATTTTTCCATTCATCAGTCAAACTATGCTACTAGCAAGAAGCATGGCCGACCTAGCCTACTGTCAGGGCCAAATTCAAAGGCAGTATATACAGCAATGTAATTTAGACCTCTTGGCCTCGTTCCTCACCTCTGCTGCAGAGCTCAGCACTGCAGAGCTCACTAGCTCTGGCAGGGAGGGGCTTCTCATTTTTAATATAAAGCCATTTTCACCCCCATTAATTCCCTCCATCATGCACTAAGTCTAGGCTGAGAAAAAATTTTGCGTCCATTTGATCAGGTGCTCCCTCACTGCTCCAAGGCAAATCTTGGGCAGTTCCCAAGCACAGTCTGTACTCTGTGACCTTCAGCCATACCTGAAGTTTAAGTCCCTAGAGAACTTTTGGTGGCTCTGCTGATTTCACTAGCAAAACCCAAGACGAGAAGGAAAACCTCCAAGGCCAGTACGTGTCTGTTTTCACTCAGTGACTTCCTTTCTACCCACCTTCCATATTTGCCCTCCCCAGTCGCGCTAGGGTTTGAGTGCCTCACCCCGATGCAGGTTTCTCTTCATCCCTTCCCACAGAGCAAAATGTTACTGCTTTAATTCTGCTCGTTGAGGAACTGATCTACAGAGAGATTAAACAACTCCCTGCAAGCCCTATAATAAGTCAGTAGCCGAGCAAGTATTCTCCAAGGCCCCAGCCTTCAGACTCAGATCCCGCGCTGACCCTTCCTCCCCTCCTTTCCTTCTCCACCACGCTTCTCACCATCACTAGCTGCGTACAGCCTTACCAGCCTGCTCTGCCAGAGCTTCGCCTTGCCGAAATCTCTGCAGATGAGGGCATACCCCAATTAATTCCCTTTTCCCTCTGCCCACAGCAGCGGGAGTCTCGCCGTGCCGTTAGAAAAGAAAGGATTATTTTAAAACACTTTTTAAGGCCGCTTCAAACAATGTGACGCAGCCTGGAGATAGGAGAGGGATTCACAGTTTGGTCACCTGGTGTGCCCTGGCACTGTGGCTGGTGTGGCATCGTCACGTCGCGTTACCGTGAGACCTCCGCAGTACCTCTCTGCCCAGCGGGGCGAGTGCCAAATAGCAGGAGGCTGACTGGCTCTCCTTAAAATCCGTTTTGCCTTCCGCTGTCACTTTAACACCGCCTATTTGCTATGTTTAAACGAGACATGACATCGCACCAAAACTCTCCCCGCATGGCTTTGTTCCCCTCCTTCCGCAAACCCCAGATGACTTTGAAGAACAAGGAACCCGACTCTGAGAGCTGGGCCTGCTGCGGGCTGCGATATTCATGCGGCATTAGATCATGTTAACGTTAGGTATAATCCAGTACAAATCCTCTTAGTGTCACTGGCACTGTAAGGGTTGTTATAATTGCTCATAGCTTAAAACAATTTTGCAGCTTTTCTTCACCTCCGTGAGTCGGTTCCAATTAGAGGAAGGGAACTTTCCGAACCTGCAGAGTTTCTATTTAGGACACAGCCCCATCCTGGCAACACGCTGTCAGCCCTGCCGAGCAGCCGGGAAAATGTCCACTGTGTTACAGAGACGTGACAAAAACAGAGGCAGAAGAGGAACATGTGTGCTCCAGTTTCTTTCAAAGTCTTTCGGAAGCACCTCCTCGGGCAATGATTTTGTTCTGCCTGACACCGCGTTCCCAGGGCTGCGCGGCCTCCTTCTGTGTCGCCCATTTTTCAAATAATGTTCCCATTTCAGGAAGTTGGAGGAAAGAGAGAGCAGAGGAAGGAGAACAAATCAAGGGGCAGTGAGACTGCAAACGTGCCTTCACCTGGTGGGGAGGCAGGGTCAACCCTCATCACCCAAAGGCACATGGGATGGAGGAGACCATGCTCAGCCGCAGCTCCAGCCATGCGGTTGGGGGAACATGGCTCTGGGCTTCTGCTCCTCCATGCAGAGAGGTGATGCTGGGTGTCTCTAGGGCGAGCCAGGCACCAGGGCATCCTGTTACTGGGAAGGCAGTTGTGTGTGCGATGCACACGCTGGGCAGCAAAACCACAATGACTGGGATAGAGATTTGCCCCCTCGGCCCCACTAGCGGCACACCCCTCCATCCCACTCCAGCTGTCCCCACTGGTCACACGCACGGGCCAGCAATGGCAGGAGCAGGATGGCTCACCTGCTCCATGCTTGCACGAAACCTGCTGCCTGGGCATTGTAAGCAAAATGATGCTCCCTACCAGTCCATTTAGCTGCCAGGCTCTCTGACGCCATCCGTGTTTTCCCAGGAGTGAGTGGACACCATCACTGGCTTTATGCTGAAGCCAGAGAGCGCACCTGCAATATCTGGGTCTGCCTCCAGGATAACAAGGGAAACCTTCTGTTGCCACGTCCTTATTTTCCATGAGGTTCATCATAACAGCCTAGAATGCTGTGAAAAATGTTGGCAGAAGGAATGACCATAAATGTGACCACAGTGCTGGCTAGATATGCTCTGTCAGAGAGTTCAATTCGAGGCCAGCTTTGCAGCAGAAAGCCAGAAGTACATGGGAGCTTATTCCAAGCTGAAGGGGTGTTGTTTCAACCAGAGGTGCCTCCTGAGAGCATGAAAAACAATGATGTGCCAAGATATCAGCTGGTGATTAAGTTACACACGAGAGCGGGAACCAATACAGCAAGTCACCAAAGCCAAAGAAAAGTTTGTGTCTTCCAGGGCTTTCCTCTGTTCTTGCCATGAGTGTCTACTCTCCCTCTCTCTCTCAGCCTTGCCTGTCTGAACTAGTTCTGCACCAGTTTAATTCACTAACCCAGCAAAAGAAGGTTTCTGCCAAGTAAGTTGAGCTGATTCAGTTCGGAGAGGGGTCCAGTGATGCCAGAACTGGGAAGACAGAGTTCATGGACCTCCAGCAGGGATAGACAGAGTGAGAAGAGGAGTGAGGGACAGAGGAGCAAAACTGCCCCTCCAGCAGAAGCCAGGGCTTAGCGTGGCTCAGCTGTAACACATACACAGGACAAACAATGTACAAATGAGCAGGTACAAAGTAAACAAATGAAGACTGAGGGGTGTGAGATCCAAGAATAAAACAAAGATTTTTGCTTTCTTTTCTTCCTTCCTTCCTCCCTAATCTGCCCACCCATAATAACAGAAACACATAGGAGGAAATGAATTTCAGGAACTGGGGTCTGTGGAGGAACACGCGCTCTTTGCTCCCTCCTGTTTTGCTTGGCTCAAATCGGACGGACACACCTGGCCTTCCAAACAGGCACTATTTATACACCTCCTTCCCCACAGCGGTGTGATCCTCTCCCCACTTCTTCCCCAGCCTCGTCTGCTGGCAACCTGCCAGGGTACGGTGGAGAAGAGACCCCCGTGTCATCTGGCGCAGGCAGTGGCTGGCCTCAGAGAGGCCATTTTCCGCTGCCATCACACTAAGCAGCTGATCCATCATCTGCCAGCATTGATTTCACCTTTCCTCCTCCAGCTTTGCTTGGTGCCCAGATGAGGCTGATGTAGCTATGCTGTGTCTTCCTTCCCCTCTCTCAACTGCCCCGGGAGCACAGGAGAGGACCTGTTTTGCGGAAGCTCCACGCTTGCAGCAGCTCTCCCAAAGCTCCTTTTCCCTTAGCTCCCTGGTGCTGGGGCTCCTCCCCAGCCCATGGCACCTTCCACCTCTGGGCGACCATTGCCAAGGTAAACCCCCCCAGATGAAGACGCTCTGGGGGTGTTATGTGGATTTGAATAATGTGCAACAAAAACAGAGCAGGCAACTCCGTGCAAAAAAAAGAGGGAGTTAGACCTAGAAATACAGCTAAAGGTGGACTGTGGGATAGGAGCAGAAGAGAAGCAAATCCATAGGCATGGACAGCTTCATTTCTCCCTGCAAAATAAGCTAGCCAAGTGGAAGTAAAATCTAGTTTACCCGTACTACTAAATCCACTTTCCTGATGTTAACATAAGCCGGGCTTAGAGGTTTTTTTGTGACCAGCAACTGCAGCTAAGACATTCTTCAAGAAACGGAGCCAGGCCACCATATCGGCCGTGTGCCCCAAGCTCAGCTTCTCTAAGACTTCAGAAGAACAAAGGTGGCTAAAGCTGGTTCAGCCTCTGCATTGCAGCTGGTCCAGAATCAAGTCCTAGCTGGTGGATCTGCAAATCCTGCTTGATACAGCAACCAAGGAAATTACCAGGGGGGAAATTAGAGAGTAAACCTGCAGAGCCAGCAGCTAGTCAGCAGTATGTGCCTGTTCCTACCCTCTGGTACCGGCAAGGTGACCTCCCCATCAGTGAAGGAGAGCAGTTCAGTTTAATAAACCAAACCGGATGTTTCAGTCACCTTGCCTTCTTCTTGCAGTGATAGCTGGCATTAAAATGAGAGTATAAGGAATAAGCCAGTAAATTAAAATGACCCAGCTCTGCGATGCTGAGAAAATCTGCAGAGGAGCAGTGACTTGCTGAGATACAGAAGTCTCTCAGCTCCTAGTAGCCTCTATGAGGCCTGAAAGCATGCCATCATAGACAACAAATTACTGGCTTTTTTTGTTGGTGTTTTTTTTTTTTTCTTCACATCTCTGGAGACTTTCCAAGAATTCCTGCAGGACTTTGTTGACTTTGCAACAAAAAAAGTTCACTGTTCAGGAAAACAGCGATTGGTTCTGGGAAGAGTTTGCTCTCATAAGATTCGTTGGTAAGGGGGAAGGGAGGTTGAAGATGGCCATGCAGGGAGACGGATACTTGCGGTTGCACCACGTCTGTTTCCGTGCGCTGGCAGAGTGCCAAGCAAGGATGTCCTCTTATTCTCTTGAAACTGAATCTTTTCCTCGTGAAATGTATCCTTCCCTCCCGGCTCCCAGCACGTTCCCAGCCATTGGGCATTGGATGATGTTTGCCCAGAGGTTCCTTGCAATTTCAGCTCTGTCCTCAGCCCCTTTCATCATATTTTACGCAAGGAAAAGTCCCACATTAAAAACATTTTTTTTTTTAAGCAGCTCTGTCATTTATACCAAAACAGACATGCTGATAAATAAGGAATGATCCTTTTCCCGTGATGTCACAGCAACCTGCATTCAAATTTATTTGATAGAAACAAATGTGCTTAAGCTTCGGCAAATGGGAGAAGGCTGCCTCTGAAATTATTTCCATTTTCAAGGTCAGTAAGCAAAGAGTCGGTCCATGTTCCTTGGAGACAGCCTCCAATCAGAGGAAACGGTTCCCCTGTCAGCCAGCTGTTATCTGCATAGTCCTCCTCTGCTATTTGATGTGCCACGGGCTTCTTGTCATTTGACTGTGAGATATTTTCATCATTCCTCTAGCTGACACCCTTCGCGTTCCCTCTTCCCTGGTGCAGAAATCCCCACATCTAATAGCAACAAGGGCTTAGGATCCATCTAAGCCAGCTCGCTCTCTTTCTCATACTGTTACCACAATGTCATTTTTCCAGGACACATTTCATATACATCTTAACCTCTTTAGCACCCTTCCTGGCAAATAAATACATTGATTTTAATAGCCACTTGAATTCGACCCAGAGGAGAGTGATTAGGCTCTTAATGAGCTGTGCAGTGCACATTCTCTATTGGCTAAATCTTGAGGTGCTTACTCAGGCAAACTGCCACAGAGACTGAGGCTATGTAGAGTACTTCCAGATGTGGTCCCTTCAAATTAACTAAAAGATGAAGCATCATTCATTTCAGCACCAAAAAAGGAATGCCGACATAGCTCACTGGCTGATTTGCAGCCTCTGATCTTCCCTTCCCTTACCCCTCCTGCCCCAACTGTGAAGGGAAAGGTGAGGAAGCACAGATAGGGAAGCTGGCATGATGTTCCCCCAGCTGCCAGTGTCTCCCTCAGCTTAACTCCATGCAGCCCTGGAGGAGATGTGAAATAGTTTCAAGGAAGGAAATATCTCCCCATATGTCCCTTGAAAAACCCCAGTGTGAGCACTCTGTCCATGTCAGCCCATCCTGAGAAGGGTTGCAGAGCACCTCTTCATGGCTGGGAACCAAAAGCAGCGTGAAGACCCTGGCCATGCTGTGGAGCAGTGTGTGTGGGGGGGTGGGTGTGCATAGGTTAGCATGGGGATCCCATGGGGATGAGACTGTAACTTGCCATGGATAGCTCAATGACTGCAGTGCTTTGCAATTCTCTTATGTTTCCTCTGTCACAGCAAAGGTAGCCTTGGTCTCCCAAGGAGAAGAGGATGGTCAGTGACAAGTGTGCCTGGGATGAACTCTAGACTAGCTTCATCTCTCCTCACAGGAATACTCCTCTCCCGCCTCGTGTCAGTGACACAACAGCTGCCAGATACCCAATCTCAGCTCCTTCCATAGCCAGTGGTGGGAGGTGACAACTTCAGGAGACAGTTTAGCCTCCCTGGTATCCTTTTAATCACCGGCCTTGTAACAAGACAGACTGACCCCAAGATATGCCTCCCTCTCCCTCCATTGGTTGTAAAGGGAGGCTACAGAAGTAGAGTAGCTGATCAGAGGGATGGAGCACCTCTCCTATGAGGAGAGGCTGAGAGAGTTGGGGTTGATCAGCCTGGAGAAGAGAAGACTCCAGGGACACCTTAATGCGGCCTTTCAGTACTTGAAGGGGTCTTAGAAAAAAGGAGGAGACAGACTTTTTAGTAGGGCCTGTGGTGATAGAACAAGGGGTAATGGTTTTAAACTAAAAGAGGGTAGATTCAGACTAGATTTAAGGAAGAAATTTTTTATGAGATTGGTGAAACACTGGAATAGGTTGCCCAGAGATGTGGTAGGTGCCCCTTCACTGGAAATACTCAAGGTCAGGTTGGACAGGGCTCTGAGCAACCTAATCTAGTTGAAGATGTCCCTGCTCAATGCAGGGAGGTTGGACCAGATGACCTTGAAAGGTCCCTTCCAATCCAAACCATTCTCAGATTCTATTCTAGGATTCTTTTAGACTGCTAAAGTTGTGCAAATGGAATCCTGCTGCCCCCTCACTCTGCTGCAGATAGTTTGCTGCCACTTGGCTCTATTTCCTCCATGCAAGCAGAAGACTGGATTTCAGGGCGACTCTTACACTTTTCAGGGTATGATTACGCCACACATTTTCAGTGTATTAGAGGTGAATCCCTGACATCCTTGTTTGGCCCTGGGTCTCCTGCCAGTCTCTATATACACCAGTGAGAATCATCTCCAAATCCACCAACACCATGAAGTGACTCATCAAAGGCATCCATCCTCCATCAATTTACCTCGTGAACGTCAGATGTCACACTGCCTGCGTGCCGTGTGTGTTCATGGCAATGTGTAGCCTGAACGTCCTCATCCTTTGGCTGGCCATTATTGCTTCCCAAAAGCACATAGGTTTGACTGGCAGTGCCGCCGTGTCCTGGTGTGCAGAATGCAAGCGAGTCACCTGGAGGGCAGCAAGCTGGATGCTGTGGAGTGCTGTAAGATGAATTGCTTTACATTGAACATACATGGAGAAGAAGTTTACACACTACAGTCACTGTGAACAGCAAATTGCTTCAAAAAGCTAAAAGGCAGAAAAGTCTTAAAGTTATATGCCCCAAACCCTTGGTTTTGTATGCAATCCTAAATATGCTTCCTTAATTAAAATGTGACAATGTCATTTACATGAAAGGGAGACAAGAGAGCAGAACAGAGCAAATCACTGGTTTTATCAAAACCAGACAATTACTGCAAAAGCTCAACTTTTTCACCTAGGATCCTTTACGGTATTGCAAGGGATTCTCTCCCTCGTGGATCTGTCTCAAGAACCGCTGGGAAAGGCACCCTTTTGAATTGACTGGCCTGCAAAGGTCTGCAAACACAGAAACAAACTGAAATATCTCACTCCTCTTCTGCTACACTTACAGAACTGTTTTAATGTCAATGATGGATACCAAGGAGAAATGATTTCTCTTAAGTTTAGATCATATCACGTTTCTATCAATGTCATAATGTATTTCTGCATTATATATAGCCGCATGCATAGCATGCACACATAGCACATACAGCAGTAACCTCTCCATATAACTCTGTGTGATATAAACATGACAGATGTCCTATAAAACAGTACAAACTATTCCGCATATTATTCCGTAGTACACTGTGTATCAGTTTAACACCATATATAACTTATGTTTTATTGTCAGATATTGCAAGATGTAATCTTTCACAGTTCACACAAGTAAAAGTTACAGGAAAGAAAATTGTAAATAAAGAGGACAAACATTCAGTAGTACGTATGTAGACATTCAAGATTACCCATACAGGGTGTTCCTTAGTTATGTCCCCCAAAGCAAGGCAGGGCAAGGATATTTTTAAACAGTAGTTTGGGGGAGCTTTTGCTTGGCAGAATCTGATCTACATAGGCATATACCTTTGCAGATCCTTTTATGTATTTCAAAAGGACCTTGCAAAGTGCTCAGGGTCTGCACCTGTCACCCAGCTGCAGCACCGAAACCATATTCAGGTGCCGGCTCTGTGCTGATCATCCCAAGGTGGCCTCGCAGCTGCTCTGCACACTCCTTGAAGCCGATGGGGGCTACGTACATACAGCAGCCCTGACACTGTGGCTGCCTACGGAACGCGCAAGAAACTAGAAGAGTTATTAATACATTGTAATGCAACTGGGGCCACAAGCATTACTGTAGTAGCAGTGATCTTAAAAATCATTAATAATGTCCCAAAGAGAAAAAGCAAAAGGAGAGAGAAAGCTTTCTCCTGTCTGTTTCTTTCACTGAACGGGAAGTGAAAGCTGGTCCAAAAAGTGGTGATGAGACTGGTTTGTCTTATCCCTTGAATGTTGCAATTTCCAAAGAGCAACTGCAAAGTCAGAGGTGTTCTTTGCAATTTGTTGTTGCAACAAAACAACACTAATTTCCTCACATACTCATTTTTCTCTGTTATTTTACCACTTTGCCCAAATCCTGTGTTACTGAAAATTCAGATGAGTTCCGGTCAAATAATGAAAACAAATAACATGGGTATATAAATACTGCTGTGAGTAAAGGAACTAAATTTATCTCTCTTGAACTTCTAGTAAGTCACGTCTATCACTGGGTTTGAATACTCAGAAACCTGTTAGCATTGATGGGAATGTTCACAAACCCTGATCATCTTGTTGATTTTTGTAGAAATGTCTGTTGCATTTGGTGAATAAACACATTCTTAAAATGCTGGACAGTCAGCTGTCCAGTACCAAAAATGGGACTCTGTGACTTGTACACTCGCTCATGGGCTAAGACAAAGAGGACCATACTTTAGGCTCAGCTGTTGAGGGTTTGATGCAAGTGCTCTGTTGAAGTCTTGATATATACATTTATGTGCAAGCAAGCTGCGTCTTTGGTTGTTATTGGTGCAACGCAAGTTGCTTCAGCTGCTATGGATGCAATACCAATATAATCAATAACAATTCAAACAAGCGGAGGAATCTATCCAGCGTGTCTCATGACTGAAATCATGACTGGCTCGCAAATCATTCATGTGCCAAAATGGCTAAATTCACACTCAACCTTAACTAAAATAATCAGCATTGCTAGAGTTTAAAATGAGTTCCTGCTTTTCAGACTCCTGCAATAAATTAGCCCCCTTCTCCCACCTCAGAAAGAGCTATCTATTTCCATGATTCTTTATGTTAAAGAGTCTGACTCATAAGCTAATGTGACTTCAGGAAAAAGATGGAGAATATATAGCTATTCTTGGTTTTCTCTAAAAAAATTTCTGTGGGTCATTGCAGCTTTAATTCAGAATTGTATTGACTGATTTCTTTCTGCATCCTAAGGAGTTGCTAAGCAACATGGATTCTCTCTCACCATGCATTTGTCAAGACAGGAAAAAGTAGGAAGAAATAGAAAAAGATTCACCTTCTCTAATATATCTATCAAGCCACAGAGTATCACTTATTTCAGTCTTACCTAAAGTATACATATTGATATATTACTCACTCCCTCAGTGCTGTGGCTGCTTCCAGATTCTAAGTTCAAAACCAATGAAGGTCTCATTTTTGCTCTCATTGACAAGGCACCGTTGGATGCTGACTTTCACCCATGAGTCCACCCTTAACCAATGGCTGATAAATCTGCTCATAAATCATAAATGGGCAGAGACCCATTGTGCCAAATTCTTAGGTTGTTGTTCTCATGAGAAGCAAAGGGTTGGGTGAAGAGGGCTCAGCTGTCCTCCGCCTGGAGCTCTCTGAGGTCTTTAGAAAAAGCGAGTCATTCCAGGCAGCCAGTATAGCCTGAATGCTATCATTTGGGCCTTACAGACACCACACTTATGGCTTGTGGGCCACTGCACTAACACGATCAGAGGGGGTATGGCAATGCTGAGGTGATTACCATGGTATGCACTGTAGCCTATATATTCAACATAGGCAGACTATGGTTTTGTGGCAATGCTGCTTAAAAGGTCTGTCAGAAGCCTGCATGCGGTCACCAAGGCAATTTTAAAAAACAAATATTCCGTTTTAACATCTAACACATCCTCCAAGACAGTGGCCACCAGAGTTTATGGATTTTCTTATTTTCTTTGCTCTTTGGCAAAATGATTCTTTGCTGGGTGGTTCCCCATTACACCACAGATTTTGTGTCCATTTCTCCTCAGAAAGGAGAATTGGTATTTGCCACCAACTTACTAGTTCTTTCACTCTTCCAGAGTTGTACTGCAAATAGATTTGTACAAGCAATAAAGATATATATTTTTTTTTGCTGCTGAAAGATTCATTATAACTTGGAATACAGAGAGGAGAAGCCGAATGTTGCAGTCCACTGCACTAAGGAAAACTAGGAGAAAATCTATTGACCTTAATGTCTTGATGCTATGTATAGTCAATGAATTCATTCCTGATTCACTATGGTATAACTGAGAACAGAATTTGGACCTCTTTGCTGCACTTTAAAGACAGATTTTTTGCCCTAAGAAACATCTATTTGTAACTTCAATTGACAACATGTATCTGAGTGCTCTCAAACTGGAGAGTAGAAAAGTGTTATTGATTGACTTTCCTCCTGTTGTTCATAAAGTATGATAAGTTCTGTTTCTCCTAAACAGCCTTTTGAGGGCCAAAACCAGCAACTCCATTTGCTCATTCTGAAAGAAAAATCACAGTAAGTTTGTATAGAAAATTGTAAAACTGTGTGTATTTCAGTAACATTGTCGAATAATGGATGTGGCCCACTGTTTTGCATGACAGTTTAACTGCAAGATCTGGAATACAGCTTCAGAAATGCATTCATATTGTTAAATTGGTTTATTTTGAATGTATTTGTAGCTCTAAATATCAATTTTCTGTTGCTATTCTCACATAGAGTTTTATTGACATGCACATTGGTAAAAATCATTGGTTTTAACGATATACTGTGAGATTGATGGTGTATATATATATAACGTATAATCACAAATATGTACATCAATCCCCTAACTATAGAAATTAACCTAAAGCAAGTCAGGAAAGGGAAGCATTACGTGTTACCCCTTTGTGCAGGAACTTGAAGTTCATCCACCACCCTGCCCCACGGTGTGGTGGATAGACATGGATCCAGTTTCCTGGAGGCAGTTCAGTGCGTATTTCCAAATTCTCTGGAGTTCTTCAAGGCACAGGAAACCTCCCCAGATTTCTCAGTCTCAGCTCAAGGACTGTAGACAGATTGAATGGGCATATAGTCCAAATGCAATAACTCTGCACACTGGGAAATTCCACCCCCTATCAATAAATAACAAAACTTTACAGGTCTGAAAATTTGCATAACATTTCTACAATCTCAGTCCATTTTCTTATCTTGAAAATATCAATAAGATATACAACTCCAAACCCCACTGATTATACAGTTCAATTTACAGGTCTAGCAAAAATTGCTGTGCTTATGATCCACTCTATTTTCAGCAGGTTTGAATACTCATATGAATAAAACCTGCTGAAGTGACTTTGGGATCAGGCCCTATTTATTAAAAATATTGAACTGTCTTTTCCTCCTTTTTTTTTTTTTCCAATTATACTGATTTGGCCTATAGCGTGCTGGAATTGTGTCTGAGTCACAGTCTCTGTGTGTGTATGTATGTGTGTGTACTTATATATAGCTCGCTGTATTTATAGCTGTGAATCTCGAGTCTGCTACGGCAACCCAGTGAACAAAGCAAATTGGAAAAGCACCTTTCTTAAGCAATAAGAAGACATGCTATCAGTGCCTTTCTGCACAATTACTGCCTGCCCCAGGCACTGCTCTAAGGCACAGAGTCAAAGGTTGGCTTTCTCAACCGCTCAATAAATACTTTAAATCTCATTCTTATTGCTACTTTGAAATGAAAAAGGGGGGGGGGGGCAGGGAGAGGATTAATAGGTGTGCGTTCATTAGGAGTTGTCACTGAAATTCTTCACCTGCTCAGATCATCCTCAATTTGAGAACCTCAGAGATCTTTACAAACGTTATTGAATCACGTCTCACACACCTGTGAGGCTTATAAGACTGATCCTGAAGTCAACAGTTGTCTTTCCATGAATGTGTCTGGAGTTTGGCCCAGTCACTCATTTTTAAAAGCATCTCCATTTTACATACAAAAAATTAATAGGGGGGTTAATTGATTTTGCCAGGTTCACACAGCGGCTTGTGGCTGCTGGGAACAGAGCAAAACCCTCCTAACTCCTGGCCTGGACTTCATGCCCAAGATGGCATTCACCACCTCTCCCGGGGAGAACAGACTAGGAAAATCAGCTGGATCTAAAATCATACTACAAATCCCTCCTCCCCAGCCTAATTCTTTGAGACCCCCTACCTGCCAATGCATTTGAAAGGGACCAACCTTTCTGCACTGAAGTTCAAACACAGTAGTGGAGATACCTGTCAGCAGGCCGTATTTCCTGAGACACAAGCCACTCTTATGAGGGGCTGTTACCAGCTGGTAAGAAAAACACTCCATTGAGTCCTCCTATGTCAAATTTGAAAGCTGAAGGAATTTTGCTGATAGTTAGAAACAAGCAAAACCAGCAAAATGTGGGAGACACAGGATGGAAAATTTCAGCTTAATGGGAAAGAAGTGGACGAAACTGTTCCCTTTGATAGCAAAAGAGGAAAAGAGAAACTGATTTGCAACTTTATTGGTAATATCTGGTAGCAGCTGCACACTAGAAACAGTTAGTAGACAGTACACCACAATTTAAAAAAAAATCATTAAAACATTTAATACACCCTAGTCTTTGCACATCATGTTTACTGTCTTCTTTTTCCCTCTCTTCAAAAATTCCAAAATGTACAATGATGCAACGCACATATCTCATTCCCTAAGATTGCACTGTAATGCAGACCTAAACCCCAACCTCATATTTTCCTCCAAGGAGAACAACTCTGCCTAAAATTTCCGGGTGTGCGGCTATACAACAGAAAAGTGTTTTGACATACCACAATTTTGCGTCAGAGTGAAAGACTGAAAGGGTGACTGGTTTTTAACATTTGTTTCTTTTTCTACTTGCCAGTGACCAAAATGCCGCCAAAAGCTCCCTAAAAACTCAAAGGGAACTTTCTATCCTGAAAATAAATAGATAAATAAATAAATAAATAAATAAAGGAATCTATTGCATTTTGGCTCCAACACATTGCTAAGCCAAGTTCCTCGGAATCTAAAACTTGCTACGGAGCTGCTGCCACCTCTTCCGTAGTAGAGCTAGAATGAACGTATTGCCAAGTCTGCTATAGTTCTTCCCTTTTGAACCTCTCAAAATCACAAATGTGTTATATAGCTGATGAATGCATACTATTTATTACCTTTTACAAAGGGGCTTGCAGCACCTGTAGGTTCCCACAGCTTTCCTGCGTGGGATACACCCTCCAGGCTGAGCTATAGTGGAGTCAGAGGGGGAGGACCCCATGCCAGCCCCTTTGCTGGAAAGCAGAGACTGTACCTTCAGTTGGCATCCAGTGGTGCCACTCCATGGCTTTCTGTGCTGCTTGCACAGGGGCAGGGTCTGCTTCTGAGCCGCTGACGAGCTGCAAACGCTTCTCACCGTCTCGGCATCAGGTTGTCATTCCACTAGCTTCTCTGAGGGATGCCACTATGAAACTATTATAGCGGAGACCCTTTGCAAGGCACAATAACTGCTCTAGAACTGTATTTTGGTAATAAGATATCAACCATATGATTTAACATAGCAGACTATTTTAAATGCCCCAAGATGCACACACGTGTATGTATATGTATATTTCTATGCATATGTGTATCTGAATGTACAATGTATGCACCCATGCTGTTGCTGCACAGACTCACCAGCACATCAGGAACCCAGTGTTCTGTGGAACAGGAACCCACTGAACTATGTTATGCTGTTTGGATGTCTCCTCAGCTGATGGATATGTAGCAACGCCAGTGGGCAGAGAGTTTTCAATTGCCTCTGGAGGCAAGGAGGCTCTTGCTGGTTGCTTATCCCAGCCTGGAATAAACTATTTGGTAAACAGGTCCCTGATAGAATAGGTTCAGATAAGGGGATGTTGCGAAGGACTAAAACCTTCACATTCAAAAACCCCTTGCATTGTTTGGGGCAATCCCAGCCCAAATGCATTAGGCATGTGTCTCTGCTATCTTTATGTGTGCTTACAGCTGCAGCTGTAAGTAATAGTTACTTTGGTTGCCCCAGTACGTCTAGTGTTTGACCACTGTGTGAGGCTGGATCCAAAGTCCTTTGAAGTTAGTGGGCGTATTTTCACGGAAGCTGCTGGTCTTTGGGTTTGCTTGATGTGGCATTGCAATCAGAACTGAGCTGGAAAAGGGGAGGGCCACACCACTGCCACCAGGTTGGATTTCATCTTGAACCACGGCCAACAGCACAGGGAAACTGAAGGAATGATCTTCATAGAAATTTCCCAAAAGGCAGTGTTTCTTTTCCAAAGCTTTGGTCTTAGGGATTCACTGTCACAACAACTGAAAAAAAAAAAAAAAAAGACAGAATAGCTCTTGCATTTGTGAAGAGGGGATAAGCTGAGGAAGGAAATGTTGGATCCTCTTCATCTCTCTCTGCGATGGAAATAAGGTCTAATTTTGCTCTGTGACCTTCCCATGCACTTCCTTTGGAAATCATAATTCACCCGTTATCTACATGTCCTCAAACCAGGACACTACAGTGACTGCTGCCTTCCCTCTCCAGCCACCGAAGAGGGGAGAGATAACAACATTTTCCCTCTCTTTTGGCCTGCAGAGATGGACTATGGACTCTTGGGTGCTCCTCACCCAACATTTCTGTGCAGCTGGAGCACCTGGTGAAGGGTGAGGGAGAAGAAGGAAGACCCATCTGAACTGCAGGAACATTGCACATCTAGGGTGCAGTCCCACTGCAAGTTGAACCACCTCCCCAGAGCTTCGTGTCTCATGAGAGCACCGGGAAATCACCAGCAAAACTCAGTGCAGGTGGTCCTGGAATTTGCCCACTGTTTGACGGTACAGTCCTTCAGTCAGCACTGAAGAGCAAAATCTGCAAACTGAAAAAAGCACATCATTATCATAGATATTTTTTGTTTAAATGACTACCTTTTCGTCTGGCCCAACAAAGAGAGCTGCTAGTGCTCGCTGGGCACTGGAAGAGGTACTGAAGGGAGTATTTCCCCTCTGACTATAGGAATTTCCCATTGCTGTTATCCAAAATCATTGTAATAAATTTGAAGGTGGAGGGAGGTGGATTCTCGGCTGGTGCAAAGCTGCCTCGTCCTTTGGCTTCAGCAAAGAAGCAAAGGTTCACACCAGCTGCGGACAGTGATTGAGCTTGCCTTATCCTATAGCCAGAGCTGATTCCCTGACACAGCAGGTGAAAGAGCCTCTTTTAACGGCAGTTGTGGTTGAGCTGCCATGTCTCGCCATCTGGGCACAAGCTGAAGAAGGCGATGTCCGTGCACTTCACCTCTGACATGAGGAAGCCAGAGGGAAATCATGTGCATAAAACTTTGCTCTACAAATGCATATTTCTTGGCTTATTACACTGATGAGTTATGTTTGTGATTTGGTGCCACAACCTACATTCTTTGCTTTCAGCTTGCCTTTCAATGCTTTAAATGCTGTCTTTTAATTAAAACAACAACAAAAGACCTCTGTCAATGTTTGTGGCGTTCAGCTGCCATTCTGATGCCAACTGCTGTGTGTAGATCTCAGTGAGAAGGTGGTGTTCTGGGCACTTCGGCTTCCCCAGGAAAGTGATTGATATATCATAGTAGGTGTGGTATCACTATATCATGATAGGTGACAATAGCAGCCATACTGATTACTGTCAGTATCAATGCAATGGACAATAACGATAGCAATAAGCTGCGTCCTTAGGAGAAGTTTGAGTTTAAGGGATATGGGCTAGGTAAGTCATTAGTTAGGTGCATCAACAAAGGTCATAGTAGTTGAATGAAGTATTTCAGAAAAGAAAAATAAACCTGATAGGAAACTTCACTCAGCTCCTTCCTTGGCTGCTTTAGAAGCTGGAGAATTTCCACCTGCTCTGGTCTGCCCTCACAGGGCATAAAACAGGACCTGTTGGCAACACAGGGGTCTTACAATAAAAACAAGTACAGATCAATCACCATAGTCCTCTGTATTTTTACCCTATATATCCGCTATATTTTTTAACTCTACTGTATTCCTGATTTAGCAATGGATCCAGGGAATGACTTTGGTAACTTGTGTCACCTCCCTGCCCATACTGGGCTGGCAATTCAGGCTGCACGCACCCTGGTTTTCAGTTTGCCCCAGTAGCTTTGCCAAGCACGTCTGGAGAAAGGGGGTGCCTGTGCTGCACTGAAGGTCCCCAACAGGCACATCCCTGCTGGGTCTGCAGCACCTGCTCATGTGGTCAGCCCTCTCTCATGCCAGGAGTCTCACTGGCCTTGGTATGCTCACTCCCATGAGTAATTGCAGCTCACTTCGTAAGGATTCAGCCTCGTCACCAAATTTACTCCAATTCCGGAGGGACAATGACTGAGCCAATTGCTTTGTTTTGTGGGCGGCTTCAATAACACCAAGTGCTGGCTGCAGAGACTCTGGCTATTAAGAGCTGGCTCTACCTGGTTTATAATGGATGGGTGGAAGAAGACAGCCTGAACTAACTCACTCCCAGGGTGCCTTTAGTCCACTGCACCACATTATCTCCCATTTTCAGCCATTTGTTCTTTAAACGTTTTTTTTCAGGTAGTTCATAAAATATTAATGTGAGAGGTCCCAGAAATTTCTACTCTTCTCCTTTGCTGTAAAAAAAAAAAAAGTTACGAAAGTGCTTCTCTTCAACCAGCGCTCTCTTATGTAAGAGAAATATTTTATCTAGCCACTGAGACAATAATTTCTGTTTTCAAAAACAGGAAGAAAAGTATAAACAATGTGCAGCCAGAACAAATAATAGAGGAGGTTTGCCAACCACATTCCTAAACGCACATATACAACGTCTGTGAATAAAACTGCCACAGCCCATGATTCCTGACATTCAGAGCTGTCACACCATTTATTTTAGGCTCAAGATTTATGAAAGATAAATGGTGATAAAGACCTACTGCTAGTTCTAAGCAATCTGGGGATGTCTGCCAATTTAGAAACTGTCCCCAGTGACTGCTGCAGAAGAACAGAAGCCAGAGCGGTGGATGCAGAGCATGGGGAAGATGCAGCCTTTCAGACAAAGCTCTCCTCTCCTCTCCATCCTCACAGATTTCTGGCACACTTCCCATGCTGGGAACCTCTCTCTATAGGAGTGGAAGTTTTGCACATGCAGCACAGAGTCCGCAGCGGAAAAAAAGACGGGAGGATTTGCCTGAAGAAGAGGGCTGTGGGGCTCTGGTGGACAAGCTTTAGCAGATCACGCTGCGGCGGTGTGAGATGTCCCAGCCCCCAGCTGTCCCCACCCCTCTGCAAGGAGGTACCAACCCTGCAACAGCATCTGCACATCAGCTCCTGTGCCTGCATTGCAGCCACCCAGGTTCAGCCCCAGCATCTAAGTGCAAACTCTTGAGGAGGGTGAGTTCGTGCTAAGACACCAAGCTGAGAGCGAGAGGACCGGTGGCATTGGTGCCAGCGGTCTCGGGGCAGTAATGCTGGCACAAGGAGATAGCAGACTTTGCTATCCAAACTCTCTGACCAGTGACCGCAAGTCCAAATTCTCGCGCACTCTTCCTTCTGCTGGATTTGGCTCTAGCAGAAGGTTTCTGATCAGACAGGGCTGCCTCCATTTTCTGGGGCATGACTCGCTCTTAGTTTTTAGGAAAGGACCAAATGCAGGAGGAGAGGCTGGCATGCAAAGTCTGTGATATGTAAATCAGGCGCTTGCTGCCCAATCTCACCAGTGGTGCATGTTGCAGCCTGTAAGGCCTCTCTCTGTTCACATCAAACTGCTTTGTAAGCGATGTGCTCTCTCTAGCCCTTCCACGTGCTCTATGCATGGGTTTTGTACCTCATTTACTACATTGGCTTGAAATGTACTGAGCTGTAACGGTGCTTGGCATCAAAGGGCATCCCAGTAGTATTGGCATTGGTCAGACCCCATCCATAAAATAAAATCACAGCTCCAGATAAAATGGGTCAGTGCAAAAACGGTATAGGGATTTGGGCTAAGGACATGTTCCCATCTTTTCAATGAATACCTTAATTTTCTTCTTCATTCCTGTTTACTTGCCCCAGGTATGAATAGGTTGTATCAGCAAACCTTGGCCCCACTGGGAGGGTGGCAGATGTGGCTGTGCTCTGGAGAGCACTTTGGTGCCTGCTGCCACCACTTGACGTGCAGTCTGTCACCCAGGGTGCATCTGCCCTGCCACTGAGTGGGGATGTTGGTGCTGTTTTATGGACATCTTTTATGGAGTTTCCTGGCAGGCAGTGCTAACGGTGGCATTGCGGTCAGCTCCTGGGAAGGAGATGAAGGGGCAACCATCAGAGGCACACAAAGTTATTCAGCGAGTCAGAGCTCAGGGGAAAAATCAGAGCAACTCACCTGAGACGGAGAGGTTTCGCTTTGGTTTAAATGCTAGAGAAGGGAAGACGAGGATATTTTGAAGTAACTAAGAAACAAACAATGAAAAGTGAGGCAAGAACCCTCGTCTGATGACTGTTTAAAGCTGCTCAAGCAGTCCTGGAGGCATGAAAACTAAGAAAAGTTGAGCAAGCACTCCTCCCATGCTCACTGGAAAATTGATCCTTGTTCTCAGCTATCATTTATGTATCCATAATAAATATTGACTCCTGCTCTACCGCAGGACTTACATAAGTGCTCCAGACACATCTGTTTGCAGACATTATGGTCTGTGTCTTTGACTCTCTGTACTAGTCTCGTTATAAAAGATGAGCCAATAAATACTCTTGGAAAAGTTTTTACGATGTTTTAGTTGACATTTGGGAGCTTCAAAGACTCACATACAGCTGCTTTCAATCTATATGCACTGTTCTTCATTGATTAGGTGAGCTCATTGATTTCTAGCAAGATCAAAGGTAGAAGACAACTGGTGGAGAGGTTAAGCATGGAGAAGACCTGCTAGACCCATTTGCCAGTTACCTGCTATAGTAGAAGATGCTTTTCCCGTACAACACCCAACAAAATACCACTTCCACTTTTACGTGATTCCAGAAATGGTCTGGACATGTAGGGACAGGGTTTCTTCCCACAGCCCTGGCAGCTCCCAGGGTCAGGAATTTTCTTCTGTAATTTGGCCTGCTGTTGGCTACAGGTTACTTCATCCATGTGCTTCCACTCATCTCCAGTGCTGCTCCTCTGTTGTGTTGGGCTGCCCAGTTAAGCATCATTTTACTGATCCCCTATTGAGGAGGGACCTTCGGCTTGCAGGCAAGGGGGATATCCACATGGAAATACAAACAGACATATTGGACTAAACCAAAAGGGTTGTTATGATGGTGTCCCTAATGACGGCCAGAAGCAGATGAACGGAGGAAGCACATAAAAAGTAAGTAAAGAAAAAGCCTTCCCTGGTGGCATCTGGCAGTCTGTAGACAGCTCCTGAGCTGGCACTCATGTCAGAAGCTTTGAGTGTGAAAGCCTTTGATGGACCTTTTTCCCAGGAGTTTGTCTTACTTCTTTTTGAAGTCATTTGTAGTAACTGTTCAGCCCAAACAGGTGAGATGCATTTTGCCTTTACATTGCGCTCCAGGCTCCTTTCCAGTTTGCGGCCACCCAGTATCCAGTATTTTTCTGAACACCGTTGCTGAGTATTTCTCTTTAGCTAACATCTGCATTTTGGGCTATTTTCCCCAGCTCTATTAACTATCATTTTTTGAAACGAACATCCTTAATTGGATCAATTTTAAAGGATATTAATTTTCCGTCCATTTATTCAATCTCCCATTCTCCCCACTGGGGTTCACAACCCCTCTGAATCTGAGTGGCATCAATGAATACAATTAATATAGAGTACACATACGCTCTCAGATCATTAGTGAGAATGTTAAATAAGATCAGGTCTAATATTGATCTCTGGAGCACCTAACTTTCCAGCTATTCCCCATCTAACGATGTTGATGACTAATGATTCTTTCTACAGCTGGGCAAATGAGGTTTTGGCGTACTGCCAGTCCCCAAAACCAGAAGAAAGCAAGAGAGGAGTTGGTTTCAATCATACTAAAAAAGAAAAAAAATCAATACTTTCTGGTGAATCATGAAATCACATATATTCAGTTTGGATCAGATGGAGTTTTTCCTTACTTGACATGGTAGTTTCAGTTTTGTTTAAAACACCGTCAAGTGTTTTAAAACTTGCTTAGCTGCATATTAAAGGAAAATTTCTAAATGAAAAATAGTTTTTAATCAGAAAATGCAAATGCTGCTTCCCAAATGATCCAGTGGGATATTGGATTTTTTTTTAGGGTGGTTTTCAAGACCAAACAATTTAGGAAAACTCTCAATCAGTAAGTGAGAAGTGTAACTTTGTAACTGGCAAATGTACATTTTTCACCCCCTCCTTTAAACATGGCCCACCAGAATAAGAACACTTTAGTTGAAAGATGTTATTCATTTCTGAACATCTTACAGCAGATTTTAATTTCTCTTTCATTTAATTTCATTTTTAATATTTGTGACATGTAAATGGGACAGCTAATTACAGTGATTTTTCTGACTCAGGAGATATTATTGCTTGCTGCTCTAACTGATATTTACTGCAGCAATGCCTAAGAGTGCTTAACTGCGGCCAGGACCCTGTGGCTCTGGGCTCAGAAGGAGCACAGAAGAGTGGGCAGATCCTTCTGCTGAAAGAGTGAAGCTGGACACTGACTATAGGAGGCTGCAATGCACAAGAAGTGGAGCACTGGGATAGGAGCAGATCTCATGTTTGGTGCCCTCCTCCATTTTACTGTCTTATCGTTTACTGGTATTGAGTTTAGTTAGAAAGGGATAAACTAGTTGGGGAAAAAGGAGTCAAAGGAAAGGTTGATGAGAGGTGCAGGTATGATTTGAAGATGAGCTCAAGAAGCTTGAGTCTGTGTTCATTTTTGTCTTTATGTTTAGTGATATACAAATATTCTATATTATTACTGATTTTATATTTTATATGCATTGTATAATTTCAATTTTTTTAAAAATAAGGCAGATATAGTTAACATTTATTCACCTTTTGCCCATTCTGTGAACTGATTTTGGCTGTGTCTCTAGGCTAGTGTCCTTTCCTGCCCTGGTGTTACAGAGCTTTGTCTCAGCTCCGAGCTTCTGGTCCTTGTTCTTAGTGAAAGCTTAACGCTCAGACCTAGAGGAGCTTTCATCAGCACGAAAGCTGGCCATGGGAACAAGAAATCAGCGGTGGCTGTACACCAGCTCTGTGCTCCTTGTCATGCACCACTGCCAAGCTGAGAGCAGCCCCAAGGCTGCTCTGCCCACTTTGAGACATATAATGGTCCCGAGCGACCTCCAAGATGAGACGTGGCATGAAACCGCTACCACCCCTCACCCTCCTCTTCCTGCCAAAGTTCCCTTTCTGCCAGCAGCGCAGGACAGCCCCCTTGAACACAGGTAGGGCAGCTTACAAACTTGCACTCTTGGAGCCTCTTGCCAACAAAATCTAGGACGCCTGTGTCGCTGTGTAAACTCATTCCTTCCTCAACGGACGTCAGTGGGCCCAGTCTTCCCAATTGCACACCGCCTCGCATATGCTTGCCCCTCTCTACAAAGTTTCCTCCTTGTTTTTCACCGATGCCCCATTTAAGAACTAATGGGGTATAAAGCTTCAGGCAAAAAAAAAGTCAATAAGGATGCCGGAGCACTGTCCCAAGCGGCAGGGCAGAGCCTGCTGATGGTATATCCAGAATGAGAGTCCTCAGTATGTGCATATAGAGGAAGGGGAGAAGGGAGATGCTTATTAGACCGAATGGGAGTTCTGCGTGCAGGAGAGGAGCACTCTGTGGCCCTGAGGATGTAAGGAAGATTTGCTAACTTTGCTTTATACTATTCATGCAGATAAGGAAGACTCTCAGTCTCCAATCATAAATCGGTATTATACAGTATACTCCCAAAGGCCATAATTACTTCCAGAAGCAGAAATTTGAATGACCCAGATAATTAGTTCAGTGCAGCTGGTCCAAAAATTATTTACATAAAAGCCAGTTTTACTTGAGGGGGAAGAAAAACAACCTTGCTACCGAAAGCAAATGACCCAGTTAGCTTCGTGCAATGAGTCTGAGGAGGCAGAGCACGAGTGGCAACACGATGGCCTGTGCCATCGTTTCTTCCTTCTTGTTTTCAGAGGGCAAACGCCGGACTGCCGATCTGGCAAACGACCCCCTCTATAGACAAACATGCAGGAAGGCAATGAAGAAACAGGAAAATTGCATGAATTTGACCTCATGCTTTCTATGCGAGTCACTCTCAGGGAGCTGCAAGCGTCCACCGCATCCAGAAGATGACATTGCACTTGCAAAGATGCAGACACCTAAGGGAGCAGCGAGAGGGGTGAGGAGCAGCACAGCTCTGCTTCAGGCTCTGAGGAAACCAGCGTCAGTTCTTCCACGCAGGGGACTGATGCAGCTGGAAACTAATCATTGAGGTTATCTGGATTAATTTTTAACCAAAACCAGTTCCTCCATCCAGCTTAGCATGTAGCTGGGCAGCAGCAGGGGAGGGGAATGCCCTGTGGCTCTGCGGTTACGGTCTCAGGGGGGGCCAGTGCTGATGTTTCAGAGGCTGCCCTCTAACCTGTTAGGTTAAAAGGAAAGAAAGGATACATTTTTAGAAAGCATTTAATTTTAAAAGCATTTGAGTGATTCAACCCTTTGCTGGTGACTCTGTGCACTTATAGCGTGCGCTAATGGACATGCTAACCACTGCTGGGTTAACCACCACTGCTTGTTTATAGCTGCGTCCTGTGTGGACATGACCTGAGTCTCATCTCTGCCAGGCTCCGGGCCCATCCCCAGGGCCGGGGCCTCCATCCCTGCCCATGCTTTTACCCTGCAGGTAATGAGGATGGGGGCTGCCCTCACTGCCACTCCCATTCAGGGACCCCCACCATGGGGTCACCCCCATGAACACTTTGGGAATGCACTGGTTGTTGCTTTCCATAGACTGGGGCCTCTTGTCCCCTTGCCCATCAGTGACCCAAGCCATGCTGCCACAAGCACAGCAAGGCCCAGAGCTACAGGCCGTGGTAAGTGTGAGGAAGGAGGAAGCCTGAGCTGTATGTCCCCATTTACTGTGTCCTGACATCTTTGCCAAGTATCCCAAAAGCCATCCCTTTTTATTCAGGCTGTGGCCACCACAGAATCAGACTCACGCTCCGCAACAAAAATGTCCCAGGAAAGGTATCTGCTGTCCCCAGTGTGCCACAGGCATCACCTGGCATCACCACTCCTTAGCAATCCCTCAAGGCCTAAGTGTTTTCGTGCTCCTTCTCAAAAAGCTCCCTCACTCTCAGAACAGAGCTCTCCCTTTCCCCCGAAAGGAACCAGAAGACAAACAAAATCTGTGAGAAACAAAACAGGGTAACAATGATCTTTTGTATTCAGGAGAGAGCACAAACATCTTACTTTAAAAACACAAATTGTTCTCCTAAAATGTTGTAAAATGTACAAATAATAACAGTAAATTGCTGTGTGTCTCACCAGCACCACATTACTGTTCTCTATTAAGTTTGCTATGGATAGCACTTATTACTTAACAGCATAGTAAATAATCAGATAACATCTCCATAAAGAGACTGGATCTGATTCGCCTCCCACTTACACTGCTTTTATGCCAGTATGTGCCCATTGACTTAATGGGGTTAATCTTGATTTACAACAGTGTAGATGGAAAGGTGAATTAAAGACCACAGAAGTCAAGTTGGAGAGGATGTGATGGGCAGCGGGCTGGATCCTGATTGCAGTAACATACCCCTAGATGGGGACTAGCTCCACAAAGCTAAAAGAGCTTCACAGTTCCCAGGGCAGAGGAAATGGCAGTTCAGGGTCCGCTGTGCTTTGTTTCCAGGGAATGTGCACATCTTGCAGAGCACAACGTGCCAGTAGGTTCCCTTCCCTTTCCCTCACCCCACCCTCTCTCTGTGTGTCTCAGAGGCATAAGAAGCATTTCTCTTGCATAGCCCTGAACCCGTGGGGGTCTTCATGATGTGCTCACTGGAGATATTGTGCTCTGCCCTTTTACCTCAAGGCAGTGCGCTTCAAGTCCTAGGGGACCAGGTGTATTGCATGCACTGAAGCCCGTGAGACAGAAATGAGCTGATGACTTTTGAGGTGGGCATTCAGAAACCAGTTGACTTAAAGGTTGGTGCAAACTCCGGTGTATCTGTCGTGCAAAGTCAAACAGAAATTAGCCTTACCCGCCAAACTGGAGCTTGTTCTGCTTCCTGACTCTCGTGTTCCTACCCCCAAAAGCTGAGCACAGGCCACCAGCCTGGGCACCTTGCAAATGTTGTTGGTAAGGCAGAAGTACATGTCCTACAAAGGGCTTGGGACCAGTGCATGTCAGGTCCTGGAAGAAAAATATTAGCGGACAGGAGAGAGAGTAGCTTCGTGCGTGACTGGGGAGTGGACAACAGAGGGGTCCTCAGGGGCATTTTGATGAGTAAGCAGTGCCAGTCTCCACAGGCCATCCTGATTTCCCACCTGCAGTTTGGGAGTTTGTCGATGGAGATCTGCAGGGGTGTGTGCATTTGCATTCATCTCTCTCTTTCGACATGTGAGAACCAGCTCCTCAGATGCTATCAGGCGACAGCAACTGAGCTCAGCAGAAGCACGGCAGCTCCCACCAGCAGCAGAGCTGGTCCTCCAGGATGTCTTTCTCAGAGGAACAGTACAGCCTGGGTGTTTGGCGACAGTGCTGTTGGTAAATATACCCTTATTTACATTTCCTGTTACATGAGGGGAATGTTTTCCCCCCTGGCTCCTCATCGCCCTGTGGAGCATGGGATGCTCGCAGCGGGAGAGGAAGCAGGATGTGCTCCCGTAGGGTGCTCCCAGCGCTCCCACCACACCCTCGCCCTGCGCTGGGGCTGCTGACGGAAACCACTTCTCTCTGTGGTCTATCCTGGCTCCCAGTCAGAGCGGCAATTACACCGCTGTAATGGGCGCTCCCAAAACGTATCGGTCAATCGGAATCGCATGTTAAGCAGGTGCCGAAAGCCGTGGCAGGTTTGATGATTGCTCTGTGCCAGGACTGCAGCTGTAGGCTGGCGAACGTGAGGAGTACCCAGGCGGACCCAGGGAGTGAATTTAGACCTTGCTTTCACTCTGTTTGCAGAGACGGAGAGCAGCGGGTGCTTCGGGGCAGCTGCTTCCCTGATAAAACTCTTCCTGTCTTGAAGCAGAAATGAATTTTACCTTCTGGGCCAGCTGCTCCCCGACGTGGGAAGTTCAGGAACCTCCCCGAGGTGCAAACAGACATTTCCAGCAGCAACAAAATATACATAAACATTTTAAAAGATCACTTTAAAATTCCACCTCTCCCCCTCAGCTGCTTGCCACCGTCCGATTTCTAAATGAGCGTGATTTCTCTTGTGTTCAGCCTTCATACATATATATATACACATACACATAAGCACGCCCACCTTGTACACAAAGTATTCCCCATCTTCAAGTCACAGTCTCAGCAGAGTACAGAATTAGATCCTGTCTCCACTTCATAAGCTCGCCCTCTCTGTTAGTTTATATAAAGCCACATCAACCCTGAAGGAGCTGGCATCTCGCATCCCTGCCTTCTGAATGTACAGAGCAGAGGAGTAAAGAACAAAATAGTGGGGGTGAGGGGGGACGTTGTGTTTCTGCAACATGAAACGTCCCGGAGTTAAATACCAACAAAATATTCAGTGTTAATGTTTAATATTGCTGGGAACTTGTCACCTCCACTTACTGTCTTGGAGCTGCCGTTCTCTCGCAGACTCCCACGTCTGAGCTCTGGGCCTAACATGCTTTCCCATTATATACTGGCAGCAAAAAATAGAAAAGCCCAGAAACAGGGAGAGACGGAGACTCTGTCTGGGTTACAAAGCTAGGCAGGGCTTTCTTCCCTTTTCTGTTTGCAGAAATAAAATTACTTATATGGCAGAACTCCTAAACTTTGCTTCTCAGGGGTTGCCTTTTTGAAGCGCTCCCTCTCTAACTTCTGTGGGGTGCCCTTGGATGTACGGAGAGTTGCTTTGCTGTCACCGGGTAACCACCCTCATCACCCCTCTCCTCAACCACCACCCCCACCCCATCCCCAGCCTGAGCCTGGCGTGGCTCTTCTGCAAACAGACTCAAGAGCACAGAATTTGGGTGATCCAGGGACAGAACACTACCTAAAATAATACGAATCAAGACTTTGCCTGCCACACTTTAAAATCCACTCGAGGCTGATTTGCGGTTGTGAGGGTCCTCTTGAAAAATGCATGGACGCCGTTTCACAGAGCTCGCTTGCAAACCCGGGAGTATTTCTCGGAGCAGCCTGGTGCCACCCCGAATGTCTCCCTTTCACCGCTGGAAACTCAGGCACCAAAAAAAAAAGAAGTCAAATCTCCTCGCAATCAGTGGAAACGCCACGCATCACACTGCAAACAGAATTGGGACATCCTGCCCGTCTCTCTGGTTTCTGTAAAAAGCCTTATTATCCCTCTAGGCTGAGTGGTTAATGAAAATTCAAACTCTTCTAGCTTGTTCCAGTTAGGAGGAGAAATGGGTGATGCAATCAGGTATCTCTGCTGCCATTCTGTTTATTTGGAAGGCTGTACAAAACCTTGCTTCTTTAAGCACAGGAGGAACCAAAAAAAAAAAAAAAAAAAAAGGAGGGTCATTTCCCTACCCTTCACTCCAAACCTCCTTTGGTCAACACCCCGACCCAAAACTGACTCCAGTATTCTGCCAAAACCACATCATCGTCAGACTCTGTTCAAACTTTCTTCTGCTTCTGTGAGCTCTGTTATTCCCTGTACATCTTTGCTTTTTTTTTTTCCCCCTACAGCAACAAACAGGCTCACCACACCCCTGAAACAACATTCAGCCCAGACGGTTCCGTGCAGAGCAGCTGAATCCCTAAAAAATACCCAGTCTGCCTTTGGCGGGGAGGGGGGAGGGGGGGAGATCGCACATGCTTAATGCCTCTTACAAACATTTTAAATGAAAGATGCCTCTAAACTAACTGTCTTTTTCACAAAGTTTTAACCCAGCTGTAGCAACACTTGCCACCTTTGTATAATTTTTTGCAGCTAAAACTTTCAGTTAAAAAAACTCCAAAACAGGTAGATTGAGATTTTTGTGGAGTTCAGTAACCGAGATCCATCAGGCTTATAACATGCACAGAGAGATGTGCTGTCATACCTCCAAGCCTGCAAACAAGCTGTGGCTGCAGGAGGATTGTAAACCACCTCTGTTGTCTCCCTGCCTTTCAGCAGCACTTCTGTTTTGAGGATGCTCCAAATGCCACTTTACTACTGATCATTTGGATACAAACCTACAAAACATCCAGCGGGGTCAGACCAAATCGCCCAGAAAGCTGGCTCTGGCAGCCGGCGAGAGCAGATGCTTCAGGAAATGTGCAGGAAAAGGGCAAATTCAAACTCATCCTTCCTCTGGCGTAGGCTTCCAGCTTCTGACAAGCCGGGCTGAAGGATGTCTTCATATTGTTGTATTTAACATCCCTCAAGAGTCTTTTCTGATCTCAATCTGTCCGATCACTTTTTGATCGCGTGTCACTTTTGGCCTTCCTGGTGTCCTCTAGCAATCAGCTCCACCACTTAATTACATGTGTGTGTTAGAAATTTACTGCCTGGTCAACCGAAAGAAAAAAACAAAACAAAACAAAACAACCCAAAAACCAAAAAACAAGCTACTAGACACCAAGTAAAACAGTGATAAATAGAAAATATCCATTCTTTATTCATCTTTTTTATTACATTCATGGTTGTGTTCATGTTTATCATGTTTATTCAATCTTCCCCCTGAATTTATGCGATAAACTTTTGAACTTGTTTATACTTCAGCCATCTAAATATCCTGTGGCAATGACTTCCCCGGGGTAAGACTGTGCTGGTGACTTCTTTCGATTTGTTTTAAATCGACTCCTTGATTAATTCAGTGGGTATCCCATTTTCACTGTCAAGAATAGTAAATAATCCTTCCGTTTTTACCTTCTCCGGCCTTTTGTGGTTTTATAGCACACTGCTGTAGTCCACCTTGGCCCCAGTCATCTCTCTCTAGACTGAAGAGTCCTGGTCTGTTTAATAATAGATTGCTGCTAAACTTAACCATTGCTGCTGGAAGAAGTGGTGAGCGTAAAGGCAGTTTCTGTGGCTGTTCTCAGGGTTTCGGTTTCCTGTTTCGTTCACCTTAGACATAGTGCCTTTCTGGAGACTATTTAGGTCATGGTGATTTCTTGAAGTCTCTCATGGTAAGATATTGGGAAAAAATGTGAAAGCCCGCGTAAAGAAAGTATATTCTAAAACATTTTGAGGAGGGGAGGAACTGAACTTTATTTGCATCTGTAAGAAACAAGATGTGAGAAATGCATTCTTAATTATGCGCAAAAGTAGCACACACAAGGTATTGTTAGGCACTCATCTGAGATAATCACAAATCTTTATTTTTTATTAATGAACTTGGATCAGAGATGGAGCTGCACTATACATTAAGGGAGCTGACTATTTTTTTTCTGTTGACATATCTTTAAAAAAAAGGGAAAAGAGAAAATGGAAAACATCAATATCACTGACTTGCAGTCAAAAAGGAAGGGTACGATGGAAACATTTGAATCAAGACATATACAGAGATATAGTGTGCAGTGTAGATACAGAAGTTATTCACGTTTCCAGAGAACATGCTTACTAGGTAGATAGAGAGATTATATATCAAATATTACACAGTGACTCAGAATAGTTTTATATTCACCTACATTACATTGGAAGGAGAATTACATATTACTAGGAGTTTTGAAATAAATGAACTTCCATGGAAATGTTTATGGAATGTTACTTCTGGAAGGGTGATGCGCATCACCAAGAGTATTTTGAACAGAATTCCAAAATTCTTTTGCTCTTTATTCCTAGAGAAAGTATTTCACTGCAATTTCTTTTCACTTTTTTGCCGAAATTTTCAGTGTGTATGCGTTAGATCTTGAGATAAAATGGAGACAAATCTTGTTCTGAAAATTTCCAGGAGTCATCTAGGCCAATACATCCTAAGGTATGCTAACACATTAGAAAAATTGATGGTGTTTATTGCTGTTTCTGAATCAGGGGTGAAACCCCAACATTAACGTTGTACTTCGGAGTCTGACTCATTATAGCCCCATAATTTGGTTACAACTGATCTACGATCGACACATGAGTGCCTTGAATTTCGTGGCATATAATTGCCAGCTTCACAGTTTTCATGAACATCCGTGAGTTCATGTTTTCTTCATAGGTTGCTCACAGTCATGTTATCTTGACTATTCGATCATCCAATATTTAGTGCCTGTATTCCCATGCAGCACTGGGTATGGCTCCCTGGCTGTGAGATGCAATCTTTAGACAAAGAAATAGAGACTTCAAGAAATCACCTAAGCTCCTTCAACAGGGGGAGAGACCTCCAGCAGCCACTTTGTCCCACCCTAAACCACCTAACCATGGGAGGTGGCCTAAAGTGCTGCAGGGCTTTGCTCCTCTTGCCCACTGCAGCTGGACCCTGTTTAGCTCAGCCAAAACTACCCCATCGTTTCACACATGGGCTGTGAAGTAGATTTCTCATGTAGATAGTCTCCAAGGGTGTGGTTTTAAGCAGATTTATTTAAAACGGTGCGAAGGGCTGTATGTTTCATATTTAGCTTACGCTGGTTAACTTAGCATTGTTGGAACTCGACTTATGGTTAGGATTCTCGTACTTCAGTTCCTCAAGGGCACAGAGGCATGGCTGCTGCTCTCAAAGCAAAGCAAGTTAACAGAAGATATTTAAGCAGATGTTCTTTGCCTGACATTTACGATGGTCCAAATTGGTTACCACAACAGGGATGGCACAGGGTAACTTGGGCTGCGAGTCTGATGGTTGGGCGGGTTGGGCAGTACCTTTCACTAAATGAAAATACACCGGTCTTCAACCTGAGCAGCAGTGTTTGTCTTCAGATACGTTAGCACTGATTGGACAAAACTGGTGGGAATAGAAGCACAGATTGGGCCTTAAAACAGTTAAGCTGTGCAGATATTTCAAACTGGGAGGCACTCATTTCATCTTAGCTCCGAGCCCTATGTTTTCTTCCCCCTTGAGAAATAGTGAATTTTGTCTGTAGAAAGCAAACATTTTGGGTTTTGAGACCTGCGTGTATTTGATAGCCCACTTTTTGCCCCCCCCCCCCAAAAAAACGTTTTGAGCAACCCTAATTGAAGGCTTGAAGAGAAAGCTAAAAAGGGTGAAAAGAGGCCTTACTGAACATTAATGCTGTCCAGGAGGAAAGCTCTGGCACACTCATATTGGTAGGCAGTTAAGGCCCTTATCTGTCAACGCTAATATGCCATGTGGATAGAAACGTCTCCCGTTACATCTCTGAACGCGCCAGCAATGTATTTGAAACATACCCATCACCAGAGGACACAAGTATGAGAAGCATTTTGTTTTGCAGCAACAAAAAAGATAAAACATTGCAAAAGGTTGCCAACAAAGCAAGCTCTATGGTGAACCATAGGCCATGTGCCTACACACCAGGAAGAGTGCTGGCATGTTTGGGGGATGGGATAGGGTAAGCGCAGGCCATGGCAGCCCTCCTCCTCCTCCTTATCCTCCTCCTTCTCTAGGGAGGAGGACTGTCTCTCTACCGTTGCTCTTGCACACATGGTTCAAGGATTATTGATTCATTTTTAGGCCGCTTTCCTACACAAATTAGGCTCACGCAGGCTGCCTGAGCGCCCGTCCGTTAGTCTCCCCTGGTAACTCTTGAAGCCTTTTGTTTTCAGGCACATTGACAGAGGGGTGAAGTTTCAGAAATATCTCATCCCTACGGGTTTTGTGAAAATAAAGAACTAAGTAGAGAAGAGAGACCCTCTTCGCTTCTCTGCTGAAGGACTGACTACAGGAGCTCGGCTGTTATTAGGCATCAGAAACCCGCACGGATGAGTCCCTCCCTGGGCTTCATTGCTTCTGCTCCGCAGGAACTCACTCACGTATTAACTGAATTTTCTCGTCCTTCCCTTTATAAAGCTAGCGCTCTACTGCAACAGGGATAATGACATATTTCACCTGCAATAGCATGCTTATGAGAGCCTAGCTTGAAATAAAGATTATAAAAATGTAATGTCTAGCAATTGTAATATCGTGCACAGAGGAGGAGAGAGAGAGACAAACAGATATATAGGTAAGTAGACAGATAGATAGATTTCTTAATTGAACTCTCTGCTTGGCTGTATTTCCTTTAGGCAAGTACCATAGGTAACTAACAATAAAGGATCAGAAGGAATAACATACAGGGGTTTTTAACAACTTTGACTTATCATAGGCAAGCTTTTACACTCGCATCATCCTATACTGAAGATCCCTAAATAATTGAAAGCATTCAAATGGTCTGACATTAGCAAAGTCGTATTCTCCCCACAGGTGCTTAAAAGTAGAAAACAAGGTGGCAATATTTCCTCTTTTAAAATACTAATATTTCATTCCCACGCTCCAGAGCATTTAATATCCTATATAAATCAATACCTACCTCACTATCTATCGATAAATGAATAATTACATTTCTGCCCATCCCCAGACGTTCCGAAACCATTTATTCTAGTCATTTAATCACAAAGCTGTTATTGCAGGGGAAATTCAAGCAGACATGAATACATAAAGCCAAAAATAGAGAGCTAAGCTGAGAAGTTCGCTATAATAGCAGTCTCTTCCAAAGCAAGCTGCTTCTCACTTTCCCAGGAGATGCAGTAGGGATCTCTTCACTTTTCAAAACAATAACTGGTACGGTAAAGCTCAGTCAAGCAAAGCAAAACTTAACTCACTTTGCTTTTCACAGCCAACACTTGAATGCAACAGGGAGTCCTTGCTGGTCTGATCAGGAACTCTCTCTTTCTCTTTTTTGGGTCCCAAAATGTCCTCACGCTGGAGCCTCCATTTGAAAAGGAGAGTATAACAAGATCCATCTGTCTCCATAGAAAAACTTGTTCATCTCAAATGAATACTCGTGTGCTTTTTTGAAGGGACCTACATCTGGGAAAACTGAAAATATCCATCTTCACCCCACAGAAGCCTTAGTTTACCCACAGCAACAGCATTCCCCTTCCCAGTTTGTTCACTGTCCTTTTGATGCCATGTGCCTGCTGTTAGGAGACCAGATATATATGCATGAGAGAGAGTGTGTGCGTGTGTGTATACTCATACAGACAACACGTAAGATTCAGAGGAAGAATCTAGATTTGATGTGAGAGTGTAGTTTCCCGTTCACTGACATGAACACAATCTTCCTCCTGCACCTCGGTGAAAGCCTCAGAGATGAGTGAATTAGGCTATGTCTAAGTCAAAATACGTAACTAATATTAATTATATAAGCCTGCCTTCCATCTCAATTAGATATATGCTTTTTGTCTGTAAGAAGGATGGAAACTCAGATGACTTGCCAGAGTTCAGAGAGCAGAATGGTGATACGTTCTCCCAGCTCCCCATTCTATGCAAACCTGTTCTTCCTTCCAGACAGGCTGGGTATGTTTACCATGTCTCTACCTTTGTTTTTGCTCACCTTCCATCCCCACAGGGAGCCCTCAAGCACGTATTTATTTGCACTTTGAACCTGTGCTTGCTTGCATGGCTATACTTTAGCTCAAGCTGGGACCTGATTGCTTTAGGGGAGACAGAGACGAAATTGCCTGAGTGCCGGTAAAGCTTCAGTGCCTTCGTCTGCAATTCCCCCCATTCACCCCAGCACTCCAAGTTCTCCTGCAGTTGACAGCAACAAGTGGGAAAGAATCCTACAGTGGTTCAGAGCAAAGTGTGCGCAGCACGAACACCCACGGGTGAGTGCAAAATAGTGCAATCAGACTAATGTGGCCTGAACTTTGCTTTCCACAGCAGAAATAGCAAAAGCCTTTATGCATATTCTAATATGTACCATGAATGTTTCTGAATGTATGGATGGTTTATTATGTCAGATTTAGCTTTGGGAGGTGTCTTACGTTCTATAAATATTAGGTTAGAAAAAATGCTGACATACATATGTATGTATGTGTATAAATACCTATGTCTGGGTCTTTGTGAAAAATAACAGCCTAGGATGGCTGGACGGATAGCTGACTAACTAGGTAGCTATACACAGCCTTAAACTGAAACAAAAAAAAGCCTTTAAGCTACATGCGTCTTTTAACACTGACTTGACTTGTAAACCCCTAAGTACGCTGAGAGGGCTGCAGCCATCTCAGGTCCCATCAAGATTCCTCCTCCTGAGCATGTGGCCCTGGATCTGGCTCCGCCAGACTCTTCAGAGTCCCAGCAGAGCAGGGACACATGGTGGGTCGATCAGGTAGCTTGGTCCTTCATTATTCAGCTTTAATCTGAGTAGCAACAGCAAAGCTTTGGTGGGTATGATTTGGACGGTAGCCAGGCAAAGAGGAACATATGATAATGCAAGAGTCAGGAAAGGCCCCGGCAAAGTCTTTTTCTATTCTCTGTGGTATCCAAATTAACAAGTATTTTTCAAGGGTGAATCTGAACACATCCTATTTCTGTCATTCAGCGGCCTGCCTGTGGCAGAGGTGGGCCAGGCAGCTCTTGACCCCTCATGGCTTGCAGACAGGCATGCAGCAGCCCTTGTGTCCCAACACGGACCATTCAGACCTGCTCTCACCTTGAAGTTGGCCCTGCTTTGAGTGGGGAACTGGACGAGAAGGTCCTTCCCAACCTAAATTCTCCAGTGTGAAGTTCAAAACCTGGTTTAAGTGGATATTTGGGTGGCTCCTCTCAGTACCAGCATGGAGCTTGCCCTGCTGGTTTTGAATCGCAGTGGGCTATCTGTGACTGCAGCAGCAGAGGAATAACATCCAGTTTGCAAGGAAGGAACACTCCTGATGCAAGAAGGGTCCCGAGTAGCTCAAGCCATCTCTCTTCCCTGCCATCAACGCCCACATGGATGGAAACAGAGTAGAGAAGATTTCAGGCAAATCTGCAGCTTCACTACTCCTGTTCCTTGGGAGGCTGTAGCAGCTCCCACCTGTGCTTGGTCCAGGCTAGGAGACCAGGAGAGCTACCATGGCTTTGGGAGGCCATGGTGCTGCTCCAGCTGCAGAGGGCCGTTTGGCAGGGGAGGCACACCCAGCCCGTTGTCAGGAGCCGGGAGTTGATGCCCATCCGTATCCACCGTTGAGGTAGCAGATCAAGACTAACTGTATTTACTCAGAAACGTCAACACTGCACAGCATTGTCTGCTTGTGGGATTTGAGCTAGCTTGATGAAGGGGTTGGCTCCTATCCTCAGCTGAACCCTCATGGTTCAAAGTTGTGCTGGCTTTTTTCTATGTCCTTTGGGGTGAAAAATGTCTTGCAGCTGCTGCTTATAATTATTTCCCCTGTGTTTCAACATTCTCCAGACGAACGTCACCCGAAGCAGCACTCCGAGAGACTGCAATCGTGATTGCCAATAGACAACATCCAGACTAAAAATAAAAAACCACAACATGGGACTGAGAGGCAACCAATACATCCTCTGGCAAAAATCACCGATCACTGAAAAGAAAAGGCCTCACCCCTCCAGTCCTATCTTCTCCATGCTGAAAGAAGCTTCCATCTACCAGCATCCTCTTCTGTTGTCATCAAGACATCAAGATGGCTTGTAGAAAGCACTAGGTGAGCTGACCTTTCCTTTTCATAAGTGCCCGTGTTTAATAGCTGTGAAATTTTGGCTGGCCAGTAAATACAGCGGAGGGAAAGAGAAGGCTTGTCAGCGGAGCATTTATTTGCCCCTTGGAGGAAATTGGGGAGCTTTTACCAAATACCTATTTTTGGCCCAAAAGCTAGCAGATCATCTTATTTTTTTTTCTTCTCTGGTTTCTACAGCCACATTTTTCAGAGATGGATTAGGCTGAAAGGATCCCACCTGCAGAAGGGAAGGAAACCTAAGGAAGACATTTTCTGGGAGAGAGCCACAGTCCCTGCCTTGCTTCCTCCCGGCTGTCACAGCCCAGGAGGGAGGGAGAGCTGCTGAGGAAAATGTTTCCAGGAGCATCGGGGTGTGGGTGGGGAGAGGGGGCAAAGAGCAGAGCCATGGGTCTGCCCTTTCCCTGTGCTGGTGCACAGTGCTGGGGGTAGTGGGTGAGCAGCACAACTGCGCTGCAGAGATGGGATCCACCAGGCTGCACACCACGGTAACAGGTAACATCAGCTCTTCGGACCAAGCCCTCGGGTTGCCCTGCCTTGTACCACGTGCAGCACACGGCCAGCCTGGCAGGAAGAAAATATGGACAAGCTTGCAAGGCTTCTCAATTAGCTCTTCACTACAGCTCAGGGATTGAGACCTCAGGGTTTTGCCTAGTATATACATTTTTGCATATTATACCTGAGATGGGCTGAAATATTTATTTCCTTTTTTTTTTTTTAATTAGTATTTAACACACAAGGAGAATCTGTTTGTTTGTCAGGCTGACCTTGCTCAGAGTGGGGTCTAGAGACTAATCCTTTATGTGCTGCCAATAGCACATAGACTTGGGCTAAGTAGAAGTATTTTGTGGCAGCTGATCCACCAGTTCACTGCAGTGTTAGGGCTGATCCTAGCCCTTCAACAAAAGCCCTTCTGAATTTTGCACGCAGTAGTCTAACAAGACGAAGACACTCTAAAAAATAACGTGATACCCTACCCTTGTGAAAATAAATAAAAGGCCACATCTTTGAACAGCAGTGGTGAGATGTTTTATTTGCGCTCCTTTACCCCATGCCTGGGAGACATGAATTCTCAATCGCTATTGCTACACAGTCTTAAAGGCAAAATAAAGTTCTTCATGTGAGTGATCATAATTGTTTCAAACCAGACTCTAAACACCCAGTTGAGAAAGGATAGTACCGCCTTTGAAATGAAAACGTGGCTCAAGAGGGAAGGAGAGAGATTCTAGCTCTTGTTTTCCATTTTCGCAAGTCTCCTGAGCTCTCCCTCCCAGTCTGCGCAGTCCTGGGCAGATCATTTCCCTGGCGTCTTGCTCCTTGGGGGAACCACAAATCCTGGTGCATTCTCATTTAACTGAACGGATCCCTGGTTAAAACCACAGCACTCAGGCTGATTCAATAACTTGTTTGGCCCACTGTTTTTTAAGAGGTTGCAGAGCTATAAATATGTTGTTTCAGGGGAGGACTTAACTGCCAAGAACAAGCAGCTGATGTTATATTATTAGATTCAGGACTACAAAGAATGGAGTCTAGACATTCCCTTATTAAAAAATAAGAATATTTACTTAGCATTTCCTCTCTGTGCTGTGAAGTGATAAATATGATCAATAAGCGTCTAATATCTGAAGTTAAGACTCAGTTCCACCTTCAGCCTTCTGCTTCCTCAAAGGTTTTATACAGGTCCACGCATTCGATGACACGTCTCCTGGAAAAAACGCTTAAGATAACATTTACAGAGTTTATAAATGTTTTACAGGGGCTCCCTTTTCACTTGTGATAAGACATGGGGATTTCAGGCACAGGCAGGAGAATTAAAAAAGCATCATAGCTGAGTTAGGGAAGAGAAAAACTTTACTTCTTTAGTTGATCTAGTAAAAACACCTCTTCTTCTTGGCCACCATTGATGCACAGTACTTATGAAGAGCTTCCCTGCATATACGTCTGGCTGCATCTATTGCGAGAAGCACTGGGCTTACAAACTTGCAGGCCAGTGGGGCCCATGTGAACAACAGGAATCAGCAGACTCACCTTTTGGTCAAAAAAACAACCCATGGTGATTTGCCTGAGGACACGGGGACTCCCATTCCTTTTTCTGGTCAGATCAACACCACAGAAAGGAGGTAGAGGGGAACTGCCGAGTCCTTCCCCACCTGCCCCCACTGGAGGCAGAATCTGTAAAACCCTTCCCTCCCGAGCACAGCATACACAGGATTTGAGAAGATCCCATTTCCAAAGATATCCCAGGGGAAAGACATGAAAATCAATGAAAAGCAAAAGCAAAAATATCCAAGATACAAATGCAGGCCCAGACCCAACAGAGCTTATCTCCTATTGGTGCTCATGGGTTGATACAAGCAGAAATAGGAGCCTTTCTCAGCCAAAAACACGCGGAACAAACTCAGAAGGAAAATGCTCCTTAATGTCACTAGACCTGCTTATCTAATGACACCGGAGCGACACACATCATTATTCCAACCCCCATAAATACAGCGTTGGTGCCCATCACCCTGCTAAGTGCCTGCCCTGGCCCTCAGGAAATGGTGACCGCACTGTGAACATCAGCGGCCCAGTGACCAGCAAAGCAGCATTAAACAGACCCTTTCACCTCGAGTGCAGCTTTCGGTGGGATTGAGAAATCCACCCTTGCTGCAATTTCAAACAAAAACCCTTGGATGGGCCACCACTTGAGGTAGGGAAGCATCTCAAACAGCTAGTGGGAGTCCTGGCAGACCATTCAGCTGTGTGGTAAGCTCTTCGCCTCTAAGAAGTGAGACCTCCAATAACATACTTCTGAGTAAAAATGGGACAGCTGTATTTCAGACAAGCTTGCTGCTAACCCTGGGTTTTCTTGGGCTATTCTGATGGAAATCAGGGGATAACACATCCTAAAGAATCAGACTTGGGTGCGTTGTTTTCATATGTTGCTCCACATAAACAGCTTTCTACCTTGTAAATACTCCAAAAGTAAGGGTCTGGTCAAGATTTGTCTGCTGATAATACTTTAGACGGGTTGACTATGTCCTAATTCACACTTGCTAGGCTACATGATTATCAAATCTTAAAGCAACCAGTGTTTCTAGTCATATTTTATTCTAGAACGTGGTTATCAGCTCATATCTATGCCTTATTTACAGGAGAATTTAACATCATGTATGCAAACATATGCTAAATCCCTCAGCTAAAAACCAAGCGTCAGCATACATTAAAACACCTTCATCTTGCCCAGAATATTCTGCAGCACTTTGTGTGATGATGCCATGGCAGTTTGTGGCCTGAAAGAGATGAGCGCTGAATCAGCTCAGGTGAGATGTGTTTCACACGACTGCAGCATATGGGTTTTCCCATAGAGCATTACAGCTCATCTTCCAGGATTTTCCCCCCATGAAGGTACAACGGAGGGGACAGGCTGGGCTACTGTCCTCTTTCAGCACGCCAAGCGAAGCACAGAGGCTCTCGTAGCAAGAGGAGGAGCTGCCAGAGTAGCAGGAAATTCCACTTTCTCAAGTATTTCCTAATTAGCAGCATTTCTGGAGGCAGAGTACCTCATCCCAGGGTGCAGGACTGACCTGGATACAGAAGGAAGGCATTGTCTACCCCTGGTTGCCCACTGTTTTCCCTGCTCTGGAATATACTTATTATATGCTCACATAATTGGGCTCTAGACTTCTCACTCAGACATGAGCCAGCCAGGACTTGGAGAAGTGCTCCTGCCCAGCCGGTGATGTTAGATGAGGTACCTGTGCACAAGTATCAGAGTCTCATATAAATACAAATTTAGGTGCCAAAGAGGAGCGTGGTGCTCTGCCTGAAAAATACACCCCTGCGAGTGCTCCAAAAGACAGGACCTGCTCATCATGTATCTGCAGCCAGCAATTCAGCCAAGCTGAATACAGCTTGATGCTTGTCAGACAGCGTGATTATCACGTCTCAGCGATCACGTCTGTCTCCCTAGGCCAGGGATTTCAGCCCACTAAACCTGTGGTTCCCACACTTTTGGGGCACTCTTTGCTTTCATCACAGCTCACATCCCCTTTCCCAGCCAAATGCTATAAAACCCGCACCTGCAGGTGGGGCAGCAGAAGGTTCTTCCCACTGCCCTGTACCCACAGCAGGTCCTGGGCCACAGCTTGGAAGCGTCTTCACCAGGGGGGTGCTCACCCCTTGTAGCTCTGGAGTGCTCCATAACATAGCCCTGGTCACGCCTGTCAGTGCTGAGCAAAGCCAAGCCACCCCACTTCACAGACCTCGTCCTGATGACCATGATTCCATCAGACCCATCTATCCCATCCCACTGCCCGCATCTCCTGGAAAGGCGTTTTCAGCAGCACCCGCATATAAGGAAAAGCGCTGCATGAGCCTTTCCGCCCGGCAGAGAAAGGCTCGGGAGGCTGAGAACGTAACCAGAGGAGGCTGTGTACACCTTATCTGGGATGCCAGAATGTCGCCTTTATAAGCGGAGCCCTGTATTATCAGAAAAGAGGCTATTTTCAGCTTCTTAGCTCACCCTCTGGAGCGGTGGGTGACCGGTGCTGCAGGAGCTCATTTAGGAGTCAGGAGATAGAGAACCGCAGGAAAGCAGCCGGGGATTTCCAGGAATGCTGGGTCACCCTGCATCCGCACCATCCTCTCCAGCAGCGGAGCACAAGGGGCTCGGTGGAATAAGGCAGGTGCCATTAAATTACAATAAAGCATTTTGTGCCCAACCTGCTAAGGCACTGACTTATCTTTTTTTTTTTTTATCCCACGCACCAGAGAAGAGAGGGAATACAATGGGGACAAATGGACATAGATGATATTATTTTAATACCAGGATTATTTTTATACATGTAATAAAATTCAATTCTGCTCAAAAAGTTAAATAACATACCATGTTTCTATGCAGGCTGCACTAAAAAAACCACCACAGTTAAAGCAATAATTTATTCTTTGACAACAGGAAACAGCTGATAAAAGAAAAACTCTTTTGTTTTGGATTTACAGACCATTTCCCATGTGTTATGTTTGCTTTGGCCGTCTCTCTGGCATCCGCTGGTAGACATGAGAAGGAGGGGAAGGCAAGGGTGTTGCTCAAAACACAGGACCCCCAAATGCTGTTACTCCTGTTGTCCTCTGCATAAAGGTAGCAAGGATCCTCCAGAACACTTTTCCTCCTCCCCAGAGCTTTTTTAAGGTAACTGTGTGAAGGTACTGTCCTAGCAGAGCTTCGAAACTCTCTGGAAACACATCACAAACCTCCCGGGAATAGACAGGCTGGGAAGTCCATAGTCTGGAGACGGAGGAAAAAAAAAAAAAAAAAAGAATAGCCTAAATAAACCAGTATGCAATTGCTCCCACGTGCAACTCAGCAATCCTTTTGTGCTTGGCTGGTGGTTTTATTTCCTAAAGGAAGCACTCCGCAGTGACTGTGACACTCATGTCGCTGGCCGTCTAGCCTCCGTTTCCCTACCCGAGGAGTGAGCCTCCACGTATTTCGGGTTGTGCACACCCCTACTTTGCCGCATGGCCAGGCGAGGCCTTGCCGTTGCCCCTTCATAGCACCTTGGGTAAGAAACCTCTTGCCATGTGCTGAAGTTGCTCCCCGCATCGGGGACACGAGGCAGCCCAGTGGCTGAGGAGCCTGGAGACTATCGCCTCGGACAGGGCTTATGAAGGAAGGGGAAAAGGATTCCTTGTCTTTTCTTAATTAGGAACAAAGAGGCTTCGAGATTGATTTCTGTTTGGTTCTTACCTGAGGAACAGCAGGACTGCTAAGTCTTGCATTGGTGTTTTTGTTCTTTCTTTTCTCCTGGAGAACCCTCCGGAGGTCTCAGAGATGGGAAAAAGCAGGATATTGAATCTTGGCTGCCCAACAGTCCTTACAGCCTGAAGCAGGGCTTGTGAACCCTAAGTGTGTCTGCGCTTCCTGGCTCTCAAGCAGGTCTTGCAAAAGCTATGACCTTTATGTGCAGGCAGGAACCACTAAAAAGGTTGTACTAAACCACTTTTCTTTTCCAAGCTTCGGGGATTTTGAATATTGTGATGCAGTGATAAAGTAACTGCAGCGTGTATTTAAAATTGTCTGAGATTTCCATTGTAGACCTTAAACACAGCGCTAAATAGGGCAAACAAAAATAGCTGTTACTTTGACAAGTGCTTATTTAAAGCCTGTTTTGTCAGCATTGCTGCCCTGGTTATGACAGGGAAGTTGTCTAGAAATTGCATAATTACCAATATTAAACGCAAAAGCAAAACAGCACTGCACAACTCAATAATGGAGCGGGTCACGTTTGTCATGGCTGTTGCAGCCTCTGTTGCGGCTGCAGCAAGTCCATCTCAAACCGTGGCCTCAGGAAAACGCCGCGCTGCTGCTGCTCCTCATTTGCTCTCAGCCCAGCAGGTTGCTCTGCTCTCGGCGGCGCTCAGATTGCTGCGCCAGGGGAGGCGATAAGGACACTATTTTGTCGTTCGCCCGCATGCTGCTGAGAGAAGGCAGTGTTACCGCCTTTGCTGCTCGTTCTCCAAGTGTCCGGCCACTCATCACCGCACTCTTAATGGGTTTCAATATAATAGGAGCGGGAACTGGAGAGAGAGGGGAGAAACAGTCCAAAAACTTTAGGAGCTCCTTTTTGCACATCATAAAATTTGTAACAAATTCAGCATCTGAGCTTCTGTGGAATAAAAGAAAATATTCGGGGCTCTTTCCCTCCTTCCCCTTCCTCTTGCCTTGCCTTTCCTCATAGTAGAAAGGAGGTGAGAGAAGATGACCAGCTCAGAGATGCTTTTTTAATGGTTTGATTTCACAGATTTTTGTGTTGCTTATGTACCACTCATCTTCCTCCCAGTCTCCAGGGTCACCTTGAGATGGCTTGTCCTGTTTTCTATCAGCTCAGCAGGTCACTCGAAGGGCCGATCCATGTGATTGGTTTTTCAGCCAAACCATAGAAGGAAACGCTGCAGCAAGCTCCACACCACCTTTCTCCCCACCTCCTTCCCTCCCAAGGTTTATTGCAGGTTTCTGCCCACGAACACTTGTCACACGTGTCATACTTATCTGAACACAAGCTCATAATCGATCTGCTTGGCACTTTAGTCTCGCTTATTTACTTTCAGGAAAAAACATAGGGAAACCGAGCAGGGAGCTCTGGCCTGCTGGTGAAGACCCCCTCTTGCAGCACTGCTTACCCAGTGTCCCACCTGGAAAAAGCAGCAGCAGGGTCAGGAGCCTCTGGGTGCTGAGGCGGGAGCACTGGAAGTGACAGATTTGCATTTAGCATCCACCAGTGAAAAACCCGCTTTAAGTGACTTGGTCAGTGTCATATACAGATGCAGTGGCAGGAGCAGATACGCCATCCGGTAGGCAAATTCCTAAGGCACCATGTAATCTTCTCCCTTCTTGTAACCTGCTGCCTCATGGGCTGCACCTCTTCCAGCTAAAGGAGCACTTGGGGTGAGGACCCTACAGCCAAGGGCTTTCTTCATAATACAGTCTTCATTAATTTTAACAGCAGAATCATCCTGTGCACTACATGAGGATGGGGACTTAGGGAAAATATTAGCATCATCATTTAATTAAAGATGGATCATAATAATAAAATCTGCACAAAGGGACTGACATGGGATTACGAAGAGAACCGTAATTGTGGAATTCTTCCTATTTGACTTTGAGTCTTTGATTTTTCCATCTCAACACAATCATTTTAACAGCTTTGCCATGTAATTTCCTGTTTTGAAAAAAAAAGAAAGTTTAAGAAAGGCTGAAGTGTTATCATTCAGCTTCACACTGACACCTGTATGTGTCATCAGCAAAACTGGAATCTCTTCTTTCCAAGACTCTCCTCACTTGACCTAAAGGATTAACTGATAGCAATGATAGGTTGCACTCTAGCCTGCTCACTGCAGGCCAAATATGAGAGGATTTTGGCTAAAACACACTTCTCTGTGGTGAGCATGTGCAAACTGCAACTTTTCAGATGCCTAGAAATTAGGTAAATTTTCTTTGAAAGTATAGTGACATCAGACTTTCAGTTCCTGCTTCAAATGAGGTGTACTGCAGACGACACTAAACTGGGGGGGCGTGTTGATCTGCTTGAGGGTAGATTGGCTCTGCAGAGGGATCTGGACAGGCTGGACAGATGGGCTGAGGCCAATGGTATGAGGTTCAACAAGGCCAAGTGTCGGGTCCTGCACTTGGGTCACAACAACCCCATGCAGCGCTACAGACTGGGGGCGGAGTGGCTCGAAAGCTGCCTGGCAGAAAAGGACCTGGGGGTGTTGGTGGACAACCGGCTGAGCATGAGCCAGCAGTGTGCCCAGGCAGCCAAGAAGGCCAACACCATCCTGGCCTGCATCAGGAATAGTGTGGTGAGCCGGACTAGGGAAGTAATCATCCCCCTGTACTCAGCACTGGTGAGGCCTCACCTCGAGTACTGTGTTCAGTTTTGGGCCCCTCACTACAAGAAGGACATTGAGGTGTTGGAGCGTGTCCAGAGAAGGGCTACAAAGCTGGTGAAGGGTCTGGAGGACAAACCTTATGAGGAACGACTGAGGGATCTGGGGTTGTTTAGCCTGGAGAAGAGGAGGCTGAGGGGAGACCTTATCACCCTCTACAACTACCTGAAAGGAGGTTTTAGAGAGATGGGAGCTGACCTCTTCTCCCTGGCGACAAGTGATAGGACAAGAGGAAATGGGTTCAAGTTATGTCAGGGCAGGTTTAGATTAGATGTTAGGAAGCATTTTTTCACTGAAAGGGTTATTAAACATTGGAATAAGCTGCCCAGAGAGGTGGTGGATTCACCATCCCTGGAGGTGTTTAAGAAAAGGGTAGATGAGCTGCTTAGGGACATGGTTTAGGAGTGGTGGTGTTTTTATCAGGGTAGGTTAATGGTTGGACTTGATGATCTTAAAGGTCCCTTCCAACCTCACTGATTCTATGATTCTATGATTCTATGATTTCCAAAGATAAAGTTGCCAGCCTTTTCATTTTCCATGGGTGAAACCCCTTTTTTTTTCCCTTATGTTTGAGAGCGCTGAAATGTTTCAGCTGAAACTACCTATAAAAAACAAAACAAAACAAAACAAAACAAAACAAAACCAACCCAGAAAACAACAAACCATGGTTCAGAAGACATCTGAAGACAATTTCACACTGAACAGCTAAATCTTGACAAAAGTTACATGAAGCTGAAAACAGGACCATCTCATCCGAAACACTGGATGCCTTTAATAACCATGAGTGCTCCCCAGTTGCTCAGGTGTCCCTTGCCAGGCAGAAGATAATCATCCCCACTTCTTTCAGCAAAGCCTTTTAGACCTACTGGTGAAAATGAAGAAACTGTCCTCACCACCCATCCCATTTACGGTGATTATTATTTGGAACAAAAACAGGGCTTTGTTCACACACAGGATTTCCTAACAATGTACCTATATACCACATCCCATACGTAAGAACAGAGCTTCCCTTTTCAGCTGGGCCGACAACCGTGTTGCAGTCGAGGCTCTGCCCCGCAGGCAGCACTTCCCAGGCAGCTGAAGGGGCTGGAAAACACACTCTGGTGCTGATGTGCCGGGCATGTACGCTGCTGCCGGGCGCTTTGGGCATCCCTTCACGCTGCTGTGGACATCCACACTGGGTGTAGACAAGAGCAAACCGTGCCCCTCTGCCGGCGTCCTAAATAGTCACCGGTGAAGACTTAAATCACTGCCACTTGCATTTCTCTTGTAAAGAAACATAACAGCGGGTGCAAATAATAGAGTGGCACAAAGCACCTTGAGAGCAAACAGTGATTTGCATGTGGACTATTAACGAACACGTCTAACCCTGTTTCCAGCCAACAGGGTTCAAACATTTTTATTTCTGTGGCTACACAGATCCCTTGCTTTCTTTACCGTACTATTAAATTCAACAGAACAGAGGAAAACTGCTCAAGCTCGAACTTCTTGACATCGTTGTCAGTTTATTTCCATGAATCTGAACACTGAATATTATGAAACAGCTCAGGAATGCTGGACGTAAAGGGAGATTTCCTTTTTTTTCCCCTTCAGCTGAAATATCTTTTGGCAATAAATCCCCGCCGGAAATGTGCTTTCCCTGATTCCCCGGCTTAATTAGCTCAAACAATGTAAGATATGTAACACTGACCACCATGGGAAACCTGATAACAAAGAACAGTGATACAATGCAAGCCTTTCAAACAGATGCAGCCAGTACCCTGCTAAGACAAAAGTGGATTCAGTGCGGTGTCGAGCCTTTTCTGCCTTCGCTGCTGCAGGAGACAGTAGCACTACGGTGAGACAAGTTAAACTCTGCCATGTTTTTCCCCGGTAATGATCTGAAATTGCCAATTCCTCTGTAGTACGCGGGTCACACGTTAGTATTTTCGTCAAGGAAGAGACAGCGACTAACGCTGCACCTCCTCGGCACTCAGAATGCGTTCGCTGCTATTGCCATAGGGAAAACGATGAGAAAACTGACCCCAAAACTGGCTGCTCATGTGGCAACGAGCATCGCTCCTGGTTGGTGGGACCGCACGGCCTCACGTGCTCCTTTCTGAGAGAGCTGAGGCTGCACTTTCCTCAGGATTTCTTTCCTGGGCTGTATCCTGAGCAGCCCTACCCCCCTGCCTTTGCTGAGCACTCCATCCCACCCCTGCGTCATCCTTCAGCAACGGTTCGTGCAGACGGACAGCGAGCAAGAAGGATGCGCTGACTCGGGTGGCGAATACCCTTTTTCTTCTTGCCTTTCCTTGCTGCGTTACTGCTGTTGGGGCGAGTTCCCCGGTGCCACCCCCTGCTTGGTGCTGGGGTATGGCAGTAGCCACAAAGCTGAAGGAAGGGTGGAGGATCAGGAACACGAGCAGTGAATGAGGAAGGACGATGGTGCTGCAGGAGCCAGTAACGTCACTGGTGGTGGGCAGCAGCAAGAAATAGTCTTTCCTGCAGACAAGCGGAATTGGGACCCTGCTTGGGTCAGAAGAAAATCAATGTGCAGTTGGGGTCTGGATTGGTGCCCACAGTGTGGATAATCCCAGCGTGCGTTAAAGCTGCTCTCCCCCAATACTGTTAAAGATGCCAGAGGAGAAAAGATGCAATAGGCTTTTGCCCGATTTTCCATTTATGGTTTATAATTTTTAAGTTTAGATTTATTTATAGATTTTCTTTTACTTGCATCAGAAGATTGAGTCTTATCCTTTCTGTTCCCCAAAATACCCCGTGGACACCAGAGAACTGGCAGGATTATAATGCCACAGGGACACAGGTAGGGAAGTGCAAGTAAACATAGTCAGGAGCAGGGATTTCTTAGTCAGAGCGTTTATATTTTGCTGCTTCTTTTGGTTTTGTCATTACCTGTGTAATGCCTTGCAGGAGAACGGCAAAACAACTTTGGCCAGGTCCACCCGGGGGAGCTCTGTTGACTCAGCAGTGTCCATCAGGGACATGAAACCGGTCGGAGAGCTGACCTCCATCCATGCCTGGTGCGCCGGGGCCAGACACGCCAGCAGGGCTGTGCTTTACTGGCTCAACTTGTTTCACTCGTGCACGGGTCCAGAAGCACACGGCTGCTGAAAGCGCACGTCCTACCAACACAGCCCTTCCCGTGTACACCTGGCCCTTCCGAAAAGGTGAGAAAACTCTAAATCCAGAAGAATTCCTCCAGGAGGCCTTCTAAACAAAACAGAGACCGCAAATCCAACCAGTTCAGGGTCTAATGACTTGCCTAGTCCTAATATAATATCAAATAGAGTTAAGAAAGCCCAACAGCCGTCTCCTGGGCTTCTTTGTTCGTTGTGAAGAACCAAAGGTCACAGGCTCACTTTTCTTCCATGGGTTGCCTTTGAAGCGCGGGTGTCATCGGTGCACCGCAGGGCCCCACGTAGACGGTTCCGTTTGATCCAAGTCCGTAGGTGGCTAGCTCTTTTTGGCATCTCTGGTTATCACCTTTGTATTACAAGGCCAGTTGCGATCTGACTGATCTGTTAAACAAATTAGATTCATCCCTCTGGCTCTGCTAAAACTCAAGTGTAGCCCTCAGTTGGGCAAAGCACAGACACTCCAGCTTTATTTATATTAATGTAATTACAGATAGACCAATACTGAAATGCCCAACTTGCACTGTAGGGAAAATAAACAAATGCTTCTTTGGTGTTCAATGCATCATGTTTGTTTTTTTTTTTAATTATGGCCTGCACGCTAACTCTTGACCATACCAAGAAAACGTGGAAGTCTTAGTTCTCAGAGACAGTAAACGTTGCTTGTTTTCCAATATATAAAAGTGAGAGAATCTACAGAGTATGAACTTTTTTTATACCCCAGGTATGAAAGTATTTCATTCACCAGGTATGAAATCTCAGTCCCACAAAAGTCGTCGGCAAAATTGCCACTAACTTCAGCGCTTCAGTCAAGCAGGGTATGCGTGTGTGCAGTGAACAAATATAAGGAGCCTAAGGAAAGAAAAAGAAATATCAGGAACATAAAGGAGATTACAAAATCTACTGTGTCTGTCATGAGTGGGCAGCCACACGTGTCCTGCATCTGGTTCTCCAAATTAGTCCCATACATGGCTGCAGCATCACTTATAAAAGGATCTCAATTCACGAAGTCTTATAAAGCTGTTACTCTGTTTACTAGGTACAGCTGTGCTTAATTTCTGCCTATACAGTCCTTGGTTTTGACAGAGATTTTGAAGATGTTCCTATTATCACTGCAATTCTGAAAGCAAAACTTGCATGAGAAAGCAAAGATGCAAGCTCCTTTTTCATCTACTTTTCCAGCCAGGCAACCAACTTCACTGCCAGTAGAATAACACCAAAACCCTGGTTTTATGCAGAAGAGCTGGTGTGAACATTTTCTTTGGTTTGCCTCCAGAGGGGATAACAGTCGTCTTGGGATTTGGGTCTGATTGTTCGCTGTTTTCTCAAAAAGAGCTCCCCCAGGGCACTGGCAGAGTTTGGTTTGTAACTTCTGAGGCTCTGCATCTGGAGATCTGCCAAGCCTCTGCCTTTGGGTGATACACGCTCCCATTTAATGGGAATCTACCGCCCCCGCCCCACATATGCACACGGTTTCAAGCAGGAGGTACCACTTTTTCCGGGAAAATTACTGCTACACAGGCACACAACAGTTGCGGATGTGCAGTCACACAGCTGTGGGATGCATCGGATCCATTGGGCACGCGGCAGACGGTTGGACACCTTCTTGCACGGCAAAACCTCTGCATCCTATTGCTCACATATGGTGTGGCTCTGTACCTCAAGTTCAATGAGTTCATCTGGGCCTGGCGTGCCTGGAGCTGGTGAAACAGCTAACCCTCCAAATCACTGCACGGCACTCTGTCATTGTCACCAGGCTCCCCGTGTACTTGGCATGATGACTCAATTAAAGCAAGATTTTCATTCTGTTGCCTGGCATTTCATTGGCTCAAGTTCACTTAAACAGACGTCTCCAGAAGGTCAGCTCGGGAAGGTGATGAAACACAAGCCAGAAAGAAGTGTGCTTGCTTTGGGCACTTTCGCCAACGTAACAGGAATGTGCACAGGGCAACTTCACCCCCGCCTGATTCAGGTGGTTGCACAAAATGAAGAAATGTCAAGGAAGACTTTGGGTACCTGTAGAGCTTATGGTAAAAAAAAAAAAAAAAAAAAAGGGGCAAGAAATAGGTTCCTAGACTAATAAACATATATCAGTATTTAGCTACTAAATTACATGATGTGATTTTGCATTCAGAGGAGTTCCAGTTGTTTTATTCTTGAAGGTTGCCGTTGGATAAAGGAAGACAAACTCATGGAATCATTTTAACTGACTTGTGTTATTGGGGAAACTAGAATATTTCAGTACTTCAGTACTTACGACCTAAAATTTATAGAGAACAGTCAAAATGAAGACCTGTTACAGACTTACAAATACTCTTTCTGGAGATACACACACTTTTCTTTGCCTGGCATACTTCCGATCTGTATTTACCATACAGCCAGAAAAAACATTCGGCTTGCTGGAAAAGTGCAGACAGTACTAAACTTACTCAGTAACTGCTTCTCTGGTTACAGTACTCTGGCACTGGTGCCAAAGGAGACAGTGGTTGGTGCAGTTAGGCAAGAAGGCCACTTTAAAACCAAAGTGCCTCGCTGAAATTTTTCTCTCTCACTCATCCCAAAGGGAAACCCTTCATGCAAGGTATGGCTGCGGATATAAAATAGCTTGGCCTCTTCTCCGTGTGCAGAAAGCTTTATCCTGTCCCTATAAGATTATGGTCTATCCCTAGGTAGTCACTGAACCCAAACTCAAGAGATGGCCAAACAGGACTGCCACGACATTAAGGAACAGGCTCCACTGACATCCCAGGGAGTCAGTCCAAAGTCTCTGAGCTGAACACCTCAATCTTTCCAAACATCAGGGCTATAAATTATGTGGCTCATGTCCATGCTATATATACATATATACATGTATAGCTATTTTCTGCTACTGCTAGCTTCCATGTCTTTTAATAAATAAGTCAGTCTTCCACTCTGAAGGGCAATTGATTGTCACAGAAATGATTTTTAATGCATTCTTTTTGCATGTACCCATCTCCAGATAACTCCAGGACTCCATTCACATTGCCAACCACCTTATTTTCAAAATTAGGTCTTTTCTCATGAACATTGCATAAGGGCAAGATCAATATGCCTCACATCGCACTATGTGAATAAAACTGAGGCTGCAGGATGATGCCAAACCAGACATTTATGAAAACATTTAGGCATTTTCTTAGCTCCTTTGGACTGTCTTGAAATTTGAGCATGTGCTTAAAAATGTTGGTAGATCATAGAACCCTTCACTGATTTGTTTTAACTGATGAACCAAATCTTGGTCTCCTTTTTGTCAGCTGACATTTTGAGCAACTCACAGTCCCAAGATATTGATGAGAAAAAATGAAGAATACAGTCGATGAGATGCAGAGCCCTGGGCCTGTAAGGTGCCCCTTGCAAGCAAGATGTTAAACCCTAATGACATCTCCACATGGACTGAAAGGTGGACCTGTGCAAGCCCCACTTCCCCAGATTAGATTTGAAACCACCGCAGAGGTCACCGCCTTATGGCATTGTACTGATGTCAGCAGACAGCAACTTTAAATAAAAGTAGGGCTCTCATTCACATTAATTGAGTAAATGTTGTTATTGTCTCCCAGCTCTTTGTTACCACCCATCTGCCGGGCTACCATCTCCTGACAACAAAGTTGACAGGAGGGAACTGGTGTCTGAGCCTCAGCCACTATAATTTAGACACTGTACAGTCTAGCACCTTAGAGTGAACCCTCCCTTGGTGGCTTCAACTAAATACACAATGAGGTACAAACTGAGGTAGGTACACTGAGGCTGAGGTGTAGGTACACGCTCCCCGCTATTACTTCTGTCCTACAGGGCTAATTGTCTAATGCCAAAGTCCCCCACTCACGTAGGGGAACAGAATATGTGTAAAAGACAAATGAAAAAGTTCACAGTATTCTACACCCACAGCCACTGCCACTTAACAATAAGTAAAAATGAGTGTGATGTAGGTTCTACGGCAGCACTCAGCAGGTAGCCTCCCACTCCTCCCAGCTGGGTACCCAGCCCAGCCCACACTGGTGGGCCAAGCTTCCACAGGCTCCAGCGGAGCTCTGCTATGAGCCACAGCACCAAGTGCTGAAGGCACAGCCAGACCCACACCAGTGGTGGACACTGCATCCAGAGGCTGCTGTCCCTGTTCTGCAAGGTCCCACCACCCACCATGGTTTTACTCCAAATCGCTCCAGTTCAGAGGTGTCAGTTCCCATCCTCTATCAGACCCTTCTCCCATGTGCTCCCATCCGTGATGTCCATGGTAGCACTCCCCTGTGTTTCCAAGCACCGGGCTTGCTCTTCAAGGAGACTTTTGCCAACTGCTTTAAAAAAAAATGCAAACCCAGGCCAAGTGCTCCATGCTTTTGGATACTGCCATATCTTTTGGAGCCATTACTACAGAGTGGCGTAGAGTACTTTTATTATGGAAGTCAACATTTGAATTTTAAACGTTCTTTCCATTTCCCCAGATCAAGCTTGGATTTTTATTTTATCATTACAGTTTCACTATTGCAATATGGTTTTTATTATTGCTGCTAATTATTACTTAGCTCTATTGGTTATTAGGTTCATCACTGCTTGGAAACTTCCATTTTAGATCTGGTCTGGATAAATATCAAAAGATTTGGATACTTTTCCGAAAGTTTTGAATATGCAAAATTGTCTATATTCCTGGAAAGGAATGGAAGTTAGCATATGAAAGAGGAAGAATCAGACAAAGTAGAGCAAATTAAAGGACAGACTCTAGTACCTCCCATCTCTGGGAGAGTTTCCTTAAAACTGAGACACAGTGTGTTTCTGCATAGCTTGTGTTAATTTAAAGTGTTTGTGTTGTATCATTACCCTTATTATCAGGCTTGTTGTAATGGTCAGTGTTACATATCTCAAGCCATGTGAGCTAATTAAGTCAGGAACTGCAATTTTGGGAGTGATATACCAGATAATTCCCACAATAGCATTCCCACAGTATTTCATCATCTCGGGCTCTGGCTGTACTTAGAGAAAAAGAAAAGTAAATTCACTTTTGAAACTGGGTTTAGTTTAAGTCTTAACATAGCCTTCTGTGCAAGGCCTCCTCCATAGAAAGAACTGAGGGGGACGAAGCCCCTTAGCTTAGAAGCCCTCTAAGTTGAGAATCTTAGAATACAATACCTGTTGATGGTCAACTCTTTCCACCACAGTCTCATTTAACTCTCCTGGGAAGAAAGCTAACTGACAGTGTTGAAAATGCTGTAGACAATGGCCAAGTGTGTGTCCCTCCATAGCGAACAAGTGCACAGGTGCCTTCATCCCCTCCATGGTGCTCCCCAGCACAGTTGCACAGGGCACCCACCCAGGGCAGCCAGGGCAAGGGAGCAGCTCTCTTCTTACCCCCCTGCTTGGGCTTGGGTTGGACTTGAGTTGGGTTCAGTCATGCCATGGTTACACCAGGTCCAGCCAAATGCAACTCTGTCGTGGTAGACTGGACTCCAGCAGAGCACTTGGCTGAGGATATGGGGATGCTCTATGAAATGCTGGAGACGCTTGAGACAAAGAAAACTAAGTCTGAGGATATCTGTACATGTTTGGTGTTGAGTTTGTGTAAGGATGGGGGTGTGAGACAAGCTGGATCAATGAAGAAAAGTAGTTTTGTCTTGAACAATGAAAACTCTTACGTTGAAATCGCCCTGTCCGTCTGGGGAATACTGCAGCAACAGCTGGAGAAGGAAGGGATGTGCTTCCACGTCATGGAGGCAGAGTAACATTCTGGAGATCCCCCGTTACAGCTGGTAAAGTTACACAGAGTTGTTTTAAGAAAATTTATGCCCAGTTCTGGCTGCTCATTATGGTTATTGAAGAACATTTGGATTTGAATCAATTTTTTGAAGAGGCACTTTTGGAAGCATTCAGATTTTGTATCAGCTTTGCTTACCATAGAAGAAAAAGGCCCATGAAGGCTGCCAATTTAAAATCATTTCATATGAAACCACATTTTTCAGTGAATAAGTTTGCACAAAAATTTACCAAGGTCTAGCATAACCTAAGTGTAACTAGGCAATTTCCTTGGAAATTCTAGATTTATTTTAGTTATTTCAGCATAGGAATGCCAAGTAATTAACAGCACTATCCACTGAAGAATAAATGTTTATTTCACAAAATGCTCAAGAAGAACTGACATCAATTGACCATTTCAAATCTCCCATAGCTTTTCTAGCTTTCTTTTTTTCCCCACATTTGATTCTTAATGCTGTGGAATGCTCCATGTCAGGTGATGCGTGCAGAGAGATTATAAATAGTCACGGTGTGGTTTGCTTGCTGATACAGAGTTAATTCAGTTGTCTCCTTCAAGTGAATTTACATCCTTCCATCTTCATATAATGCCTTTGCATAGGAACTTAGGACATGTATCAGTTTGATTACATGAGAAAAGGCAATCCAGTCCAATGAATTAATCTGAAGCAGAAGAAATTTTGGTGCCTGGAACATATCTACCTTCTAAAATGGAGCTGAAACGTGAATTATTTGTTTTTCGATATATCCAGGCAAAGCAGCAAACTCGGTTCAATTTCACAAGGGCAACTTTAATGAATTTTCACTCTAGGTACAAATGAGTGGGGAATTTTTCCCAGCATGACAGACACTTTCTTTTCCTGCAGTACTTTTGTAACCAACAACATCTGTGTACCTTATTTCAACTTTTGCAAGAATTGGACAAAATAGCTTCACCCATTAGAGAATGTATAATTCAATTGGATTCTTTTTTTCAGTTTACATCAGCGGTAAATTTAGTTTAAAATACATTACATATAGCATAGCCAAATATAGCATCCTGAACTGAGAATGAATTGTAATTACTAGACTACAGTTTTCTCCCAGTCAATCCTACACCAGTCCTAAAGAGTACTCCCATACTTGTTTTCCTTAAGACTTAATTATTGTACACCCTAAACATGACATCTTCTACCTCTCATTTGGCTATGACTAAAGGTTTAAAGGATCTCTTTTCTGGATTATTAAGGAGAAGATTTTCAATTTCTAATCTGTAAACATTTGTAAAAATATTTGATCTGAAATAACATATTGTACATTAAGCTTTAATGAATAAAATTCCCATTATTTCTGTTGCTGATGGCAGAGGGATGGAATGTAAATTCCGACATGTTGGTAATTGTCAATTCCTTCTTCTCCTTGAAAATCAATGAAAATTAAATCCATAACTTATAATCCACATTTAGAACTGTGCTTAATAGCTGATGACATGATATGACCTATGGGGAGAAAATAACAGAAGGACTCTCAACTTGAAGAAATTCAAGCCTAGACATCTAGGGAAAATAATCCAAAACTCAGTTATTCCTCAGAAGGGAAAATGAGGAAAGTAATGATGAAAGAAGCCTGAGGGTGATAGTAGAGAGTGCATTAAATGTGACTGAGCAAAAAAAGAGAAAGGGAAATTTTTGGCTGCAGATTCAAAGACATCACCTCCTGGAAAAGGGAAGAAAAGATTCCACTCCATATGGCTTTGGTGTGACCACACTAGGAATACTAAATTCACTCCTGGGTACCTTATTAGCATCTAAAAGGGCAGGTTCAGTGGAGAGCAACAATAGTGTCTAAGGGGTTGTCTGGGCTGACTTTTAAGGAAAGATTAAAATAGTTTAGGGGTGGACTGGGGCACCTTTTATTCCCGTGGAGTAGCACTTTAATTCTTATCCCATCCTTTTCCCCTACATTTTAAGGCCTACTTACAAAGCAAAATAATATGGGCAAGTGTGCAAAAGTCTGGTCCTAAAGATATATGTATCGGCTAAGCAATGAACAGGGGAACTTCCAATAGACATCTATGTATGTCGGAAGGGTTATTAACACCAGTGGGCATAACTTGCAACAGGATGATATTTTAAAAGGCAAAAATGAAAAAGAAAATGAAAACTTATCGGCAGGTCTGTTAGGGTATTGATTACTCTCATAAAGGAAGTGATGCAGATCTTGATAGATTTAAAACTACGCTTGCAAAGCACAAGTGACTGTACTCAAGAGAGCAATCCTGCACCGGACAAAAGATGGACTAGATGGCTTAGTGGGTCTCCCTTATTTCTACTTGCGCTGACTTAGAAACTTTGAGAGACAGGGAGTTACAAGACAACCTGGTAATAAATATGCACCGCTGTCTAATGTACTATTTGGCCAAAGCCCAGATAATTCCTGAAGTACACCTCAGGGCCTCATAATGACTCCAGTGCTAAATATCTTACAGTCCCACCTCTGCCTGGCTGGGGCAGTGAAACATTACACAGTATAAACAAGAAATCAGTCAGTAATCCTGAGCTTCAGTCTCTAATGGTAGTGTTGGGGAGGCTTTTTGGATCTGCTAGAAATATTGTTTAGATCTGCCTTGTGCTGGGTTTAAGCCTACTAAAACCTCCCCGGGACTGTTGCTTTCACAGAGATTCTCTGCCGTGCCCTCTGCAAGGAACACCTTCCCCTTCCTCCTTACCCAGGCCCTGGGCTTCCATCAGGAGATGCATCATCACCGCTTCGGTCAGGGGCAGAAAAGTTCAGCTCCTCTGACGGACGGATCTGCCACCCCTTGATCCTGCAGACATTCAGGAGTGACGGTAGGTCCTGGCTGAGCAGGTCTCCTGCGCTCACAGAATCACAGAAACACAGAATGGTCAGGGTTGGAAGGGACCTCTGGAGATCATCTAGTCCAACCTCCCTGCCAGAGCAGGGTCACCTACAGCAGGTCACCCCGCAGACCAATTGCACCCCGTCACAGGATGCTCACCGCCTCCCCCAGGCCGCCCTCTCTTCCCCAGTGCTTGAGCAGGCTTTGTTAGCACCTTCTGCGTTTTGGCAGAATGGTTTATTTTCCCTTCATAGGTCATTAAATCTCTATTGATTTCAAGCAATTGGTTCTCCACACTGTGCAGACTTTGTTATAAATTACCGATAGGGGATGCGAGCTGGTTTGGCTCCCTATCCGCTGGATTTAGCAGCGGGTTTTGAGTGTACGTTTCTCCCGTTATTGCTCTCGTTGCAGTCCCCACACAATGGCAGCAGCGGTTCTGCTTTTCTCCAGAAATGAACATAGGTAATTTTCTTAGCCCCAGATCCCGAGCAGAAGACGTTTCGTATTTATCCATTCTCCCTCTTCTCAGGGTAGACTTACTAAGAAAAATCCTCTCCCACCCCCACCCCAGAAAAAAACACATCCATATTAACTTACTGCCTTCCAAAATAGGCTAGGAAAAAAAGAAGTGATAGATGCTCTTGCTTCTTTTTTAACCGCTTTAAGGCAACGTGGTAGTTTCTCTTAGCTGTGAAATTACTAATACTGGGTAACTTTGCCTCTTTAAAAAAAAAAAAGAAGATCCTCTCTGTGAAATGGAAACAGTGCAGTGAGCTTTTTCTGGTTTTCCACAGCCCTTTCTGTAGCAAATAGCACGTTGTGACGGCAGCATTTTGCCACTTGGAAAGTGCCAGCCCCGGAGAGAGTCAGGCCCAGCAGCCAGCACCCTTCAGGGCTTACTGCAAAGATCAGCTTTACGGAGGGATCTGAGATGAGATCTATACAAGTTTGGATCAAGTTTGGGTCAACCAACCTGCAGCAGTCTGACAAGAAGACTTCCGGTGCTTTGTTTCTCCTTCAGGGACACCTGCAAACATTTGTGTTACTTGGTACCAAACATGAGAGGTGGTAACAACTTTCCCAGCATTCATCCTTAACTCTTTCTGTCATATTTTCTCTCCCTTTCATCGTCTTCGCAATAGAAAATATTCTTACCATTTATTTGTAAAAAGCCAAGAATAGACAAGGTACTTTACAAACAGCAATGAAGAAAACAGTTTTCCTCAACAATGTATATTTCTGCCATATTCATTTTACCACCCTCCTTTCTCCTATTCTTTTTACCCCCACTCACCAGACACAGTTTTCATGATGGTAGCAAACAGTGCAGAGAGAAAAAAGGATAAGCATGGAGCAAAAGAATGAGAAAAAGACAGAGAAAAACCCCGGGAACTTTCTTCTGAGATATTTATTAAAGTAAGGGCTGTGGGAAGATAAACACAGTGTATGATTCCATTCAAAACAGTAGATCTACCTTTCAAAGCAGCCACAGCCAAACCAAAGACAGCCAGAAATTTCTGTAGCAGAAAATCTGGCGTCTCTGAAGATCTCTGCAGATACAGAAACACAGAGAATCAGGAGGAGATGGAAGAATAAAATCTAGATTAACAATGAATCTTCTGAGCTTGAAGACCCACGGCAGAAGGCAGAGGTGAGCTTCCGAGCTGGTCCGTTGACCAGGGAAGGAGAAGCGGTTGCCATTTTGCCGGCAGCAATAGATCTCCTGTTACCTTTGATATGAGACTCTCTCGTAGAGACGCTGTTGCCCAGTGCAACGGGCTGTTCTTGAAAAAGAGAGAGAGCTTTTCCCTGGAGCTGCCTGGGCATCTGATCACCCCTTCAGAGAGGGCCACTGCACATTTTCATTACCATTTGGACAGAAAGCAAAATTATGCAGACCGGACCTTAGTTTAATATTGTATTAAGCACATTGGCACCATCCCCTGTCAAACATTACATCATCCTTTTAACTAGCAATGTTTTTAATGTATATATTTCACTAGGCAACAGGCTGATAGAGTTTTTGACCTTTTAAAGTCACACTAAATATTTACCAGCTTTGCTATCTAAGAGCACTACAAAGGCAGTCAGCCCCACAAGCATGAGATGGGAAAAGTTTGTGTTCACTTCAAGTGGTATTCTGTGTATCTATTATACACACACACATAAATAGGTATATACAGAAAATTACACACAGAGGCCTGCTGTAGAGAGGGACTGTATATATGTAAAATGATTATAAGTACTTGTCTCTCACACCCATCCTCAGCGTGTGTGACTGCCAGAAACTAGACATGGTGTTCCAGACTGTAATGATGCAAGGAAGAAATATATTGCATTTATGGAAATCATTCATTTTCCTTGTCTGGGAACCTCTTGAATATAAATAATATTTTCATTTATAAATTTCAAAGCGCTGTCCTAAGAATGGGTAAGAATCATTATCTTCATTTGACAGTTGGAGAAACAAAGAGCAGACTGTTTCAAGCAGCAGTCTAAGGTCACATGGAGTAAATGAAGTCAAACCTCATCTCCCGAGCCTGACTCTCCCTTGAGAGAGCATACCAGAGAGCACACCACTCACAACTTTATCAGCTGAAACTCTTCAGCGCGTATGCTAATAGTATTGGCAACCCTGAGCCTTCACAGATCAGGACCGAGGTTTCAAATGATCGGCGGATTTGCTTTAAATGCATAAGATTAAAACCCCCAAGTAAATACACTTGTGTTTCTTCTTTTTGCCTTCTGTTATCTGAGGCTTTGGAGTGTGCTAAGGTAATGGTTTCCAGGTATTTCCACCACCAAAAGATCCAAGCGTCTTTCCTTCAGTAAAGGGGGAGCTCATTCCTCCTGCTCGCATTTGCCGGCGGGTTAACTCCGTGCCGTGAAGCTTTACATCAGATACTGCTTATCTGCACCCTTCTTACTTGGTGCCAGCTGAAATTCACAACTCTGAAGCGGTGGCGTTCAGTTTAGGGCTTTTTTTCCCTCTGAAGACCTGTCTTTTTCAAATGTCTCCAAATTAGACAATCGCTGGGGGCACTGATAGTTGTTTTCCTTTTAAGTCAGAGGCACTATTTGCTTTTTCAGTTCCTCAGTTGTTTTATCTCTTATTATGTTGAATCATTTTGAAAGCTATATCTTCCATTTAAAAGTCGTATCCCATTATCTAGGAAGGAATTTGAAAAGGTCGGTGTTAAAAGAAAACACAAGCTAAAACAACCCCAACACTCAAGCCTTCAACACTAACTAACCCATGCGATATTGAAGGTTAATTAGACTTGAAGAAAATGCGCAGGCAATACATGTGGCATGCTACTGATAAAATGACGTTGCTTATAATAAATTAAATTATAGTCGAACCTCACTGAGGCACTAATCATGGGCAAACCACTAAAAAAAAAATGTTTAGTGAGGTTGGGATATCTTTAGGTTAATAAACAAAAAAAAAAACAGCGTATTCTGGTCTGTAGCCTTCAACAATTACCATTCAGTTTTACTCAGTCTTAATGTATTTTCATATATGTTGCAAAAATAACAGTTGTAGGTATATCACAGCACTGGAAATATCTGGGTGGTCTCTAAAGAGTGCGAATTAGCAGTACGCTATTTAATAAACTTTTTATGAGGAGCACAAGACATCTCAATGGTTTCTCCTTGCTCTGCCATGTCTGTTAGCATTTAGGTTTTGGAACAGACATAGTACGTACTGGGGAGAAGCACATATGGACATTCAAAAAACTGAAATAAAATCGAACATGTTATCCAGGTTTCGTTTCTCTCTCAAAGTCACAAAATTGCATGCTGGTACACACTTGCCGGAGTGTGAAAAATAAAGTATAGGTTGTGACCGAATTTCATTTTTAGCAGAAAAGATCTGAGTGTGTGCCCTGTATATTATATGGGCATAATATGCTATGGTAAGAAATAAATCAATCTGATCTGAGAACCCAGTTCTTGTTTTTCAGATAAGTTGTTGACAGACTCTGGTAAATGCAATTGCTCAGATTTTTTCATGCTGTAACCCTTGGAAATGTTACAAACGCTTTTACAACAGTAAGCCTGAAGACGCAGCACCACACCGATTCCATATTGCTAACACATGAACGGCCTTTAATGTCTGCAGAGCCTTCAATGAGCTCCATTATATTCCTCTCAAAGAAAGACATAAAATGCATTTGACACTATCACAGTTTCATTAGCCAAAAACTTCACTGGCGTTAGCCATATGTGATATGCCAGGCAACCCTCGCTTTTAGAAGAAAATGCTTGTCTCACCTGTTTGACTTTGCTTCTTTGGAGAATTCAGAAACCCAGACAAATAAAAAAAAAAAACATGTTGAAAGAAGTGGAAGGAGAAGAACTCAAAAAACAAAGAATAATTAGTTTTACAAACGTTGGTTAGATAGCACTTAGAGAGCGCACTGACAGAGGTCACGTGAAGAAGGCATATTCTCCTTAAGAACATCCTGGGGGCAACAGTCATAGACACTCCCAAGTATGTAATCCCAACGTGAACACCGTTCTGCAATATACTTAATCCCAAGGAGCAGGCAACATGGAGCCATCACAATTTTAATTCAGGATCTTAAAGATAAGGCATTAAAACATCTTGAACCAGACAATGTTGGCTCCCATTTCAGTTGATCACTAAACTTAATCCATCTGTTTGGGGTTGCAGCCCTACCTGACTCCCTCTGAACAGCGTCTGATGTCCATACCATGATTAAAACACGCACATACGCACACAGATATCTGTTTGGACTGTTATGCAAAACAAAAATGCGTTTTCTTCCCTGCATTCTTTCAAAACACATCCCTCCTTTAACCCAAACCTTTAAAAGGATGTCCTTGTCACCACAAAACTGAAGAAAACATGGGAAGCACATCTTTTAACGGTTTCTAGGCAGCCTGTATCAGCCCGGAGCAAAGGAGGGTCTGGTAAGCTGTCTTCCATCTTCTCAACTATTCTTATCTCTAGTTCTGTTTCTAAGGTCAGTAAAAACACACAGAAGTGATTATGCAGGAACTAGCTCTGAGGGATTATGCTATTTGTCAAAGTAATAACAGTGAATTCAATATGCGTAAATCTCTTCTCCCTGTGCAGTAGAGCTGTGCTCTGGAATACCAGTGGGATATTGATAGGAGTCATTTCCTAGGCAGCTTACCTTTGGGGGGAGTTTGTGCTTGATATAAGAAGAAACCCAAATTTTCTAAGAATCCACAAGTTGCAAGGGACAGTCCCACAGGCCCTTTCTGCTAACAAAAACAGCTGAGTTACTTTGCATTTTTATCAGTGACCTGGAAGAAAATATAAAAGCCTCGCTGATAAAGTTGGCAGATGACACAGAGACTGGGGCTGAACAAAGAAAAGAGGCCACTGATGCAGGACAAGCTATTAGCAAGCAAAAGCATGTTTTTTAATACACCCTGGTATAAAGGTGTAAAGAAGCCGTGACTGTAGGAGGTCGTTACAGAATCAGGGACTCTGTCCTGGAAAGCAATGACAGCCTGGCCATGGTGAACAGCCAAGTGAGTACCAATCCCCGAGGAGATACAGCGGTCAGAAGACCAAGTCCCTAAGACAAAGGTGGGAGAACCTTGGGATACAGAAGCTTGGTTTGTATTTTGGCACTGGTTCATCCAGTGAAGGCTGAAGTCCATCTGTGCATCCTCATTTTATGAAAGCAACCTGTCTATTGGGCGTGACTCCACTTCTGGGAAACTGCCAGGGAGCAGAAATCATGGGTCAATACAACTCTTTGGTGGGGATCTAACTTGCATCTGTGTGGGTGAGATGTATAGATGTGCCTCATTTAGCCATGACCAGCCATGCCAGATGCCTTGGCCTTTGCCGCCTGGGATCTCCAATGGGACGTAAGGGCTGCCAGAACTTGAGTCCCCAGTGAGGAACACCAGCCTCTCGCGTTCTGTGGTGTCCCAGAGGATGCTATGTGGATGTGTGGAACCGGTCAACAAGCCTGATAGCTTTGACCCACCACATCTCCTTGTAGGTCAGGCACAGTTTAGATGCAGCCACTTTCTTCTGTCCCGGTGCCTGTGGTCCAGAAAGGTGTCAACAAATTGTAAAGCACAGCAGATTTAGAAAATTTGCCTTATATAGTAAAAGGCTGACACTTTATCACAGAGAAAATGAAGGACTGGATTTGATCAGTCTGTAAGAACAGAGCTTCATACTGGGCTGTGTGGTACAAAAGATGCAGGTGTAACACCTCCCAGAAGCTGTAAGTTGAAACCGGACAAGTTCAGACTAGACTTCAGAAGTGCTGATGTTTGACTACTAGAAGAACCTCCCAAAGGTTTTGCTGGGTTTCCTGGCCCTGGCAATTTTTAAATCGAGATTAGGTTCCTTCTAAGAGGATCAGATGAGTTAAACAGCAGTACCTCTGACCTCCTGGTCTGTAACTCCATGAAGCCTACTCTGAGCTTTACTTTCTCTTACCCATTCCAGAAAATTTCATCAAGTGGGGGCACCGCCACAGGATGCTTTTGTTGACTTTTCTTCCAAACGGGATGTTTCAGAGGACAGTCATAGGCTATGCTGGGTGAGATGCCAAAGGAATTCACCCCCTGCGTGATACTATATTGCCGGCGATGATAAGGACTTAAGGCAGGCTTGAATTCTCCATTCAAGCCAGCTCCCTTCTGTCATACAAACCAGAAATAAATCTGGCACTTCCCATTTGAACAAAGATTAGTCTTTTACAAATCTTGTTTGGGGGAGAGCCAGAGAGCCAAGATGCAACTATCTGCGGGCCCCGCTGGAATGGGAAGTGTCATTTGGGGATGGGGATCCAACAGAGACTCACCTAATAAAATCAGCCGGGGATGGCAGTGTACACAGGAATTTGGTTGTCATTATATGAAGCTATAAATAGGCTTTTGGAAAGCCTGGAAGCTCACAAAACATTTTAAATGTTAATGTGTATTTCACGCTCATGAAAGACATGAGATTGCTGGTGAAGACCTGTCTAGCCACACATAGGATCAGCAAGAAATTCAGGTTCTTCCATCCCACTCAGCCTTGCCATGGAAGAAAGACCAGCTCCTGGTAAGTTTTGGTCTTTATGAACAATTTAGCCCCCAGGGCTCTCTGATGGCCTATGCCAACTCTGATGCCTTCTTTGTGATACAGATATATGTTACCTGGAAACCAGACTGGTATCGGCCACTTATTTCTGTTTCCTTATTTTCCTCCTTATTGTTTAGGAAAAAAAAAAAAAAAAGAGAAAAAGCTGTAGCACCACAAGAAAAGGAACAGAGATTGTCAATTGTCTAAGGCTCACAGGGACGTTTATGGGATCTCCCACCATGCCTCTAGTTATTGTATCCTACTAGAACAGCTCAAAATGGATAATTTGGCAAAATATGCACTGGAGGGTGAGGTCACCACTTTAGGGCTGACGGTTTCTAAAGAAGTTGACTTGTATCTTCTTGACTCCTAGCAGGCCCACCCACCATTTGGTGCCCCTTCCCAGCAGCACGCACCTAGAGCCCAAATGGTTACATCCTGGCTATTTGCAGATTCCACTTCTTACCGTGAAATTTATTCATGTTAATTCCAGATAGGAGGAAAAATCAAGTTGCTTGGGGAATTTTTTTTTTTATTTTAGTTTTTACTTTAGCTTTTATCATAAGTTGTTTTGTGGGCTGGATGAGTCAGAAGGAACTGATAATCATTAGCATTAAAAAACAAAATAAAATACTTCTTGTAAACATCCGATTAAAAAAAAAAAAAAACAACAAAAAAACCCAAACCAAAACACTAATCGGTTAGAAGCTGACAGAAATTATTAGCAATAAGCTCTTTCACATAGAAATAGGCTTATTACCATGCATTTGCAGCAGCTGGCATGAGCCTGGCGCGGTGCCAGCAAACTATGTCCTGCAAACACCATCTTTCCACCTGATCCTAGGAAAAACACCAGCAAGACAGGCTTGTATTCTCTTCTCAATCCCTGCATAATATACTCCCGTTGACCCCTGCAGGAGTTCGGTGCGTGTGCAGGTCTGGAAAAGGTATGGTCCTACAAGGGAAAAAAAGTCAGCTTCGCCTTTTCAGCGGGCAGACCTGCAAGCAAAGACTGCGGACTGCTTTTAAAAGACGGGGGTAGAAGGGTAGGGGGACGTGTTTTGCTACTTCACAGAAAGCTAGTAGAGGCCACCCGGGAAGGAAAGAATAAATTAATCACAAATCACAGCCACGTAAAGCTCTTAGGTCAAATCAGATTTGTTAGAGGGTGTTGTGTTCAGGGTTTGTTTTTAAATCAGCAGAAAATTACCCTCTGCATGATGCACGGCATAGTTGTCGGCTCCGGGCTCTGCCCACACTCGGATGTCGAAGCACAGTTGTGGTTTGCTGAGATCAAGTCTTGTTTGCTTGCTTTTTTTGGCCAAGGACTTTTCCATATGATTACACTCTAAAAGTGTGCCATAGATTACACGGTCCATAACCAGGTTACAAGGAGACAACACAGGTCTGCATTTAGGAAACCATCCTTAATCCCAATAGGAACAGCTTCAAACATTCAGCCTTCCAACTTTTTCGTTACTGACTTGGTTAAACGTAGGGACGGGTCCTGCAAACGTCAGGGATGTTCACTTTGCTGGGGGACAAAAAAGCTCATACTTAAAAATAAAACCGAAGCGAAAGAACCCGAAACACTTTGCAGGATTGGGCTTCAGGTATGGGAAGCACGATGTTAACAACAACTTGGTATTGTAATGCAAATCCAGTGATTTTTGTGTTTATTCTAAAAGGCCAAATCATGTAAGATTTTGTCAACTCTTTAGTTTAATGGGGGTGAAAAATACTGACTATAAAGGAGGTGAATGAAATGGCCTGTGAGGCTTTATGGGTAACACAAAAATCACTACTGAAACAATGATCCCCTTACAGTTGAAAACATCGACCTTTGCTGAAGAAATTCAGAAGTCTTGAACGTGGTGCTCGCTGCTTAGTCCAATTTCAAGTCAATCGAAGGAAGCAAAATACAAAGGGAAAGGTCATATTGACTTAGTATAACAATCTTAATGAATCTTGGCCCTCTGTTTTGCATTTCCAGTGGAAACATGAACTCAGTGGCTCAATCTCTTCCTCTCTGTGCTGCTTCCAAACACACAGGTAGAGAGAGGGAATAAGCTTTTGCTCAGCTCAATCCCCGAACAGCACTGTGTCTCTGTTTAAACAGAGGCTGAAAAACAGCCTTTTTCTTTTCATCATGAGCATTTACTAAAAGGAGCTGTTGTTGACAAGAAAAGCCACTCATATTTGAATATGAAACATTTCCAGCACTTTAAGTGTGAGGGGAAAGGTAAACAATTAGGGAGTCGCACTCGATAAGGAAGAGACCGTGAAGGATTTCTGGACTGGGAATATTTCTTTGCCTCCCAAAAGCACTCGTCCTGTGCAAAACCAGAGTATTTGTTGGTGTTGCTGTAGCTTATAGGGGTACCGGTCACAGACCAGCACCCAGCTGTGTGAGGTACCGTACAAATGCAGAACAGAAAGACAAACTTAAATCAAATAAGAGCTCACAGATGGATGCAGACAAACAGCCGGGGGAATACAAAGAAACAGGGCGACATTATAATATTTTACTCCCTGTTTCTGATAAACAGGGAAAGGCGCAATGGCAAAATTTCTTTCCATCTTTTTTAAAGCTGCTGCTCCCTCTGTCAGCCCCAATCCTGCCGTGATGCCTAAGTGAAATAAATCAGCCTGTTAATAACCCCTGAGCAGCCAAGGACGGAAGCCTAGTGAAAGACAAATGGTTAAAGTTTACTAAGTAGTTACAAACCACCAAAAACAGGTCTTAAAATGGGAAGTGTCGGGCAAGCCCTTAATAACAGGTAATACTAGCAACCCCACCTATAATTACTGTACTCCTCTCCCCACCCTCTGAATGTCACTCGTTTCCATCAATTGCAGGTTTTTCAGTGCCTTGGCAATGTCTGCACGCTGCCTCACAAAAACGGGGGGACGTTTTTTATCTGAGCTTCTGCGGACCTGCTGTGGTGTACGTATTAAATAATAACAGCACAAATAACAGCGATAGTAACGAAACAGGAGGTTCAGCTCTGCCCACATCTAGCTACGCTGATGCTATCATATCCCCGGTACAGTCTGAGGTAACCTTGAAAGACTGCGTGTAGAGGGAATAATGCATTGAAAGGAATACATTTACTGTACATCACATAGTCCCCATTAGGAGATTTTTGTGATCACATTACTATGTGCTTTGTCTTCAAACGGAGACTTTGCTGGCTTTTCCACCCGTAAGCAAGAAAAAATACTTGCCACGCTCATTATTACTCTCTCGGTTCGGATTTTCTCTCTGATGTACAGCTGCTTCCTTTTGGTTCTCAGTTCCAACAAGATGTATTATTGTCACCTTTTCTGTAACAATTTCCTTATACTCCTGAAACTAAATGACAGTCAAGGATATTACTATGAGCCTGAGACTGGTATGTACTTAGAAACGGCTTACATGCGTAGACATGGTTGAATATCTTTGTTTAGTCATTGTTTTACACATTTACTACCATTTGGGTTAGAGGATTTTTTAAAATTATATCAGTGCTTACTAACCAGCCTCATATGCTCTTTTTCAGACTGTTTGCTCTGACTGTTTATGGGGGGCTCAATGACTGTACAAATCACACGGAAACTTTTACACTTGCTGATTTGATATGGGGTGCTTTTTAAACATCTAATTTAATGTACAAGAAAGAATAAAAAATAATAAATGTATGGGATGAATTTTCAAATAAATAAAGGCTTGTCAAACAAATTAGGGAAGATTTCAAGGGACTTAGAGCCTCAGTGAACAAGCTCCTGTGTACTTGTAATAATATAACTCACAAATCACAGTAAACCAAGCGTGGTGCTTTGATTTGTGAAAATATGCAAGAATATCCTTTTAACTATCTGATCAGCTCTATACTGAGCCCTCACACTATCAGAGGTCAGAATCCAAAAGGGTTAAGTATTGACTGACAAGAGGATGAAAGGAAAAGCAACAGAATGTAGGTGTATAAAGGTCTTGAGGGACATTCCTAAAAGTCAGTATCAGTTTTTACACTTCTTGCACAGGACCAGATATGAATTTCAAATAATGAATGGATTCAGATCACCTGTACTTTTAAAAAATGTGAAATTCATATTTAACTGTGTCCGTGCCAGAAGCTTTTCTTCTTTTTTCTTGCTCACATCTTCAGATGTTTGAAAAATCATGCCAAAAAAATATTTTTACTCTTCCTCACCTATTTTCACCGATTTAGAAAAGCACTGCCTCTCCCATCTTTCACCCTCAGATTTGTACCGTCACTCAGTGAGTGATGCAGCCTAAGAGTTTACAACACAACATACATGGGTGAAACTTGCTAGTTACCCAGGGGTGACAGCATGTTAGAAACAAATGGGTTTGCAAGCAAATAAAACCCCGGGTGCTGGCTATGTCCGTCCCAAATGCAGTGGGTAAATGCAACGGCATAGCAAGTTACACGGACAGGGGATGTGCCCCTGCCCCTGGTCTGGCTACAGCAGAGCCATCAAGGGGGACAGGGACAGACTTTTGCCCTGCTACGGGACCCAGCGTGGTGGTGGTGGTGGGATGGGAGACTGGCAGGGTGAGGGGGCGACTAGAAAAGGTCCCTGGCAATCAATGCTCCACTCTCCTTTTTTTAGGGGCAGGATGTTTTGGGAAGAGAGAGTTTGCTGGCAACCTGATCCTCCCTCCGGTTGCGGAGATCTTCAAAGGAGAGGGTGCTGGCAGCTGACGTCCCCCCTTCTCCTCTTGTTTTTTTTTTCCCCGTTCACACTGCAGATCCCTCCCCCGACAGACCTCCTGATCAGCTCCTTCTTCCTTCCGCAGCACAAGTTCAGTCATATTCAAGTCCCTTCATACCATGTACCACATCAGGCGGCCTCGCCACATTGTTCATGTGGGAGAGTGGCTCCACTGTGCAGTGGCATTAACCAGCTTCAAAAAAAAAAAAAACATAAAAATAATTTGAGAAGTTGCGTGGCTCCTAAATGGGAGCAGGAACCCGATGGTTGAGAAAGGCAATGGCAAACACAGCAACATCGGGAGGGCAAAGGAAGAAGCTTATGAGAAGGAAATAGCTGCCAACCCAGCCCTCTCTCCTAGGGCTTCCCCAGAAACCATAGTAGCTTCGTCTCTGCCCCACAGTATTTCACATGCAGCAGGCCCCTGCACAGGGATAAGCAAACTTGTCGGCAAAGTTGGCAAAGCCCTTTCCCCAGTTCTGCTTCTAGCGGCTCAGCTGCCCAGAATTAAGCCCTTCGCCCAACGACACTTTGCAAGCCACCCCTCTGTGCTGGAGGCACGCGGAGAGAGAACCTGACTTCTCCAGCCTTGCCGAGGGGCAAAAGGAGAGCTCGGAAATTATGAACCCATACCCCAGCCCAAAAACCTCCAGCCACAACAACACCCGTGCCCTAAGACGTGGCGCAGCCCTCTCCGGACCGGCGAGCGAGCTGGCTGGGGATGGGCTGCAGGGACACCCCCCTCGGGTACGTGGAGCAGTGCCTCCAGCCCTCCAGCCCCGTGGACATCGCCTGGCAAATTCTACCCAGCGCCGCCGCCGTAAACGGCAATATCTCTTGGAATGGTTTCAGTCAAACCACGCTCCTCTGGCAGCGCGCGGGCACGCGCGGGCGCACGGGAGGAGAAAGGTGGGTGGGAGGAAAAAGGCAGAGCCAGCGCAGTAGCAAATATTGACACAAAACAATAATAAAACATTATTGTAAAACCCACACAAATGAATGGGTGACTCCGTGGATGAGCACAGCCCAGGAAAGTGCTTCAGACTCATGCATTCACGTTCACATTTCCAGTGCTGAATAACACACTTGCAGAAACAGAACCTGGGCAAGCGCAGGTTGCAGAAACTGAGATGAGGCGAATAAAAAAAAAAAAAAAGGGAAGTCATTTATAATTACACAGAAGGGCAGATATTACCAGATACAATAAAGCGCTAACACGATCACTCAGTTTGGGGTTTTTTTATTCTTTGGTTTGGGTTTGTTTTTTTTTTTTTCACTGTGGGTAGTCCCACTGGCCTTCCTTAAGTCTCAACAAATGCTTTCTGGATTGGGTGCGCAGCACCTGAAAGGATTAGGCCCACATTCAAAATTCACAATAAAGCTTAATCTTGAGACACATTAGCCTATGAAAAAAAAAATAGTCTCTGTTTTGTTGCAGTCATACACACAGCAATAGAAAGTCACCGGTCACACTACCTGCACTGTACAGGTTGTCTTACACTTAATTATCTGCTTTTCTCCAGAACCGGTTATCAGATCTCCTCTTCATCCTTTTTGTTCTTTGGTGAGGAAAGAGTGTTTTATAATGGAAAAATAAACAGATTGTTGTATCTATTTTTTACCCCACCATTAAATGAATCAGGTTGTGTAGCACCTCCAAAAGTATTTGCATATGTTTTCATAATGAAGCCACCCATGACTCCCACCACGTAACGCTCTTCTCCGACACATGCGTTTCTCCTGTGTGGGGCCAGGTCAGCCATGGCTTCTCTCTCAGTTTCCCTGCTGAATGCCAAACAAGACATTGTGCTTGGCAGACGGCAAATTTCCAAAAGCACCTGCAAGCAGGAACCAAGTGACGGAACGGAGTACTCCACTTGCTGCCTAAATAACCTGAAAACCCATTCCTCAGTCCTGCTTTGGCTCTCCAGTTTTGATTTGGATTTTCCTATGGTGTGATGTGGTCCCGACAACCTGAGCCAGGCAGGTGCTCGGGTACTTCAGTAGCAGGAACCAGTTAGATGGATGAACAAGTTCTGAAATGCTGATCCAATTCTCCTCCTGAAATCACTTGCCAGCAAAATATGGACACCCTCTGAGAGCGTGAATAGCACCCTGCCTCTTAAGAGCATGACACTGAAATACTTGCACACCACAGCTCTTTAGGTGGGGTCTGAGGGACAGAGCCTAAAGCACCACTCACTTGTAGCATCAGCTTTACTTCAGGAGAAAGAAGACACCGGGCTGTGGAAATACCTGCGCAGAAGTTTGCGAAAGCGCATTTTCACCCTGTGCTTCATATGCAGAAATGCTATACTATTTACTCACTCGGATGATGACTGGGAGACACATTACCATGAACTATTATGGAGATGAATACCTCAAATTTAGGAAATCATGTCCCAGTTGTTACTCTGAGAAAATAGCTACGGACATAGATGGAAGCTGAGGGCAACAAACAACTGAAAAATCAGATCTTTGGAGTAGACGTGAAGGAGCCGCAGAAACAAAACAAGAGACTGATACAAAAGCAGCATTAAAAACAAGCCCATTTTCACTAGCGCAGTGTATACATCTTGGCTTAATTGATTACACGTTTTCTTCTGCTGGTAAAAGGGATTTGAGACATGCAAATTCTAGCTTAGGGACAGAGTTGTGCAACGTCGGGCTCGCTCCTGAGTAATCCAATTGACCTCCCCGGGGCCGACTCATGTGAGCGAGGGCTCGTCACCGCATAGGAGGGTTGCACAAGCGGTGGGGTGTCCGTGCACCTCTCTATCTGCACCACCCTCCTGGGGCAGCACCGCGGCCACCCTGCTTCAGCGCAAGGGTTTCGTCCAGCTGCTCTGATCGCTACAAAGGCCAAAACACAGAGGAAATGTGTCCCGTGCGAGGAATTAGTTTGATTACTTCTCTTAGGATACATAGGATACACACAATACTTCTTTTTTTTTTTTTTAAGATCACAGAAAGAACATTTCAAGGTTACTCCGTGAGAATAATCAATCTTTTAAAACACACAAGTTCTCTAATTACATTTGCAAAGGAAGAAAAAAAAAAAAAAAGAGCCGTGTATACTGTGGCAACGAATAAGCTAGTAAAGCCAGCACAACCGAGCCCTTAATTTTGCCTTTTCACCGGGTTTCAGACAGGTCTGTGAGCAGTAAAAAATGAAAAATGAAAAAAAAAAAAAAAAAGGCAGAAAAAGAAAAAAGCACATGGCTAATTTTTACATTATGGTGCCTAAATGAAAAGAGATCACTTGGCTTCATTTAACTTCCCGTCTTCGTAGTCTGAAGAATGCTGCAACACGCTCCTGGTGCATGCCTGTAAGGGAACTACTAACTGGCTTCCATAAACACTATATTTACCAGAAATAAAACAGTAAAAATCCCTGCTTAGTTCACTGCACGTTATACAAGCCAAATTGCAAAGAGATATATATATATTTTTTCTCTCTGCAATGAAGTAAATGGAAGCACCAACGTATACAAATATGCATCTGTTACTAATGAGATGTTTAGAGCCCCTGCCTTGCCAATTGCACATGTGTAATACCTCTGTGCGTAGTTACCTATAGAGCTCTGTTTAAGAGACAATAGGTGCAAATTAATGTATAAACAGACATTATCTCTTCAAGCCTGGACATGACTTGAAACCTCTTTAAATATTTTTAAATGCCACAGCTTTCCACTCAGGTTTTAAAATCCTTTCTTCCGCCCTTTGCTGATGGTGAAAACGTCCAGGGGACAGGACAAGATATTTATAATAGCAGGACATTTCACTCTGCACTTTGTTTTAGCGTGTGGGGGGAATAATAATTGTATTCAGACTTGAAATGGCTTGGGTTACGCAGTTCAGAGCACAAGCACCTGCAGCAAATTAATTTGTTGTAGCACATTTATTATCTCATAGCTTCTATTTAGGCTGCAGCTGTTGCTATTATGTTAATAATGTTTTTTATCACCACTGTATACAACAGGTTATGGTAATACAGAAATTTTGGGGCGTGGGGTGTTGGCTTGGTTTTTTTTTTATTTTATTTTATTTCTCAGGAAAAAAAAGATGGGGAGACTATAACACATAAGCATTGATCAGGCATTTAGCCTTCTGTTTATTAGCTGATTTGAAAGAGAATGGGCAAGAGAAATTAGAAAAGAGTAACAATAGACAAAGATGGCGCGTGCAGAATTTGTGAAAGCAAAAAAGAAGAAGAAGAGGTGGAAAAAAAGAAAGAAAGAAAGAAAGAAAGACCGAACACCGCAGTGCTGGGGTGGTGAGTGTTCGGGTGGGGGCGGGGAAAATGCTGCAGTTTTCGTGAAATAATAAGGTGGAAAAAAAGGCATACAAAGAGTAGGTTTTTCATTGTCTGTAAAATATAAACACAGATGAATTCTGTCTTTGGTTTGTTCATGCTTTTCACTCTGCACAGCAGGGATGTTCTTAAGAAGTTGCCCTCTGCGAAATTTCACTAAATGGAAACCGTGGACCCTGCATGATGCGATTATAATCACACCAGCCATTCTTTTTACATAATTTTTTGTTTAAAATCCAGTAATGCTTCTTGTTTTTAAAACATATATCTATATCTATACACGCATCTAAATCGGTGCTGGTTTACGTCCCCCCAGCAAAGTGCAAGCTGAAGCTATAACTGGCTGTATCCCATCCGCAAATCTCCATGGACTCAAAAACAATATGAAAATTTTTAGCTGACAAGAACATGTCTGCTGCCTGCAGTCACTGCAATAGCTCACCATGTTGCCTACTAACCAAAAGATCAAAAATTATCGATTTCATGGCGCTGCGTGCTTGGGATAGAAAAGCTACTTTAAAATTTGCATTATTTAAGAAATGAATTAAGAGAAAAGACTCATGGTTTAGAGCACTTTGGAACGTAAAAATGGCTTTATGTTTTAATCTTATCAATGATTTACTATAATTCTATTATTTTTAGCAGCTGGGGTCTGCAAATGATTTTTTTTTTGCCGATGAATTTAGGATTTTGCCGCAGTATACATCTGCAGTCCCAGAATCCTCTGGTAAGATAATCCCTCCTGCGATGGGGAAACGCCTTTAACCTTTTCGTGAATGAAAAATATGCAACCATTTTGAAATAAAAAGGGGGAAAGAATGATGATTTCTAAGAGCTGGAATGAAATTTGCTGTGAATTGAAAGAACAAGGGAAAGAAAACACACTGTAATCGCGTTGTGGCGTTGGAGTTTCTAGCTGTTGTCTCCATCGCTCCCACCCTTTCCTCAATGGTGTCCGTAAATACGCCCCGAGTATGGTGTTACCCATATTTCACGCGGGTGAGAAATCGAGAACCAAGACGTTAAGAAACACAGCGTTTCCTTGCCATAACTGCAGAAATGCTACAACCACTACCTCCGTGCTGCAGGCTTTGAGGAAAATTTTGATTACCGGTCATTGAAATTCATTTGACCAGCAGATCCTTAAGATGAGCGGGCTGCATTAGGGGAGCCAAGCCCCTACATAACAAGAGGTGTTTACAGCTGCGCGGGGGGTTCAGCTAGAAAGGGAAGAGGAAATTTTTCTGCGGCGTAAGGAAAATCCGAAGCCCTAGTCCATGCACAGCCCGTTTGGAGATTTGTTCAAATGAAGCTCTTACCCTGCTACTCTTATATTTTCAGACTGCACGGTAATTAAGAAGGAGTGGTCTGAAAAGAAAAATCAGGTCTTAACAATTTTCTATCTTATGTTTTAAGATTACATATTAGGGTCAATTACTCAGAATAAGGAAATCTGGCCTAAAGCTATTGAGAGAAAAAGGCAAAATTTATGTATCAACTACCTTTTCAAAGACAGCTTTCTATACAAGTACGGCTACATATTTAGAGTAATGACTATTAAAGGGTTACAACTCAATCAGGGGTTTCATGTGGACGGAGTTTGATTAGGGAAGAAGAAGGTAGGTGTCACACCTCTGCCACTGTTATTTTTTTTGCCTGTGTTTCTGGCTGGTTTTTCGGCCGGGGTGCCTCAGCCCAACCATTGCGATTGTTTTGAATGAGGAGTATGAGACCCATAATCATTAAGAGACAGGCACACAGAGAAATTTTAAAGCAAAAATTAACTGCTGCGGGATACTGGATAATAAGAACATTTCAAAAAGGACCAATATCGTGGATTTCTGTTTACGTGATCATGCAATATATTTTGAATATAAAGACATCTTGATATTTGTTTGGTTAGTAGTAATTAAAATATAGGTATTGGGAGATGCAGTGCTTCATGTTTATTCTGTTCCGCTGCTTAATATGCCAGTAATCAGATATTCTGATGAGTAATGCCTCAGCTGCTAAATCAGCTGGAGACTTTTTTCAGTTTCTAAAACATACCTGATACATAAAGTTAAACTGCTGTAGGCATTCACAGGTACTGAAATAAAGAGGGAAACACTAAGGTATATTGTGTATATGCAAAACAGGAACACTGAGGGAAATAACAACTCTTTTTTTTTTTTTTTTTTTAATCAAATTGGTGGCCAATGACAATTCTACTTCCGACGCTTGAAACAACACTTACAGACTACTCCAATTTATGTCATTCCAACCAGTTAACAAAATGGTTTGATCAGGATGTCCTATACTAATTTATTAATACTTTTTAGGGTCTCCCTTTCCTTCAAAATGACCCAGAGTTATAGACTTGCATAATTTTTTCTGTAATTTTTGAGAAAAGTGAAATCTCACCAGTATTTTGAGTTTGGCTAATTCTCTCTCTCTTTGTCCATAAAGAACAATTTTTTTTTTCACTGAAACTGAGCCCGAATGGCACAGCTATTTGCTTCAACATAGCAAAGGCTCTGAAGTGCATTAATAAACTGTAGTTCTCAAGTATGAGGCAGAAGTTACACTGATTAGTCCTGTGTCTCAGAGTGCTTAAATATTGCAAACATCTCCTCTCCTTTTCCCTTTACTCCTGTATGATAGTGAAAATATGTGATTTTTTTAATGCACTATAACTTCACTTTGCTGGAAGAACATTCCTTTTATTATTTTTTTTTTAATAAGATCAGAATGATGTATTATTTTTTGCTGACAAGTGAATATATATTTAGTCAGTGTCTGAAAAAATATCTGTAGTTGATTCTTGAATATGTTTCTAGAGTATGCATGGTTAGAATCCAATTATGCATACGTTTTTAAGATCCATATGGGAAATCAAAGATTCAGGCCCAGAGCCCTAGATGTTTCTGTAATTGGTAATTTTGCTTTGTCCTTATATTACTGCCATGGCTAATAATTCGTTACTATGCTCCTCGCAAACATAGCTAAACGCCAGGATTTCAGAAGGAAAGGTGACCAACTAATTTTACCTTTAGCTGTTTGTTATTTTTAATTAATGGGCTTCCTGCTTTCTACCGTATTAAAAGTTGACTCTCCAAAAGCAGTGCCAAGGGTGTAAAAAAAAAAAAAGAGGCTAACAAAAAGATTTAAATCATTATCTTTTAAAATATAACCATGAAGCTCTCCTTTGCACCGAGGATTTCTAACTGCAGTGATACACAATGGACATGTTAGGAGACTGCTTGACCTTTTGAAAAAAATATGTCTGCAGCATACTCGTCTAGCAAACAGCCACCAAAACAAACCTATTAAAGTATAAAAGAGCTCTAAGGAAACTTCTGAAGCTGCATATACACACTCAGTGCTTCTTGGGGAGAAAAAAGAAAAGTAGAAGAAGAACCACCGGACTCTTTGTGAATTTACTCATGAAGCCCCGCACTGTCATTTCTGATACAACATTTACTCTTCTGGTTTTGATAGTGGACTGTAACACACTGTATTTTAGAAAAATTAGAAACACAAAATGTATTTTAGAAACATTTTTATAATTCAAGGAACAGTATAACAAGTTAATCCTAATTGTAACACTTTTAGATATTAAGACACTAGTTTTCCTGGGGTAGTTTTTTAAAAAAAAGGTGAAATTTTAGAAAATGGTTAGCTACCTAATAGCTAAAAATCGCAAAGCTATATGAGCCAAATTTCTATTAGCAATGTGTCTAAATCTGAAAGCATCCTAACCGCTTTGCTGTGAAACAAACACAAATTGAAATGACAACAAACCATGCAAGAGTTAAACAACCAAAAATCAGCGAGAGTTTAGCATTATGTGCTGAAGGCCTTATGAAATTTTTATATACATTATATATATATAAAGTTGTATGTTTTAAACCTGTTTTTAAAAGGGCTAGTTCCAGTTGTCCTCGTCAGGTCAAAAAGAAAAGCGGTGCATAGTTCAGGGGCCAGAAGCAAAGACACGGACTGTACCCCTCCGGCTCCTGCAAAATCCAGGCTCCAAAAGCCCCATCCCTGCAGACCTCAGGGGGTGGGATGGCACACAAAGAGGCTCTGAAAGGTATCTGGGACCATGCAATGCATCAAGGGCGTTTGACTGATTCTACTGTTGTTATCAAGTACCCAATGGAATTGCTTATAGTGAATTTGGCAATAATGCCCTATAGAAACAGCACTTTGAACTTATATAGTACCTTTGATCGAGGGATCTAAAAGGAGGGGTCTGTCATTATTGCTATTCCCATTTTACAGAGGGTGAAACCGAGGCAGACCAGATTTTCCCAAGGTTGTAGAGGAAGGCAGCTGAGAAAAGGAGGTGGACAAAGAAATTAACTCTTCCCCACACAACCATTTTTTTTTTTTAATGCCCAAACCAATCTCCAGGAATACTTTCTCTCACTCATATCATAAATTGGAATCAAACTTCTGGTGTCAAGAACAGTGAGGTCCTTCTGCTTATAGCTGCACCAAGTAACTCCCTTGGAAGGTGATAAGCATTCACAGACTGCTAGCCCTGATCCGGCAGGATTTGCTTTGCCAACTCTTGCCGATGGTTGCCCTCATTCTTGCCCTCCTTTTGGCCAGCACTGTCAGAATGGGCAACTGGCCTAAGAGAAAACAGCATGACAAAGAAAGCTGTATTTCTTGAACCTCTGATTTTCAGGGCTGTCGAGGTAGCACTTCATTTCCTTGCTAGTGGGGACCTGAGGTGCACCGGGAAGCTGGCCAGTGGGTGATTGCTCCGAATCCTGCAACAGAAGAGGAAGCGGGGAAGAAGCAAGGATATTTTTTTTTTTTTTATTCTCACTGCCTTCCCAGAACCATTTTAATAGTGACAGCTAACTCACAGACTCAGGGCCTCTCCTCTGCACTTTCCCCACTGGGCTGTGACCCCCTGTGCCACCCATACCAGGTCCACTGGGAAAGGCTGGGGTGCCTTTTGTGTGCAGCAAAGGCACACAAATTTTTTTTTTTTTGGGGGGGGGGGGGGGTGTCCCAGAAGAAATCCCCGGTTTTAAAGAGCACCAACTTAAAAAAAAAAAAAAAAAAAAAAAAAAGCAGTTGACGTGAAAATCAAGTAGTGCTGCAGAAGAGGCTCATTTAGTCTAATGCTACGTATTACTGAATAAATCAACAGGGAAAAAAATCTTTAACTTCCTGAGTAGAAACTCAAAGCTCGTTTAAAACAGCATTATCAGTGAAAAAAACAGGTATAAAGGTGGCCCCTCGGTGAACCGCACATCTCCCCACCGGAAGAATGACAGAAGCTGGAGGCCGGTGGGGAACAAGAGGATGCACGAAGCCCTCCAGCGCAGGACCGAGAATTCAACCCCCAACATCCGCTAGTGCCAAAACAAATTTATACTGGGGGGGGGGGGAGGGAGGGGGATAATAATAATAAAAAAATAATCCATCTTTCACTAGCAACGGATGTTTTACATAAACACGTTGGTATAGAAGGTCCTTGTTTCACCTAGAGGAGCGTGTGTATTTCCTCTCCCTTCCCCGGTATGTTAAACACACTTTGCCAGTGCAAGACGGTACACGCAAAAACTCTGCGGAGCATTTTGCTGTGCAAGCCCGCGCACGCCGAGGAAGAGGCTGCCACAGACGTGCCTTCACAAGGCTCCGCTCGCCGCCAAAAGCCTTGTGCAATTCATAACATTTTCCTGTTTTCACGGCTCGCTCAAGAGACGAGGGGAGGGCGAGAAGAAGGAGGAGGGGTGTGTGTGTGTGGGTGTGTGTGTGGGGGGGCAGCTCGCTTCTTCCATAAAAATAAAATAAAATAAATTGCCTAACGAGATACTTTCTTTGGCAACTGCTTCCTGACAAATATTTACAAGGGCAGAGCCGAGCGCGTTTCCGCCGACGTGAGCGGGGCCCGCCGCCACCTTCCCGGGCTCCCCCGGCCTCCCCGACGCTGGGCCGGGCCGGGCCCAGCCGAGCCGGGCTGAGGAGAGCCGGGATGGGCCGGGCCGTGGTGGCAGCTCGGCGGGCTGCCCCAGCCCAGCGCCGGGGCCGGTTTTCCCTCGACTCAACGGCCCGGCAGCCTCCCGGACTTAGCGACGCGGGTCTGAGGGGAGACGGAGTTTCGCTACAGTTGGTGGCGTGCGTTTAAAAAAAAAAAAAAAAAAAAAAATTAAATCCCCAGGCAACGAAACGCTAAATTAAAACGAGGGGGGGAGGGAAGGGAGGAGCTCGCCATTCGCGCCCCCCCCGCAAAGCGGGACCCCGGGCTAATCCCCTCAGCTGCACCCCCTCCCCACCACTGCCTCACTCCACCCTCGGGCAGCAACTTCGTTCCCAGCCGGGACCTCACAGCCTTCTTCGCCACCTCTAGAATAAGGTGTCTCTGCTGTTCCCCC